>NC_134848.1:17724767-18924767 GCF_965363235.1 Mytilus galloprovincialis | reverse complement strand
AATGCGAAAATGTGAGGGATGGGTTGCATGAAGGCCTGAATCATTTGAATAAGTCATGCATCTTTAAATAACTTTCCATGAATATTTTTACTATAAATAGATTTTAAATTTATGCTGATTTTTCAAATATTTTAAAGCAGGAAACTTACACTGTCATTCTGCCAATACATAAAAAATAACACAAATTACTTATAAGAAATAACAAAAACTACCTAAGAAATAACACAAACTTCCTACGAAATAACGCAACACAAAATGAAAAGTTTTATCCCACTGTTATCATGATTTAAGGTATAATAGATTTACTGTACAAAGAAGATGAACGAACATCAAAGCAGTATTTTGGACAATCCAATTTAAAGTTGAATAGACTGGGGTTGTCCGATGTTATTTTCCAGACGGACATTCATTATCGCCCATTGAAAATGACTGTGATACACATTATACCAAACAAATTGAAATAATACAATACCTTTTGTTTGAGTTTAGCTTGTGGTTTAATAAACACAATAAGTGTTACTGAGTCTTTAGGATACCAGGTAGTTTTACATACTATGCATTCAATGTCATCTTTAACAACGCATTTAAAAATGTCATTAAAAATTTACTATTTGATCAACACAACTAGCTTTCCTTCGAAGCTTCTCAAGGTAAAAGTAATTTACTGGTACATAATACTTTTAAGGACATATCTGCCACCAAATAATATTATCACCTAAAAGTCAGATATTTTGCCTATTTCAGCACTATGTTTAAAGCAGAAGCAAGTCAAATAAATATTAAAATACGTTTGCTGTTCGAAGAACGCTTGATTCGAACTGTTGTTATTCCGTCAAAGTACTTGATTTTTACGACATTGCATGTACATATATAAACGTCTTGTGTGCGTTTGCTGGACGTTAAATCTACATTAGTACATTGAGCAAGATTGTCAAACAGATACATTAAACTTGTGAGTGCTAGGATGAAGGGGTCAAGCTTATCCGTCAATCATTTAAATGACTACAGAAATCAGCATACAACAAAAGAGTTTTCTGGTTACAAAATTGACATGATTCTAACTTATTTTGGATTAATGCATTTTGATATAGATTTTCGGTGATTGCACTGCAATCGCAACTAGAGTTACGTCATTCTCAAAACAATTGATAGTTTTCCTCAACCATGAATTAACACTTGTCATGTTTTAAACAAAAGATTAACATTATTTCATTACCGCTAGTGTACAAGAAACTGATTTATGATATTTACTATTGGCAATGGTTGGGCTATTGTAGAAAAAAGTTATAATATCACAATAAACGTGTAAAATTTGTCTGTTGTGGTTTTGTTGTTTTAAACATTATCAAATGTATTTATCAAAAGACACTTTTACCCAATTATTTCTGTTTTACTAGGGGAAGTCCTAATCGATTATGCATGTTTATAGGTTTAGAAAGGTGAAGTAAATGTTTTGATAAAACCTCAAGACAACATTTCAGTATTTAGTATAATCTTAAATATATTCCACTTCCTTATTCACTACCATGCAGTAGATGATCGACATTATGCAAGTGCACGTTCACATGTACATGTAGCAGACTTTGATTTATTAGGAACATTCAAATACGAAATAAAACTTGAGATGACTTTTTGGTCTGTTTTTTTTAGGGTTAAATTCTTATAACAACTCAGTTTTCAAACGATTGGCGACTGACTACCATTAATTTTAGTATGGAAGAACTAATTTATAAACTGAAAATTTCAATGAAATATTTTATTCTCGGGTACTGAAGTCAACGTTGAGATCGTCTGAAACGTATTTATAAAATTTTCTTGAAAAGTTTTAATTTGATAACATGATTTATTTCATTAAAAATACATAATTATATAACAGAAGACCTAGACAAAATGATTGATGGCATAACACATATTTTTTGCATAAAAAATAAAATTTTGTAAACAGTCTAGGATATCCTTGTCGTTAAATTATACAGGATATACTAGTCAAGTAAGGTAAAATTTGTGTTAAATATTTAAGATAAATTAAATATACAAAATATTGCACACAAATTACTAAGACTAGAGTTCATTTCTAAAGAATAAAAAGTAAACCGTACAAATTTCGAATTGGCAAAAGTATAGGTAAATACTATTTTAAGCGAATTCATATCCAATGAATTATTATATAAAAAGCTTATGTTATATCATTATTGGTGCAATTAACGGTAAAAGGAAACTTAACGAGAAAATGATTAAACACAGCGAGAAGCTAATTACGAAGAGTCACTTATCCATGGAACCACTGACATCGTAATTAACAAACAATAAATATACACAATTACTTACATAGTTCCTGGCTTCCTGAATTTATAAGATCCTTACATTGATCAAGAATAGGTTTTTGTGGGGAGGGTGTAGTTCCCCCGACCTGACCGTCACTGTTTCCTCCAGAATTTGGCGGGTAAGAACACTTGCAGTCGATAGTAGTACCGGAAGTTGTAAAATGCACTATAAATCCAACTCCGACAGCCAGACAGGCGGCTAACAGTGTCAACACGAAACCAGTCGCAGTGCTTACATAACACCCGCTCTTTTTCTGTCTACTCATATCGTTCATACTAGAACTGTTCTCCATATTTTGAAAATCGAAACTCTCTGACTTCCCCATCAAATTAGCTTGCAATACATACAGTAGATAGCTAATATACGTCTTACTCTCAATGTATCGTATTTCTTTGTGATGTTCTTATCAATAAACCAAAGACTTTTAAATCCTCCCTAGTAAACAAGCGGGTGTGTTCGCGTTATATTTTATTTCCTTGACCCATTATTTGCAATTGGATGTGTTTATGTAGTATTTTCCATAAACAGATTCAAATTTTAAACCGTATTTTAACCTCATTTTTTAAAACCATTTTTTCATACTGCGATCTTTAAACAACTAATTTTGATAATGTGATTTAAAGATCTATTATTAATAAGCGTGCCTTTATTGTTAGACAATATTCTCAAGGTGATGTTGACAAATATTACAAAATACGTTGCACGTATCATAAAAGGAATCAACCCAGTGCATAAAACTGCTTCAATTGGATAATTTCTTTTTACTTTTGAAACTGTTTTAAATATGTCCCTTTCAGTATTATATAAATGTTAAAAAGTTGAAACATTTTAATTATAGTTGATCAACCAAGTACTTATAAATGCTTCATCAAATGACATGCCGAAAAGTCTTTTTACGTATGATAATTGGATGTCATCGAGAATTAAGATTTTAAGTCTATGATTTGTGGAGATTTCACGAATGAATAGTAAAATCTTTACAATAAACACACCAAGATGTATAAATTAATTCGTGACGTTTTTCCTTTTGAATTTTTAATAAGTAAGTATTCATGTCGTATACTACCGATTAATATAAACCTATGAAGCAGCAACATTTATATCTATACCAGTCTCTGTGTGACTGAAAGACTAGGATAAAAATTGTCAATTTGATGGGATGTCTAGGGTTTAGACATATTGTGAATGTGACTGCTGTACTTGAACGCATGATATTAAAAGATCGAAAATTCGAAACCCGGTTGGTGTTGCTTAAGTTAGGTTGTGCAGAATTCATAAAAATAAAAAAAAAGACAGCAAAGTGTTAAAAAAATATTAGAAAGTTTGTTTCATATAACTTATTGACAGGCCCTTAAATGACATAGTGATAAAGATACAGAGACGTAAACCAAATTACAATTCGTGATTTACACTTTGATGATTGGTTTATTGATCAATTTGTTGATTGTTGTTAGCTTAACGTCCAGTGGCAAATATTTCATTAATGTTCAGGACGAGAAAAAATTAAAACATGCAATAGGTGGGTCCTATAATAAGGTCTACAAGGATGAACGCTATGAATTTGAACTGCCTCTGAAGGTAAATTGCATAGGGACAAAAATTTATCCTTGTAACTGGTAACCCTGTCCCTTCAAGAGTTGAAGCAAGTTTTCTGAATGAACAGAGGGTATGGCCCTTTTCATGGGTTTTCCATCCTGATTACCAGAAAAGGAACGTACACAGAGAAAGAGAGAACGTACAGGGATAAGTTGCAATTCAATGTTAAGTTACTTCGTCGTAAAACCTTTATCTTGAAAAACTCAATTATCGATACACCAATTATAATATACTGAAACCTATACTAATCTTTGTATTATTAAAGGAAACTTGCTGTGCACCCTACAATATATATCGCTGAAAACTTATCGATATATCGTTGAAATTAAGTTCTGAAAACGACTGAAGTCAGAATATGTCTTGTGATAGTGAACTGGTACATGTATGGACGGAAAATGTTAAAATAATAAAACTTTGAGGTCATTCATTTTGGAAATTTTATTCGAATTCGATTAATGCGTGTCCAGTGACAAGTATTCCATGCATATACAGATGAACCTGAACATGATGATGTGATATGAATATACCTACCGCATAATACAACCCCAACCTCCTGCACTCAAAGCAATCAATATTTCGCGAGACCATGGGTTCGGTTACATGAACGCAATCGCAGAATTTTCAACCTATTAAATATACTGTTGATACCGGAAGTTATTATATAAAAAGAGGCCTTCTTTTCCTTAAAAAAAACTTTGCTCCATCATTAATCTTTAAATCAGGCACTGAAAATGCATTTTAATTACTTGGCAATGTGAAGAAACTAGAATTATTGCAACAAATGCTAAGAACATGTACATACAGGAAAAGCGAAAACAAGAAAAGATGAAAGTATATAAGCATTATCATGATTCAGATCGTACTCGTCAGACGACATTTTGTGGCGGGATTAACACTTATCACTTCGATCTCGCGAGCGTTCAACCCCAGACGTTGTTTTAACAGATTCCTTGTCTGTTGTATGGAATTTAATTATATTCCTTCAAGATTGGACATGGATTTTGGAATAAAAACTTGACATACGATGATTAATAGCTTAAAAAACTTGTTTACTTTATATATCTGTTTTAAGTTGCATCACGAAAAGCTTGATATCGATTTCTGCTATATATACAGTCATCAAGGAATTCATAATTCTGTTTTTTTATATAACATTTTAGATTTCGTTATCATTTTGATAATTCTATCCTTCACATCATGCTTTTATTGTAAATTTTTGATATTGTAAATACTGATAAATTTATTTACGAAAAAGAGACGCGAAATATACCAAGGGGATATTCAAACTCGAAAACAAAATGACAATGTAATGGTAAAAACGAAAAATGATTAAAATACAAACAACAATACACAAGACAAAACATAGAAAACTAAACAATTAGCAGTTGGGAAACATCGTAACCACCTCCCCCCCCCCCTCCCCCCCCCCCGGTGATCGTGTTACTAATGTAGTGTTTTATATACTGTTTACTTTGGGTTGTTTTTGCTTTACTATGTGGTTAATATTATCTTAATCATCTTTGTTGAAACTCTGGACGAGTACAGTCTGAATCATTAAAAATCATATGAAGAAAAAAGATTTGGATGGATTGATATATTCATGACAGTTTAACGTCCAGAAGGTTTATGCCTTCTACACAACCAGACGTACTCTGATAAACAGTATTACTTCATGATAGCTTCTCGATATACTATCACCTCTTCAATTGTCAATTATGGAGACGTGAAATATAGTGCTAGTACCCGTAATAGTCATTGAAATTCAAGATCCGGTAATAAATGAATATTGTCACGGATTGATACATGTGTGTGTTTGCATACGTATATTTAATTTATCTTCCATATTGGAGACATTGTCAAGTATGTATTTACACGTACTTCTCTCCAACAATACGTCCGATATTAAATTCGAAATGTTTACAGAAGTTTATTGTTCGTATTCCAAATCACGACAGTTAACAATAACTGTCACATTGTCACTCATATGTATGTTTCGTTACGAGAGAACACAAAGAAGTACTCGGGTTTAAATCACTAAATGATCATTCGCGTATCTCGTGTATCAACGAATCATACTGATGTTAAATAGACAAATATGCAGTCTAATATAGATTTTTTGTTCATGAAGCAGTATAAGAATAAATTTAGAGACTTGAATCGATTGATTGATCGATTGGTACTTAACACAACTGCTGACACCATATTGTCAAGTTTTTGTTGGTGCAGGAAGCCAGAGTTCCCGAAGAGAAACACCTACCTCTGATAAGAAAACTTACATACCTAGTCTATTAAGATTAATTCGAGCACGCCTGCGCCGTGCTACATTGTAGGCTAGCGGTACATTAATTATAGATGCCGGCTTGAATTTGCATATTGTTTAGGATATTGAATTTCAATTTTTATATTTTCAACATATTGTTTAGGATATTGCAAAGTCAATGTTTTGCTATTGGAAACTAGGAAAATCATTGGGATAAGATAAATTCCTATGACAAAATACCTTAGTGGTGCAAATAAAATTGACATTAAAGGATTTGTGGACAAAAAGTAACCAGTTCACCAAATGTTCTCCCTTCTGTATGCAGGCGCATAGCTACGTTTACGTCAAAACGCCCGGGCATACACTTGAATTTTGATAAAAAAAATTATCTGAAGAAAATAAAAAGAACTGGTTAAAAGCACAGTAGCCTGGCAATTCTACTTTTAGTGACTTGTAATAGCGAACAGACGAAAGTTACCTTTTTTTAACCAAATGATATCAAGTTATATTTGTACATTTTCCGTCAAAGTCTGAATATACTGCGAATTCTACACACTTTCCTTTACTTTAAAGAAATTTATTATTTAGTATCTGCTGACTCTCAATATGTGTCTTGCATCAGTTTTTTTCGAGTCTGTGACATTTGAGTTGAAAAAGCAAGACAGAGATCCTAAATTTCGTTGGCGACGTAAATAATAAGGTTTAGTATGCAGTTGAAAAATTCCAATACTAGTATCAATAACTTTGTCCAATCTTCGTGAATTATACGATAGTTGAACAGAAACTGTTTTTTTTTTTATCAAAAGAGTAGCCAGAGAATAATGATAAAATTATATGTTTACTTTTCCCGAATTTTACAGATAAAATGAAGTTCGTTTTGCAATTAACTAGTGGATACAAAGAAAGGTTAGTTTGTAACGCATCAATTTCGTTGTCAACTTCATCGAATTTTATGAAAGTCTGGGCAGAAGCTTTTTTATGATTAATGTCTGAAGCAAAAAAAAAAATCAGTATTATATTGACAGAAATTAACAAACAGTCTGTGTTTTTTGTTACATGAAATTTTTTTAAACCTTTATTGATAATGTTGATTGTCATGAAACTAAAGCAAACGTAATTATTACAGCTCAAGAAAGATTATCGAAAGAAAATGTTTGATTTTTTTAAATGCTGTAAAGAACTGATAACTGCCGGATTCAGCTATTGCAAAACCCTTAACTAACTCTCATATTATTGCACCTTAATAACGTTTTTAATGATAGGAATGGTATTTCTTTCTCAATAATTCGTTAAATGCCCGCGGTGAATGCTATGAAATAGACCCGCTTTGGACCTTCAGAACCCCTCGACGAGGTTTGGGCGTACACCTAAGAAAGACCTACATGTAGCTACGCCACTGGTATGTGTATTCAGTAGGTTAAGATTAACAATAAATGAAAAAGACCTGCAGTGTTTATTCACTGGTCAAGGAATGACATAATTAAATTGTGTCTACAACTATTATTCTTTTACGCTAATGATAATAAGCAACGCTGTAACAATATACAACAAAACAGCAGTATGCAATAAAGTAGCCGTAACAGATACACAATCTCTTATTTAAACGTTATATAATTCTGTCTTCAACAGGAGCCAATAAATTAATTGACACATCAGTTTATTTTATTTTTATTTTGATACTACGAAGTCAATCACCTTCCGATGATCTATTTTAGATTAAATGATTTAGAATGTGATGTTTAGCTAAGATAGGGTTATTTTTTTATATTCGACTGACATTTTGAAGCTTGAAATATTTTCGATTGATTTGTATGCGCAATCAAGTTGAAAAAATTAACATTCATGAATATTAGGTAATGATACATAAAAACCGCTTGTTTTGTTGCGTGCATTGTAGTTTTTATTTTGTTATTTAATTTTAAATTTTACGTTTCTGAAATAAATCAAGGAAATATTTAGTAGGCTAGCTACTTACCTGTGCCAGGTTAGGGGGATCTCGCTAACATGTTAAACTCCGCCATATTCTGCATGTACAAATGTATGTGCCTGTCCCAAATCAGGAGCCTGTAATTCAGTGGTTGTCGTTTGCTGACGTGTTACATATTTGTTGTTCGTTCATTTTATTTTTACATAAATTAGACCTTTAGTTTCCTTGTTTGAATTGGTTTACATTTGTCATTTCGGGGACTTTTATAGCTGACTATGCAGTATGGGCTTTGCACATTGTTAGCCGTACGGTGACCTTTAATTGTTAATTTCTGTGTCATTTGGTCTGTTGTGGAGAGTTGTCACATTGGCAATCATACAACATCTTTTTTTATTAGTTACACTAGTACTGTACCAACTTTAAGAAGTATTAATAACTTTTGAAGAAATATTGCAGTATACTAGACTTACTGATCGTGAATCAATTTTAAGGTGGTACTCAACACTTTCACTAAAATTAATTTGGCTCGTTTAATTTTCATGAAATTTTGTCAAAGTATTTATTTTGACACTTTAACAAAAATATAAAAAAAATTAAAAAATTGAACCAACCGTTTTGTCAGAAAAATTACGCTGGTTACATAGCAATTTGACAAACACCAATTTTGATCATTGAGAAGCTTAATATTCCTTTTACAACATAACGTAAAAAACGTTAAGCCGAATTTACATAGTTATCTCCCTGTAAAATTAGGTACCTCCTTAAATTGCGGCAATATCAAGCAACCAACAAAAAAGTGTATTTCAAGAATGAGTAAGCTGGTTTAAAATTAAATTGCGAAAATTTCAAAAGTAGATTTCATGTTGCAATTGTGTAAGCTTGTACAATAAAATATCTTGTCATTGGTAAGATTCTATTAAAAAAAGTCAGTACGTCATTTCCAATAAATAGTCCATATAAAAATTAAGGAAATAAATTGCAAATGTTATATATATATCATAAATTTCTAAATAGTATTTCAGCTTTTTATCTATACAAGTGTTTCTTTAAAAATTCATATATCTTTTTCTTTTTACTCGTAAAACACAAATAAAACACAAATATCGATTATCAGGCCTACATCACACACGCGCATCCTGAAAACTGATTATTTTGTCACTTGGCACGTGAGGTTACAGCAAAAACTGAACATTTAGATATTATCTTTGACAGTTAATGAATTTACAGTAGAAATTTGTAATTTTGATTGACAGTTTATTTTCTGATGTTTGTTTCGCGTCTGTGGAAGTATTTACGGGTCATGTGCAGTTTTGATTAGAGAATAGAAGATTATTCATTGACAATTGACATAGATGTAAAAAAAAAAAATACAGAAGCATAGTGTAAAACATATAAGTATGAGGGTATGGATAGGGGAGTGGTCTTAATTTGTGTAATTCTTTATTGCTATTTTCTATTTTCTGTTTAACTTTTAGCACCCCACATTTTTCTTTTCTTTATATTTTTCCTATGTTTCTTTACTATTAAAAGTAGCTGTTATAATACAAAGTTTATAAAGTAAAATAAATCTAAGATGCAACGTGCAAAGACCAAAGATGTTCATGTTTATATGTACGATCCAACTGAAATAAAATTAATTTTACCTTAACAAAGTACTGAAATGCTGACATCACAAACGTGGTCAGTACTACATTTTTGTACTTATTGTCATTTTACGTTTTTCGTTATTTATATAGTTTGTTGTTGATGGCTGAACTTTGCTTCTATTAAATTTATTATAAAACTTTTTAATAGACTTGGGATAGTTAAGGAAATGTCATATTATATATACACATATTTTTTGTTTGGGACTTCATACATGTTGCCATATATCCAAACTCTGTAATTTCATGTTATTTGTAGTAATGTTTATGTGCTTATTAGAAAATTAAGAAATTAAGAGCAATAAACAATTGTGTGCAAAATGGTTTTAATAAAAGGAAACTACATGTATACATTCAAATATCTTTGCTCATCAGCCAAGTCTTGAGGACATCATAATTCTGTTCACCCCATGTAAACTTATTCCGTGCACTCGCCAACGCCACTTTCACACGCCATGACTGCAAGTTTATTGGTGACGTCTTGGCAAACTAAAACAACAAAACAAACGGGACACTGAACACAAAATTAGATTTTTTTTTCAATATCTTTACCTCAAGTTACTAAAGAAACATTTTAATTGTTTGTGTTATTGTAGTTGTCGTTGCATTGTCATTGTTTTATAAATTTTTAATTTATGCTATTTTTTTTTAGCCACAACTAAACTGTAATTTTATATGTGTGTGTGTTAAGAACTGCATTGCGCATGCTCATCTTTTGAATATTTCTTTAAAAAGCAAATATGTGGAAGTTAATATCAGTAGGAGCTCTGCGTTGAGCAAAAAAAAAAGTAACCAGAGAGTATTAGAAAAAAAAATATCATATTGTTACCCCTAGGATCTGTTTTTAATTGAAGTCGTCAGCCTAACCAACTGAGTTAAAGAAGTACTTTCTTAGCTCAACGTCTTATGACTGACTTATTATCTACAGATATGAACAGCTAGTATGTTGAATTATTAAATATTTTACCCCTTCTACTTCATGGTCAGAAGTAAATGTTTCTATCAACTCTGGGAATATTTTATCCGGTTTTATTCCATCTTTAGCAAGTCTAAAAATAAAATATGCATGCTTAAGCTTAAATTGAAGAAACAAAAGCGACATCAAGGCAACGAAACAACAAATCAAAATACATCTAGAGTTTACATAAATTATTATAACCACTACATATTTAATATTTCATATTTTACTTAACATCACCCAAAATCAGGGGAAAATATTTGATTCAACAAGATATGATTGAATTTTACCTAACGCCTAGTACATTGTATGCATGTCAGGATGAACACATGTTTATGTGATAATAATACATTTACAAATATATGAACTATAATTTGTGCTAGACCTTTGTGCAATATTTTGAACATGCTAGTTCACAAAGGAATAGTACGCCGGGAGATGCATATCAGACTACCAGCACACATTGATTTAGCTTCGACCTAACAAATCTTGACCTTACTCCTAAATGCCGCATAAATAGCGGAGAATTGTTCAAGTATTTGAATGGACTTTCCATGGATGTGACTTTAAAGGCGAGTATGAGACAACAGTAACGATAATGTAAAAAGGATAATTATGAAGTTAAGATATGACTTCAAGACTACACACGAAGCTTCAGAAGCAAGACCACAGCATACGAAACTTTAAACTTAAGACTTGACATGACGAAGAGTCAGACTTGAGACGTCACTTGACGAAGCTTCAAACTTAAGATTTCACATGACAAAGAGTAAAATTTAAGACTTCACATGTCAAAGCTTCATACTTAAAACTTCAAAAGACGAAATTTCAAATTAAAGAATTCACACGAAGAAGCCTCAAACTTAAGACTTCATATAACGAAGCTTCAGTCTTAAATTTTAGAATGATGAAGAGTCATACTTGAGACTTCACATGACGAAGCTTCAGACTTAATACTTCACATGACGAAGCTTCAGTCTTAAGACTTCAAATGATGAAGAGTCATACTTGAGACTTCACATGACGAAGCTTCAGACTTAAGACTTCCGATGACGAAGCTTTAGATTTAAGGTTTCACGTGACGAAGAGTCAGACTTACGACTTCACATGACGAAGCTCCAGACTTAAGACTTCCCATGACGAAGCTTCAGATTTAAGATTTCACGTGACGAAGAGTCAGACTTAAGACTTCACATGACGAAGCTTCAAACTTAAGATTTCACGTGACGAAGAGTCAGACTTAAGACTTCATATAACGAAGCTTCAGACTTAAGATTACACATTACGAGGCTTGAGACTTAAGACTTCACATGACGAAGCTTCAAACTTAAGACTTCCCATGACGAAGCTGCAGACTTAAGACTTCCAATGACGAAGCGTCAGATTTAAGACTTCCCATGACGAAGAGTCTGACTTAAGACTTAATATGACAAAGCCTCAATCTTAAGACTTCACATGACGTAACTTCAAACTTAAGACTTCACATGACGAAGAGTCGGACGACGGAGCTTCAATCTTTAGATTACATATGACGAAGCTTCAATTTCAAGATTAGACATGACGAAGCTTCAATTTTAAGGTTACACATGACGAAGCTTCAATCTTAAGACTACACATGACAAGGCTTCAACATAAACATTACACAAGACAAGGCTACACACGATGAAGCGTCAGATTTGAGACAACGTGGCTTTAAAAAGAAAAGAAAATCATCTTTATCCAAGAAATTCTCAACATGTATATGCTGTTGGCCATTTGAATACTTTGAAGTGTGCTTTTTGTAATAGCGATACGGTTAAGTATATTTTGCATCAATCAATGATTCTGTATTATTTCCACCAACTTTATATCAAAGTGTCATCGGCGAATCTCTACACTGCAGAGTAAATCATTCAATAGCCTTTTCTGTACTCATTGTTTAAATTGATCTACTAAATACATACCTATCGACCACATCTGAATTCTCTGTAAGATATTCTAAAGCCAGTGACCTTCCAACCTTATTTTTAGACAGGTATAATAAGGCTTTGGTAAATTCTCCTTGTCGGATTTCCTCTGAGTTTATGGTGAACTTCATATATCTATTTGAAAGATAAGTAGAAATTTAAGACCGTTTTCGTTTTAGATTTATATACTAAACAGTATTATATAAGCCTGATGTAACAAATTATCACCATGGCAAAAACTCACAAATCATATATAACAGAAACAAACGATCAAATCGAGGGAATTCTTTTATTTGTATATATAAATATGAATAATACCTCTGTAAGAGCTTTGGGTCTTTACTGCAGGACAAAGCACGGAATAAAACCTTTCTTTCTGGTGGGCTGCTTGACGATTTGATTTTCCTAAGTACGAATTCCCATTCCTTTTTTCCACCGTGGCGCACTCCAGTACAATAAAAAGTATCTCTCAGATTTACATCAATTCTGAAATCAATGTAGTAAACTAATTAAAAGATTCAAATACAACTACACGCTTACAATATTTCTCGACTTTCTTACATTGTATCAGCATTTATTGTGGCTTCAATGATTTTGTAAGTGGTCTTCATGCCGCTAACATGTTTAACCCCGCCACATTATTTAGGTATGTATCAGTCAGGAGCCTGTAATTCAGTGGTTGTCGTTTGTTTATGTGTTACATATTTGTTTTTCGTTCATTTTTTTTACATAAATAAGGCCGTTAGTTTTCTCGTTTGAATTGTTTTACATTGTCTTATCGGGGCCTTTTATAGCTGACTACGCGGTATGGGCTTTGCTCATTGTTGAAAGCCGTACGGTGACCTATAGTTGTTAATGTCTGTGTCATTTTGGTCTTTTGTGGATAGTTGTCTCATTGGCAATCATACCACATCTTCTTTTTTATATATTCACAACACATATAATTGACCCAAACAGTGTATTTTTACGAGAGGGGTTCACAGAACGAGTACATTGGTCCAAAATCTACGAACAATGGATAAAAAATAAAGGAAAGTAAAAAAATATGGCAAAGAAAAAGAAAAGGGAATAATGAATTGCTTCAATAAAAAGAATAGATCAAATTAAGACCCCCCCCCCCCAAAAAAAAAAAATAAAATAAAATCCAGACATTTTTTTTTGTCACAGAAATACGTGATAAACTTACGGATTACTTTCTTTACTCTCCATGAATTGTGTGAAGGACGACTTTGCCATTTCTATACATTCTTCATCACCGTTGTCACACGCCATGCCAACTATGTTCTTTTTTGCAATTCTATAATTTTCAAGAAAGAAAATAATATTTAGATGGTTAGTAAGGATTATCCTGCAATCAATGAATGACAACAAAAAATTCAATGAACAAAACATAATAATAAAGATTACAATCCCATTTAACACACCGTATTATTATGTAAATACTATTGTACTGTTAGGACTAGCTTTTGCACCAACAAAGTTACCAAATCATTGGTAATGAAAGTAAGTTGTAGTCCTTACAAGTGGCTGTCGTTGGTTCATGTTTTTCGTAAATTATTTTATTATAATTTAGACCATTAGTTTTCGTACTATAAAAAGGTTGACGTCACGACAACGGTTTAATGTTGAATGACTGTACTGTTGTCTATAAATACATCAACCCACTCTACAGTACTTGATCTTTTGTGTATCAATCATTAGAAATTTTTTTACGAATGTTTCATTTTGTCAATCATTGCATATTTGGAGAACAAATATGATCATTGGAAAACAAAAGAAAATGAAAAATTGGCCATTTACTCGTTTAAACGTACACGTAACAAGACGTTCGATAGGAATTAAGATTTATTGAATAAATTCATATTTTCCTATCTTTTAAAGAACATAAATTTACATATGTAATACTTAATTTTAAGCATTTTAATGTTTACTCACTTTTCTGTGTGACTCTCTGCGGTATAATTATTAAACTTTCGAAACTGTCTGGAAAATATTTTCTTTGCGAATTTCTGCAAATAAAAATGGTACCAAATAAACAGTAGTACATGTATACCGCTGATCGAAATTTATAAAATGGAGAATGGAAATGTGGAATGTCTCAAACAGACAACAACCCGACCATAGAACAGACAACAGCAGAAGCTCAACAATAGGTCTTCAATACAGCGAGAAATTCCCGCACCCGAAGGCGTCCTTCAGCTGGCCCCTAAACAAATATATATACTAGTTCAGTGATAATGGACGTCATGCTAAACAACAATTTATACACAAGAAACTAAAATTAAAAATAAATCAAGACTAGCAAAGGCCAGAGGCTCCTGACCTGGGACAGGCGCAAAACTGTAGCGGGGTTAAACATGTTGATGAGATCTCAACCCTTCCCCTATACCTCTAGCCAATGTAGAAAAGTATACGCATAACAATACGCACATTTAGATTCAGTCGAGGAGAAGTCCGAGTCCGATGTCAGAAGATATAAAAAAAAGAAAATAAAGAAAATGACAATAATACATAAATAAGACCAGACTATAACTAGTAGCTGTTAACTGACACGACAGCTTCAGACCTCAATTAAACTGATTGAAAGGTTATGTCATCATCATATGAATATCAGGCACAATCCCTCCCGTTAGGGGTGTATTGTCATACCATTATAAAATATATGTGAAGAACATAACCCGTCTCATGCCAACAACTGGTTTTTAAATACATATCTTAAGTTCCGATGCAAAGACCCTCTTAAGTGAATCAATATTAAAGCCAAAATATGCAATCTTAAATGACCTGACAACAGTATCGTAACTATATCCCTTCTTAATAAGTCTATTTAAAGGTTTTGTAAGCTTCTGAGGTGAATACTGACATTTTTGTGTTTAACAAATAATATTATCATAACAAATTGGATGTGAAATACCTGAACGTTTAAGAAGTCTGCATGTTGAGCTATATTTACGAATGATGTCTTTGTACCGATGATTCATGAATGGATTTGGGAAAAAAACAATTCTGGATTACAAACCAAACCCAAGAGAAACAAATCAAATCTAAGAGGAGAACTATAAACAACAGATAAACAACCTTGAAATGTAACACACACAGAAACGAACTGTAATATATAGCAATGTCCATTTTCCTGACTTTATACAGGGCATTTAAAAAAAAATGGTCGGTTGTACCTGGTTTTGTGGCATGCCAAACCTGCCGCTTTCATGGTAATGTTAAATAGAACATAAAAAATGACAACATTATATGACAGGACTACAATGCAAATAAATGGGAGAACATATAGGACCAACACGAAGCTAATCGCTAACGAATAGCTAACAAAAGGTACCATGTTTAAAATTTTAATACGTCTGGCGTGCGTTTCGCCCACACAAGACAGTGACGCTGAGATGAAAAAGTTCGAAAGCAAAAACTAGTTTAAAGTCGAAGAGCACTGTGGCCCAAAAGTTCCGAAAAGATGTTCCTAATACGGCTAGCGTTTTCTGCCTGGAATAAGAACATCCTTATCATTTAGAATATTTCATAGCCAGATATTAGTAGTGGTTTTGCTAATTAATATTCATAATATGTAAATGAGAATTGTACCACGTGATAGTAGTTTGAACTGGACTGGCTTGATATCATTAAAATCATTAAAATCTTTAAAACACGGATATTATAAGTTGCCCGTCACAGAATCCTTATTTACAATCACTTTGATATTTCCGTAAAGTTGTCAGGCGGTCAAAATGAAAACAATAAACGCGAATTTAGTGAATTTTTCGTGCTTTCGTGAGTTTATTCTTCTTGAAATAGTGACATTTTAACTTTACGTGGGAACCTAGAGTTCAACGACTACACATACAAGGTTTGGACTTACTTATTCTTTGGAAATTCAAGTTTCAAATTTCACCCCGGCAACCTGTTTTTGTAATGACCTTAGTAGCCAATTTTCAACACGAAGTCTGCAAATTTGACGTTTCAGCCATTTTAGCCTGTATTTTACATTGCAATATTAAAAGCCTCTCGCTTCGATTTTTAAAATAGCTCAGGAACCTGTATTTTTGCAACAACAGTCATTATGTTTCGTTTAAATGGTGTATATTGTTGTGTATATTCATTTTCTGCCCCGGCAACCTGTCTATCACTTAAATTAAAATTTAAAAAGACATTTTTTCAAAATTCCCTATCATTTTAATGTAATTTCCGTGACCCGTATCCGATTTCTTTAGTATAATATTCAAATAAGCAAAGTGGCGTTGATTTCTGGATATGTCCTACTTTTGCAAACAGTTTATTTCATATAATGACTATATAATAGATATACATGATAAAACCAAAGTGGTGACTAACTACAGAATAAAAACGGATACATAACATAAAAAAACCTAAATTAGCACATACAAATACACAGCCAAGCTAGTCAAAGCCATCAACACACAAAGTGGCGTCACATTTGAATTTCTAAAAAAACATTTTCCCAAAAATAAGATAAAACTAGAATAGAATTAAAGATTAGTTTAGTAATACTGATATTACATTTATTAATAATAATGAACATTACAGTACTAATTGATATCAAATTGTGGTAGTAATTAGATAATTAATTGTCTTATCTAGCTATGTCGGTGTTTCTTCTGAATCAAACTGTAAACCAAATATATCGTATAAATTTCGTTGACCCAAACTAAAACCAATCATGACAATTAAATAAATATATTAGTTTGTAGTTTCCTTTTTTATAATATCTATACAATACTGTTAGCAAGATATTAAATATATATAATGTAATCCGTTGAATAAATTCATCAATCGGAAAGGTAATACATATTTGACACTTAGTTGATATTAGTCATTGATCCAAATTAATGCAAGCATTTCTTTTTTAAATGAGAGTTTATTGTTTTTATTCTAAGTTTTTGACTTGCTATTTCTAATTTCTTATAACATTGGTGCAGTAGAAATATCCACAGGACAATTGGTCAATGTCCCTTGATACATCAGCCGATCAGCCTTTGCTCTTTCTCCTATGAATTCGAGATTGACTTGTTAATTAGCTGGAATTTTGAAAAAGCCAGGTATCTGAAATTCGACATTTTTTTGTATCGTTATTTAGGAACGGACACCTTATTTTCACTGGCATTATTGATTTGTCATTTTATTTCTTTCTAGAATTCCAAATGAGGCCCCATCCTACACTCTTTCAATAAATAAATACAAAACAATACATAAATCATATTTACAGAGAAAGTACTTGATAGTTTGGTTCTGTCTAACACATCTTTTAAGAAATAAAGTTCCCTCATTGCAGCTTGGAGTGGTATATAATCATCTTCATCTGGCAAATAATCCAACACATGGACAGCGATTTCTGTGGCTAGATCACCAGACCTAAAACATATAGTTTAATCATTTTCATTTAATAGTTGAGTAAAAAGTTAAACGGTTAATTCATTTGGTCCTCAATGCTCTTCAACTTTGTACTTTATATGGCCTATTTTAACTTTTTTTGGATTCACGCGTCACTGATGAGTCTTTTGTAGACGAAACGCGCGTTTGGCGTAAATACAAAATTCAATCCTGGTACAGTATATATGTATGATGAGTTTATTTGCACCATATTGTTTGTCACAAAAACAACCACCTCCTTCGACCATAGTTTTGAACAAGTTACCAATGTAATAAAGTGCATTATGTTTTAACGCCGCGATTTAAAAAAAACCCCTCACAATCACTATTTTTTTTTCATTCGCCAATGGTTAGATTGACTGCAGAAATATGTTTCGATGAATAAAATTCACCATCTTATAAGTCGACCCATTTCTTACAGTTGTACTTTATCATGGGCAATGTTAACTTTCTTAACTTCTTAATGCAAGCTCAATATCAAACATTTGAAAGCCAAAGATGTATAAGACCTAAGCAAATGAAATGTAATATGACCCAAAGGAACACGAAAACAAGCGACTTAGTTTTTGCTATTAAGAGTTACTTATCGTATGTCGAATGGTTTATCACTGTTATTACGGGTTAATATCCATGATGTTACTGCATGTATCTTGTGAACAGAAGAATAGGATGACATGCAAAGTATAAACTTGTGGAGAGAGGTGTACTCACTTTGCCAGATTCCATGCATCGTTTATTATCTGTGCTCTATGTATCGGAGGGATTACCTAAGCAAACAAAACATATATTTGAAATGTGTAAACAGGTTTACTAAACTCCAATGTTACATGTACATGCTTCTTCCTTAAACAATCGATTAATTAAATTATCGAAAATTTCAAATACTCATTTTTCAATGTGGGTTTTTTAATATAAAAAAGAATCTCAACAGTTTCATCTTAAATATGCAGAAATTTGTACGCGTAACAAAAACGTTGTCCATCAATAAGAAGGTATTTGTATTTATATATATTTCCAATGAATTTGTAATCTGATATTCACATTGTACTGTTTATTAAAGATTATATCTACCGTATGGTCTGTTTTTAGTTGGTTGATAAGATTATACCAGTTCTCCTCAGGATATTTCACCCGATAGTACCCATACTGCATTAAGTTTCCAATGTACCAATCACTAGATAATGCTTTACTCATCACGCCAGAAAGTACCACTGTAAGGTTGAGGTAAACAATCAAAATTATTATCAAAATCAAGGTTGAATTTGAATACATAGCTTTAGACCTATCAAGATTTATAAGTACTTAATGGTGGTATGGTGTAAGAGCTCAATTGTCTATTTGAAAGTTATAATGCAATATTAACCGCTGATGCATAGAGTAGAATTTCAGGAGACTTAAACATTAAGTCCGATACATTTGGTAATCTGCATAAGCACACACTTATAATTTGAAAGGATGTGTTGTGTGTTTCACTAATATGAAGAAAAAACTTGAGCATGTATCTTGAAAAAACTTTGTTAAATGAAAACAAAAAATAAGGCATCCCTTCCTTTCTATATTATCGATTAAGAAACCAGCAAACGGTCATCGTTTACCAAAAATCATTTTAAGAGTGTATATGCAAAGACAAACTAAAACCTCACCATCAGAACCGTCTATGTCCATCCACGTGATATCTTTGTCTGTTTGGTCAAAACGTAAATTACTTTTGGTTGTAAAGGTTACAGGTATTACCCATTTATATCTACAAAAAAGTAATTGTTGTTGCAATATGTATCATGATTCTATTTTCTTCATTTAAGGATGTACTTAGGTGAGGCGAGGTGAAAATTAATAAATTAAGAATTTAAAATTGATACTATAAGCTGGTAGAGCATCCATTAAGGATAAAAATATGCTAAAAATATTGATAGGTCCTTTTCGAGATATTTGAGATTTAAGATATGGCGGGAAAAGGCTGGCTCGGACTTTTACATTACCTTATATTTGCATTGGTATTATTTGGGTCTCAAACCAAAAGAAAGAAAATCAAGAATCTTCTAAAATTTTGGTAAATGACCATTCATGAACTATTAAGTCTTATATGAAAAAATAAATGGGTGTTATGGTGCAAAATATTTTAATTGTATTGAAAAACACCAAGGAGTCTGAACATTTGACACAAATTCAAAAATCTCACCTAAGTACATCTTTAAAGCTCGACAAATGAAATTTGAAATGATGTTGAAGTTGATCTGGTTGTTATCACCACCCTTGAAGGTAAATTCAGAAGAAGTGCATATTTTCCATTTTCATTGAAGATGCTACTTTTCTTAAAAGTGGTGTTATAGTTAACTTACAATCCAAGTGTCATTCATTGGTACTTATGCATGTTGTTTAAATGTTATCAACAAATACAAAGTTGCATGTATATTTTGAAGAAAAAAAATAAAAAGAAGATCACCCTGAGCTTATGCGTATGAATTAAATCTTACTCAAATGGCGAAGAATTGTCCTCGTCAACGTTTTTACTATCTGCGATATATATAGACTGTGATAACGTGAGATCGTCCCCTTCCTTTGTTATTGTTACAGTTGGGTAGTTGGATTGTAGAATCCAGGTGTCCATGATGTGTTTTATATTCTGTACGAATTTAGATTTTCCATCAATTTTGGCTTGCTGAAATGAATACATGTATGGTTTTATTGTTATTTCAACAAACATCAAGTAGTTAATATTTCAGGAATATAGACAATCATAAAATTCCTGTGAAGGCCAATAACTGTCGGAAGGTTTGTCTTGCCGCTTGAATGACGGTAATGTATTCCTCACAAAATACCATCTATGGAAACATTCTACCAGATTTTTACACAGGTTACTCAACGTGGCACTCTTGCTTCAATATATGGTACCGTTAATGTTATTACTACCTCTGCTGGTGGACTGTAAGTCCCCGAGGGTATCACCAACCCAGTAGCCAGTACTTCGGTACTGGCATGAAAATATGGATTTTTTGTGTTATTAAAATTTGCTGTTACAAAATGTTAGAAATTATTATAAATTAAGGAATGTATCTCCCTCATGCAAAGCTCTGATTCCTTTCACGGATTTGGCTATACTTTTTGGACCTTTTGGATTGTAGCTCTTCATCTTTTATATAAGCTTTGGATTTCAAATATTTTGGCCACGAGCATCACTGAAGAGACATGTATTGTCGAAATGCGCATCTGGTGCAGGAAAATTGGTACCTTTAATGTTATTCAATAGTGTTCGACTGTGAATGACTGTTTAAAACATTGAGAAAGGCCAGAGGCTCCGGACCTGGGACAGGCGCAAAACTGCAGCGGGGTAAAACATGTTTATGAGATCTCAACCCTCCCCCTATACCTCTAGTCTATGTAGAAAAGTAAACGCATAACAATACGCACATTTAAATTCAGTTCAAGAGAAGGCCGAGTCCGATATCAGAAGATGCAACAAAAGAAAATAAACAAAATGACAATAATACATAAATAACAACAGACTACTAGCAGTTAACTGACATGCCAGCTCCAGACCTCAATTAAACTGATTGAAAGATTATGTCTTCATCATATGAATATTAGGCACAATCCCTCCCGTTAGGGGTTTAGTATCATACTATCATAAAAAGTATGAGAAGAACATAACCCGTTATGTACACATCTTATACAGCCAAAGGAACTACGATCCACTGTATGAAAGTAACTGTCGGATAGGAGAAGATAGTATAAAAAAGAGAAGAAGATGCGGTGGTTTGATTTCCAATAAAATAGGTATCCACCAGAAACTGCAAGCTATAACAATCTTCAGTGTTGTATTTGTATAGTACTAAATATTAGAAATTTTGAAAGACTGATTTCATTGAGTGTCGGTTAAAAAACGCAAATATTTTAATCATTGTTCATGAAGAGAACAAAATTAATTAACAATTGGTACATTACGTTGGTAAGTGCAGTAATAAAAGGCCGTCTGGGTTGAGGTATTGGAAATAATAGTGAATTAAAAGGAACAGAAATGTTCCCACGAAATAGGCCACCGACACACAGCTCTAAAACTTATTGCAACTGAAGTGTTTTAACGTATAGATAATGAATCATTCTCTCAAATAGAGGTATTTGGCATAAATACCTTTCCGAAAACATTATATAAATCATCGGCATACATACCCCTCCTAAAACATTACAGCGGGTATTCGGCACACAAATACCTTTCCTAAAGCATTATGGAGATCATCGGTATACATACCTTTCCTAAAGCATTATAGAGGTATTGGAATACATACCTTTCCTAAAACATTATATAAATCATCGGCATTCATACCTTTGCTAAAACATTACAGCGGTAATCGGCATACATACCTTTCCTAAAGCATTATAGAGATCATTAGCATACATACCCTTCCTAAAGCATTACAGAGGTATTCGGCATAAATACCTTTCCTAAAGCATTATAGAGGTCATCGTGTGTAACCGTAGCATACTGGTACTTCTTTAGAAAACGCTGAATAAAAGCGTACAAGATGCAAATTAGTCTAGTATATAAATTATGGTATTGTACAGACGTTTCAATTTGCATTCAAGGTTATATAAATATATAAACCTCATACATGGTCAGTCCTTATAAAGTTTGGACTATTTCTGTATAAATGGCGTTGCTTCCTTTTTCATTTCATGTGCTGTGCAAATTTCATGTGAAAAAGTACATGTATCATCATTATGCTGAAAAAAAAACCCTGCCCAGAAAAAAAATTGTTGTTTGTAGTAACTTCTTATTGACCATTCATGTAAACGAGTTTTTTTCTGACACAAATATATACATCTAGCTATTTTCTTTGTGCTTCTTAACTCATAACACGATCGGCTTTTTCATTGGCAATCATACTGCATCTACTCAGTTTTAATTGTAAATGTACGTATGATAGTACTCTATGGTAACAAGACTTATTGAACTTACCTGTAGTCCTCTTTTAAACGTATGTTCCCCAAGAAAAAAATTCATCATCCGAACAATACATGGACCCTAAAAGTAGCATCATTAATTAAAATCAATTATTTTACCAATCATTCTGAGCAAACAAATATCAACTTTCCATTAAATATATCAAAATCACGCGCTATAACTGGCTTTCGGCACTGTAGATTCAATCGGTATGATGAATACGATAGGAAAACAATTGTGTCTGTTGCAGTAATACCTGGGCCGCGTTCAATATCGTAGCTGCTACGTAGTGTTACGTATATTTGGACTATTGAACGTGTAGCTATAGACTAGCTGCTACATATATATTGATAGCAGCTACGTAGCCGCTACGTAGCTGCTACGATATTGAACTCTACCCTGGTAACAAGGTTGACTGCCTTTTACCGACAATCAGTACTGTAGGTCAAAACCGACGATAATTCAAATTATTATACTTCATGTTAATATGCAAGATTTTCATTGGCTAATATGGGGGAGATAATTTACTCTTTCCCATGGCATAGAGGGGACAATTGTTTGAATGACACCTCTCTTGAAGACCAATCAAAGCTCGATAAGTTATAGGGCAATGAATTGAGTTTACATCAAGTAATTAAAAGACAATGCTTTTAAGTTCTACGTTTTGGCTCAGAACTTTTCATTGACTGTCAAAATAAAAAAAAATCTTGTTTCACTTCTGTTAATTTTTTCTTATGCTCGTTACGATTTTTTATAAAATTTAAAATTAAACTGTAAAAGATAATATTGATAGTATAATAAATCAAAAATTAAATAGCACATAGCTGAGAGGGTAAAAGAGCAGATTGGTACCCCTCGAAAAGGCATTGTCAACCTAGAGTAGACGTGTCAAGCAGATATGTTACACCACATGCTTCTTCGATTTACTATAAACCAGTGCAAACAGATTAACTGCCACTACTGTAAAAGGGAAATTACTTTTCAAATATTAAATCAAACACAACCGAATTATCGGGTTTTTTTTTATTATTTCACTGCTTACCCAGCCACCGAAAGCATATGTATTTTAAACTATGTACCTTTTCATATGAAATATCATCAAACAATCCATCGATCTCGCCTGGAAATGAAACTTCTTTGTTAACAGGACGGCGCACAGCCATTCCATCCCACTTTAAACCATTGTGTAGTATGTCAAAAACAAAATCATCCATCTGCACGTATATATAAAACGATTAACAATTTTATTTTATATAAAAGAGAGGCGAAAGATACCAAAGAGACATGCAAACTTATAAGTCGGAAAAAAACTGACAACACCATGGCAAACAGAAAAATACCAACAGAAAAACAATAGTACACAAAACACAACATAGAAAACAAAATACTGAGCAACATGAACTTCACCGAAACTAGATGTGATCTAAGAGGTGCTCCACATGTTGCACTCGTAATGTTGCTAAAATTAGTACAAAGCAGTTTATAAGTACACACTTTCCATTGATGTGGTTGCCTTTTTAATTGAATTTCAGTTTCAACTTTATAAGATTGTGTTAATGATGCTACATTATTACTGTCTTTAATAAAACTGAAAATTACCATGTTCCAGTCTGGGTACATATGATCAGGACCGGTATATTCCAAATACGTCGCAAATGCTTCATGTAACCACACATCGCTCCACCACTTTGCTGTCACTAAGTTTCCAAACCACTGTTAAGAAGAACAGATTTTGGTAAAACAAATGCAACGTCTTTTACAAAACAGTAGTTAAAAAAATAAATAGAATGGTATATTTTATTTTCTAAAGCTACATGAACAACTTTGTAGACATTTTCATAATGCACTTTAAGAAATTTACAATATCGTTTTTATTTATTTTTTTTAAATCAGTCAAAAATTAATATTTCTTTTGTGTGCTTTAGGTAGCAAAAAATGTAGTCCTTTTTCGTATCATTTGTAGGTCTTGGTAATACCGTAAGCTATCTTTCTATTATTACAAAAATTTGCGACGGGACAAATTCAAAATGTTAACCTGTATATCTTTAAGTGTCACAACGTATATCTTTCAGTGTTACAACGTAATACCTCACTAAATTCTAACCTGATGAGCTAATTCATGTGACACAAGCATAGCTACTCCTTGCTTGTCGCTTTCTGAGGATTCTTCTGGATCAAAGAGCATGCTTGATTCTTTATACAGGATAAGACCCCAGTTTCCCATCGCTTCTGGACCGAAGTCTGGAACAGCCACCATATCTACAAACATGTCACTTGATAAACGATTAACAAACACATCTTTATTTGATAAACCTTTTTTTTATAGTTATGACTCGAATCGTCCGATGGAAGACTGCATTATAATAAAGTGTTTGTAACGTTACGTATTATTGGATAACAGTTTTAAAAACATTTGACGTATCAATTTTACAATTAATTATTTGAAACTGTGGGCATAAACTTCACGTATATGATTCCAGATTGTACGTCTGAAACCAGTAACAACTCTACGACAGATGTTATTCATCGGATCACTATTGATGGTGATACAAGGATGAAAACGCATTCTGTATATGTAAAAGAACAACAATGTTAGATCTGTAAGTTTTCGAAAACAAATTTTTGTTCTTCCCTGGCCGTGATTGTAACCCAAGCAACTGAGATATCGTGAAACCAAATCGCCTTGTTGTGGTTCTTAGCACTGTGCATGAGTGTCATAAAAATTGGATGAGATAAACCCTAAGTTAGATCGCAGAAACAACATTGGAATGAACGGACGAAAAGAGGGAAGGATAAAAGGGTAAAACTGAGGCATACAGGTTAAAATCTAAAGAATTAAAGATATGTTTGACAGTAAAATTTTATTGCAATGCATGCTGAATTTTCTAATTTGATGTCGCACTCTAGTGCGTAGTCAAATATTTAAGATACGTATTACAAAATATAGTTACTCTTACCTGATTTTGATAAAGGAAGATTAACATCAAGGTAGTCTTCATAATAGCTCATGATGTCAACACCAACGTTTAAGGCAAATTCAGTATGATTAGCCACATCTTTCCGGGCCCATGATCTATACTAAACAAAACGTTAATATATAGAAGATTTGGTATGATTGCCAATGAGACAACTCTTCACAAGAGCCTACATGACACAGAAATTAACAACTATAGATTGTCAAGTTTGTAATTTTTATAAATTATTTTATCCAATAGATATCAATTTCAAAGAACTATAAAAAAATGTCTATACTATAATATGCTAAGATAGTTATGTATAAGCAGGTTATTTTTGACAGACTGAAATGTAGAATCCTTTTGAAAATGTAAATCTGCTCAAATCATATCACATTCAAATTGTTGACATCTAAACCAGACAAGAACTATATAGTCTTACAGTTACTCCATTTACAATGTCTGTGGTTTGCTCGAAGTCACAAATAACGAAGGCCAATAAATATGTTGACATCATCGGAGTTTCTGCATAGTGATCAGCTACCCAATCATCAGACCTAAAATAAAGATTTAGCATCATAAATTAATGTCAAATCAGGTAGTCAGTGGTCTATCAAGAGTATTTGGTCAATCTATCCAAAATAGTTAAAAATACATATCAACCTATTAAGTGTTGGTCTATGACAAAGTATACAATTATATATTAATAATGTAAAGCTTTCAAATGGTTCTGATATTTTGTAAGATACTGAGTTGAAAATACAGAATACAGATTTTCAAAAATACAATTTTTCAGATAATTATTCTAAAATAGCGTCTGAGTTAATAGTAATCAAAGGTACCAGGATTATAATTTATAACGCCAGATGCGCGTTTCGTCTACATCAGACTCATTAGTGACGCTCATACCAAAATAGTTATAAAGCCAAACAAGTACAAAAGTTGAAGAGCATTGAAGATTCAAAATTCCAAAACGTTGTGCCAAATACGGCTTAAATAAACTATGCCATTGATAATTCAATTGAAAAACGTGTATTGTGTTTTTATTCGCCGTTTCAGAATCTAGAAGAAGAGGTGTATTTTCATTGTAAGTACACCAGCATGCTAGTTTTGTATGCCATTAGTTGAATGTAATTGTTTAAAAGGCTATTAACCAATTGTAACGTTATTTGTATACGCTTTTGTTAATATTATTAATTCATTAGATTCTGAACTGTTAATTTAAAAAAAATCACAAACTATAAATCATGGAGCATCTCACCTCACTTCTTGACGAATGACATCGGTATTGGACAAGGAAACCATGTGATTCTTTCTTACTAGAGTTATCCTGAATTTTGCTTTGATGGCGGGTTCATCAAAACATGGGAAAGCTCTCCTGGCCTCTGTTGCTTGGAAATGTGTAGCAACTTGATACCTGTAGGGGGAAACAAATAATAGAAGTTATTTCCTAGAATTATCGTATCGTGATTTTCCTATCTTGCTTCTTTCTTTTAAAAGTTAATTTCATAGTTTTATTCTGAAAAGTTGCACCTCTTTCAGTAAGACATTACACGGGATTTTATTTTAGCTTCATACTTTGAAAATGTAGTTTCTAAGAAAAAAACGTTGAAATTCAATTCAATAATATTAAACTCTAATTCACTAACACATGTAGCATATTCAGTATCCAAAGCAAGTAACTTAATTCTCTAGTATTGAGACAATAATAACTAAATTCACAAATCAAAGACAACAATTTAATTTATTAAGATTATACATTGCATCGTAATGCTCCAAGATAGATTTTAAATTCAGTAATAATGTCATTTAATTTACAAAGCATGGAACTTAAATCAAGACGCATGTAATCTAATTGACAAAGAACGTAACTACATTCTGTTTAGCCAACAATAAAACTAGGTTTAATCCATTATTTTCTTAGGAAAATGCATGTTCCGGGTAGAAATATAACGGTTGATTTGCAGTCTTTGCGTTTTTTGTTTAAAATTTTACGTTTGGATTTGTAAGCTTTGGGAGTTCCATGATTTGTTATACTTTTTTTAATAAGAATATATATAACTTAATTCATAAAGAGTATAACTATATTGACAAAGAATGTAATGTTACATTGAGAATGGAAATAGGGAACGTGTCAAAGAGACATCAACACAACAAGAGATTTAGAAGAATATAACGTAATTCACTTACACCCATGTTCTATCCCTCTGACGTCGGTATGAGCTCAGATAGGGACCAACGAGATCATATGTCAGTTTGCCTTGGAATGACATTTCTACAGTATAGGACTCCCCAGCTGTCAGCTGTACATTCGATGTGAGTATTATTAACTGGTAATATGTATTATATTCGAGCGTAGGATATATAAGTTCTTCTGTAGACCCCATTTGTCGAATGACGATGCTGTTTACTGTGATATCAAGCTCCTTACTATGGAGCACAATCTTATTAGTTGACTGTCTACACATCATTTCAATTTTGACGAATCCATCGAAGTGAAATTTCTTGTATTTACCGTTGTATATGTGTGGTTGAATTTCTAAATGATATAATGAAGGGTACATGTCGAGCGGAAGACGGACACAATTTTCTTCGTCAGAGGCGTCGGAACAATCACCATGTCCATCACACTTCCATCCGGGTTCGTAGCAACCGTTACCATCTGCGCATGTCAATTCATTTTCGTCACATGTGTTTTGATGAAACGCTGTATTATAGACAATTTGAAATTAAAATAATTATAATATTTAGTAACATCATATTAGTCTTATTCAAAGAAAGTCTCCATACTTTTTCGGATTTTTTTTTATATCTTTTATGTTTTTGTGTGTTAAGTTTCTTTTTTCATTTAGGCTAAATCGTTAAAAATGCGATTAATACCAAATAGGATTCATATTACATGATGCATATTCAATTTACAATTTGTAATAATTTTTTTCCTGGTATCGATGTAATATTTGCTACTGAGTGTGTACTTTCCTTTCTTTAGGCAGTAGTGTTATCCGTTGTTTATTGGTTCTAATTTTTTAATCGTGAAAAAAATCGACAAAATCGAATTATAGCCCTATAAAAAATAATATAGATATACATTCATGAAGTCCTACCTTTGCATGGTATCACCCAGTCTCCAGTTGTTATTCCGGAAGTAGCTATTCCAACATTTACGATGCGCAATGGATTACCCTTATCCGTCCACGCAATCAATATTTTTTCATTTCCATTTTTGACCTTGACAATGCTGTTTTTCCATGTGACAATAAAAGTTTTAAATTCATTAGAACTCAAAAGGGGATTTTTATAAGAACCTTTCACTTTCCCCTTTTTTCCTGCTCGCATGACAATGATCGTGTTTCCAGGTCCCCCTAAAATAATTTTGTAAAGGGGGTCGTCGATAGAATTTGTTGACATTAAAACCACTTCAATGGCGTGGCTTGCTTTGATTTTGAACTCAATCCTCAAATCTTCCGAGTTGTCAATGGTAACACCGTAATCTGATAATAGCGTGTATTGATTTGTATCGCTTGTTGTTATGTTAATATCTGAGCATTCTGAAAAAAATATTCCAGGAGATAGAAATACAAACTGAGGGAGGAGTAACTCTTTTAACAAGTAATGTGTTTTATCAATGTTTGTTTGAGAATTCGTTTGATACAGAAGTAGAAGAAGAAGTATATGTGTTACCTAAAAGGTCCGTGTAACACTTATCAATTCAAAGTTTTAAAAAGTTTTAAAATTTGAGATTTTTGGAATTTTGATCAAAGTTTCAAAATATCAAAATTCCAAATTGTGTAAAAGTTTTGAAATTTTGAAATTTTAACCAAATAATCAAAATATTGAAATTCTAATTATCGTTTATAAATATGATCAAACTTTTAAATTACTAAACCTAACGTACAATTTTGATTATTTCACTTTTTGAAAATTTGATTTTTTAAATTTTTGATTAAAATATCAAATATAGAAAAGGGGCGAAAAGAGGGGTACTTGAAAACTGCAAAACGAAATAAAAGCGGAACGAAACGACACAAAATGAAATGAAGACACACTGATACTTAAAAATCAATGTAAAACATAAAACCACAGACAGGCAGTTGTAACAGGTGAAAAATTGGATGACAAACATATTTCTCAAAAGAAGAGAATTCATTTTAAACGCACAGCTCTGATACTGACCATTTTACTTGCTAGTTTTCCCAGTCCCATATTTTAGGAGTAACAGTGAAAACTGACCAACTCGCAGTAGGCCAAATAGTATGGTAAGGTTGAGTATATAAAAAAAAAGATGTATATATATATATATATATATTCTACTGAACTTTAAGCAATAAAACGGCTCAATACACGTTGTATTATCTCATTTGATTTCAAATTTTTCTGTTATGCTTTACAACTTCTTACTTTCTGCAATCACGTCGGCAGATGCATATATCATTCCATGTTCATTTTGAACGATCGTCTTTAAGTTTTAATAAACTATTTCTGTTCTTTATAAATTGTTGGCCTTAAATATTCGGCTTGGAGCGTTCCTGAAGAAGATAGATCCAGAAAAGCGTTTCGGTCGTAAATTTTAAAGTTTTGTATTCATTCTTTATCGAATGCATGACGATCATATATTGCCTTGTAGTAACGATTTCAGATCTAAGTATTGGTACAGCAGGAATACTGAATTCATGGTGTCGCAATGAACGTTGTGCTTGTCTGGAATGTGGGAGGTATTTGATACTTTTTACGCTGAAATTAAGCGTAAGACAAATATTAGTAGGTTGGAGCCAGGATACTGCTATAAGTTATCTACATAAAGTAACCATAGATAGATACTAGAATTTAAAATATGAAGTTGCGCAAGACGCGCGTTTTGTCTACTAAATACTTATCAGTGACGCTCGAATCTAATTAAGGTAAAAGGCAAATAAAGTCAAATAAAATTAAAAGGGCAAAATAAAGAAAAAAAAATAACATCCAACTAATTGTTCTGGTTTTGCAAACGCTGTATACATTTATATCATTAACGTATAACATAAACATTACTTTCAGCCTTCATGTTTGTGTAATAGTTGCCGCTGTACATTATTCGCCCATCTATCAATTTGTATGTGTCGACGTTTGGAAATTGAAAATCATTTTAAAAAGTTTATATCATCAATGATAAATAGTTATCTTTTTGGGAATCTGATATATAAATACTGTTGTTTTTTATTTGGTCGGGTTGTTGTCTCTTTGACACATTCCCCATTTCCATTCTCAATTTTATAGTCACTAAAGTGACACTTTTTTTTTTACTTGGATACTTCAACGAGGTACATAAAAATATTCTGATCTCCAATTTGCTGGAGAAAACAAAATCTGTACAAGCAGAGGACCAAAAAAAAAATATTCTGAATTAAAATTTCCCCCATGCCTTAAACGAGGTCGAAATTTCAGATCTTTGCTCGAAATTCTTATTTGTGGACGTATTTTTCCTGACGACAGAAATGCACAACTTTTTTGTTTTAAAAGATAAACACAAGCTGTTTTTTGATAAATTATTTATAAGTTCTCTTTTAAATATGTATCATATAAATTTATTCAATATTTTGTTTATAAATAACTTAGATTTATCAAATGTTCAGGAACAACCTGTTTTAAATTATCCATTTTTGGTTGCCAGTGACAAATATTTCATGATTGTTCAGGAACAAATTTGCAATAAATCCAACAGAGAGCCTGTTATTCATATGATGAAGTTATTATCTTTAAATTAGCTTAATTGAGGTCTGGCGATGGCATTTGTCAGTAACTGCTAGCTTTATATATAGTAGTCCTTTGTTAATTTATTATCATTGTCATTTTGATTAGTTTCTTTTGTTTCCTTTTCTGCATGACATGGGACTTGGATTTCTTTTAAAGTGCGTTTAACTGTGTGTATTGCTATGGGTTTATTTTTTTCTTGGCTAGATGTATAGGAGAATGGTTGTGATCTCACGAAACATGTTTACCCCGCCGCGTTTGTGCGCCTGTCCCAATTCAGGAGCATCTGATCTTATAAGTTTTGTATGATTTTAATTTTAGTTCGTTGTTATATTTCGTAGTTAGTATGACGTATATTATCACTGAACCATCACTGCACCATCACTGAACCAGGGTCGTGTTCAATACCGTAGCAGCTACTTAGCCGCAACGTAGCTGCTATCAATATCTATGTAGAAAACTCGGCTAACTGTACACGTTCAATAGTCATAAATATATGTAGCACTACGTAGCCGCTACGATATTGAACGCAATCCTGTACATTGTTTTTAACTATGGGCCTAAGTACGCCTAGCACAACGTTTATTGTGACACCATAAGTTAAGTATTCCTTCCGTATCATTACTTGGAACTGAAATCAATCATAAAAGGCAATATATTATTGCCATGCAATCAATAAAAAACAAAACAAAAAATAAAAAGTTGCATGCGACTGTAGCGCTTTTCTGGATCTACCTTCATCAGGAACGTCAAAAAGGCGAATAATACTATTTTGCCTACTGCGAGTTGGTTTCAATGCTACCTCTAAATTTTTGGCATTGGGAACACCAAAAAACTGTTATTTTTTTATTATTATTATTTTTTTTTTATCTCAAACGCTATCGTTCTATCAAATATTTAAATCAATTTATTTGATGCCGGTTTAAATAGGATATTTTTATAATAGATGCACAACCTTAAAATTTCAGGATACTATTATCCAAGGTGATGTATAATATGTTTTATATAAAAAAAAACCGACTTCTTCTTTTAATTGTTTATTTTGTTATAAAAAGTTATTTGATATATTTCGAGCTATTTATTCCAAACTAAGAATCAGAGCAATGTTTACAGGTACCCCTCTTTTCGCCCTTTTTCTCTTTTTGATATTTTAATCAAAAATCTAAAAAATCAAACTTTCAAAAAGTAAAATTATCAAAATTGCACATTAAGTTTAGTATTTTAAAAGTTTGATCAAATTTCTAAACTATTAAATTTATAAACAATATTTAGAATTTTAATATTTTAATTATTTGGTTAAAATTTCAAAATTTCAAAACTTTTACACAATTTGGAATTTTGATCAAAATTCCAAAAATCTCAAATTTTAAAACTTTTTAAAACTTTGAATTGATAAGTGTTACACGGACCCTAAAACAATGCATTAAAACATTATACATGTGTTTTGGTAGAATTGGTTTTTGATTTGTATTTTGTGTCTTTACAAGATATATATATCATATCATATATATATATACAAATCGTCTTAAACATCAACCCAACAATGTTAGATCTGTAAATTTGCTTTTATATATATATATATAAACGAGTCTAAATTGAAAACTACGTTCAAATCTATGATTGCGTTGGATAAAAACCGCAATTTTTATACGTGTGCATGTAAAACAAATTTCGTTGTAGAAGGGTCTAAAAACAGCACAAACGAAATTTTCAAAAAGACCAAAAAAGTGAAAAAGTATATTTAAACAAAACGCATTTGACTAACAGGTCGAACAACTGATGTTCTTTAACCCTGCTGACTGCCATTGGCGATTGCCAAATAAAATTGATCACAAGATGTAACAAAGTGGATCTTAATACAAATTTAATACTAAACAGAAAAAAATTAACTTGTGGCCACGATGTTATGCCACAAACATACGGTGTCAATATTTTTTTAGTACACCAGATCCAGATTTCGACAATAAATGTCTCTTCAGTGATGTTAGGGATCGAAACGGTATTTGGAAGGCCATATAAAAAGTACCCTCATTTTTAGAAAAAAGTACCCTCATTTTTAGATATATATATATATATGTGTGTGTGTGTGTGTGTGTGTGTGTGTGTGTGTGTGTGTGTGTGTGTGTTTAAAGAGCCCTTTATATATATTTATATGTGTTTTGTTTCTTCTAGATGTCCTATTGGTTGTAAAACCACCATACAAATCATTGGTGTGTGGTGTATTAGATTTTGTTTAAGTGCATGCGAGTTGTACAGTGGCAAGTTTTTTTTTCTCATATATATTGTATATTTTGCATTTGAATGTTTGTTTGTTTGCTTTTGATTGGCCAATTTAAAACGTAGATTTAAAATCGACCAATCAAAATTTGTTTATAGACTAGACCGTTGGTTTTCCCGTTTGAATGGTTTTACATTACTAATTTTTGGGGCACTTTATAGCTTGCTGTTCGGTTTGAGCCAAGGCTCCGTGTTGAAGGCCGTACCTTTGGTCTGTAATGGTTTACCTTTATACATTGTTATTTGGATGGAGAGTTGTCTCATTGGCACTCATACCACATCTTCATATGTCTATTTAAAACTAACAGATTGATTTTACATAGAGGTGTCGATTTTGCTAAGATTTTTAACTGAAATTCAATTAAGTATCAATTAGATATATTTTATTTTTATTTGCAAGTTTGTCATAAGGTTCGTGTTGTATATTGTCTTTATGTCGTTGTTTTCCATTCAATTTAGTATTTGTTTATGTTTCTCCTCTACTCATTATGATTATGTATCTTCTCTCATGTTTATAAAACCACAGGTTCCTCACGATATAACGGACTTTAATAAAATAACTATTATCATAACGGTTTGCCAAAACATGATAAATTTCAAATGTATTTTTAAACTGAGTGTTTCTTTATTGTTACAAGTGTACGTCTTACCGGTCTGTCTTCTGTTGTAAGGCAGATGTAAAGACGACGAGGTTCCAACAACGTATAATAATAACACAATGTTCCAAACCATTCTGTCAATAGAAAAGTTAACAACTTTATTATAATAATTACAAGCAATTATGTTCTTTTGTTTTGCTATACATGTATTTCAATAAAAATGTAACGTTTTGATTTTTATGTTTAATTATTAAGGATGTTTATATGAAAACTTAATAACTCAATCCTTGTACACTATCTGTTGTGAAATTTTCCTTTTTTTCTGCTTTTTCAAATCATTACGTCTCATGGATATGAAGGACTATTACAAAATAAAACATAAGTTATGTGTAAAGATCGATGTTAATTTAACTTTATCTAGTTCATTTATGTTTATAAAGTTGGTTGATAGATATTCCCTTTAATTTATGTAAATCTTAAAGGTAAACTTGGATATAAACAAATAGTCATTCTTGGCTTTCTCCTATTTGGAGCGATGCAAAATGAACACAAATACCAGACTGGTGATTTGGTACACAATACGCGAGTTTTGTCATTTCAACTAAATAAGTCTCATCGGTGTCGCTCGAAACAAAACTGTTTAACCGAGGTGTCCGTTTTGACTGTGTGAGATGAATAATGATTGACTGTTGGTTGCTTAACGTCCAGTGGCAAATATTTCATGCATGTCCAGGACGAAAACAAGTTAACAATTAATACAATTTGTAGGTCTTTTAATAGAGGCCACCCGGGATGATGGTCGGAGAAATGTCGACTGCCAATGGAAAATGAGGATGTATTGGGTAGGGACATAAATTTTACCTGGCAACAGGCCATCTACGGAACCCTCAAAGAGTTTTTACAAGGGTTATTAACGTGCGAAGAGTGTGGCACTCTCTTTACAGAAGGCATCGAATTTAACGTCCCCATACTGACCGGACGTGGCTGCCAATTTGATACATCCCGCACAGGCAAACGGGTGCCCCACTTTGGCAAGCGTTTTACTGCCGGTGGGAAGAAGACCCTATTTCTATTTCCTTGTCACCTTTTGGGGAGACTGGGTAAGATGAGTAGATACCTGTATATGCATGTACGAATACATATCCGCTTCGAAATGCAAAGTGCAATTGTTCATCGTGTAAGAAGAGTGCTCCGCTTAATGTGCATAAAGGAACCTTTTAAAAAAAATTTCAGTGTCCGTAAGTGGCATTTTACAAGATGGAATCTATATAAATAAAATTTACGGCTTCATTTTGGTCGAACCATTTACAAGGACCTGGCGCGCGTTTGTATTTATTGAAGTATTTTTATCCCAAATGTGCATCATATATTCACCACTATACATGTACTTCAAGTAAACAGCAAACAATCAATCCTCTTGAACAATTTGTACGTGTACCACTTAAATGTATAGTTAGAGGAAAATCCTTTTGTTGTGTGCTTTAACAGAAAAAACGAAAAAAAAACTCAAATCTGTTCTGATCTTGCTACGTCTGAAGTAAAATTCTCTGCATACATATATTTCCTACTTATAAAACAATTTTATGCGTACACAACTAAAAAAACTCAATAAAACCAAAAAGTATACGGTGTTGTTGTTAGTTTTAGTAACGTTAGTTTGACGTTATTTTCATGCATTGTATAAATAACGTCGTACTTTTTTCATTTCGTGCAGCTCAATCATACAGCATAATTTATATGAGCGGTTTGCTTGACTTGCTACGTATAAAACCGAAATGCAAAAGCGGCACATATTTTTTCTTTCTTTTGATTGAAACAGAATATTTTAAAAAAAGTTTAAACCACTGTCTTTTCTGCTGCTTTTTCTTTTATTTTAAACATATTTATTTATAGTGGATTGGGAAACAAGTTATTACAACTTATATTAATCCGTTTCCACTTTGAGGTTGCGAGTGCTTCCTTGTAGCCTTAGCCTGCTCTTTTCGAAATCTAAAAGGATGACTTTTACGTGCAAGAGATATTGCTCTCTCTTAACACGGGTCAGTCATTTATCGCCCCCTTCCGACGGACTATCATTGTTTCACAAGACCATCATACTCGCAAATGGTGTCAAGGGCTTATTCTTTTATCCGCTTTTGATAATTTCCGAATAAAATTTTTATTAGTTGAATCGTTTGTTTCATCGCCTGTATTATATGTTAAAAGAATCAACAGTTGAAAGCAAATTCAAAATTAACCACAATAAAATTAATTTAATCAAATTTGACAATTTCATAAACAAAAGGAAATTTAATCTCAACTATGAACAAGAAAACAGATGGGAGCAGATAATTTTAGCGAAAAACTACTAGGGGACATTTTAGCGCAGACATTAGAGCCCATTTTAGCGCAGGATTAATCCGTTCAGCTGTATTTTCGATAGCCCATTTTAGCGAAAATTTTCCTAGTTGAATAATACTAAAACCACGAGCATTAATTTATGCTGGCTTATGCTATGTATATATATATTATGTTCACTTTGGTTCATCATAGAAATCAAAGTAATTCTATAGTTGTCACTCATTTACGTTTTTCTTGATACTATCATCAAATTTCAAACAACAACATATATAAAAATATAATGTATAGACGAATGTGCACCACAATCTAGCAGGGGCGGATTTAGGCGGGGGGGGGGGGGCAGGGGACCTGTCTCCCCCCCTTTTGGGAAAAAAATTGGTTGCTTATATAGGGAATTACTGAAGCGTGACTGGAGCGGGCCCCATCTTAGGTCAGTCAGTAGCCCCCCACTTATGAAAATTTCTGGATCCGCCACTGTCTATAGAAGATAAAGAGAAAAAGCAGTTCCTATTGCAACTTTATGAACTGTATTATACAGGGGGTATACCCAAAGCCCATTACGTACGTTCTCTGGAATATAAATTCCAGGCTAGAACGGACTTTTAAAATTTGATTTTAAAATTTTAGTGGTACATTTTAATGGACATGATATGTTTTAAATTGTGCTGTCTTGCTTCTATTTAAAACAAAATATTGATCATTAATCATTAATCATAAAATGGATTATAGCATTGCTCTAAAATAGGCATTGATAATTTCCATTTTACCTCGAATGGGTTAAAAATCTTGGGCTAAAATGGGATTTACTTTGGCGCTAAAACGTTAGACTTTTTTCTCTAAAATGTCCTACCAATGCGCTAAAATGTCCTCCGCCGAAACAGATACAGATACTAATTTTAATTAGATTCGATAAATGTATCCAAAAAAATTTATAAAAAAAGATATGGTTTTGCATGATAAGATATTTGCTACAGAAGTCTTTGAGGGCCATGCAATTTTACTTTTTTCAATTTGATATAACAAATAAATTGTAATATACATGTAACAGATTATCAATTTGATATAACAAATTATGATAATTTGAAATAAAAAATTATAAATTTGATATATCAGATCCCTTTTGCAATGATTGTGCATGTGTTTTCTCTTCTAGATCTCGCGCATGGGTCTTTGTTTTTAATAAAAAAAAGTGTGCAAACAAATATTGAACCAAATATATAAAGAAAAAGGCAAGGATGAACTTAAGGATGTATCATTAATCTTTGTATGTGCCCATCGAAATTGATAAAGAAGCATGCCAGGATTTTGAGGAAGGGGAAGCATTTTTTATCCTTGCATGTTCCTATGTCCCTAGAAACACACTATCCATTATTTCTTATTTGAAAATGTGCAATATAAATTGATCCTTTTTCTACTATAGTTGTTCGTTCTAAGACACTAGGTCCCATGTACCGAATAGAGAACGTTCAAACTAGTCACCCAAACTGCCTCAAATAAAAGATAAAAGGGGAGGGAGAGGGTTTCAGAAACATTAAACCTGTTAAGGATGTACTTAGGTGAGGTTTTGGAATTTGTGTCAAATGTTCGGACTCCTTGGTGTTTTTCCATACAATACAATATAAAATATTTTGCCCCATAACACCCATTTATTTTTTCATATAAGACTTAATAGCTCATGAAAGGTCATTTACCAAAATTCTAGAAGATTCTTGATTTTCTTTCTTTTGTTTTGAGACCCAAATAATACCAATGCAAATATAAGGTAAAAGTCTGAGTCAGCCTTTTCCCGCCATTTTTCAAATCTCAAATATCTCGAAAAGGAGGTCCATGACCTATCAATATTTTTGGCTTATCTTTATCCTTAATTGATGCTCTACCAACTTACAGTATCAATTTTAATTTCTTAATTTCTCAATTTTTACCTAACCTCACCTAAGTACATCCTTAAGAAAGTTTTGAATTAGCATTCAATGACATATTTGTCGCTGTCGTCAGATAAACAATGAATCAATACACAAAAAATGCGCCAATTTGGGTTACGCAATGTTTCAATCAATCTTATTATTATAATTAAATCATACTATTGGTAGAGAAATTCACAATTTGTTATATCAAATTGACAATTTGTTATTTCTAATTGATAATTTGTTATATCAAATTGATAATTTGTTATATCAAATTGATAATTTGTTATATCAAATTGATAATTTGTTATATAAAATTGATAATTTGTTATATCAAACTGATAATTTGTTATACCAAATTGATAATATACAAATATAGCCTTTGTATGAGGTCGATACAAGGATATATTGACCTGAAAGAAGTATATTGACCGAGGTCGATATACTTCTTTGGGTCGATATATCCTGTATTGACCTCATATAAAGGCTATATTTGTTATATTATTAATTTCCGACCATGTTTGTAACAAAATCGTCATTTAGGTTTGTTGGAACTTTATAGATATTACATTGTCTCCTTGACAATAACATTATATTAGTTGTTATTTCATTTACTTTTTTTTTTGGACATCTTATGTATTTGAAGATTTTTTTTCGTCAAATAATCGATCACCGATATCATTTGTTTCAAAACGTTAAACAATATCCTGATATTCATTACATGACGTCACAAAGTATATCGGTTTTTAGATATTCTAAAAATAACCGTGCAATATGCTTTTTGCCGGTCAATATGCTTTTTGCTATCCGCCGTTTTCTCTCTACCTTCGAAAATATAGTTTAACATGTGACTATCCCTAAACGAATCATATTTGTTAAAATATACGAATTAATAATATTCTGTTATATCAAATTGATAATTTGTTATATCAAATTCATAATCTGTTATATCAAATTCATAATCTGTTATATCAAATTCATAATTCGCTATATCAAATTCATAATTCGCTATATCAAATTGGGAATAGTTAATAAGCATGGCACGTAAAGGCTTCCGTAATTTGCGACATACATGTCACGTTTTACAGAACGTAACGTCAAATCAAGTAAAAAAGCATGGTGTGACATTATGACTAGACAAAATTAGTCGCTGACTGTGTCGTTAATACTTCCGACATGTGATCGAAAATGGCTTCAAAAAAATCCCTGAACAGTAGATTTTAATGTTATATAGTATTTTTTGTGTTATTGTCATTTCAAATTTCCTCTGTCCAAAACTGTTTAGCATGACTTAATATACTTGTAACAAAAATGCAAAAAACGGCGTTTTGTGACATTTTGACTAGACAAAAACAAAAAGATCGCGTTTATTTTTTTTCTTCAATATTTTCTCTTAAAACTTCGACACAATTTTTTTTCATATACTTAAAAAAAAAGTTTTCACGTTTGAATAAAATTTCGTATCGTAGAAAAGACTGCAACTGCCTATTACTTTCCATAAGACACTTAACAAATACGCCAAAACGTCAGAAAACGGCGAGTATGACATTTCAACGGATTTGATAAAATGAACAATTCAGGACTTAATTTAAACAATACTTACTAATTGAAGACATAGAAAGTTGTATATGCATTGTATAATTTTGACACAGGAAGGGTGGATATGTAAATTGTGGTTTGGATCTGCAGCAATCGTTCGAATTTTGAAGAGCTCCAAAAAATATGCGAGATTTGGGTTTTGTGACAGAAATGCAAATTTCAAAAAAAATCATTAATTCTGCCGCGATCTTTTGAAATGTTGTAACAAAACTTTTTATTATTTTTCCTTATTATATACGGAATAAAAAAGTATATCATTTTCGGAATAATCTATTTGAATTACCTTTTAAAATCAGTCTTAAATTCACCCCTATCCAAATTTTTTTCTATTTTCGGCTTGGCCACAGAACAAAGTGAACTTTTCGTCCTGGTCAGACGCGTCCAGTTAATGATGACGTCATAAATAAAACATACAAAACATACACCATTTACATCAAAGACTACTCTTGCTAGGAGTACAACTTTTTTTTTAATATATTTTAAAAATGACAAGAATAACTTCAAAGCAACGTTGATCATATGTCGCGGTGTTACTTGTCTACACGCTCAAAATCAGTGTTATTAGGGATCATTCGAGTAAAAAATGAATAAAAATATTGATATTAAGGCATATTCCATTTCTACTTTTAATTACGCACATTTTGATATATACATTTATATAGTTATCAATTCCGAAACTTCTAACAAATGCAATAAAGGCGAACTGAAAAGCAAACCCCGTATTATCACCAACACCGTACGCGACGTCTAATATATAATACTTGTAAAAGATGTTGTTTATTTTACTTTTTGGTTTTATTGAGCTTAGAAAAAAGAGACAACAGTTACTGCTTTCCTGTATTTTTAATGTTCTTTGATGTGTCTGTTATGTTTTGAACAATGTATGATTTTTATTTTTACATTCTTGATGTTCAAATGCGACGCATGTAAACGCATGTGAAATTTCGATAAAAAAACCACCCTGAAATAACATCTCCGTAGAGATTAAAGGTTTGGGGTATACTGGTACGTAATAAAACATTGCAAAGACGAAGCGTCAAACAGGTGGATTGTTTTGGCACAAACTTTGAGCATGAAACATCTTCTTGAAATTTTCCGTTTTTCTGCTTTTTCGTATCATCATATAAATTTTATGTTTTTTTTTTGTTTTGTTTTTTTTTACATTTTTCTGATTTTATTTGTCGCACTCTGATTTTCCAGCAGATTCTTTGTCCTTTAAATTATTATAAATCGCCTCTGATTAAACCAATTGACTTCTACACAGTATCAAACCGAACAGTGCTCTCCGATTTCAAAATTATTTCTTTATCACAAAAACACATCCCCACCCTCACAGTCATCTTAAAGCAATCACACATAAAACAAATGTACAAAAACAAAACAGAATATATATACACCAACTCAAAACTTTTTTTTACAATGAAAAACACTTTTTATTACAATGAAAAACACTTTTTAAAGACAACATTTTAAAAATCTGTTTCCGAACATTTTCAATTATATTATAGTATATCTTACCTTGTAAAGGAGTAGCATAAGAAGTTTGAACAATACACAACGCTTTTGACTAGTTTTGCTCGTGGTCAATTGTCGACAAGGGTCAGGTAAATTTGGCTAATTACATTGTAAAAGTTCTCGGTCTTCCAATTCAAAATAATATAGATGCAATTAAAGATTACGGAACAAGATGGACATCTGGCTGTGAGACGTACTTTAAATACTAATTAAACCACAAATGATTGCTACCGTTATCTTAATTGAAATCAATTCAATTTAGATTTAAATGACATTGTCGAAAATAAATACATTTTGTTTTCTTTAAAAGTTCATTATCTATATGTTAGGCAAATTTTTCTCATAATATTAAAATTATCGATTGTAAAATCCAATAGTCCTGAACTTCATATAATATTACATGTAATACACATTTGTATATAATCATAACGAGCACTGCTTTCCATTTAATCTCTCTTCTAACAGTTTTCCTTATTTATATATATTATTTATATACAAAAGACAAAATTTGCAATTATACTGACATCTAGAAAAATATAAAAGTGTTCGTCTTTGACCTTTGATCTTCTTGATTTAACAGAAATTGAACTGTACGATTTTTTTACGACAGGACCAAACAGAGAGTAAAGATGGTCAGCTTTCGAATGTTAGGACTGGGAGAAAAGACAGAACCAACACGAGGGAAAACATTAACAGAGAAATGTATAGACATTGCAGCTGGACAGTCAGTGTCATTAGTCTTGGTATCTATGATACGTTTATTTGCACATACTGAAGGGTATATCCAAATTATAATAAGTCTGAAATAAACAGTTTAAAACCATGCATGTAATCGATAATTCATATCAAAATTTCGTGTGTATTTAAGTCTAGAATTTATCTTATTAATTATCGAGATAACCTCCGTAGACTACAGACGATCACATAATCCGACATAAACATACACATAAATATAGATAGGTAAATTCTAGACTTAAATACACACGAAATTTTGATATGATCAGACAATTGAATGATTCACCTTTGTTTCACTTTCAATCTTGATTTTCTTTTCTTTTAATGAGGTTCGCTACTCAGTTTCAAAATAACAAAGATTTCAAATGAAGACTAACTTCACATTTTCTCAGAGGACAACCGTTTAGAACTTGGGCCATGTGTTCACGGAAAAACATGCGAGTTCGAGAGGTAATAAATAAAGATTTTAAGTTTGATTCGTGTAGGACATTGTTAATGATTACGAGGTGAAAATGTCTTAATCTACTACAAATGAAGATCCTAGTTGTCCTGTTGACATGATTGGTGTCTTTACCTACATTCAGCAATATGTTTACTATTCAGCAATATTTGTTTTCTTGGATATTTTGTTTAATTTTCAATATATGTGATATTTTGTTTCAAGTTGCTTATTCTTTAGTTTTCTATGTTGTGTCATGTGTACTATTGTTTGTCTGTTTGTCTTTTACATTTTTAGCCATGACGTTGTCAGTTTATTTTCGATTTATGAGTTTGACTGTCCCTCTGGTATCTTTCGTCCCTCTTTTTGAAGGATTTCCTTAATCTGGTATTCTTTTAATATCTTTATTAATTTGTTTCATGTTGTAGTGTTTTATGTACAATTGATAAATGTGAAATGTGTTATACATGTACATATATATCGATTGCTCCTGTTACTTGTACAATCATGTGTTGTTTTAATATGGTGAATATGATTATGTCAGAATTCAAATGATGCAGATAAATTGCCTTAGTATAGTTGCATTTCTAGATTCTTTCAAGCAAATACATGTATGCTATGACACTACTAACACAACCACACACAATATATTCATACGTGCAAACTAGAAAACCGAACACCCTAACCACCATTTTATTCCAATGTCAAAAGCTTTAGTGAGAAATTATGATTAGAACCTATATAAAGTATTTGAACTTTTACGAAAAAAAAATATATATGAAATTATATCCCTATAATAATGAAATGACGGGAAAATTAACCAGTCAAATTATCTTACTTTGAATACAAAGAGGGACAAGCACACAATTTCAAATTAACGGTAGAACTATATTCCAATAAAAATAACACGTGAAAAGCTCAAAGAAACTGTGGTTTGATACTTTTGACTAAGACCGACCAAAATGCTCACTGCAGGATGTATATCTGACTAAGCTTTCTAATTCGCTGATTATGCAGGTTAATGTTATTCTTCTTGTATGTTGTGTATCTTCAGTTTACATACACTTTGGCTATATCTAAAGATTCGATTGCCATCGACTCCCTTTTCAATCTGGATTCTACTTCGTCAAAATTATCTCCCCATTACGCCAGTTCATTTTCGCAATCGTAAAAATGGAAGCCATTGTAGGGATGACGCGCTGCCAATTTTGCTCTTGAAAACCGATAAATTTATCCACATAGCACCATTACGATCCTTAAATGCCAGTTGTATTTTAAAAGACAAATGTATCTACTAGCTAATGAGCATCAGTTAATGATCTTATCTGCATTGGTTCGACTTAAAACTATTGTCTGATCGGTTGTCAGGTGGAATTTTCGAAAATTCATAAACATTTAAAAAAATTCTAATTAATTATTTCGTGGAAGGGCAGACGAGATTTTTTAGTGGTTGAAGACTATAAAGCCTAGTTATCACACTCAAAAAATGTTTTTTTTTTCGAAGATATGCATTTTCATCATCCAACTTGAAAGACTGTCGTCAAGTACTTTTAGTAAAAAAAATAGCTATTCGAACACACTTACTCTGTTTTTGTAATTCATTAGATAGGTATTTCACTTGACCCATATATTTCATCTTCAAGTACTGTGATTTTTTTATGTTATAAAGTCAACCTGTAGCTTTGATATATGAAAAGGATAGAATTTGAAGCGAGATGATGTATCAAATATTCTTGCTTTGTAAGATTTCAAGATAAAATATTCAACTAAAACACACCCTAACATAAAAAGGTGCACTCGATTTTCACTTTTTTGATATAATTGTTACCCATTTTTTGGATTTTTTTCTTGAGTCACATAATGGAAGGGCAGACACGAAAATTACTGAACTAATAGATTGATATGTTCTCCGTCCGTGGTAAAAAAAATTAAAAATCGGAGGTTATGCATTTTCGTCATCCAACTTGATAGATACCCATGTCGTCGACTTGATATCTAATTGTTCTGCTTAACTATGTAATAGATAAATTAAAAACTTATGCAAATGGTGTTTTAAAATAAAACACTTCGTTATTGAGAAGAAAATTGTCATTTTATTTGTTTCTATTAACTTTTAAAATTTTTGTTACTATAGTAAACATTACAGTAAGCATTTATCGCCTTCTCTAACAAAGAGCTTCGATTCTTTTGTTCTATTTCAACCGGGTGTCCGACTGTTTTGGCATATGTTTGTTCACGTGTCTATGGCGGCCGTCTCTGCATCTTCATTTTCCCCACTATCTCCAGTAAGTGAAAATCCAGCTTTGGTTTTTTTTCAAATTGTATCAAATATTTAATTTGATAGTTTGATGCAAATCGAAAGAGATTTTATCACAGTGACAATTCAAACATGTTATGATAGTTCCTTGCATAATGAATAATGCCATAATGTTTCCATTTGAATTGGACTCCTAAATGCTGCGAAAGGAATGTTGATGATTTTGATGTCAACTGTTGATGTTTTTTAAAGAATTTTTATGGTTATCTTTGTTTGGAAGATTATGAAAGGTGGAAAATACTTCTGTTTTATGCTGACACAGATAGTTTTTAATTTTTCTTTTAAAAGACTGTTTATATTGATAACACACACGTCCATTTTGATTTGTAAATAATCCAGGTAAAACATTAGAAAAGTAGTTGGCAGGTAAGTCTCAAAACATTCATTCTTTTTTGTAGCAGATTTTTTACAAAATGCCTGTCCTAATATATTGTAAGAAGCCTACTAAATGTAACTTATTTTCTTTTATCTCGTTTTATTTTAGTAAAAAAAATTCTCCCTTATGTTATTGTTTTCTCTATCATAAATTTTGTATTAAATTAACAAGAATCTGCGCCATCCATTTTTTTAAAATGAAGAAAGATCATTAAAAAGGGCTGATTGTTATGCTTAATTGGCTGTCTCATTATTCAAATCGTCAGAATAGGATACAATGGTACTTGTTTAAAGGAGCATGTGGGGAGTTCAAAATTGATAAAAAAAACATTCATCTTTCAACGTTTCAATTAATGTTTTTCATATAACAAAGGTGAATCACATTTAAGCTTGAACAATACTGAAATTCGAAATAAATAATGTTTACACAGAAAAATTCATGTAAATAAAACAGATACAATGTACGTTGAGTATCGGCTAATTGTTGTGTTCTTTACGGGAGTTAGAATTGCTATCATTGTTTCTTTACTTCGGGTTCCTTTATCCGGCGGTGATGCTACACAGTGGAGATAGATGTAAGTTTCAGCGATACAGATATGATACCAAACAATCACAAAGAACATCGTAAAGAACTTTAGGTATTGTGAAAGGATCTTTTTATTTAGTTATATGTTTTAATACAAAATGTATTGTGCGCATAAAACTTTATACGAGTGTGCATACACGTATATCATATGTATATTGTGCTTTAGTGTTTGCATATTTAGAATTACATGTCACCTATGACAACCGAGGTGTCAATCACTTTCATTTCGATAGTTGAAACCCACATACTGAATTCAAGGATACTTTTATGATGTAAATTGCAAGTTGCCTTGTATTCAGTTAAGCATAAAAGTTAACATTTTTACCCACGGACTTTAATAGATATATACATGCATCTATAAAATGACAAACGCTGAATATCAATAAAAATTGTATAATAGTATTAAAATATATTTATGAGACCCTTGCGTCGATCAATTGTCCTATGTGTATTTCTTTGTGTTAACTATTTGGATGTTTTTCGTACAAACTTATCAGTGCTATCAACAAAATTTAGTATCTTTTAACATAAGTTTGTAGTAAGTTGTTTGTTATTTGACGTTAAGCAAACACAAGTAAATCAATTGTTTTGATTTTTTTTGAAAACTCTGATTTACTGTATTGGTTGTCGTAGTATATTTTCTATCCATATCTCCAAGCACTTTTTATCTATGAAGTAATTTCAAGTTATTTACACAATCTACTGTAACTTTGGTCGTATGACTGGGTTTAAAAGGCTGATTTCTATCTCACATGCATAGATATCATTTCATTGTTGTAACGTATTTAATTTGATCAATATGATTAAACATAACAAAAATCTTAGTGAGGTCATCCTCATACGGTAATGTTTTCTATTCTGAAAGCCTTACATGGTGCATATGGTGCAGAAACATTGGTACCGTTTATGTTACTACTACCCTTGCCTCTGCAGGTGGACTGAGGGACAGATATTTTTTTTTTTAATAATACTATTTTCCAAGCAGGAGCGCCAGTTCATTCTTAAAACTGTCAGAGTAGTTGTGGTCTTCTTAAGTTAGCATGAATTAATCTGCTTTAATAAAACTATAAACATTGTTTTGTTTCTGCAGTGTATATCATATATCTTTTATATTTGTATAACTTTGTAGAATCACGATGTGGGTGTGTGCAGTTTGTTATTGCCAAAATGAGAAGACCCATCAAGAATGTAGAAAATGCAAAAACGACAGAGATTGTGAAAAGATTAAAGGTGAATGCATGTCTATTCCGAGAATCAGTTATATGATGAAAGTTGATTTAAAATAGTAAATCATCGGAAATAATTTATAAAAATATGCCTTTTTATTCTATTTCTTACTTTCCTATTTAGACAGACATTAATGTCCAAAAGAGAAATATGATTTCCACGTTTGCATGATAAAATTGTTACCTTCATGCCTATTAAAACACAATGCTGATCAATTTAAAAAAATGAATTGAATTTGGTACATCTTAAGGTGAAATACCACCATTAATTGTTCCCTTATAAATGTTAGTTATGTTAGCACTTAAAAAAAAAAAACCTTTGGTATGAGTAAAGTTATACCTGTCAAGTTCTATGGACAAAATTGATTGGAACTTAAAAAAAACAATGTTTTATTGTTTAAGGATGGAAAGTTGTTAAAACTTTTGACGATTTCTGTGAAAGAGGTCCTACAAAACAGATGTTTTTAAAACAAGGAGAAGTTATACAGGCAGCTAAAAAAAATAACAGCGAATGGTGGTGTGGCTTCAGAGATAATGAATGGGGTTGGTTTCCAAAATTGCATGTTGTACGATCGCGAAAATCTCAAGGTTTGTTTTCCAATAATCAGCTTTCTATTACTCAACATTACTATACTATATGGTCCAGCGTAAACCAATTATATATATCAGTTAAAACTTTACTTAAAACTACTTAAGACATTCCCAATTTCTATTCTCAATATTATTCTGCATAACAACTGAAATCAACACCACATATATGTGTCAATGTTTCAACTCATCAAAAACAGAATAACTTATGTGAATCGGTTTTTTTTTTACAAATTTTGCCCTGTTCATCGTTATGTCATTTTCACTGGGTACAAATCGCATGGTGAACCGAGCTAAGCATTCATAGAAAGAAAATCTTACTATTTAGAAGATAAAGGCAACAGTAGTATACCGCTGTCCTCAATTCATAGATCGATTCAGAAAAAAAACATATCCGGGTTACAAACTAAAACTATGGGAAACACTGCAAATATCAAAGAACTACGACACAACAGAAACACAACACTAGAATGTAACAAACAGAAACGAATTATGATATGCAATGGTCATTTTCCTGACTTGGTACAGGACATTTTAAGAAAAAAATTGTGGGATGAGCTTGGTTTTGCGGCTAGTCAAACCTCACGCTTTTATGGCAATGTAAAGTATAACATTAAAATGACACAATTAAATAACAGGACTACAGTACAAATAAATGCAAGAGCATTCAGGACAAAGTCCCCCCCCCCTATTTCAAATGATAGAAAACTATTAACAACAATACCCCTACTAGATCCAATAAAATTATGATAATCATGATACAGGAATAAGAGATATAAAGGGGTCGACGAGGTTGAATTACGAAGAAAAACTATAAGTCTAAGAAAAAAAAATTTGAATGAAGAAATACATTTTGCTTTCTATCATGTCACATTTAAAGGATTTTTGCAGGGATTCTTCAAACTGGAAAAAGCACTACAAAATTTAGTGCATATTCTTTCACTTTATTTAATTAACGAATGGGAATGCATGGAAAATATTAAAAAAAAACAAATAAGAAAGAACATAGCTCTTGTCACCTGACTATTATACACATGCTCCTGGTTTTGCGTTGATATTTTTATCAAGATCATAAGGCTAAACCAAATTAACAAAAATACCGTTCTCCACCGAAATTCAAAATTGAAAGTCCCTTATCAAATAGCAAAACATTATTAAGTGGATGGAAACAACTGGCGTATACCTGATTTGGTACAAGAATTTCCTTACTGGTATGTAAAACTGGATTAACCCTGGTTTAATAGCTAATTAAACCTCTCACTTAAGTGTCTGCCAGGACAGGGTTTCGAATCCTCAAATTCTTGATGGGAAAACTGAAGGCGAAGGAGTTCATAATTTTTAAATGCAGTTGTATATTGGAATTTCAAATAGTACTCACTGGTGTTGTTCCTCTCTCACATCCAATTGTAGGATTAATAGTTTATAGTCAAATTGCACCTTTCAAATGTCTGACCGTATCATGTTCAAACCTTTCAAATCCTTTATTCTGTTAATGCAAACGCTCCGGAACATTTTGATAATGAAGATTCTTTAGGGTCCCTTTTTTTAATACATTAACAGCGTATATAAGCTTGGAGAGTTGTCTCATTGGCACTCACACCACATCTTCCTATATCTATTTACTAGAAATTTACTAACGCAATACATCTTTTAAATCATACTAGTATGATTATCGAAGCTTTTGTTACTGTTGGAATTTGTTATCATTAACCATCGCTTGATTAACATTATTGGTTCAAAGTATAAGTTGAACATAATTAAAAATGAAGAAGAAAAATGCAGAAGATAAAACGTGTTATCTTTTCAGGGATATCCATTGAAAATAATGTAACCCGAAGTTCAAAATCAGAAGAAACTATTTCGTCAACAGGTAAGCAACTGTACTGAATATATTTGTTTGGTAAGACTTGATCGATTGAAGTCAATTAAATGACACATACAGCTTTTCTTTGATCGGAACAACATATTGCTGCCGTAGTTTTCCAGTAAAACAGTTTTCAAAATCCCGTAACATTGTATGGAAGGATCATTGATATTCAATTATAAATTATGCTTAGTATAAGTCGAGTACAATGACTGATGGTATCCATCAACATCAACATCATTAACTTTTCTGGTTGCTTATGGTGGTCAAAGTCGTACACATCTCAATTACTTTATCAAATTAAAATAAAACTCACTGACACAAAAACTATGGTTTTGCAATGTATTTGAATAAATAGTTGAGATACTTTTAAAAATGGACACTCAGCCGGCCCGCACAATTAAAAGACATACTGGAGTCAATCCACGATGTTTATGATGAACCAGCAGAATTGATTTTATAAAAAAAATCGATAGTTTATGTTTTTGTGTTTTGTTTCCAGCATTAGTGCTTCATAACAATTAAGTATAAATGTGTCCAGCCCTTTTTTGCTGATATAATTGTCAGTTTGTTATGAACCTTTTTTTTTAACCTTGTATGTAATAATGAGCTGCTAACACATGCATTTAATTTGCACATCACATGATGGAAATTGATAAATGTTTAAGTTTACTAAACGCGTACATGATGTATGTAGCTTCTAAAAAAACTGTGTGTCTAATGACCATGCATGCACAGGTTCCAACTGCCATAGTCAGAATCTTGCGCCAATTGTCATATCACACAAAATGCGACTAGTCAGTAGGTTCATACTGTGTCAAAATCATGAACATTGTATCATTATTTGACTATCGATACTGCAGATACTTCATACAATTTCATCCCGGTTGTATTACATACAGCAGATCTATGCTTATTTTTCGAGTTTCATTGCAATACAAAGGTATATATATTACAGTGAATTTGTAGAATCAGTGGTCAGTTTAGGAATTATATATAATAACTAAAATGCACAGGGATTATGTATAATCACAAGAAAAACGTCAGGGATTATACATAACAAAATGAATAAAAGTTAAATAATTCTTTCTATAAAATCATATTTAAACATCCTTATAAACATAAATTGTAAAATGTTAAGAACTATATTATTAGTTACATAGTGTGTTAGTGACCTAATACGATATATACGGGGTCAGTAAATTCCATATGGGGTGAGAGCGACGCTCGAACCCCATATGGAATCTACTGAACTCATATATATCGTTTTAGGTCATTTGCACACTATGTTATCTTACCGACAATCTTTATTTGTTGAATTAAGACCAGAGTTGTCTTCTTTGTTATCAATACACATCTATCTATTGTTATATTAAAGTGTTCGAGTGTTCAATTTTAAGAACCTTCTTTCATTGGTCTGCACAAAACAATTAATGTCAACAATAACAATTTAATATCAACAACCTTGATATAACAATAATGAACAGCAATTTCAATAAATTTAAGTAATCAAATAGTGCAACAGTCGTAACTCAACTACTAACCGTGTATTGAAATAAGCCCCGCCTCCCTACTAACCTAATATGGAATATACATGTTATCCACTCGGACGCTTTTAACCAATAATATACCTTGAAATGCATAGGAGGTAAGATAAATTAAAATGTTAGGCACAACATATTAAATGTTAAGAACAATATTTCAAAACAACGATCCATCTATTTTTACAAACTAATTGAGAATGTTGACTATTAACTATTACACATTTGCCCTGCTTTTCTACAAGCACATCTATTTGGTTCACCAAACTTTTCCTTCACATATCGAATCAGATTTTACTATACGTCTAACAGAAATAAAGTTATCAGTACACACATCCGAGGTACACAATCTAGAGGCTATCAAGATTTTGTATCGCTTTTTCTACTTTCCCAAGCATTCGTTCTGTCTGTTTATGGTCGACATCATGAGCTGATTGGCCATTATAACAAAAGTGTGTCAGAAATAATATCTGATATTCATCCTCAGTCATAATAACCTTCCATCATTACCGGACTGAACAAAGAAATAACACAACGGGTGCCGTAAACGGTGCAGGAAATGCGGACCCTTCCGAAGCACTTGATTTCACTCCCGGTTTTTAGTGGAGTTCGTGTTGTTTCTTAATTTTTCATTATAACTGTTGATGTAAATGTCCTTTGGTTTTGTGAGTCTTTGTTTACTCCTTGGTTTTGATTGTTATTGTCTTTCTATACATTTTGCTGTGTCAGTTCTCTCAGTTTGAAATGCTTGTTCATTTGAACACGAAGTACACAAAACAGATGTTCCATGACCTTCTTCGCCATTTGTTTTACCACAAAAAACATGCACTGTGGATTAACATTTTTGTCAAATGATAAATAGTGCTTTTATTTCTGGATTTGTTATTTTTCTAGATCCATGCTCCCTCCTATCTTAATGTATAATGATGTAATAATGTAATCTGTATGAAATATGAGAGATGGTAAGAGCCTTTACACAATTTGAATCGTGTCAAACTGTTTAATTAAGACTTTCAATGAATAAGAAAAAAACAAATACATTTTTTAAATTGTTATATCGAAACACAGTAACTTTGATAATCCCTAAATCATTTCAGGGAATTTGTAGAATAATTATTAAAAATTTTAACGTAAAATCACTGGTAATTTTCAGGGATTATATATATGTTTTCATTCTTAATGATACACTGATACATAAACCAACTTATCTTGCAGGAACAGTATTTAAGGTTTTGTGTGATTTTATAAGTAAATCCGATTACGATACAGACAATTTGAATGTTCGAAAAGGAGATGTTGTCAAACTAATAGACAGCCGAGAAGGTTGGCACTGGGTAGAGCATGGCGATACTGAGGGGTGGATCCAGGATAATCTTGTTCAACCAACAGAAGTCGTCCCTCTTAAAAGTAATTTAGAATAATATTGTTTAAAATATAAAAGATACAGAAGAAAAATATTGAAAATGTTTCTGTATTTATTTTATACGAACCCTAAGTATCAACGTGTATACCTCATTACGATTATATTCACATCAAACTTCTTGTACTGTTAACCTATTTCAACACGTTGCATGAAACTAAAACATTTTTTGATTTTAAGTATTTTTTCAAACCAAAGAAAATAAAAATCTATGGTTCATGCCAGATGAAAACCAAATTTTAGTTTTTTTTCTGCACACACTATTCGATATTGCCTCTATATTTTTCAAATGCCCCAATTTTATTAATAACACAATGTCTCGGTAAATTATCCAAATACATTATATTATTGAATGGTGTGTATATATTTTGAGTATTGTAAACATGAATTGATGTACGATAAAAGTATTGAAGTTTTAAAAATTATTGTTTTTGTTATATCTAGTTACATAAGTCATGTAGATAAACAAATGTTGTCTTCTTTATCGGTATTACTTGTATAATAGTGTGCATTTTGATTTAAATCACTTATTATTTATCAGTTCGAACTTTGGACGTTTAAATCTTAAGTATACATGCAGTTATCATGTCATTCTATCATATTTCGTATTGCATATTATTGTAGTAATATTGGTTTACTTGTAAGGTCTTTGCATTGAAAGTAAACACATTTATTCTAAACCCAGTTGTTGGCATGATACGCGTTATGTTCTTATATATTTTATGATGATATGATAGTAAACCCCTAACGGTAGGGATTATACTTGATGTGTATATGATGAAGACATAATCTTCTGCATGTTTGTGTCTGTCTCGATTCAAGAGTTTCTGAATTTTGGATATAAAAAATGGTATAATTGCCATTGAGACAACTCTCCACAAGAGACCAAATGATACAGAAATTAAAAACTATCAGTAACCTTGCGACTTTTAACAACGAGTAAAGCCCATGCCGCATAGTCAGCAATGAAAGGCCCCGAAATTAGATGTGTGTGAGCTTTTGAATTTCACTGGGCGTTCGGTATTTTTGTTATTTTATTTTTGTCAAAAAAAGATGTAAAACAATGCGTGTAGAAATACGCTCTTCTTTTTTAAACCTTTTTTTTCTTCAATATATATCTAATGCATACATTTTAAATATACCGATGGTCCATCTTTACTTATTTTTGATTTGATATATGAAGAAGTATATAAATTACAAAATAAAAAACAATTAATCTTTCTCAAAAGTATAAACAGAAAATGCAAAATGTAATTATGGAAATGTTTATTAAAGGAAAAATTTACAAGGTAAAACAATCCTTCAAAAGCAAATCCGAATACGACACGGATAACCTGAATGTGAGAAAAGGTGATGTTGTGGAACATGTGTATGTAACGAGTGATGGACATTGGATATGGGTATTACATGGTAATACAGAAGGATGGATTCCAGACTACTACGTTGAACAAACAGATCAGGAAAGTATTGCAGGTACAAACATATGAAGAATTTTGACAAACATGATAAACACAATAAAAGATGTTTACCGAAATTATTAGTAGTTTCATTTATAATATGTTAATATTAAAGAAGTTTTTCCAAATAGTACATGTCTTAAATGTCAAAAATTACAAAAAATTACACTTCATATAAAAAAGGAGATGTGGTATGATTGCCAATGAGACAACTGTCCACAAGAGACCAAAATGACACAGACATTAACAACTACAGGTCACCGTACGGCCTTCAACAATGAGCAAAGCCCATACCGCATAGTCAGCTAAAAAAGGCCCCGATAAGACAATGTAAAACAATTCAAACGAGAAAACTAACGGCCTTATTCATACATATAAAAAAAAAATGAACGAAAAACAAATATGTAATATTTGACAATAATTCAGACAATAAATTTGAAATAAACTTGAGTGAATTGAGCATCCTAAATAAAACGTGATTTGGAATTCACGTTTTGTTTTTAATTTCAAAGCTTGAATTAGATGTATAGATTTCAGAAAACTTTATTATAACAATCTCTAAAACTAATTAATATTTAAGTTTTGGTCATTTTACATTTTAAAAAATCGGCTCCAAACTAGCATATCTATAGAACTTTATTGAACTTTAATTTCATATAAGTTAAGTGGTTAGGAAATTTTAGAATTTTTAATTTGTTTTACTTTTGAAAAACAAATAATTTCATTGCACAATTGACATTCCAAGTTCAAGAAAGGCAAGATTTTGGAACCTCGAAGAAAATATCAATTCCTGTCATTTCGACATAATATGCACTCACTCATTACATACAATTACTTCTTTTTTGCATATCTAATGTAAGATGAGCACTTTTTGTTCATACTGTACGTAAGTTATTCATACATCTCTGGTTTCTCATTTTTAATATGAAAATCACTTGTGGTGGAATATGAAGTAAAAAAAAAACCTGACGTATCACTTTTATTTAAAACTTTTATTCTTCATCTTTATACCTTGCCTAAAAACAAATCAATCTCAAATCTACTAAAAGTATTAATTCAATGAATACATATTAAAAATCAATAATTGAGTCCCATGTACAAATGCAGCTCAAGCACACATTGAAACATCACAGTCCGGATTTGATGATAAAGACGCTAACAGGGAACAGAAAACAAACGAAGGTAATGTATGATAAATCAACTTTCAGTAAGACAACATATATGAATGCTAGTAAAAAAGGATTGTCTGTACATGCTGTATGTCATGTAAACTGTATTATCCTATTTAAACGTTGTTTTATAAGTGTTTATACTAGAATTACAGTGTAGTCGATTTATTATTAACATAATATATTTTACAAATCATGTCCTACTCCTGATTGTCTTTTTGACTGCAAGGCATTATATAGTAGAAGAAACTGATATTTTCGATGTATCCAAGTCCAACTCCTATTGAAACTTTTAAGTTTCTATTTTCTACCTCGATTTGTATTGTCTAAATCGAGTTATATTTTCACAACTTTTTTTTGCTGCTATTTATAACAAATTGGTGAAATTGAATATCATATTTCCCCGTTGAAAAGGAATTTGAATATAGATCAATTCAGAATGAGTGATTTAAAGATATGTAATGATATTCAGCTATAGATATCATGACTTGATTAAGCATCCGAACACAATGTTATATATTTATACATTCATGGACAGAACTCTTTTTAGAAAATAGAATTATGTTAAAAAGTATTGAGATTGTAACGATCCTCAACGGATGTCTTCGATTATTTTCAGATACTCAGATCTCATCCATAACGAACGTATGACATATGAATATAAAAGTATTTTGAAAAATTCTACTTTAAATACCTGACCTTTAAAATGTACAAAGAAGGCTATTTATATATACTGTTCTTTAAATTTGAGCCGATTTTATCTTGTTCAAAAAATTCAACGAAACATCACACATGAAACCAGTACAGAGCACGCAACGTCACTACAAAACCAGGGTGCACAGAGGTATACACTCTTGTTTAACTTCAAAATGTGCGGATTCAGAAGATCTTTTGTAAATTTTGTTATATGAACGTCAGTTAAATGTCTGGCTACTTTCATTTGTATTATTGGCTTTATCACAAGACTGATAACATGAGTTATCACTTTCTGAAACAATAATGATTTGATGGCAGATCTTTTATCTTATTTTTAAACAATCTTCACAACTCTTTCAAGAATAGGGGTCTTATTTCCGTATATTCAAACTGGCTCGATCAGCAATAAATAATGAAGAATAGGGTGTCACATTTATTGGTGGTTTCAAATTAAAAAAAACATGTTCTGAATTATCTATTCAACCCTTATTTTATTGATTTTGTACTACATCATATCATAGATCAAATTTATTCATTCAATATATGTTCACTTGTGTTAATATGTTTTTGATTGGGGTTGGCCATTTCTTGTGTAGACGTTCCGTTCCGTTCCGCTCCGCTCGGCCTTATTACACACATTACGTTATGTTTATTAAAAGAGTTTGTTAAAAATATAAGTAACTTAGAAGAAAGAAACTTAGCTTGAGGATTCCCAATTTCTATAGAACTCTAACTTTTGTGTCTTACAAAATAAGATAATTTTAAAATATAGATACATTTTTGAAATTAAAAAAAAACAAAATACAGAGGAGCTTCAATTTCAAGGAAATAAAAATGCAATAAAAATAAGTAAGTATTAGAAATGACTAAAAATAAAAAGAGTAAAGGAAATACAAATGCAATAAAAAGTAAGTATGATACATTATAATATATACTGAGATCGAATAAAAGTCTAACACTGTCCGATTATTAATCATGTGGAAAAGCCTGTCTGAATAGATAAGTTTTAATGTTTTTCTTGAAAGCATTCACAGTTTCCGTGTTTCGCAGTTCTTTTGGTAAGTCATTCAATAAAACGGCGGCAGCTCTATCAAACCGTCTCTCTCCGTATGTTTTTGTTCTTACTGTTGGTTTGACTAGAAGCATATTGTTTTCAGACCAAAGAGTTATTGTTGGCTTGTTAATTTCAACTAGTTCTTGAAGGTAAACGGGTGCTTCCTGTTTCAGAGCTTTAAACACATAAAGCAACACTTTGTATTTGCAGCGAAATGTTATTGGTAGCCAATGAAGGTGTTTTAAAATTAGACTAACATGTACGTTTTTTTTTTTGCCTTGTGATTAACTTTGCAGTTGTGTTCTGTACACGCTGTAATCGTTGGATTGCATTTGCGGGAAATCCATATAATAGTGCATTGCCGTAGTCCAAGCGAGACGTCACTAAAGAGCATACAAGTGTCTTTTCTGCATTCTCTGTAATGAATGGACGAATTCGACCTATATTTCTGATCTGGTAGAAACAAGATTTCGAGGTCGCACTAATCTGTTGGTCCATCGCAAATGTTCAATATATACTTAAAAATGCGTCATTGTCTTATATTCAAAGTCCATATCATTTTGTGTATATCAATTTAAATGTATTGTTTTTCTCACTTAATCTTGTTTTAGGTGATATACCACCTCCACTTCCGAAACGAAACTACAGTACATATGTGGAAGCTAAAGGTATGTTAGAAATAGTATGATCTATTTTGGATTAATACATTTGTATCGGTTCTTCAATTTGCCTTTTCTATTTGCGTCTTTGTATTATATCAACATCTGAATCATCCCCAATGATCTCGGTGCATGAATGGTCTTAAAAGTATTCGTACTATTAACTAGCCAGTGAGGACTGATGTTTTTTTTTCAGATTTAACACCGATGAAGTATCATGCATTCGACTTCAATCGATTTTGTTTTTTGGCTCAAAGTTTTATTATCGTGGTTCTTACTTGATCGTACCAATTCTTAAAAAACTGACCTCATTATATAGCTTTTTGTACGCTAACCAACCTACAATAAACATCTCATCTTTTGTATATTAATGAGGCCGTTAGTTTTCTCGTTTGAATTGTTTTACATTGTCATTACGGGGCCTTTTATAGCTGACTATGCGGTATGAGCTTTGCTCATTGTTGAAGGCCGTATGGTGACCGATAGTCGTTTATTTCTGTTTTATTTTGGTCTCTTGTGGAGAGTTGTCTCATTGGCAGTTATACCACATCTTCTTTTTATATGTACAATCAAGAAATAAAATAAAATAAAATTTATTTGATAGAATGAAACCAAAGTGTGGGTTGGGTTAAAAACATATGTTGTGAAAGGGAGATGAGGATAAGCAGTTCTTTCTGCAGTAAAGGCAGATGACCTGATTATAATTATTAGTCAATAGTCATAGGATAGTCGTTTTCAGTAGTGGCAAAATCATCGGAATATATATTCAATAATGGACAACCAAATCTTTTTTATCTGCAAAGGCATCAACAGAACACTAAGCAATCTTTCGAAAAAAAACTTGTAGAGTGCAACTTATGATATGTTGTTTCGTGTGAAAGAGTGGACTCTTATCTGTATGTTTAACTTTTCTTTTCAACAAATCATTAAATAGTGTAGCAAGGCAAAACTGCAGATGTTTTTAAAACTGTGTCCCTTTTTTCTACCATGTGTTCATTGAAACGATCCAATCTTGTATCATCTTACTAACGTTTACATATAAATGATCATTTTTGAACAGAACTGAGTATTTCACATGATGATAAGTCAGGAAAGACATCAGACGACGTTGACGAGGATATATATAAAGGTATGAAAGATAGTTTTTTAAACGATACTGAAAAAGGAACTAACAAGAAAAATCACCCCTTCTCAAAACAGATCTAGAACAGTCAGCAATATTACTATTTGTTTGTTTCAAGTTCCCATTTTGATCACGAAGTAACGTACAAATTCAACTTCATACTCCTGAAAATGAGTATATATCTTAATATAATTTCAAGAAATTTGATAAAGATGCAACAAAATATGATGTTTTTTTCTTAATTCATGATCATTTGTTAAATATGACTTATTTCTAAATAAATAAGATGCATAAATTAATAGGACATTAATCTTTTAACAGAAATTACAAATGATTTAACAAAAAACTGCTTGTGTTTTTGAAAACAAAAAAGTTATGTATATCTGTCAAAATGAAAAATACGTCCACAAATTCGAATTTTGAGCAAAGACCTGAAATACATGTAGCGACCTCATTTACTAAAAAAAGTAGCACATGAAGGTATATGTTGTATAACATATTTGATTTAATCAGGTAAAAAATAGCTTATATGCAAATGTTCATCAACATTGCATTATGGGTTCAAAACTGTATTGTATGCCCTTAATATATGCTATAAATATGTATGTATCACCGATGACCAATGATGTGTAAATAAGACGGTGTGCATATACAAAACTAAAACACTAACCCAAGGCTAAAATAAATTGTCATTCAGTCGCTATTTTTGTCAGTACGAAGTTAAAGAGCATTGATGACAAAAAAATCCTAAAAGTTTTGCCAAATGCACCTAAAGTAATATATTTCAAAATGTGTAGAAATCATGTATGGTGGAACATTCATTTCTGGATCAGATATTTCATTAAGGACAACCAAATAATATGCGTTATGGTGTCCTCAAAATTATTGACGAATCGACTTCAACTTTACCACTAGCAAACCGTGCCTCTTGACATTCATTTATATTTCAATCCTTCATGTTTCACGCCAATGTGGTGATCTAAAATTACTTTTTTCTTTTCAAAAGACATCGTTTGTTCATGGCATTTTAGACATTGCATCTTCTTTCCCGTCGTCGTGTAAATGCCTTTGATTTTTAAAGTCACATCGGAGGGCATCAGATGGTCGTCAACTGCTTGTATCGCGTTTTGTCATTGTGCGTTTTATCAAGTATGGTTATGGTTTTAAACTCTTCCCATTTGCTATCATTTGCCATAAGTTCTAATTATAATGATTATTTTGTAGAAACGGCTAGTTCCGAAGATGAACAATCAGAAAACACATCGCTATACGATATCGAGGATATTTATGAAGAGGGTATGATTACAGTTTATATATAAGATACAAAAAACAATCTAATTCATTTAGTGAAATCGTATCAGACATTTGAGCATGACTTTATTATTTTGTTTCAACTTCAAAACTTTATCAACACAGAAACAAACAAATACAGGTACAGAGAGATCATATGTCGTATAAATGATACTTTAACTAACATTAAATATCAGTCCTCGGTAAGATTTTAGAAGATGAAACATGAAAACATTCAATCAAATCTTATACACATTGTGTATGAGTACAAGAAAAACGAAGGAGCGAACATTGCTAAAAATAAAACATATTATTATACTTCACGTTAAAATGTCATATTTTATTGGCTGAAATGAGGGTGTTACTTTACTCTATCACATGGTTGAGAGGGTGACAATTTTTTTTAATGTAATCCTCTCGTCTAGACCAATTAAAAATCGATAGTTTAAAGGACAATGAATTGAAGTTACATCAAGTAATTAAAAACAATGCTAAGGTTCTACGTTTTGGCTCAGATTTTATTATTGGACTGTCAAAAAATCAACAACAACAAAAAACAACTTGCTTAACTTGGTTGGTTTTTCTAATACCCATAACTTTGTTATGTACGTGACGTCATAGAAAATAAAATAAAACATTAATCTGAAAAGACTATAATGATAGGACATTCAGTATAATAAATCAAATAACACATAGCTGAGTGGATGATAGAGCAGATTGGTACCCCTCGAATAAGCATTGTCAACCTTAGCTTCGCCGCGGTTGACAATGTTTTCTCGGGGTTACAATATGCTCTATCACCCTCTCAGCTATATGTTATTTATATAATGGTAAATGCCATTTTTTTCTATCATCTAATAGAGAAAGTCTGACAGGGAAATAATGTTGAGATCTACTTGTTTTTCTTAAAGTTTAAAAATGTCAGACGACTACTTTCCCTAAAATTACAAATTTCTAAATCTTTTTCTCTTGTCTTGAAATACGCGAAAATATAACTGAAATCGCTCAAACAGCTTTTTCATTTTTTTTATTGGAGTTATTACACGTTAAAACACGATTTTTATGGCCCATTTATGGGCATTATGTTTTCTGATCTGTGCGTCCGTTCGTCCGTCCGTTCGTTCGTTCCTCCATTCGTCAGTCCGTTCTTCCGTCTGTCCCGCTTCAGGTTAAAGTTTTTGGGCGAGGTAGTTTTTGATGAAGTTGATTTCAAATCAACTTGAAACTTAGTACACAGGTTCCTAATGATATGATCTTTCTAATTGTCTTGCCAAATTAGAGAATTTTACCCCCTTTGAACATAGAAAATGATAGTGCGGATGGGGCATCCGTGTACTATGGACACATTCTTGTTGAATAATATCTCAAAAACGATAATCATGATAATTGATAGATAGAAGCTTATTATATGTTACAGTTGTAAGCAATAGTCATAAATGGTTTTTAGGATACGATGCAACACGGGAAAAACCCCTCTTTTTTACAAAACTCAATTACTTCAAAATAAAATTTTCAATCATCACCAAAAAGTATAAAGATCTTTGGATTAATATAATTAAGAAGTGTGTGAAGTATAAAGCAATAATCAGAAATCGTTTTTGAGATACAGCGATATGGATTTGCTCCGATATACTATTCCAGCATACAGAAATTGAGGGCGTGCTTTATGAAACTGCAGATACACCTAGGCAAGTGGAACAGACTCGTTGGTGACTCTTGTTATTTTTAATGTGTTTTTATCCTTTAATCCCTTTCATCTTTTATGAATATACTAAATATTTTGATATAAATGATATTGTTTTTCAGAGCTGACAGATCCGTATGAAATACAGCCAGAGGAAATCTCAGATGACGATTACGATTACCCAAATTATAGACCAGGAAATAGTAACGGTAACATTATAGTATATTTCCAAATAACAAATATAACAAAATTGCTCTCAAACATACGCAATACTCATTTTATTATTTTAACTCTTTGTTACATGTACCATACTAAGTTACAAACGTCCTTAATTTCGATATTTGCAAACGCATCAGCTACTTATGATTTCTACACCATTTACTTCTGTTTGTATTGTTGATACCTTGAATGGTAAACATATACATTATACATTATACATAATATAATCTCTGCTTGTTTAGGATTATACTGTGTCATCATCTATCATACATGTACTGCTTTAATTCAAGCACAATACTTTAAATTATTATATTATTTCAGACTATGTGAATGTTCCAAACTATCTGTTAGAGAACACTACCTATGAAGAACCTATTTACGAAGATATAGGTGAGATGATACTTTTTGATATTAGTAGTTCTGTTGAGGTTTATTTTGTATGTTCAAATTTATAAATAAGAAAGATGAATCAAGCCTGTATATGACAAGTTTATTTCTAAATCTTTAGGGAATTCGGTGTTGATCACTATGTTCCATATACTCTATTAAATGTATTCACTACTTCTATGACAAATTTATGCACTAAGAGATATTATATAAACACTTGTCTATTTCTGGTTTCCGTTTGTGCTTTTAACATGTTTAAGCTTGCAGAGTTGTTGACCCAAATAATGTCAACGCTTCCTTCACATTTATATTTGTCATACCATAAAAAAGAACCATGTTACCGAATTCCGATATACTGTTTAAAAAACCTTAAAAAATTTCTTGCAAATAATGAAAAGGAAACTGTTTAAATAAATTCATTTATAAATTTTGGTAATTAGAATTTTTTTAACTATTCATAAAAATAAGTTCCATATATTTAATATATGTCTTTAAAAAAAACGTAAATATCAAAATATATGTAATTTAAATAACTTGTAATGACAAATATGAAATCTGGTATCAATAAGGTAGCTTACAACCCAATTAAGTTATATTTAACTTATGTTAACTTAAGTATAAAAAAGACAAAATACGAAATCATTTTTATGAAATTCCTTTGAATCGTCAAACAGACAGTCGTTTTACTAGAAATGGGTTAAGCTAGAGAATTGATATGAAGTAGTGTATTCGGAAACGATAATCAACTTGAACTAAAGTCGCTCGTTCATCATCATTTACGAATCCACTATTTCTTATTAATTTTCTAATACATAATACATTTGTGATTTAAACATTCCCTTTTAACTAGATGATCCAAGGAGCCTGTGTCGCTCACCAAATATTTTTATGCATAAATAAATGCAACTGTTTTCCTTTTCATTTGTTTCAGAGATATAAACTTAAAACTGCATTTTACCCCTATGTTCTTTTTTTAGGCATGTCTGCCATGTTGGTTGGCAGGCAGGGTCATCGGACTCATTTTTTAAACTAGATACACTAATGATGATTGTGGCCAAGTTTGGTTAAATTTGTCTGACTTGTTTATGAGGAGAAAACTTGTGTAAGAAATAACAAAAATTTACGAAAAATTGTTAAAAATTTACTTTAAAGGGCATTTGACTTCTTTGAAGAGTTTACTTTGCTGAACATTATTGCTGTTTACAGTTTATCTCTATATGTGATGATATTCAAAATAATAACCAATTAACAAAAAATGTAAAATTTCCTTAAAATTACCAATTCAGAGGCAGCAACCCAACAATGGTTTGTCTAATTCATCTGAACATTCCATGACAGATAGATCTTAACCTTATGAACATTTTTACTTATTGTCAAATTTGTTTTAAATGCGTTATTTTAAGAGATATCAGCCCAAAACTGCATTTTATCCTTATGTTCTATGTTTAGCCATGCCAGCCATCTTGGTTGGTCATGGGGCACATTTTTTAAACTAGATACATAAATGACGGTCGTGACCAAGTTTTGTTTCAGTAGTTTCAGAGGAGAAGGTTTTTGTAAGATTACAAAAAATTACGAAAATTTGTAAAAAAATCACTATAACATGTATAATTGACAATATCTCCTTAATAGGTCAATCGACCATTTTGGACATGTTGACTTATTTGTAGATCTTACTTTGCTGAACATTATTTCTGTTTACAGTTTATCTCTTTCTATAATAATATTTAAGATAATAACTAACAAGAATGTGTCCCAAGTACACTGATGCCCAATCCGCATTATCAATTTCTATGTTCAGTGAACCGTGAAAATGGGATAAATCTCTAATTTGGCATTATAATTTGAAAGATCATATCATAAGGAACATGTATACTAAGTATCAATATAAAAAAGAAGATGTGGTATGATTGCCAATGAGACAACTATCCACAAAAGACCAAAATGACACAGAATTAACAACTATAGGTCACCGTACGGCCTTCAACAATGAGCCATACCGCAAAGTAAGCTATAATAGGCCCCGATAAGACAATGTAAAACAATTCAAACGAGAAAACTAACGGCCTTATTTATGTAAAAAAAATGAACGAAAAACAAATATGTAACACATTTATAAACAAACGACAACCACTGAATTACAGGCTCCTGAGTTGATTGGACATCAACTTCATCAAAAACTACCTCGACCAAAAACTTTAACCTGAAGCGGGACGAACGGACGAAACGAACGGACGCACAGACCAGAAAACATAATGCCCATAAATGAGGCATAAAAACTGTAAACTTTCCCTAAAATTACTAATTCAGGGCAGGCAACCCAACAACTGGTTCTCAGATTTGTCTGATATTTTCAGGGCGGGTAGATCTTAACCTTTATAACAAGTTTACCTATGTCAGATTTGCTCTAACTGCTTTGGTTTCAGAGATATAAGCCAAAATCTACATTTTACCACTATGTTCTATCTTTAGCCATGGCTGCCATTCTGGTTGGCAGGCCGGGTCAGCAAACACAGTTTTTAAACTACATACCCCAATGATATTTGTGGCCAATTTTGGTTTAGTTTGACCCAGTAGTTTCAGAGGAGAAGATTTTTGTAAAAAGTAAAAAGCGACAGACGACGGACGCCAAGTGGCGAACAAAGCTAACAAAGCAGCATTAATGTGTATTTCGAAAGAAAACTTGAGTAATGTGCCTTGTTATCAACATCTTTTTTTCAACTTGTAGACACCTTCAAACAACTTAGAATTGTAATGGTTGGAAAAACTGGATCGGGTAAGAGTGCAACTGGTAATGCTATCCTTGGACAAAAATACTTTAAATCGAAAATGGCAGGCCTGTCTGTTACCAAAGAGTGTCAACGTGGTGAAATCAAAATTAATGATCGCCAAATCATAGTAGTTGATACTCCTGGATTGTTTGATACCAAACTATCTCCAATAGAAATTGAAGAAAATATCATTCGTTGTGTTCATATGTCATTTCCGGGTCCACATGTATTTTTACTTGTGCTCCAGATTGGTAGATTTACTAAAGAAGAAATTGAATCCCTAGACCAATTATTTGACATATTTGGACAGGAAATGGAAGCTTTTTCGATTATCTTATTTACCAGAATGGACGAATTGGAGAAACAAAATGATACTATTGAAGATTACATAAAAGAATCAGGCGCACCATTAACAACGTACATAGAAAAATGTCATGGGCGTTATTTCGCTATGGACAACACAGCTGCAGCGGAAAATAGAGCGGAAATGATCAAAAATTTATTGGATTTTATCGACACTGTCGTCAAACAAAACAAAAGCATGTGCTTTTCAAATAATTTGTTTAAAGACGCCAAAGAAAATGCTCGTCAATCACGGATACAAATAGAAATGGAAAAATTAAAAGAAATTGAGCAAATTGAAAACATGTACGGAAAACAAGTTGACATAAATAGAGAAATAAAGAAACAAAAACAGGAAGAATTTCATCAACAAGAAGAGCGAAAAATCAAGCTTGAAGAACAAAAGAAAAGAATTAAGCATTCCATAATGTCAACAAAAGGCGAAAATGAAAGCAGTACTCCTTGCAACAAAGTTGGACCTAATTCAGAAGAAATGGAAGATCTTTATAACGAAATTTTTAAAGCCAATAACCTGTTAAAAGAGAAAGAAAGAGAGAAAAGAGAGGCAGAAGATGCGTATGATACAGTGAAGGGAGATTTCCAAAAGTTGGTAAAAGAAACAAAATCAAAACACAATCAGCGAATGTTAGCATTGAAAAACACTGACTTTTATGATCAAATGAACACAGCAGTTGAGGAAATGAAAGCAATAGACGAAAGACTCCAAGAAATTTCAAAAGAAATGAAAGACGAAGGAAATCGTCAAAACATGACGATCCAACAAGAACTACGGAGAGAGGAAAATGAATTGCATTCAAAAATGGATAAAGTATTTTATGAGCATCGTATGTACTTAGAGAAAATGAGAAAAAAGTCGAAGGCGATGGAAAAAAAATTGACAAAAAAGGGAAAGTTGTGTCGCGTTATGTAGCTCAGTGAAACAAAAATTAGAAATTAGGAAATTCGACTACAAAACCAAAGTAAGACCTGTATAGAGCCAGATAAGAGAACATGTGTAAACTGTATATAAATCTGAAATAAGAACGTCAAACAATAGCATTCAGGACGACACTTCTGTTAACAGTTGATCAGTGCTTTTTGTCACACAATATTAATGACATTGTGCATGTTTCGATAGGTTCTAAAGTCTCTATTGCAATCGTTGCAAATTATCACTCTCTGAGTAATTTATCATTTCCTAATTCATAATTTAATTCTACAGACTTCTTAAGATTACTTGAGATACAATCAATGATAACTATTTACCTTGATACAGCCGAGTATGTCTAAAAAGGCGTCTAACAGCGAAAAAGAACAATCTATCCTAAGATATTTGTAGAATATATGTGAATAAAATTAGATTCACAATTGCGTTGATAACACTGAAAGCCGACAGTTAGCCCTAATTGAAGATGGTTTGATGACAATGAATACAAGTAATCAAAATGTAGTTTACAAGGCATGCGTTTCTTACGCTCATTTGATACTTCCGGTTTATTGTAAGGCTACTTTAATAAGTCAGAATTGTACAGTAGTATGACACTCGTGGCATAAAAAAAAACTACTTCCCTCGAATATAGAATTTACTATAGAAGCTGTGTGCTTCATATCCAGATAAATACTATCAAAATGTTTCAATTCAAAGGATAATTGACTTTACCCTTACAGATTCGGTTTTTAAAAGAGCAAAAGTACCCAGCTACATCTGATCGGATTTCACTCGTTTGACTAGATATTTCATGTTTGTAATAAAATGATTAACAAATACCTAACTTCAAAGTCCTTTCAAAAAAGAGGGAGGTCAATAGACCTGCCAAAATCGAACGCTAAAGACTCATCAGTTACGTTCGAATAAAATAAATGATAAAAAGCTAAAGAAAGTATCAATTTGAAGACCATTGAGAACCCAAAATCCTAAAAGTTTTGCCAAATGTTGTAATGAATAACAACATCTGTAATAATTTTTCATGATGTATAATTAATACCATGGTTCAATTTCTTAATGCACAAACAGGTCACACCAATTACATATAAGCTGTGTCGTATGCCAATCAACATAATGCAAATGAATGTCAATACATCTGTTAACCTACTATGAGTTAAAAAAATAAGAACTTCATGAAAGCATGAAAAAAGACCACAGTACATCTTTTATTTTTGATATAAATGTTCCAAAATCAATCAAAGTCCTTTACATGTATATGCATACGTGAACTTGCATAATTATGGTCAATTTTTATCCGACACAGCCCATATCTTAATTGTAAATTTCACATATCTTCATTCAATATATAAATAATACAGTACTATTATATTAAAATTTATCAATTGTCTAATAAAAAACCAGCACCAACTCAATCTGTAGGTAACTTATTTGTTAATTAAAAGTCAGGTCAGTTTAAGGGCTGATGAAACACGGTAAATATATGGACACTCAAATGTTTTGGTACAGCAACCACTTTTTTATATTATGATAATTCCTTTTGCGCCATTTGTTTCTGCTGTTCGATAGTTCTACCCCTGGCTTATGATTTAATTTCATCATCGTCGGGGAATCTTTAATTAAGTACGCAAACTGCAAAATAAAGGTGAATATGAACAGTCACTGTAGCCGGAATAAAATATATCAAATAGGTATGGAACAAAATTATTGTAGGCCTAAAATGTAAAAACAGAGAACAAACATCTCAACAGAACAACACAAACACTTACTTTGATATTCTTATTTTTACGAATTTTAATTCAGAATTAAGATAGGAATTACATTCATACAAAAATAAAAAATAATGGGTAAATTTGTAGAATAGAGAGAAAAAGGATGTCAAATTTAAAGTATTGTAAAACAAATAATATTGACAGTTTACCTTCTTTATTTCCTCGGCTGTCCTCGTCATATCGTATATACCCGACAACAATTTATCTTGCTCTTTTGCGCTCTTAACCAGTCTGAAATAGAAGCAAGTATACTTTTATAAAACAAAGATTTAGATATGTTATGTAGCTGCTAATTCGACTGGTACCAAATGAAGTAGAATTTAACCATTGCCGTGAGTTCAGCCTATTTTGTCCGTTGAATCTTATTATTTCAAATGTTTACAATGATATCAACATCATGAGGAGTTTGTCTCGGATTATTTGGTATATTTGTAGGTATATGCTAAATTCTAGGTATTAAATAGTATTATTTGAGGAACTAATTGAATAAATTAGATAAAGCAAAATTAAGCAGATTATAAGTTACATGTAAATTGTTAAACTAAGTATCTCCAAACTGCAAGGGAAACTGAAGATTTCATGAGGGAAATATTTGCTCAGTAAGCGCCGATATGTGTCTTCACATGTCTAAATAGTGTCTTATCAAAACATTCATATGTAGCAAGTAATATTTCACTTTATACTGAAAAAAAACATAACTATCCGGAATATAAAGTTACTGAATACAGCAAGTTATTTAATGTTGAATATTTTGAAATGCACTTTCTCAAAAAACAAGACGTAAGATAAAAAAAACTCTGATAAGTTTACCAAGTACAAGAGACTTATTGTCTTGAAAACATTTCCAGTGCCAATATGAGTGAACTAATATAGTTAGCGAATGCATAACCTAAATTGTCAAAAATGTTCAAGATATCTTTTTAAAAGTTATACTTCTAAAACACTGGTTACTTGCTAAAGTGTACATACCTATTAAAAATAACATCCCAATTTCCCTTGATAAATTCTAACGCTTGCAGACGACCGATTTCTGTTGTAGAAATATGTAGAACAGCTTTGACGGCATCTTCCTTTGGTACGTCCTCAGTATGCAAAATATTTCTCAAATACCTAAAGTAAAATAAATTATGATGTAACTGTGTATGAAAATAATATTTTAGCGTATTGTTCTCTCGTGAAAATTCGAGTATGTTTCCGTTTATTTTTTCTCATACGTAAAGATTATAATTTTTGAATATTTGTTTTTCTGAAAAAAAAAGCAATATACTGTGGATTCATTTATTTTCGTGGGTATCAATTTTCGTGGATAGAGAAAAAAAGACGTTTCGTGGTATACGTAAATTCGTGGATCGCTGATTACAAAAAAAAAAAAAAAATCAGATACGTAATTCGTGGATTTCTTTTTGATTTATGAGATCATATAACCTCCTTGGTTTGATCAATAATAAAACAAACAAAAAAGAAGGAATTCATTGAAAAAGTTTTGAATTGTCAAAATCCTCGCTTGGTAATTTTAGGTTAAAGTGTTCATTGTAAACTTCTATTACAATAATGGACAAAGACAACTAATTATTTGTTTGTTTTACAATTTATAAATGCTTGTCGGAATTCTATAAGGCAATCAAAACTTTATGATTGAAAGCTCATTTCCCTAATCACGATATAATAAACAGTCATATAAGTAAAAGGTGTGAAAATAAATGTTCCTGTCATAAACAATATTTCCTACGGGCAATATCCCCGTACTTAATCATAATGATTTTCAATCACTAGTAAACCAAACTATGACACGGTAATTAACAACTTGCAGTTATTTTCCATGAACAGTTTTAATCAATTTTAAAAAGTAAATTATGCTGATATTCGATATATTTATTATTGATTTAATTAAAATACTTGTATCTTCTTTCAATAAAAAACACGTGTTATGTTACAATGTTTAACGCTAGTCAACACTATACTAGAACTGCATAACATAACCGAAAATAAACATCCGACTCCATACACATTTATCGGGATTATTCTTCGTTGAATTCTTAAATTCGTGGTTCGCTGTGACCCACGAAACCCACGAAAATTGGTATACCACGAATAAAAATAAATCCACAGTATCCTAGTGTTCGAGTTTCAAGTGGTAATTTTAGCTAACTATAAACCCAGATTCAATCCACCATTTTTCTGCGTAGCTAAATACATGTAACAAATCAGGAATATCGATCGTTATCCAAACGTTTGATGTGTAAGCGCTTTTGATTTGGTACCATTCAGAGATGTGGCTTCCAGTAAATTCAGTACTGCTTTTCACACAATTTAGTATGTTGTTATTTGGTACATGTAAATACCAACAACTGAACAGTCTGTATTTAGCCTTAAGCGATCTTTATATATGGCTGCAAGGAATTGTCTTAAGAGTACTCAATTTACCGCAGTGGTGGAGAGGTTCTCGCTCTTTTAGAGTTCGTATGATGATTCGCTCAGATTTATTCTTTTTTTTTGCCATGACCAATATTGAATAATTACTTCTCAATCGATGCATGCGATTTTTTCATCGGTTAACTAATATGTGCTTATTTTAAACAATTATTTTAAATTCTTCTTATATCTAACTGTTGCAGGATTTCCCTTTGACCTTCTTTAAATTGGCACGTAAATTATTTGTAAGTAACACTTTGCGATTAGATGAAATAGGGTTTGAGCTGTTGATTCTGTCATTCAACAGTTTTCTCTTTTGATATAATTGTTTTTCCTGTTTGTGTTATTAAACGAAAATTTAAAATGAAGATTTAATATTTGTAACATACTAGATAATTAACGCACTTCAAAGTTCAAAGGAAAAAACAATTTTGTTTATGCATGAATTACCTTTGTATAATCTTTACATCTTTACTGCAAGACAAGGCGTCACGAAGTGTAGACCTTTCGGATGAAAGATCCGATGCTTTATACTTTCTTTCTAGAAGTTCATATTCTTTAAGACCACCATGTCTGATAGCTGTACAAAGAACAGTTCTACGTAGATTGACGTCGATTCTGTAAAATAAGTTACAAAGAAAAAAACTGCAACATTCATGTGTATGGCAACAACGAGCCTATAGTTTACTCCGTACTTTTGAGTTAAATCTTAAATCGTATTACGATATAACTTACATATTGCATTATTCTAAGTAATCCGCTCCCCAGTGATCACATCCTTAACCCCTGACTGCTATGTTTGGAATAACATTAAATTAACCCTCAACAGACTCAGTTATATATCTATGGTTATTGTTCTAAGAACTTACGGATTTTCGACTGGATTGTCCATATACTTTTTAAAGATATCTGTACAGTTTTGAATACATTCCTCGCTCTCATAGGCACATGCTATATTAACAATCCCACGTCGTGTTATTCTAGAAATAAGAAAAAACAAATTGATTGACGTTAACTATGCATGTCCCCTTTATTAAACGACAACCTTTCTTGTCAAGTCGCTCCAATCATCATTGGCAAAAAATGGGGAATTGAGGGTATAATAATAAAGAAAAGAACAAAATATAGGCCCAACAAATAAAGAAAATTGAACATATATTTATCAATCCAAATAAACTATGAAAAGGTTTCATCCAGACAAATGATAAAAGTATGAAAGAAAAAAAAATAGAAAAAAGAATCTATTAAGCCTGTTGTACATTTTTACTAATGACCATTTTTTTAATCAAGAAGAAAGGGTAACAACTAAAAGAGTAAATGCCAACTTCAACAATGTTTACATATTCAGAAAGTTTACAATGTAGCCTACTGATCAATTTTTCATTTTAAGGTTTTCTATATGTACTTACATTTCAATATAGTATTCTTTTAAATATATAAAGCAAAATCTTGAACAAACATAGTAAAAGAGGAACGAAAGATACCAAAAAATAGACTTTAAAGGGCAATATTCCCAAAAACAAGTCGATCGAAGATGTCAGCCAAGATTTCGTGACTGCAGATCTCTTTTTGCTGATCACTTTTGTTATGAGAAATTTCTTTCTTCTAACGAATTCTTTTTTGGTCATTTCTATCCCTATCTATGATAATTTTCAAAATAATAGGCACACATGAAACAAAATGGCAAAATTTGACATTGAAGGGTTATAACTCTTTTAAAAAGTTATCAAACAATTTTGACATTAATGGACACAAAAATTAACACGACGAATGCTTAATAAATAATGATTAACGATTTACAATACCAACCAAGGAAACCTACGAAGGGCTACAAGCAAAAACCAGATATTATAGAGTAGCGTTGCATCAAATAGGGACGAAAGATACCAGAGGGACAGTCATACTCATAGAATGAAAATAAACTGACAACGCCATGGCTAAAAATAAACAAACAGACAAACAATAGTACAGAGGACACAACATAGAAAACTAAAGACTAAGCAACACGAACACCACTAAAAACCTCATAAAATGCGAATCGAGTACTTCATTAAATGTAATCAATATTTCCTTTCTTTTATGTTGATCTTATTTCTATTAAATTTCTTATTATATATTTACGTTTCTGTATGGCCGGCACCAGTATTATCCATTCCATACATATTGAATTGCTTCGATAACATTCTCTTCACAACTTTCTACAACAAAACTATGAATTAAAACTAGATCATATTGAAAATTTAACATCTTCTCCAAAGTTTATATTCTGGAAGCATGTTTTATAGTAATATACAGTCATCGAACTTGTAATACTTAATCTATTAAAGATCATCATAGTTGTGCATTTGGTTTTCTGTGAATTGTATTGTTCTTAATATTTCTGGTAATTTCATCTAAGACTTGGCTCCTTTATACTCTTTGGGAAACAGAACCATAATTTTAATGTATAAAAGAGGGACCAAAGATACCAAAGGAACATACAAACTCAATAGGAACCTGATTTTCAGTGGTTGTCGTCTGTTGATGTGGTTCATCGTTTCTCGATTTTTTTTAATATAAATTAGACATTTCTGTTTGATTTGTTTTACACTAGTAATTTTTGGGCCCCGTTGTAGCTTGCTGTTCGGTGTGAGTCACGGTTCCGTGTTGAAGACCATACTTTGACCTATAATGGTTTTACTTTTACAAATTGTGACTTAGATAGAGAGTTGTCTCATTGGCACTCATACCACATCTTCTTATACATGTATCTATCAAAGTTGATAAAATTATTTCCTATGCGCACCAGTTGTACCGATAGCCAAGTTGTACCCGTTTGGTTTTGAATGATAGTTCATTGAGAGACTCGAAAACTATCCTATCATCTGATAAAATAATAATAATAATAACGCTGATGATATGTTGCTCATACTATAGAATTTCCTTGATAAAAGTAAATAAGACCAGAATAGAACAGATAGACCCATTTTATATAGAAACATAATTGTTTATTACATTAAATTCATTTCACATAAGTTTCAATGGTATATACGGCATCGGACGCATATAATTAATAACTTGGCGCTTTCATATTTTTTATAATGTTTGGTAATCTTACTCGATAAACATCAATATTAACCTTGATGATATGTGTTGTTTGCATTGTCAAATATTGTCAAGGTAGCATGAAATGGTTTACATGAATGAGATTAAATAAGTTGCTTATTTTCTCTTCTAAATTGCTTCCCATTTATTCAAATTTGGGGTCTTTTATAGGTCATTCAACAGTATAGGATATTTTCTTTCTTGAAAACTTTACACGAACCTATAGTTGATTTTTTAGGTTAACAGTCTTGGTTTTTGAGAGGGTACCTGTTTTATTAGCGACCGTACATCATACTCTTATTTTTGCATTAAAATTACAGCATAACTGTCATTTACTCAACATCCAAATCGAAGACATACCTACATACTTACCGAAAATGTACTGTTAAGATCTGTTTCACTCACGGCTCCCCATAGATAACGTATTTCCATCCATGCAGCTCTTAATGGTATATAGTTATCCTCTTTTACCAGATATTCTAATGTTTGCAATGCAACATAAGTATTCACATCTCCTGATCTTTTAAAAGACAATACACAATTTGAAAAATTAATTAAATCGTACATCTGTTCAAAATTAAAGCAGAGCTAAAAAGCTTCACCATCACCCACGTGTTCGACAATACTCTTTGTTGCATTGTGGAATCCGTCCTTCATCTGTTGTAACATGTGTAAGGCTTCTTCCTATATCCAACAAATCTATATTTTAATTTTTAATGCAATAAATTACCGAATTTATCCCGGACTACCTGTCTTGTGGATGTTTCGTCCCCTAGGGTATAACCAAGCCCAGGAGTCAGCCCTTCTGTGTTGACATGAATATCAATTAATATATGGTCATTTCTATAAATTTCCTATTACAAAACTTTGAATTTTTCCAAAAATTTAAGGATTTTCTTATCCCAAGAATATATTACCTTAGCCATATTTGGCACAACTTTTTGAAATTTTGGGTGCTCAATGCTCTTAAACTTTGTACTTGTTCGGATTTATAACTATTTTGATCCGAGCATCACTGGTACATATTTACGGTAACATTTTTTATGCAACAGATTTGCATGTTGACAATCAAATTGAACAGCAGACAAGTGTCTATGTAAACATTGCTGTGTATCGTTTTGAGCGTATCAATGCGACAAAGTGCGACGTTTACATATAATATAAAAAAATCAATGCGACATAGTTGTGACGTTTACATATCGTAAATCAATGCGACATAGTTGTGACGTTTACATATCGTAAATCAATGCGACATAGTTGTGACGTTTACATATCGTATACAAAAATAAATGCGACATACTTGTGACGTTTACATATCGTATACAAAAATCAATGCGACACAGTTGTGACGTTTACATATCGTAAGCAAAATCTCATGCCACCTATGGAGTCAATCTCGTATTAGTCCCTTATCATTAAATCATTTCGGTCCTTTCTTTTCTTTGCGTAACTTTATATTGACTGATAGATTCAACTCATTGATACAATTCAGTCTCATAATTGACTGAAATATATTTATTTTATATCAGGTAAAAAGTAAAATCACAAAAATACTGAACTCGAAGGAAAATTCAACAAGGAAAGTCCCCAATCAAATGGCAAAATCAAAAGTTCAAACACATCAAACGAATGGATAACAACTGTCCTATTCCTGACTTGGTACAAGCATTTCTTATGTAGAAAATGGTGGATTGAAGCTGGTTTTATAGCTAGCTAAACCACTCACTTGTATGACAGTCGCATCAAATTCCCTTATATTGTCACCGATGCGTCAAAAAAAAAAACAAACAGACATGTAAATGAGCTATAAGATATTGTGATACGGAAGAATAAGTTGGATGACGATTGACATTGTATACTCACTTAGCAAGATTCCATGCATCGTTTATTATCTGTGCCCTATTAATGGGAGGAATAATCTAAAAGTATATACAGGGTACATGTATTTGACTTGGATAAAACAATATTGGTGTTCAAAAGCAAAGAATAAAAATTGATTGAAATATATCCGATATGTCTACGTTCTTTCACCATCCAACTATTATTGAATTTCGCTAATTATGGACCGTTTTATATTTTCCCGAACCGATTAATGATTTGTTTGATAATATAACAGTGGCTCGTTTGATCTTAGTACTTCATTGGTCATCGTTTACTACTAGTGTCAAATGTGGTTGTTTTCTCTTTGTTTGTTATTATGACTCCATGAAAAAGATATACCACACCCGATAAAATGACATTGAAAGAATGCGATGTTTTTGTACGTCACATCGTCTCAAATCATTGAGAAATAGATTTCACCACATATCTCGCACAATCAATACTTCTTGATGCCGTCGGTTACATTTTCAGTAAAAAAAGAAGCAGCGTTGTGAAATCGAACTTGCACCAGCAATCAGTGTTAACATCTCGTTTGCTGGTGCTTTTGATAACCAATTATCTTTAGAGGCAGTGGTGGAATCTATATGTACAATCATTCTAAATTTAATTTTTTCCTTCTGAACTTTCTTGTCCATTCGTTTTTGATGCGTTTTGTTATTTGATTTTGCCATGTGATTATGGACTTTCCGAATTGATTTTCCTCTGAGTTCAGTATTTTTGTGATTTTACTTTTTATCATGTTTATTGTAAATGAAATTTCAGTTTGAAATGGTCATATTGATCTCAACATGATCTGAAAAGGCTGACTTGTCTACTGATGTCAATTCCGTACCATTCAGAAAAAATGCGTGTAGTCGCCTTAATACTATTCAGTAGATTTTCAAACAGTTTTGTATGATGTTAAAATGTACATGTTAATAACGTCTATTGAACAACGATGAAACAGATCTTAATTTGCTGCAAGTGAATTGATTGAACAGTATTAAATATACAGCGGTGGATAAGTCGAAAAAAATACGAAAGACTGAAATTATATGTAACTAGTGTTGGTCGACCTATTAATATCATTACCGTATGGTCTGTTTTGAGTTGCTGGATGAGTTTTATCCAGTTCTCCTCCGGATAATTCACCCTGTAGTAGCCGTTCTGCATTACATTTCCTATGTACCAATCATTGGATGATGACCCACTCATTGCACTAGAGATGGTTACTGAAAAGTTTATGTAATTAATACAGCTATTGTTCGGTGTGAGCCAAGGCTCCGTGTTGAAGGCCGTAAATTGACCTATAATGGTTTACTTTTATAAATTGCTATTTGGATGGAGAGTTGTCTCATTGGCACTCACACCACATCTTCCTATATCTATATAACAGAATACTCGCATATTGTCTTTTCTTAATTCTCATTAGACTGTTGCTTAAAAACTATATGAAAAATATGAACTATCAGTTATTACCATGTTTATAAAAGAATCATTCTCCATAGATTTAGAACGTCTAAAGTGCTTTTCTGAATTTTTGTCCGAGCCAAGCCTATATGCAAAGTGAGGATCGCCACACATAAAAGATACATTTTCTTTTATCATATTCAATATTATTAAACAAAAGTGTCGTAGTTGCAATCAGACAACACAGATTCTAATATAGTTTGACATATAGATTGACACAGTACAACAGGTACATGCCATACTGTATACTGAATGTATGAGAATGCAAAGTCATATTTAAACGAATCTATATTGATTAAAAAGAAATGCATATATTATTGCTGAAATGAGGATTTAAATTAGTATTAGTAAATAGAGAATAATTGGGAATATATAGAGAATAAATGATAATGGAGTACTAAAATGTATAGAACGGAAATATAATAGAGGAACATAACCTAAAAATTAAACAATACAAAAATAATGACCACAATGAAATAAGGATCCCCGGATATTATCATGACAGAAATACCTGAAGATTGGAGCCGTTATTCTGACATGCAAAAGGCACTTTCCAAATGCAAGTAATATGTTAAACCACTTAATACATGTTTTTGTGGCGTGCAAACCTATGTTGTCATATAAATATATCTTTAATGCATCTATCTTTGCTGTTATGACAAATTACTCGACCTGCAGCAGTTGTATCCCAAGTAGTCAATTAACTACTAGGGGAATTATCCAGTGAATTCATATTTATAAGTTGTAATTAATTAAGAATTGAATGCTTCTTTTTGTAACTTCATTGGTTTGTAAAAGCGTTGATCGAAGTACATTGTGTATTTTCCGCTTCATTCTAAAAATGTGCGCACGGTCAACGCTTTTTATACCCTATGAAGTTACAAAAGGAAGCATTCAATACTTATAATTACATTTTTAAGCTAGTATCATGAAAACACGATTTTTATCAATTTTTAATTTAATTCACACTTTATTGTCGGACCTCGTGTTATCATGAATGATAAGTTTTATCGTGTAATGCAATTTCTTAAGGAATAACACGTGATGTTAAGTAAGCCAATCAGAATGTAATTATGTTGTTTAACAACTCGTAGTTTTGGACTGAAAAACAAAGGATATGCAGTATCCATCCATGACACAACATCAGTTAATGCACAACAAAAAACACACACCAAAAGCAAATGAACAGTGCTTTTATTGCTGTTCTTCATCTCAAAGTCACAGTGATGCCATGATAACTGAAAAATTACAGTTTTGTCCGCTTTTGTTTCTCCGTATTAGAATTTTATGGTCATTGACCTTAATCGTTTTGGTAAGAATCATTAATCAGTTGTCCTGTTGACTAATGGTATTTCTTTCTTTCTTTTTTTCGGATGAATGTAAAAATATATATTTACCATCTGAATTATGTATATCCATCCAAATTATGTCCTTAGCAGATTGAATAAAACGCAAATTAAGACTTGTAGTAAACGTCACTGGTATAACCCACTTATATCTAAAACAAATAGACAATAGTTATTGTCAACATATATGATCAAAATAAAAAATTGAGTACCCTTGGATGACTTCATCTTCCTCATTCGTTTTTTCTATGGTATTTTTGTAGACTACTGTTTGCGAATAGGTCTTTGTAAGGTGTTTTGCAATGACGTTCTTAGTTTGTCTTCGATTTATGAGTTTGGATATTCTATTTGTAACGTGTGTCTCTCTTTAACATACAAAGTCAATAATGCAAATTGAAATAGAAAGTTACCTAATTTAGCCTTATTTGAAATAGAAAGTTACCTAATTTAGCCTTATGTCCTACCTATCCTGCCAACGCACCAGAACTGGCTTGGTTTTCAAGTCGTGTTATGTTTGTGCTTTGCTTTATTTCACTTACATGATTCCTTCATGTTTTACTTTGTTTTTATTCAAATTTATGTTTCTATACTAAATATGCAGCTATATGTGAATGTAGACGTTTGAATTATTTTCTAAAATTCTCTGATAGCCTTTCTTAAAAAAAGATATATTTTCTTATGGAATGTCTTAACAGCAACAAATTGAAACAACAGCAACAAAATGAAAAGAAGAAGAACCAACAAAGTAGGAGACGAACATTTGTTCCAACGTTGTTCATGTACACATGTATCTTGTTAAGCATATTCTGCAATTTCGGTGGAATTTACCTTTTGACAATGATGTTTACATGGGTAAAAAGGGCATTTTACCACCATTTCTGTAGTTTAGATAACAATAAATGTTGTTTTATCAGCCATGCTCAATTAAGTACAAAATACATAGGATTTAAACATTTGTGCCTATGATAAATAACAAAGAATACTATTTTGGTGCAAAGGGTAAGTTTAGATATATGAGAGTCCGGATGAGGTTTTTTAAATTTCTTGATTGTGTCATTTTTCTATATTGCTTTATTTATTTGTCCCATTTAATCCTTTATGTATACTTCAGCGCACCATAATTTTCTATTTTCTATTTTCTGTCTAATTTTTCTCTTTTCTTTATATTTGTAGTCACTGTTCTGACCTTTTCCCCATTATTCTCTATTATATATATATTTCAGCACCCTATTACGCTTTATTTTCTTGTTTTTCTTTTGTCTTTTTTTAATATCTTTTTTAAAGCAAAAATTACACCCATAGATAGGCAAGAGGCATGACAATTACATGTAATAACAACAATATAATGATGACATTAAAATTTACATAAAAAACTATTCTTCATATTTATTATTCTATTTTGCTATGCTATTTTCTAATTCTCTATTCTGTTAACCCTATCTAGACCCTCATATACCATTGAATAATACATACCCAAAGGAAGATTTGTATATGTCTGGATCAATGGCTTCTTTATCCAACAGATATCTTGATTGCGTTAGTACAAGTTTATCACTATCCCGTTTAATGAACACAGTTGGATAGTTCATTTGCATCACCCATGTATCCATTATGTGTTTTATGTTCTGAATGAATTTTGGATTTCTGTCAATTTTACTTTGCTATAAAAATAAATTTTAAAATAGCATGTAAACTTCTTGTAAGTGAGAAGTTTTTTTCAATGACTGCGTGTATATGTTTATGGTGTCATCCACCGGTTTACAAAAAGGTAAACAAACACATTTTTGTGTGGGGGCAGCTGGACCCCGCCTCCGGGTGCTAAATTTTCTCGGTGTTTCTGTTCTTTTGTAGGGTTGTTGTCTCCTTGACACTTTCCTTTTTTCCATTCTCAATTTAATACTATGGTTTAAAATGAAATGTAATTAAACTTTATCTTGTTTCTCGAAGGATGGAAGAAATTTCATGAATTTGCATTTCACTTTTGAAAAAAATATCGAATATTTTGCATCTTGTCTTAACCCCTTCAAAGTTGGTAACCTTTGCACTTATCATATTTTTAAAGAGAGGTGTCATAGGTAAGGGAAGTTCAAAAGCCGTCAGTAAAATATGGCAATGAAAGGACTTTTAAAGCAGTGCGTTTATGATGAGTTAGATAAGGTAAAGACATGTGTTTTAATAGACATACATTGTTCACTAATTTTATAGTAACACCTAACCACTCGGATATATAAAACCTATTAATCTTCGTTATTAAATTCGATAACGACTTTACACACCAACAAACACACAGACATTAATGCAATAAATAAACTTACATTTCCTAATGAATACCACAGATCATCATGTGAAGTAACGCCATATAGATGGTTCTTCAGGTAACGCTAAAGAGAAAACAAATACTGGAACAATAATCAATCTATTTATAAAACTGCTCACAACTTGGATAGATGAATGGCTGTCTAACATCAAATAGCACATCAACTGCATATGCAGGACGAGAGCATGTTAATTCGTTATAAATATGAATTGTGCTATGCACCGGACACGCTTAACCGCTGATTTTTAAAGTGCTATCTCAAAAGGTTACCGTCTGTAGGATGTCATGTTACAATACCTTTTCTGGACATATTATTATGACTTCAAGCTGTTCCTTATCAATGCCGCATATCAAACGGAGAAGCAGCAAAGGCCGGGATTCAAGCACACGAGTTCCAGTCCTCGAAGTAAACAACCTACCATGAGACCACCAATATAGATCTCACAACATGTAGATGACATGTAAAGTAAGAAAGTGACTCAGAAATTATTGAAATTGAAATTGATAAAAAAAAGTCAAGTGGGGAAAATGTTTGTCATTTTAAACAATACATCGGTTTGAATATTTTTAGGTCGATAGATGTCATTTCACCAAACAGACATTTATTGTGACTGTTGTAAGTTGTTGCTTTTTGTAAGTTTACAACTATAGATTATACTGTGAAAAGTAAAATAACTAAAATACCGAACGCCAAGGGAAATTCAAAATGAAAAGTGTTTTAAAAAATGACTCAAACAATTTACATGAATGTTTTTAATTGATATATAGCAGTTAGACAAACACTCATTTGGATAATTGAGAAGCTGATTTTTTTTAGCTTATACTATGTGCTGAATTAAAACGTAAAGCTTATTTTCAAAGAGCATACTTCTTTAAATATTCTTAATTATGTATAGAGGCTTATAACATTTAGACTAAAAGAAATATATGTGAATGTTTTAATGATATTATTTGAGCCATCTTATTTCATAAACATGTTAAAGGTTTAAACAAATTTTGATAATAACTAGGAGTTCAAACTCTTTGATTCTGCTGTCAAATTTTACCAAGGGAAAAATCTGTTTATCAGTTTGTCAGTAATATCATATTCCACATTGTAGCTGTGGTTTCAGGCTCATTTCTTTCAGGGTTACTGTTTTTGAAAAAAAACAGGTATTTTTTAGGAAAAATTCTCATATTTGATCCAAGCTGAGAATCCAGATCCCATTCAAAGCTCTCGTTCCATGCCTGGCTTTGGCTTGATCGTTTGTCATTTTTGTTTATGCGCCCTTTCCTTTTTCATAAGCTTTAACTTTCAAATATTTTGGTCTGTAGTATAACTAGACAGACAGTGATTGTGGAATTGTGCATCTGTTGCAAAAGAAATTGGTACCTTATATGTTGTTTAACTCAATAATAAATCATCCATCATAACTCTTAAAGATGTTTTGAAGATAGTCATTGTCTTGATATAAATGCCTTTTCGCGAGTTCATATAATTTCCTCAGTTTTTGTTTTGTTTTTGTTTGCATTTCCCTTGGTTGAACGTTTACCTCAGTTCATGAAAAGTTATGATAAATTCTGTACGTACCTGTAGTCCTCGTTTAAATGTTTGTTCTCCTAGAAAGAACCTCATCATACGAATTATAGAGGCACCCTGAAGGAAGGTAAAATATGTCTGAGAAAATTGTCATATCATTGATCAAACAATACAAGAAATACTATATGTGATGTTTTTTTGAAGTTTAGAAGTACTGTAGATTTATGACCTTCATCTGAATGAATAATGGGATATATATATATCACATAAAATATCATTTTGATTAAAATGGATCAATAGAAAGTTGCGTTTTTTTTGTGTCAAATGTGGAGCAGAATCATATCATTTTGAATACATGTCAAGCTTTTTCGGGGTTGTTTTGCTCGATTATGTTTTACATAGTAGTGTTATGTATATTAGTTTTGTATTTGGTTGTTGGTTGTTTTTCTTAAACTCATGATTGTCGACACATGGTATCTTCTACCTGCATTGAAAGATATCATAAGGTATCAGGAAGGGTCTTTGATGATACAATTACTTAGTTACACTTAGTCTTACTTCGAGTTAAAAGATACATCAACAACCTAATTTTAAATCTTGCATATGACATACCTCTTTATCAAAATATGATAATGATTAGCTTGCATTTGGTTTACGGTTAGAACCAATAGACTTTTTTCGTAATAGCGAATTCCAATTCCGAACATTATATCCTTTAGACAGGTAACCTACTCTTTGGTAGGACATCCTGGTACTTGGTCAAGTATGAGAAACTTAAAGATGTAAAATTTAGTTTGATATCGGTACACTGTTACTGTTTTTGTTTTCTATACACGATCAAGTCATTGGAAAACAGTAACCTTTCCCCAAGAATTGCACCGATTATATGTTTGATTTTACTTCATTTGGTTACCTCTACCTGACCGATTACCAGGATGCCCAACCACAAAGTAGGTAACCTGTCGAAAAATTATATTTTTAGTTATCCGGCGTCAAAAGTTGGTTCAATAAAAATAGTCTATATAGTTCTGATACCTTCAGTCAAATATTATATATAAACCTTGCTATAGGTAATAGTATCAAACATATTCTCGATCCGTTTATTTTCCGATACATTTACAAAGACAGGATGTATGGACACCAGACTATCCATGGTCATAGCTCCGTGAATTGTAGGAGTGAAAAACTCTAGCTGAAAATTAATTAAAAAAAGTATATATTATATGAGAGGATCGGAATGGGGTTGACGGAATGAAAATAACAATATCAATTTCTTTGAAAAATCAGATACAACAGTTACAGTTTGATTTTAAATAACTAAACCTTTTAAGTGCCGGGTGTAAATTACAGGATAAAAACAACATATATGTACTGTGTCGGAAACGAGCTGTGAGTAACGCCTTTCGTCCCGTTTCCAAATCTCCAACAAATAATTTTGATTATTTTTGACAATGTATATATATATATTGTATATGTATGTACTACATGTATATTAAAGTCAGGGTGGACAAGATTAACATCAATGTACTCAAAAAGCTACAAATTATAAATTTTATCCCTGATAAATTTGTTAAAAACAGGTAATTGTGTACGTACTATGTTCCAGTCTGGGTGAACATGATCTACACCAAGGTGTTGAAAATAACTAGCCAATCCTTCATTTAGCCAGATATCTCCCCACCATACTGGGGTTACTAAATTACCAAACCACTGAAAAATATTATAATTAGCAATTTTATCTAAATGATTTAAACATACAATTTATTAAGTTACATGAGTACTAGAATATGTAAATTATAATTATGTTCTTTTTTGTAATCGATCATATGAAACCTCAAATTAAAAAAAAAATGCATATGTTCTTTATAACTAAATTGATAGTTTGCATTATAAAACTTATGTAAATATACTTTTTCCTGAAGAAAATTCTCTAATTTGTTCATATTTAGAAGAAGTTTACTTGACTTGAATTGAAGCAATTCACCGATATATTTTCCGTATGCAAAGTGACCTCAGCGTGACCCTCTCGTAAAAATCCGTTGATCGCAATACGCATTGATATGTCCTTAAATAAATAATTATCTGACTGTACATGTTAAACACGTGCTCAATATCCACGTTTAGTTGTTGATTGTTTACTATAATGTGTCAATCGGTAAACTTCGGCTTCTAAACGCGACATTTAAGTAGCTGCCACAATTTCACTTCATAACAGACAAATGACGGTATGGTTGCGTAAAAAATTATAAAAACGTGCAAAGATACTACAAGGCCGACACTCGGCTAACCGAGAGATTGGTCGGTTAATCTATATTGAGTATGCGACTATATGGGCGATTGGTCTGTTAAACGGGTTGGTTATACGTCTGTTAAGAGTAAAACGCTTAATTTAATGTTAAACTCTATTAAATATACAGATTTTTGGCATGTTATAAGAACCAAATCAAAAAAAGAAAAGTGTCTGACAAAATGATATCTATCATAGAACATTTTGCATTTGTAAAAACATTTCTTAGTCTGCGCAGTTTTCAGTAAAACTAAAAGGCGTCGCACAAGTATGTAGTATTTATGCTTATACGCATAGCAATTTTTTGAATAAAAGGCGAAACAAACAAATTTAGATATCATTTAAAGGACAAAAAATAGTACTGTGGTTCTAAAAAATAAATTGACATTAGTAAATATTTCATAATTGTAAAATAACGTGAATAATACCACGTTTTAGTGAAAATTATTGGAATAAAGTCTGTTAATGGGTTGGACAATTGAAATTGTGTCAGTTAAGAGTTATTTAGCCACGACAAATTTAAGAATGAGATGATCCTGAGTAAACACAAATGACAATACGGTGCCACAGTATCCTAGAAAGAGCATTTCTATTTTGACTTTCTTTGCATTTTATTGAAGGGTGTGTCACTTCAATATAGCGTGATATGTATTGGCCTCTGGAATATGCATGAATTTTTTATTGACGTTTTCAATCAGCCTTAAGTTTTGTGTCTGTTTGAAGTAGCACGTTCTCAATTCCGACTGAAAGTATCTTTCTAATACAACACAGGGTACATATAACGTGTTCTTGTTCACATATGAACATGATATTTGTCACTGGACGTTAAACCCTAATTCGTCAGCATCATCCAATTGGTTCTTTTCTTCTATTACTTAATCATATGTTGTTTACAAATCACTCTAAAGAAGTAAACGGAAAGGAGCGAATGCAGCTACATTTGGTTATTTTAAGTTTCAATTAATTTTATTCCGTTTAGTTCCTTTCTACATAAGTGCAGAGGAGAACTACAGTTGTCTATGGTGGCCGGTGAAGTCCATTTCGCGTTTTCGCGATTTCGCCTTTTTATATTCTATAGGGCAAAAACGCGAAATAGCGAAAAGGCGAAATCGGAAAGTCTAAAACGCGAAAACGCGAAAACGCGAAAACGAGAAATCGGTTTCGCATTTTCGCGTTTTCGACTTCGCAATTTCGCGTTTCCGCCATATAGAATATGTAAGGCGAAAACGCTAAAGCGCTAAAACGCAAAATGGCATTAACCTGCCACAATTGTTGTCCGCATGTAAACTTTTAGAATTTGTCACCAATATATGTACATCGCAATCCGTTACTGTTTCAACAGCCATCGGTGTTTCATGTGTGTATTCTTAAACAAGTATTATTTTTCTCTCGTTTTTAGCAATGTATCACTCTCTACTGTCCTTATATATTATTCTATATTCTGCGTTTCCATCCACATTCTCGTGTATACCATGAGGGTCCGGATTTGGGGTTTTGTTGATTTCTGTACTCTTTAAATTGTTATGTCATTTTTTTCTACATTTTGTTTATTTTACTCATTATTCTTTCTTTCTTTTCATATTTTGTCATCCCAATATATTTTACTTACTGATGTTTAGTTACATTACGACGTTTATCTCTGATTTATATATATTGGTTACCAATGTAGATGACAAATTTGTGTCATGCATGAAAATTAAGCAGAATCAACATGATATATGCGATCATTCTTGGATGAAATTAATATTACTTTAATATTACACTTTTTGAAACCATTTTTATCAATTTTCAATTTCATGTGTTGTTTCCGTATATGCTATGTTTCATTGCTCATGTGGTGTTTCCGTATATTTTAGCCGCTCGTCTTGAGCCTACTCATTTGATCCGATAACACCCAATATAGCAATAAAATTATACTTTTATTGCCATTCATAACTCTTAACAGACCAATTAACAGACCGAGTTTTATACATCCGACCCATTAACAGACCAGGTTTTAAATAAAGATTGATTTATGTCACCAAAATACAGATTTTCGTGTAGATTTTTCACACAATGATATCAATATGGTTAACAAACATAATGCCGTTCTTTTTTCGATGTTTAAATTTAACCAATGTGTCATTTTGTGTACATTTTATGTGTGTAAAATGTGTATAAATTTATTGATGAGTAACCCGCCTTTTCATTTTATAAATCGTACATCGAAGCTAGAAAAATAATAATTACACCACTGAATTCAGTACATTGAATTGTTTTGTTAGACATGAATACTTTTTATGATGAAAATATATTTAGAAAGTTATACTATGAAACATGCTGAATGATTTTCTCGATAACACCTGATTAACAGACTTTAGCCAACCCGATGAACAGACCAACCGCCGATATAGCCGCATACTCAATTTAAATTAACCGACCAATCTCTCGGTTAGCCGAGTGTCGGCCGTGTACTAAGTTTATGATATATACATGCATTGGTTCAAGAATTGGATAAGCATTATTTTTCACCGGTCACTCGTTTTCTATGACTTTAAAATAAATTTTAATAATTGTTACGTTCATATAAACGTGAAATAGTTTGTCAATATTTGTCTTATAATCTGGATCGTTTGAAATTATAATGTACATTATCAATATATGACACACAAAACAAATCTTCATTATTTTATTTTCTAACTTTATAATAAAGATATTGAGGTTTTTATCGACATAATCATCTTACATACATTTTATATAATAATATGTAAGTTGGTTTCTTGGTACTCGGTCTTTAATTTTCTATGTTGTATGTTGTGTGCGGTTGTTTGTCATTTTTCTTTTTTTAAATAGGTTTGTCATTTTGTTTCAAGTTACATCTGTATGAACTTAATTCTTTATAGAATTTAATAGCAATGTTAATTCGTTTATCTATTAAGTCTTTGACTTTAATCATTAAGAACTAGATATCATCTCTTGTCTGTTGTAAAACGTAGGATGAATGCTTGGTTTAGTGTCAGATATCGTCTCTTGTCTGTTGTAAAACGTATGAGGAATGCTTGGTTTAGTGTCAGACATTATCTCTTGGCTGTTGTAAAGCGTATGATGCATGCTTGGTATAGTGTCAGACATGATCTCTTGTCTTTCGTAAAACGTATGATGAATGCTTGGTTTGTGTCAGACATTATCTCCTGTCTGTTGTTAAACGTATGATGCATGCTTGGTTTAGTGTCAGATATCATCTCTTATCTGTTGTAAAACGTATGAGGAATGCTTGGTTTAGTGTCAGACATTATCTCTCGTCTGTTGTAAAGCGTATGATGAATGCTTGGTTAAGTGTCATACATTATCTCTTGTATGTTGTTAAACGTATGATGCATGCTTGGTTAAGTGTCAGACATTATCTCTTGTTCGTTGTAAAACGTATGATGCATGCTTGGTTTAGTGTCAGACATTATCTCTTGTCCGTTGTAAAACGTATGATGCATGCTTGGTTTAGTGTCAGACATTATCTCTTGTCTGTTGTAAAACGTATGATGAATGCTTGGTTAAGTGTAAGACATTATCCCTTGTCTGTTGTTAAACGTATGATGCATGCTTGGTTTAGTGTCAGACATTATCTCTTGTCTGTTGTAAAGCGTATGATGCATGTTTGGTATAGTGTCAGACATTATCTCTTGTCTTTCGTAAAACGTAGGATGAAAGCTTGGTTTCGTGTCGGACATTATCTCCTGTCTGTTGTTAAACGTATGATGCATGCTTGGTTTAGTGTCAGACATTATCTCTTGTTCGTTGTAAAACGTATGATGCATGCTTGGTTTAATGTCAGACATTATCTCTTGTCTGTTGTAAAACGTATGAGGAATGCTTGGTTTAGTGTCAGACATTATCTCTCGTCTGTTGTAAAGCGTATGATGAATGCTTGGTTTATTGTCAGACATTATATCTTTTCTGTTGTAAAACGTATGATGAATGCTTGGTTTAGTTTCAGAAATTATCTCTTGTCTGTTGTAAAACGTATGATGCATGCTTGGTTTAGTGTCAGACATTATCTCTTGTCTGTTGTAAAACGTATGATGAATACTTGGCTTAGTGTCAGATACCATATCCTGTCTGTTGTAAAACGTATGATGAATGCTTGGTTTAGTGTCATACATTATCTCTTGTCTGTTGTAAAACGTACGATGAATGCTTGGTTTAGTGTCAGATATCATCTCTTGTCTGTTGTAAAACGTATGATGAATGCTTGGTTTAGTGTCAGACATTATCTCTTGTCTGTTGTAAAACGTACGATGAATGCTTTGGTTTAGTGTCAGATATCATATCTTGTCTGTTGTAAAACGTATGATGAATGCTTGGTTTAGTGTCAGATATCATATCTTGTCTGTTGTAAAACGTATGATGAATGTTTGGTTTAGTGTCAGATATCATCTCTTATCTGTTGTAAAACGTATGAGGAATGCTTGGTTTAGTGTCAAACATTATCTCTTGTCCGTTGTAAAACGTATGATGCATGCTTGGTTTAGAGTCAGACATTATCTCTTGTCCGTTGTAAAACGTATGATGCATGCTTGGTTTAGTGTCAGACATTATCTCTTGTCTGTTGTAAAACGTATGATGAATGCTTGGTTAGGTGTCAGACATTATCTCTTATCTGTTGTTAAACGTATGATGCATGCTTGGTTTAGTGTAAGACATTATCTCTTGTCTGTTGTAAAGCGTATGCTGCATGCTTGGTATAGTGTCAGACATTATCTCTTGTCTTTCGTAAAACGTAGGATGAAAGCTTGGTTTAGTGTCGGACATTATCTCCTGTCTGTTGTTAAACGTATGATGCATGCTTGGTTTAGTGTCAGACATTATCTCTGGTTCGTTGTAAAACGTATGATGCATGCTTGGTTTAGTGTCAGACATTATCTCTTGTCTGTTGTAAAACGTATGAGGAATGCTTGGTTTAGTGTCAGACATTATCTCTCGTCTGTTGTAAAGCGTATGATGAATGCTTGGTTTATTGTCAGACATTATATCTTGTCTGTTGTAAAACGTATGATGAATGCTTGGTTTAGTTTCAGAAATTATCATTTGTCTGTTGTAAAACGTATGATGCATGCTTGGTTTATTGTCAGACATTATCTCTTGTCTGTTGTAAAACGTATGATGAATGCTTGGCTTAGTGTCAGATACCATATCTTGTCTGTTGTAAAACATATGATGAATGCTTGGTTTAGTGTCATACATTATCTCTTGTCTGTTGTAAAACGTACGATGAATGCTTGGTTTAGTGTCAGATATCATCTCTTGTCTGTTGTAAAACGTATGATGAATGCTTGGTTTAGTGTCAGACATTATCTCTTGTCTGTTGTAAAACGTACGATGAATGCTTGGTTTAGTGTCAGATATCATATCTTGTCTGTTGTAAAACGTATGATGAATGCTTGGTTTAGTGTCAGATATCATATCTTGTCTGTTGTAAAACGTATGATGAATGCTTGGTTTAGTGTCAGATATCATCTCTTATCTGTTGTAAAACGTATGAGAATTTCTTGCTTTAGTGTCAGACACACACTTTCAACCCTTCACATTATGTACATGACTGTCGCAAGCGAGGTGCCTGTACAGTGGCTTTCACTTGTTGCTGTAAATCATACTTGTTTTTCGTTCATTTCGTTAGTTTTCTCGTTTGAGTTGATCTATATTTTCCAATTCTAGTATATTATGTGGTATGGGTTTTGCTTATTGTTGGAGACCATAGTACGATGACCTATAGGCGTTATCTTCTTTGTTATTTGGTCTTAAGTTGGGAATTGTCTCATAGTCAACAATACCACATCTTCTTATTTTCATATCTAGATGTCTTCAATATTTTCGTGTCGATCTGTCAGATGCTGTCTCAATGAAAAATCCCCAAAAATTTCCTTAAACTCATTTCGAGTTATCTAGAATATTTTTCAGGTTCATATATGAAATTCCGAATGCAGTTTAGATAAAACAGACGCATTTGCGAGAAAATGGGCAAAACGGTTAAGAAGAATAGATTATCGGGTTTACTACAAATTGATATCGTAAAATATCAGCCGCGAGCGACAATGTGACCCTTTTTCGCCAGTAAGCGCAGCCAACGAGCTAAAACGTTTCACATTGTGTCGCGAGGCTGATATTTTACGATATCCATACGAAGAAAACCCGATTATCTGTTTATCGTTCTATTACTGGTATTTTCCCTCTTCCTAATACAGTTTTACGCCTGACGAAAGCAAGCTTGATAACGACATCTCCTCTCGCATTGTGACGTCGTTAATAACTTCTCCTCTCACAATGTGACGTCGCTGATAATACCTGGTTTCGTTTTGAAGTCTTGGTACGAGATTTACGGAGCGACAAAGCAGGATGATATAGGCGTAGGGAAGGGCGATAATAACACATAGCAGGTGCTAAATAAACAAAATCATGGCACAATTTAACAAACTAAGAATGCACTCTACCCTCTTTGTTTGCCCTATTTAGACCATTAAAGTTTGCAAAAACTTGAACCATACGTTTGTTTTCTTACCATATGTGCCAGTTCATGAGATACTGTACTTGTAACTGCTTCCTTCCTGGACTCCGAGTATTCCAGAGGATGGTATAACATAGATTGTTCACGATATGTGATAAGACCCCAATTCTCCATTGCACCTGCAGCAAAATCTGGAACAGCTATCATATCTGAAAAAATCCTAGAGTTTTTTTCCACTTTAACACAGTTTTTACAGAGAACATAAACAAGGAATAGTTTGACCTTGAATGAACACGAACTTTGTTTACCTCCTTTTAAAGAGTCACACTTTGTGGCATGATCAACCCAACAGTTACAACCAGTTCTGCTGTAACTGGCTCCTAAATTGTATATCTGATCAAATTTAATGTGACGGCATTGTCATTATCATCTTTTACGACGCACAAAAAGCTGATTTGTCAGAAAAAAAAACATCTACTTTCCCTATCCCTAGTTTTTGGTGGGGTACGTGTTGCTTATTCTTTAGTTTTCTATGTTGTGTCATGTGTACTATTGTTTGTCTGTTTGTCTTTTTCATTTTTAGCCATGGCGTTGTCAGTTTATTTTCGATTTATGAGTTTGTCTGTCCCTTTGATATCTTTCGTCCCTCTTTTTTCCATAATACATCGTGTACTGTGCGACAACCCCAGATAAAGCCGACGACAAAAGGCATTACCCGACTAATGGAAGCTATGATTTTGTAAAGCCAAGTTCGAGAGGTCTAGGGCGCTTGACACAGCGGAGGCGGTGTTGACATGATGTCTCAGGTGCAGGGGATTATATCCAGCTGAGGGAAGAACACAAATTCACTAACATTAATTTGCAAATCTTACACTGTAAAAGCTAAGCTTGAGTCGAAGCTTATAAATTTATGTCTAAGCACTCAATTTTTCTTCGATTTTTTTTTCATTTTCTCTCTTGGTTATTTTTAAATGGCAAATGTCTTTCTTACCCTTCCGGAGCAGCTGGAGGAAACAAATTGTTGATAGAGTTCGTGTTGCTAAGTATTCAATTTTACATGTACTAGTTTTTTGGGGGGTTTTTGGCGGTCTTCTTGTCTTTATGCATTTTGTCGAGTATGTTCAATGGCGCGGACACTTTCTTCTCGATTTGCGAGCTTTGAATGTCGCTTATTTTTCTTCGGCCTCTGTTTTAATCAATATGCAATATTTTAAAGAGTTTGAAATCAGTGATACATTTTATAAGGTTGTTTGTGTGTTAGATGTTCTTGTCCGCAGACATGTCGAGCTTACTAACCATATGAGCCCATTAATAATATGAACCTAACCTGTCTTGGCTAGAGGAAAACTGATATTAAAATAGTCCTCAAAATATGTTAAGATGCTCATTCCAACTTTCAATGAATAAGGCGTTTGGTCCACTACTTCATTCCTTGCCCATGACCTAAACTAAAAGATAAAATGTAAATATTTAGTGAGAGCAATATTTTTCATTTTACTCATGGCAATCCATTTGCCTAATATTTATTGACCCTTTCATCACGAGCCCAGTAGTCAGCACTTTAGTTTTGACATGAATATCGATTATATGGTCATTCTTATACATTTCCTGTTTATAAAACTTTGAAATTTTTCGAAAAACTAAGGATTTTCTTATCCCAGGCATGATTACCTAAGCAGTATTTGGCACAACTTTTTGGAATTTTGTGTCCTCAATGCTCCTTAACTTTATACTTGTTTGACTTTATAACTATTTCGATCTGAGCGTCACTGGTGGGTCTTATGTAGACGAAACGCGCGTCTGACGTATAAAACAAGTTGCTTTCTTTAAAAAAAAAAGAAAAGCAATACATGAACCTAAGACCGCTGACTGCCGGGTCACCAAAAGATGGTTGCTGAATTTGTGTTTACTTTTGAATTGAAATAATTGACTGTGAATAGAAGAAGCCAGTTGAACGTATTTATTTACAGCTTCTATTTGAATAGTTATTTTAAAGCTCGACTATATATTACTTGGGAATGTACTTATTTTTTCCGATTATAACCCATTGGCAAATCCTAATTTCTACTAACCGGATGACTTATGCAAATTGCACAAACCTATCGCAATATAAATTTATGCATTCAGTTTGCTTTATAATCTGGAATTCTGGATGCATTTATTTTATCTATCACATCTTTATATTTTGTTTCCTAAATGAATGCCTTTATATTCTCAACTCGTATTTGAAGCTGTCTTTACTCATGGTATAGATGTTGTATGCGGTTAAACCTGTGGCATGCAATTGATTGGGACCTCTTATGAAGAGACTTATTTTGGTCTCATGAAACATATCAAATTTTAAGGATTTCCTGATTTTACTTAAATCAATTCAAACATTATACAGAGAAACTTAGTTTTGCCAAAGAATTTCTTAATTCAGAAGTTTATGAATACCTGTACACACTTTCAAAATAACCAATTTATGTAAAAAGGTATGTAGATATAAAAAACGCCAGACACGAGTTAAGTCTACAAAAAAAGCATCAGTAACGCTCGAATGAAAAAATTTAAAAGGCTAAATACATTACAAAGTTAAGGAATTTATTCCTTGGGTAGACAATCCTCAGCTTTTTGAAAAGGCCAAAGTTTATAATAGGACAGTGTTTCAAAAAAGAAACAAAAGAGAAACAATTCGAGGTCAGAATACCGTTAGTAATGTGACCGTGCTTGAAAGTCCCATGTAAAGCTCTTTCTACCGTGTCCTGAATTTAGATAACAAAAACGAAAATAAGCTTCCACGACTGAATTTAATAGTTTTGCATGCAAGTAGTATTTTAGCGCACGAAATAGTAAATAGAAAGCATCTCACTGATACTCAGGAAAAGAATACGCATTTGCGTCATCACATATCTTAATCTAATAGTTGAAATCGAAGTTCAAACGGCTTACATTAAATGTTTTGACTCCGGATGCATTTTATCCGGAATTTTTTAGAACGCAAACTGATATATAAAGTGTGCTTTTGAAATGTTATCTATAATGTGAATGAATCAAGACGTGTAGGATAGTTGGTCAACACAATTAATACAATTTTCAAAACCGTACCATAGTACAAATAAAGTTTAGATGCTATAAGGTTAAATTATTAAAACAAACAAACAAAAATTGAATTAAAATTTTATAATAAACTATAACGTTCCTATTAGTATTTTTTTTCAAATTCTTTTGAATATATATATAATATCAATAAACACGAACGTCAAGTATTTACGGATGGACTTTTTATTTATCGAATGAATCTATTTTTAAATTCTAACATTCCACTATGTGAATATATTACTATACAAAGACTTCTAATTCCATACTAACAGTATAAAATAATCAACATTTGGGTTGTAATTAAATTTTGTTGTAATTATTGTAAATCATTTGTACGGTTTTGTGAGCTGCAAGGATTTAAAATCACGCTTTATGAATTGAAAACACACAAGTATTTTTATTCACGACCGTTTAAAATTTAAATATTTAATAAATTGATCTTACTTTCCGTTTTATGGATATATTACAATACAAAAAAATAAATAATAATTACTCATAAAACACAAAAACTAAAATGGTATGAAATAATTAATGTAGAAATATAATGATTATAGTTTATACACATTTTTTTGTAGGAAGCAAGAATTTATTTAGATTTAATTTTTATATTTCCTTTACAAATGAATATCAAAAAATACCAAAGCAGAGTATCTTGTCATATAAAATACTTTAATTGCAACTCTGAAAATATTCTGATTGCAATCATTGTTCACGGTGGGTATGGTTGTCCTGCGAGAGAACGTACTGTGCTGGTGATTTGGTCCTGACGGGTGCTGGTGATCAATGAAAAAATGTAAACAAAGACGAAAATAATGATTTTTTACGTTTTCACTCATAAAAAATGGAAGAAAACGGTTGAGATTTTTCAATTTTGTTTCTTATGGGTTCATATGTAAACCATTAAAAAGTTGACCCTCTAAACTTTTTCAGTAAGCGTAACACAGAAATGCTCATTTTCAGAAAATCTCGAACTGAAAAAATAAAACAAAAATGCTCATAGAGTCCGCTTTCTATACCGCAATCCACGCGACAAAACTATTTTGTGAAAAAACATTGAAATTTATTAACATTTAGCATTTTCTCAATTTATTCATGTCCTGATACTGTGCTGGTGGGTCCTGTCATTGTGCTGGTGGGTCCTGATACGGTGCTGGTGATTTTGGATAAGAAGTTGGTCATATTTGAAACAAATGTTACAAAATCAATAAAATTGGGCAGATAATTGTTGTCAATAGGATCTATGACTCCTATTTTAGCTCTTGTGCATCCATTTGGCTGTTTAATATGTGTTTTGAAATGATCGTAACTTGTATTAAATAATTACATAAAAGGGCAACATCTTTCGTCCAATATCAGATAACAATATATAGCATCTAAAATAAGAATAGTTTTATTAAGATATTTTAAATGCCCCTTACATTGATGCTTCAACAATGATCAAAGCCAATGCCGCATAGACATGTTTGTTAGCGCTCCGCATACCCCTCCCCACTTCCACCCAACCAACCCTCCTCATTTCCTCCTTCATTGTTACAGTGGTGTACCAACACAACAATTTATTACATAAAATAATAACACAAAGACACACATTATTGAATAACGAATGCTTGCAGGTACTGAAAGCTAGTTCAAAGTCGCATTTTCAACTAATAGATAAACCATGTTCTCATATCAAAACTCCCAATCGTGTAGATTAAAAAAGTCTCAAAACTTAAGTTCACATTTTAATGTTTGATGAAGCAGAACTTTAAAAGTGTGCAGTGAATCTTGTTCTCACAACAGTTATTGTCATAATTATGTTTACATAAGACTCATAAAGGAATTAAGAAGGTACCAAGCAATATTTTACAGTTCAATTTAATGATCATGAATGGAAGGAAATGGTACGTAAGTTTACACAAAACAAAAAGAAATTGATAGTATTTTTTGGCGAAAGACTTAAACGCTTCCTTGCATTATATAGTACAGCTCTTCTATAAAAGCATGCAAAAAAAACTTTGATTGACTTGCTTGCTATGTTTGTTGGATGTTTTCAAACAATAGGTAGGCGGAGTTTCAATACATACTGGGATTTGATTGGACAAATACAAACTGACAGGAATTGAAGTTAATGTTTATTTTCCAAATAAATTGTAGTATATAGTAAACAGACTACTTACCTGTCGTTTACAAACATCCAAACAATCATAGCAAGCAATTTAATCAATGGTTTGCTTTGCATATATTTATAGAAGAGCTGTAAATTCTTAAAAAAAAGAAATTTTGTTGTCGTAGATGGTTAAATCCTCAACAAAATCACAATATCTTTGTTGGAACGAATAAAGGTTTGAGATCAAATTTTCGTGGACTTTTTAGCTTCCACCCTGACGAGACATGTTAGCTGTTCGTATGCTGTTGCACCTGACGCACGGAAACTTTCACATTTCCATCTTCTTTTCTGAAATATTTTACCCAGCTCATACTTGACAGGACTGTTATCCTAGTAAAAGGTGTAACCAATGAATTGAACACAAGTTAAAAATTCCATAATACTATATAATTCATTTTATGTGTCAATTTGTTCGAAAAAAGTCGAAAAGAAGAGAGTTTTTTTAATGCCATGATTATCTGCCGCTTTCTAGATCTATGCTTAGCATTTATTTCAGATGACATGGACTCCTCACCCTGGTGACCCTGCTGCCTTTCATAACTTTATCCGTATACATATATTAATAGATAAACAAAAGGCTGCAACTGGTATTTGATTCGTTGTAACGAGAATATTTGTGGTGAATGGAAACTGTGAGGGTCAAAATCATAAATTGCTTATAAATGTTGCTGGACCCAGTTTCGTTATCTGATCTGAATTTTCTGAAATGTGCAAGGTGATAGACATTTTGATTTTTTTTACTCGGTAAGTTTTGCCCTAATTGCTTGAACATTTGCAATATTAAAGCCGATTTCAATGAGTGTGTAGACAAAGGGAATATCTTTGGTTATCTTGCTTGCTGAACAGAAAAGTCAGTGTTAGGTTATGTAAACTACCCTACTTTAAGAGTAGACTAGTCCCACAAATGACACATCTTTCTGTCTGTAGGACCAGGTTAATTCGAAAGGAGGGTATAGACCTTACCTAACAATGACTTCACGGTTTAGCTAACAAGCATGCTAACCAAAGACATAACATTTGCCTACATACTCAATGGAATCGGCTGTAACTAAAAACTAGAATACATTTTAACAGACAGTGGTCTGGTTTGTTGATGAATATTGTTTTTCCTAGATTCATTCTTGAAAAAATCATTTGCTATCATTTGGTCATTGTAATACGGACGTCAAGACAATAAATGAACCTCACACGATCCCTCGACACAGTTGAGCTTATATATGATCTTATAGCGATTCGGGTTGAAAATCAGTTGAAATTAAGCCAGTTATTTGTGTGTGTAGATTTGTATTGTTTTAAACTGTTATGACTTTTTAAAGTTAAATCTAGGTGTTTAATCTAAGAATTTCTTTTTTAAACTTATTTACTTGTTTTATACTCAATTGGTAGTATGAAGTTACGAGATATTTTAATTTTTGAAATTGAAGGCACAATTAACAAAGCAAACGTTAGTTTCAAATACTTTTAAATAGATTTTTAAGGATAATGTACCCTTGTGTTGATCCCATGCTAAACATAACAAAAAAAATTTCTGTACAAAGGTCTGTGAATTTTCTACAAAAATAGTGATTTTATTTTCACCAAACTCTCTTTTTCTACTAAATACAATAATGAACTATAAATAATAATGCTTTGCAAGAAGTTTCCCCTTGATACATGTATATGTACAAAATTATATCTCTATTATTCATTGTCTGTGCTGTTTTGATACTATTGCAGTTTGCACATTTTCGTAATTGACAGGCCACAGGAGGGGGTGATAAACCATACACGAAAATATAAAATATTGATCTAAGTACTTAATTTGCATCTCTGAACCCCCACCCCGGCTTGTTTTTTAGGAGGGTGTCTAAAAATGGTCGATTAAAGACAGCCGAGTACGCATTATACTTTCCAGGCGTGTTTACGTTGATTGTTAAAGTCCTGAAAACGGATAGATAGAAACAAAAATGTTTGATTTATCTGGCTTTAAATTCAGTTTTTTTAAATATAAATTAAGTCTACATTTTAATATAATAATACTAAGAATTCACAATATAAAAAAATGCAGAAAAAAATGGAGATGTGAAATATCTTAATAAGGAGTCATTACTACAGAGATGGTGTGTTTGACACACAAAACTTAAAAGCTTAGTGATATTACCAATATTAAAATAAAAATGTATTTTAGTTTGGTAGTTTTTCCATTTACTCATTTTCAATCATAATTAAGGCACATTTGATTTTTTATTCATAAAAATATTTAAATATAGAAAAGTAGGACACATTGTTCACTTCCTCCCCTGTAATTCTTTATCAAAAATATTTATTTATTTTGGAATTTTGAAATGAAAAAGCTAAGAAATCTTAGTTTTGTTAATGTTCTCTAGGTTATCTCGTCTTCATTCTCTGACATATTGTCTGACATATTCTAGTCTGCCCTTTCATAAAATAGTGATTTTTTTAGTGTTCTATCGAACTTTCGAAAAAAATACCTGATAACCGTTCAGACAAAAAAAATATGTTGAAAAAATCTTACAGATACAGCAAGTGATTCTTAATAGCTGTAAGATACATTTTTCTTTTAAAATACAACTTTTAAATCTTACGGGAAACTATTCCAAGCTTAACACTTTCACTGTAACCTCGCTCTAACTTATCCCCCATCCCCTCCCAAAAAAAAAACAAACAAACAAACCCGCAATACTATTGTCATTCTTATAGTCAGCACTCAATTTTTCACAAACAAATGTGTTTTAAGCTGCTAAAGACATATGATTCAAACGCCCAGAAAGTCCTTTCTTCTATATTTTTGCTCTCCCTTTTTATACAAAACCTTTTACATTTTTATTTTATGGGTTATTGTTGAAGGTCGTACAATGACGTATGGTTGTTAACACATACTTTCTTTGGTTTCTTATGGAAATTTGTCCATTGACAACAAACATACAACATCATCTACTTTATATAAGTATTGTATAAATTACAACGTATTTTGTCGATCTTGCAAAATGATCGTAATCCCGAAAATCGTAAACATATTTTCTTATCTTAAAAGGGAGCAAGAAGGGTTCCATTAACAGGCCAATAAATAAAATCACAGTTAACTATAAAAAGAATAAAAAATAGGTTTTTTTTTTCTCTCATAATAACAGTAAACAGATTCATAACAATGTCAATTTCAAAAAAGCAGACAACAGTTAATTACTAGTAGTCAATAACAGTACAGCATCAATGATCTTGACTGAATATTTGCCACTTTTAACTAAAATATAAAGGCACAGAACCAGGACATAGGAGCACAGAACCAGGACCGTTTTTCTTATCACCAGCACATCGTCAGGACAATTCCGTTTAACGAACTTGCACGACTTTTGCAATTTTATATTGTTGTAATATACTTTGCATGGTACTTATGACGCATCAGAGAAAAATTAAGCAACAAAACAGTCGTTTTATTGCCGTTCTGATACAATGTAAACAAACCCACCAGCACAGAATCAGGACCCACCAGCACCCGTCAGGACCAAATCACCAGCACAGTACGTTCTCTCGCAGGACAACCATACCCACCGTGATTGTTAGTTTCTCCAGAAACATAAATACAGTATTTATTTTGTATATATTTGTTTGTTTCCGATTGAATTAAATACTTTTGATCAGAATATTATCTTTCTGTTTTCCGATCTAATATTATTTATCTTTCTGTTTTCCGATTTTAACCAGAATGTTATCTCCCGTAAGTCTAGTATGATGAAATACACAGTATCCCGTGGTTAAATCTTCAAACATGATTAGTTTACATGTTATCGAGACAACAGACAATGCCACGTTATAATTGACCCAGATACACACAGTACACAGTGGTCGTTTTAAAACAAATATAATTGCGTCGTCAAGGGACATCAAGGGACCATATCATAGACATAGATAACAACCTGTTAAGACCTGTTTATATGACCGAAAATTTAAGAGACGTTCCGAGATTTTTATTCTGACTTCCGGCCGAGAGATATCGAGTGGCCCATAGACACATTCAAAACTCACCAATATATAAGCATGAACCCCCTGAGGGGTTCATGCAATTATAATCCTGTTACCTTTGATAACTATTCACGTGATTATGAGTATTGTTGAAAACATGACATGCAATGACTTTGCAATCATTCATTTAGTTTATTCACTCACTAGTTTTGTTTTATTTATGAGAAATGTCATCATTTTATTTGCATGTTTTATAGCTTGGCATTGTAAAACTTTTAAAGTGACCTTATTTCATTTGGTCTTAAGAATGTTCGCAAATCTATTTCAAAATTATAAGTTTTGTAAAAGACTGTTATAAATTGATAGCTAGTATAAACATTATGGAACTTAAAAAGTATAAGAAACAAAATGCGTCTTTGTTTAATGGATACAATAAATTGAAAAGTTGGCGGGAACTGATTCTCATTCAAGACTTTTCGTACATTTAATATTTGAACCTTTTTTCAAAACTATATAAAAAACAATAAGTATTTTCAATAATGCTTTAAACTATATGTAATAAAATTATGAAAAGAAGACTATTGTGTAGCGGCAAAAAAAATTTGCTTGTAATTTACATGGATAAACTGAAAGCATTCCGAATATCTGACACATTAACATTGGAATGATACTAGCACTTGACATATATTTTTTTTTATTTACGTTCGATATCCTTGCACAATTTGATTATACCTTGAACCTCAATGTGTTCGGAATATATAAATAAGGGTTAATACATTTAACATGTTTAACAACTAGCGGTTAGCTTTATATTGGATTTAGTGTATTTCTTAGTTTCCTTATGACAGAAGTGAGGACAGAAGATGTGTTTGAACTGGCCTTACTTTGAGTTTTAATCTAATACTGTGTGACTCTCAATTGATAATTATCATTCATTCATAATTTAAATCTGTAGATACAAATGCATTACTATTGACTTACTAGTACATTGTTCTTGGTGACGTCACTTGTGTATTGAAAGTCACAAACAATAAAGGCTAAGAGATAAGTTGACATCAACGGGGTTTCTTCATAATGGTCAGCAACCCAATCGTCCGTTCTGGAAAATCGCAATTTATGGTAAGTTAAAATTGTTGGCTATAAAGAGGCAAACTAATGACAAGTGATTAAATAAACATCAATTATCTCCCTTGACACCATCTGCGAGTATGGTCTTGAGGAAACGGTGATTGTCCGTCGGAAGGGGACGATAAATGGCTGACCCGTGTTAAGAGAGAGCCATATCTCTTGCACGTTAAATACACCAAAAGGAGTAGGCTAATGCCGCTACAAGGCAGCACTCGCACCCGCAAAGTGGAAGGGATTAATATAAGTTGCAAAACTTGTTTCCCAATCCACTATAAATGAATATGTTTAAACTAAACATCAATTGGTCATTTGCTTGATTTGTGTTTAACACCACTTTGAGCACTATTGTCCTATTTCGTGGCAGTCCGTTTTTATTAGTAGGTGGAGTCAATGTTTTCTTTCGGTAGGTAAACTGACAATACAAGTCAAGATTGAAGTCGAGCGCACATACCACGTTCGGGATTCGAACTCAAAATTTCAGTGTTGACAGACTAGTGATATAGTAGTTCAACTATTTCAACAACTCGCTGCCTGATCCCGTAAGAAAAAAAAAACAAATGCATAAAATGTATAATTTATACAACCATAACATACAAAATATGCATGTGTTTCCTGACAATGGATCAAGTCGAACCAAACAGGTAACCAGGAGTGATATTATGTGTTCGCGTGAAAAAGGGAGAAGATCCTTTTCTTCGTGAATTGCATTATTTGTTTGTGATTTAACAAAATGATCTTCCCTTGTACAGTCTTTATTTAATTTAGCTGTACTCACCTATTTTTTTGATAAATAATACGAGTATTTGACAAGGAAGTCATATGATCTTTCCTGACGAGAGTTATATTAAATTTGGCTTTAATTGCAGGCTCGTCAAAACATGGAAATGCTCTCCTGGCATGAGCAGCTTCAAATTGTGTCGTAGCAAGGTATCTGAAATAGGAAACATTATCAAATGTTAACAAAATAATCGTCCAATCAAAAACTGCAAATAACATTAAACCGCCAATGTGTCAACCACTTTGTCTGAAGTCATTAACAAGTAACCCAGTAGTTTTTCAATGAATAATATGTCTACTGTTCATTCTTTCATTGTGTAGTACTAGTACATTATATATATATATTTATCATTAGCTTTTTTTTTTAGATTGTTTCACATCTTGTGTCTTCGTGACTTTTTATAACAACAACTTTCTATACTAGATACATTGTATAAACTCAAGTCGGATGAGGGACGAAGGCGGCTTCTAAGTACAACATTTGGTGCAATTAAAATCGACAAACAGGGGATAGCAGTAAACACAAATATTACAGAAATAGTGTTTTTTAAAGTCTATTTAATTGAATATCTAAATGAAGTATATCTTGTTCCATATGCACGTGGTAATTTTTGTATGTGATTTTACAGGGAATAAAGGTAGGTTCCGAGTCAAGTCATATTAAGTCATATAGATATGAACACTGGGTGACAGATTGTAACTAACAAAAATGAACATTGCAAAGGGTCCTCAAAGCTCTTCAACTTCGTACTTCGTTTGGCCTTTTAACTTTTTTGATTCGAGCGTCACTGATGAGTCTTTCGTAGACAAAACACGCGTCTGGGCTAAGTACAAAATGTAATCCTGTTATCTATGATGAGTTAATTTGTTTATGAACATTCCTAAATAAAATCCTAAGAGAGCCGTGGTGTAGTGGTTAGTGCATCAGACTACTAAAAGGTTCCAAGTTCGATTCCCGTTCTGGGATGAAAATTTCAGGGACTGAATTTTCGGCTCTCTCTTGACATCATTTGCGATGATAGTCCATCGGAAGGGGATGATAAATGGCTGACCCGTGTAAAGAGAGAGCCATACCTCTTGCACGTTATAAACATTCTTGTAGATTTAAAAAAAAAAGAAAAGAGCAGGCTATATCCGCTGCAAGGCAGCACTCGCACCCGCAAAGTGGAAAGGGATTAATATGAGTTGCAAAACTTGTTTCCCAATCCACTATAAATAAATATGTTTAAACTAAAAATGTAGCGTTGTAACGTGAATCAAGATATAATCCATTTAGATATTCATTATGTGTTTACTGCTACCTCCCCCTCCCTGTTTGTCAATTAGGAGATAACTGTATTGTATATTAAGCTCCGACGGCATCATCAATTGAGGATTTGATAGTCGCAAATTAAGTTTACTGGCGACGCGTTAGCATCTAGACAGTAAACTGTTATTTGCGACCATCAAATCCCCAATTGATGCCGTCGGAGCTTAAAATACAATATTGTTATCTCCATTCTAATGAAACTGAATGAAAACAACGTTAAAACATGTTTTTAAAATATGTCATATGCCGTCTGCGCTTGCGCGTACGACCCATAGCATCAATTCTCAATTGATGCCATGTAAACAAGTGACGTTATCCATGCAATCAAAATGAACGTTACAAACGTTATTGCATTAGAATTTGTAATTGCAACATTGCGGCCAAGGCGAATAACTTAAGTTCAAACTACGCCAATGGAAAACTATAATTTATACTTAGGGAGCTACCATTTGATTTTTATTGGGGGGTCTAGGATGAAAAATTTTGTCCTGCATTTTTTTTTAGCTGTAATCTCTGTCCTGCCTTTTTATTTTTCACTCTGTTCGGTCCTGCCTTTTTTTTTTAGTTTATCCTGACTTTTTTTTACCTTAATTGTCGTCCTGACTTTTTTTTTTGCAAATGTCTCATCCTGCCTTTTTTTTTAACTCAAAACTCCTGTCCTGCCTATTTTTTTCAAATTTCATCCTAGCCCCCCCATAAAAATCAAATGGTAGCTCCCTTAGCCCTATAAGAAAATATGAACTCTTTCACTGTACTTGTCCAAGGCCACACAATAATCCACAAACTCATTCCCTGTAAATTTTAATGTAATGGAAGGATTTTGGAACAATTTGAAGTTGTATTTTAAATTACACAAATTTCTATCTTAGCCGCGGCTATTCAGGATGCACTGAGTGTTACTGTGAGAGGAAGCATGGGGTATATGTTAAAAATCAGTTTTTGTGTGCAGATTGAAAGAAACAATAGAAATGACACTTTAGAGTTATGATATGAATGAAAGGCACAAATATCCTCCATATTTACATCACATTTTGCACATATTTCTCCTCATAATATATATAAAATCATATGAAAAAATGGATTACCTCCCTTTGACATAGTGATTTTTTTTTTAGCTGTGTTCCCCATGTTAAGTTGTAGAACAAGTGGTAAATAAGCACTTTTCTAGTATTTTAACACTCAAATAATCTGACCGCATGAAGATATTCATTTATTTTCACATAACACATTGCGATTCTTTATTTAAAAACTATACTAGACAACTTTTCATGATTACATGTCCTTCATCTAGGAAACTAGTGTTGAAATGTTTGTAATTGGATTTTTTTGTTAAATAATTGCTTTTAAATATTCTAAATTGTTACTTTAATCTTCCAAATATGCAAAGTTTGGTTATATTTAGACTTATTTATTCATATTTGGCACTTTTTTCTACTTCAGTTCTGGCTGTCTAGTTTTGGCGAAGAATCCATCCTGATGTTGGGGTAACAGGAATTTCTGCAGAGTGATTGTCAATGACATTTTGTGAACTTTACAAGTAATTAAAACACAGATTTACACAAATGTAGTATAATGAAACATAATTGTTGTTTTATTTGGTATCAAACTGTTTAAAAAAGCCTTTAAAAAGTCCTTTTGTGCTCTTTTCAGGGTATTTAATCAAAAACTTCCATTAAGGAAAAATTTAACTAAGAGTACACCAAGTCTTTAGTTTCTAGGTGTACATGTACTTGCAATACTGGTCAAAGCAAACACAGAAAACAATTCATATTTATTAAACATAGTATTTTACACCATTCTTTTAAAAACAGTCAATGTGCAACTTTATCATGTTTATATACCAAATATACATTGGCCGCAGTGTGGGCTGTAGTATAAATTTTGCTCTATCTTTACAAACTCAGCATTTATGAATGTTGTATTGACACTGGAACTTGAAAATTGGATACCTTACATGTTTATTACAAACTAGAGGCTCTCAAGAGCCTGTATCGCTCACCTGATTCTACTTGGGTTTTTGAAATCATATGAAAAAATATAAAATTTGGCTAAAAGTGACAACACAACCTCATTGATAAGGAAAGGAACATGTTTAATTTCATTCAATAGTCCCCCACTGGCGGCCATCTTGGATGACGGATCGGCTACAAAGTAACAACACTTGGTCAGCACCTCATAAGGAACATTCATGCCATGTTTGGTTTTATTCCATTCAGTGGTTCTCTAAAAGAAGTCATTTGTATGCATTTCCCATAGGGTCCTATGTTAAACTAAGTCCCCTGCTGGCGGCCATCTTGGATGATGGATCTGCTACAAAGTAACAACACTTGGTCAGCACCTCATAAGGAACATTCATGCAATGTTTAGTTTTATTCCATTCAGTGGTTCTCTAAAAGAAGTCATTTGTATGCATTTCCAATAGGGTCCTATGTTAAACTAAGTCCCTGCTGGCGGCCATCTTTGATAATGGATCGGCTACAAAGTAACAACACTTGGTCAGCACCACATTAGGAACATTCATGCCATGTTTGATTTCATTCCATTCAGTGGTTCTCTAAAAGAAGTCATTTGTATGCATTTCCCATAGGGTCCTATGTTAAACTAAGTCCCATGCTGGCGGCCATCTTGGATGATGGATGGGCAACAAAAAAACAACACATGGTCAGCACGGCATAAGGAACATTCATGCAATGTTTGGTTTCATTCCATTCAGTTGTTCTCTAAAAGAAGTCATTTGTATGCATTTCCCATAGGGTCCTATGTTAAACTAAGTCCCCCGCTGGCGTCCATCTTGGATAATGGATCGGCTACAAAGTAACAACACTTGGTCAGCACCACATTAGGAACATTCATGCCATGTTTGATTTCATTCCATTCAGTGGTTCTCTAAAAGAAGTCATTTGTATGCATTTCCCATAGGGTCCTATGTTAAACTAAGTCCCCCGCTGGCGGCCATCTTGGATGATGGATTGGCTACAAAGTAACAACACTTGGTCAGCACTCCATAAGGAACATTCATGCTATGTTTGGTTTCATTCCATTTAGTGGTTCTCTAGAAGAAGTCATTTGTATGCATTTCCCATAGGGTCCTATGTTAAACTAAGTCCCATGCTGGCGGCCATCTTGGATGATGGATGGGCAACAAAAAAAACAACACATGGTCAGCACGGCATAAGGAACATTCATGCAATGTTTGGTTTCATTCCATTCAGTTGTTCTCTAAAAGAAGTCATTTGTATGCATTTCCCATAGGGTCCTATGTTAAACTAAGTCCCCCGCTGGCGTCCATCTTGGATAATGGATCGGCTACAAAGTAACAACACTTGGTCAGCACCACATTAGGAACATTCATGCCATGTTTGATTTCATTCCATTCAGTGGTTCTCTAAAAGAAGTCATTTGTATGCATTTCCCATAGGGTCCTATGTTAAACTAAGTCCCCCGCTGGCGGCCATCTTGGATGATGGATTGGCTACAAAGTAACAACACTTGGTCAGCACTCCATAAGGAACATTCATGCTATGTTTGGTTTCATTCCATTTAGTGGTTCTCTAGAAGAAGTCATTTGTATGCATTTCCCATAGGGTCCTATGTTAAACTAAGTCCCCCGCTGGCGGCCATCTTGGATGATGGATCGGCTACAAAGTAACAACACTTGGTCAGCACTCCATAAGGAACATTCATGCTATGTTTGGTTTCATTCCATTTAGTGGTTCTCTAGAAGAAGTCATTTGTATGCATTTCCCATAGGGTCCTATGTTAAACTAAGTCCCCCGCTGGCGGCCATCTTGGATGATGGATCGGCTACAAAGTAACAACACTTGGTCAGCACCCCATAAGGAACATTCATGCTATGTTTGGTGTTATTCCATTCAGTGGTTCTCTAAAAGAAGTCATTTGTATGCATTTCCCATAGGGTCCTATGTTAAACTAAGTTCCCGGCTGGCGGCCATCTTGGATGATGGATCGGCAACAAAGAAACAACACTTGGTCGGCACCTCATAAGGAACATTCATGCCATGTTTGGTTTCATTCCATTCAGTGGTTCTCTAGAGGAAGTCATTTGTATGCATTTCCCATAGGGTCCTATGTTAAATTAAGTCCCCCGCTGGCGGCCATCTTGGATGATGGATCGGCAACAAAGTAACAACACTATGTCAGCACCTCATAAGGAACATTCATGCCATGTTTGGTTTCATTCAATTCAGTGGTTCTCTAAAAGAAGTCATTTGTATGCATTTCCCATAGGGTCCTATGTTAAACTAAGTCCCCTGCTGGCGGCCATCTTGGATGATGGATCTGCTACAAAGTAACAACACTTGGTCAGCACCCCATAAGGAACATTCATGCTATGTTTGGTTTTATTCCATTCAGTGGTTCTCTAAAAGAAGTCATTTGTATGCATTTCCCATAGGGTCCTATGTTAAACTAAGTCCCCGGCTAGCAGCCATCTTGGATGATGGATCGGCAACAAAGTAACAACACTTGGTCAGTACCTCATAAGGAACATTCATGCCATGTTTGGTTTCATTCCATTCAGTGGTTCTCTAACAGAAGTCATTTGTATGCATTTCCCATAGGGTCCTATGTTAAACTAAGTCCCCCGCTGGCGGCCATCTTGGATGATGGATCGGCTACAAAGTAACAACACTTGGTCAGCACCTCATAAGGAACATTCATGCCATGTTTGGTTCCATTCCATTTAGTGGTTCTCTAGAAGAAGTTCAAAATGTAAATTGTTAACGACGACGACGACGGACGACGGACGCCAAGTGGTGAGAAAAGCTCACTTGGCCCTTCGGGCCAGGTGAGCTAAAAAAGTAGGAAAAGAAGTAAAAAAGTCCCTTATAGGGGTAAATTCATTAAATAAATATACGTCATCAGGGACCGCCCATTTAGGGGAGAGCTTTCTGTATAACACTGAAGTCATATGCTCTTCTGATTGGTAGATAATGTTTGTAATAAATATTTTTTGGCAGATGGATCAAAACTAGAGTTGAAAAAAAAAATAAAAAATAAATGCTGAATGTACTAATTTTTTTTACTACAGGGTTGAAAAGTAATGGGGGTCAGTATAGGAATTCAGTGCGAATCTACATTGTTTGTAAACAAGGCCATCTGAATGCCCAAAAATGACGCATGACCCTATGTTTTTATTAGTGCAAAAGATAGGGCTACATTTGTACTTTCATGAATGTTATTTGAAAGTTTCCAATTTCTAAAGGTAAATTAGGTATAAATTTAATTCCATACATAGATAAGCATTAAAGTCAACATGGTCAATGGGAGATTTTTTACTGAATTTAGGGAGCTACCATTTGATTTTTATTGGGGGGGGGGGGGGGGGGGGGGGGCTAGGATGAAAAATTTTGTCCTGCATTTTTTTTTAGCTGTAATCTCTGTCCTGCCTTTTTATTTTTGTCCTGCCTTTTTATTTTTCACTCTGTTCGGTCCTGCCTTTTTTTTTTAGTTTATCCTGACTTTTTTTTACCTTAATTGTCGTCCTGACTTTTTTTTTTTTGCAAATGTCTCATCCTGCCTTTTTTTTAACTCAAAACTCCTGTCCTGCCTATTTTTTTCAAATTTCATCCTAGCCCCCCCCCCCCCCCTAAAAATCAAATGGTAGCTCCCTTACACAGAAGAGTTTTGTTACGAACAATCAACCTCAGATACAATCTGTTTGAACTCTAAATTAGACATAAAAGAAACCCCAATTTCTATAATAAATGTTTTTACTGTTACCATCATTATGTTCAATTTCTAATTGCAACATGGCGGCCAAGGCGAATGACAAATTAAACTACACCAATGAAAAACTGATTATACTTACACTGTAGAGTTGTCACGAACATACGAACTAAGATACAATCCTACTAAATCCTCCGAGAAATGTCCATCGAATCCCATTTCTACAATATATCTGTTTCCGGCAACCATCAATCTACTCATTTTCAGTATTATGAACTCGTTGTCTGTATCATATTCCAAAGTAGAATTTATTGTGTCGTTCTCTCTTCCGCTCGGCCGAATTTCGATAGAATTTTCTGTAATATTTAACATCTTACTGTGTAGAATAATTTCGTCTGTTGATGACCTGCATTCTACTTCTATTCTCACGTGACCATAGAAGAAAAAGTTTTCTGAGTTGTCTCCATAGATAAATGGCTGAATCTCAACTGTATAAACAGTCGGGTACAAGTTGGGTGGTAGTCGAAAGTTCCTCTCAACGGACGGAGCTTTATGCACTGCCTTCCCATCTGATTCTGTTAAAAAAAAAATCTAAAAAAGCATTTCATGATTTTATTTAAGGTTTCATTTTGATCCTGTCATTGTCCTGCATGTCATTCAGCCCAGTAGTGCAACCCTGAGATTTGTTGTCTTTGTTGTCTTTGTTTTCTTTCTCCTTTGTCCCTCCTTTTTTAATAACGCGTTACCCTTGTACTCTAATTGGTGTGAACAAGTGTTGACCAAAGCACATTTGGTATGAAGCGATCGCTTTATGTTAAACATGTGAACACGATCAATACTTTTAAAACCAGATTAAAAATTAATTTATAATTATAAAAGGATGCATTCAATTCATAATATAATATTTTATGGTACAATCATGAATTTAAGAGTTGTATCAAGCTTTGATGTTGTTCAATGCATCATTTCATTATTGTCATTAATAGCACATAAAGCCAATAGATTTAAGCTGGCAGCCACTTTTAGCAGCCGATCAAAATATCAGCCACTTTTTTTTCACCTACCAATTTTGATGGTATGTCTAAAAACCAAAAAAATGTATGAGACTCAAACTTCGACAATTCCCAGTTTTTAATATGCATATGAAGTAAGCGACCGATTCGTTGTTCGATATTGAATATTCAATATCCAACCGCCTGCTAGAAGTCGGTTCAATATTCAAATTTAGTTGAAAATCATAAAGAAAAATCAATGATAAAATCAAAAGCATGATTTTCATAGTTAAGAGGAGCGAGTGAAAAGATACGTAGGAAATCGTTTTATGACCCCTTCAAGCATAAAGTCATATATATTATATTTTACACAGGAATAAAATATGGTATTGGAGTTTATCGTCCTTTCCTATACGCTTCTATCGCCCTGTTCAGTCTCCGTAATTCTCCTATCACGTATCGAGAAAGGAGAAGTTATCAAGCTTGCTTTCGTCAAGTGTAAACTGTCTTGGGATGAGGGAAAGACCAGCAATTGAATGGTAAACAGATAATCGGGCTTTCTTCGTATAAATATCGTTAAATATCAGCTGCTCGACACAATGTGGAGCTCGCCAAAAAGGTTCACATAGTGGCTCGCGGCTGATATTTTACGCTATCAATGTGTAGAAAACTTAATAATAAATATGTATCGCGAATGTTGTCATTTTGTAAAATAAGGGATTGTAATAATTTTTCATGTTTAGGCCTTTTATAGCCGACCATACGGTATGGTTGTTTCTCTGGTCTGGATAAGGTTTGTACAGAATAGAAAATAGATGGACTCAAAATAAAGAAAAGAGAATAATAAGGGGTTTAGAAATAAAGTATAGAGAATTATGGACAAGATTTTAAAAACAACGACATAAAAAATTAAAGAAAACAGAATTAAATGACCCCATACAGACCCTTGTTTACCTTATATACTTAAGTGTGTGCTGTGTATAGATTTGTAAGGTTTTTACCAAAATACTATTGTTTGTAGCCATGTATATGACAAATTAGTCAAACAAAATCTACATCAAAAGCTGGAAAATTGTGAAATTATTTGAAATCTGCTTGGTAGATAAGATCTGTTAGATTGTTTGTCTATTGTACTATCTTAGAATGTAGAATGTTGTTTTCTGCTGGTTAATAAACGTCACAAAGTAAATATGTTTATATTCCTGCAGTATCTTACTACAGCTTTACCATAAAAAAATGAATGCATTCTTCATTTTTGACTTCGTTTGACATTTATTATTAGGAGGATGTGTGTAACAATTACATAACAAGCATTTACATTGGTATGATAATTATACCTGATGTAGGACACTTACATTGCAGACTATTGTAGGTTACAGATTACAAAAACAGCATCAGAGTCATTAATTATATATGTTACATGTACTTTCACATTTAAATAGGTTTTGTTGTAGTTTCGCTTTGAAATTATGAATTAATTAATCATTTAAACTGATCATTTAAACTGGTCAAAATTCAAGTTAAAACTATAAAAGATCAAACTAGATTTTCAAATACAATACCATATTCATGTACCTATATATATTCTATATATTATATATAAGATTTTATTCAAGGTCATAATTGAATACATTAATTGATGCTGGAGGTGTCATGCCACTCATGCAGTCTTGCTCAGTTGCCATTTCTACTGATAGTGTGTAAAGAGAATAAAATAAAAAAAAAGCTCCGCAGCTAAACAAATACATTGTACTGCATGTATACACAAATGAAATCTTTTAGACATTGGCTTTGAAAATAAGATATTTACAATACGTCATTGAGTCAGCAAACCAACACATCGTAGATGTTTATATACATATTGAGGTCTTGAACAATAGATACTTTTCATTTGTATAGTGGTGTCCATGGTGGCGAGTGGTCTGAATGGTCCAACTACTGATCTCTAGCCTGCCAACACCGAGGTTGTGACTTCAAACCACACACGTAGCAGTTGATACATGCGATCGACACCCTTCTTAATTGAATAGCTAGTGATTGTGTCAGTTTTCCTTTAATGACTAGCCAGTGATTGTGTCAGTGTTCCTTAATTGAATGGATAGTGATTGTGTCAGTTTTTCTTAATTGAATAGCTAGTGATAGTGTCAGTTTTCCTTAATTGACTAGCTAGGATTTTGTAAGTTTTCCTTTATTGACTAGCTAGGGTTTTGTCAGTTTTCCTTAATTGATTAGCTAGGATTTTGTCAGTTTTCCTTAATTGACTAGCTAGTGATTTTGTTAGTTTTCCTTAATTGACTAGCTAGTGATTTTGTCAGTTTTCTTTAATTGACTAGCTAGTGATTTTGTCGGTTTTCCTTAATTGACTAGCTAGTGATTTTGTCAGATATCCTTAATTGACTAGCTAGTGATTTTGTCAGTTTTCCCTAATTGACTAGCTAGGATTTTGTAAGTTTTCCTTTATTGACTAGCTAGGGTTTTGTCAGTTTTCCTTAATTGATTAGCTAGGATTTTGTCAGTTTTCCTTAATTGACTTGCTAGTGATTTTGTTAGTTTTCCTTAATTGACTAGCTAGTGATTTTGTCAGTTTTCTTTAATTGACTAGCTAGTGATTTTGTCGGTTTTCCTTAATTGACTAGCTAGTGATTTTGTCAGATATCCTTAATTGACTAGCTAGTGATTTTGTCAGTTTTCCCTAATTGACTAGCTAGGATTTTGTAAGTTTTCCTTTATTGACTAGCTAGTGATTTTGTCAGTTTTCCTTTATTGACTAGCTAGGATTTTGTCAGTTTTCCTTAATTGACTAGCTAGGATTTTGTAAGTTTTCCTTAATTGACTAGCTAGTGATTTTGTCAGTTTTCCTTAATTGACTAGCTAGTGATTGTGTCAGTTTTCCTTAATTGACTAGCTAGTGATTGTGTCAGTTTTCCTTAATTGACTAGCTAGTGATTGTGTCAGTTTTCCTTAATTGACTAGCTAGGATTTTGTAAGTTTTCCTTAATTGACTAGTTAGTGATTTTGTCAGTTTTCCTTAATTGACTAGCTAGTGATTTTGTCAGTTTTCCTTAATTGACTAGCTAGGATTTTGTCAGTTTCCCTAATTGACTAGCTAGGATTTTGTAAGTTTTCCTTAATTGACTAGCTAGTGATTGTGTCAGTTTTCCTTAATTGACTAGCTAGTGATTTTGTCAGTTTTCCTTAATTGACTAGCTAGTGATTGTGTCAGTTTTCCTGTCAAAAGTCGATCGTTCTGACAGGATACTCCGGTTTCCTCTACCTATAAAAACTTTACTGCCACAAAACAATATTGAAAGCAGCGACAAATAGCAAGCTATCAAACAATCTTTATACCCTCTTTCGTCATTTCCATTAAATGTTTACATTTACTCACCATTCGACGAAGAACATTTAATATCCAACGTTGTAAAATAAACCAAGACTGCCACTACCACTAAGAGGCATATAACCAGTATCACCAACAGTAGTCCTATAAGGTTAGTAACAAAACAACCTCGCTTTCTCAGATCACTGATATTTGCCATGATCCTTACGACTTATAATGCTTCTTATGTGTAACATCAACTCATAGAGATAATAAAATAACTTGCAGTCGTGGTAAAACCTAACAAACTCTCTCCGATAATACTTTTGTCAGGGTTCATGAACTTGACATTAGCATATGTTTATGTGTGACATTCATTTCTTCTGATTAGTGAAAGATACTTGACTAAGTATACTTATGTAATATGCCGACAATGACGAAAGTTATTAGTACTTTACATTTGTGTGAGTGCCATTGACTTTCTTTAAGAAAATAGTACAAGTGCTTTAATCTAAAGCGACTGCATGACAATTAGTATGTGTATAGTAATTCTAAAATAGCATGCATCGTGCAAACAGGAGATCGATAGTTCGAGGAAGAAATTGAATAAAAACGTTTGAAATCATCAAATCGAAATATACGCTATGACTTTTTCACGTTGGTGAAGTTTATACGATTGCCGATACATCCTCACATCCACTTCATTTGAGCTTTGGTGGATAGTTGTCTCATTGAAATTTATACCTATATTTTATAATTCATGTGAGTGTTTATCAGATTGCACCGGGAACCAACTAGATCTGTTGGGTTGAAATAATAATCAACCCAGAAAATACTTCTCTGGGAGAGTCATCAACTAAATAGTATGCACTATTACATAATTCTACTGAGATTTTTTTGTGTTGTTTTTTGTGTTGTTTGTTTTGCAATGTAAGTATTTTCAATTAGCATTATAACATTCAGAACGGTTTAGTTTATTGGTGTCGACCTGCTGATATACTTATTTTGTCCTTTGTTTACTGATGAATAATTTCCTTTCTCAGCACAGTAGAGTGATACGAAAAATTGTTGCTAGAAACTAAGGGTGCACGTGCCCGTTGTCAATGAAATTAACAACATTGTCATAGGTAAAATAGTGATAAACAGATTAGCATTGGTTATCTCAAGATGATCAACAATATTTATAAATGCATAAAACATTTGCCAATACGCATTCAACATTCAAGTGTGGTAGAGGTTAACATAGTACGAAAAACAAATAATCACTAAATTTTTAAAGTTGTAATAAGTCAACTCTTCATTTTAGTGCATATATATTGTTTGTTTTAGGCACCCTCTTTTTTAATTGGTCCTTTATGTTAAATATCTTTTAAAAAAGGGGGAGCTTATAACGCTGGTAAACAGATAAAGACATCACTTGGAATGACGTTACTCTATCCCGGCGATGTATTTCAAAATCTTTATTTGAAACGCAGATTAATCGAACATTTTGTAAATGATTAGTTCATCATATAGTAAAAAGGAGGGGCGAAAGATACCAGAGGGACAGGCAAACTCATAGATCGAAAACAAACTGACAACGCCATGGCCAAAAAGAAAAAGACAAACAGACAAACAATAGTACTGAATAGTACAAGAAGTTGTATTTGTACATATGTCGAATTATCTCTATACATGTTCTAGTTTACTCCGGTAAATGTTTATCGTACATGTACATGTTCATATATGTCAAAGGACTGTGGTTTGTCTTATCTTAACTCTATAATCATGTCTGTCGAGGAAGGTACGTCACCATGGCTGTCATCGTTACTGATATTTACTGTGCTTCAAGCATCTGCTTTTGTGTCAGTTACTGTCCTACAATTCTGTGCTTTGAATGATATAGAGGATATTGACATTAGTTTAGAAAGCAGAATCAAATCATGGCATTTAACGCAGGTATTGTCTAGTGCTATATTTTCCATCTTTATTTACAAGGTAGATTATAAAATACTATAGTAGATGTGTACTCTTCTTATAACGTCGCTTTTAACTGGTCTTATACTATTCTTGCAACACGTGCATCTCGTCTTTAATTAGCTGTAGAGAGTTGTGATATTGTTTATAAATTTACAAACCATAGATCGAGCTACAGGTTTTCCTATTTAGAGACGTTCTAAAAGTGAGACCCAGGTTCAAGTCACACTTATTTTCAACCTTTTGATTGTTTATCATCCTTGCATAGCTTTTCAATATTATAGCTCTTTCCAAAAGACAGTTTTCTATGATATATCAGACGCACCTATTTACTTTGGAATATTCATTTCTTTGAAACTATTATCTAATTATTTTCTTTTATGTATGTGTCCGCCTTTTTTCTTAAGCCATTTTGAGAATCGAACTAAGAGCGCCGCTACTAGCCTTGAATTTGTTGAAATATTTACCACTCAAAAAAAGATTTCTTTACATTCTCTCAACGTTTTTTGCTTGCATAATTAAACATGAGTTTGGGTTGTTCCTGGAGAATTGTAGTCTACAAGTTGGCTATACAGTATTATCGACTTATTGTTTAACAAAAATAAAACTTTTCAAATGTTTTCTTCAAATTTCTCATGAGCGGTCATTTTGGTGACTATGTGGAACGCATCTATCCAATCGAGCTAGAGATAAAGGAAACAACAGATACAGTTAAGTCGGCCTCATATCTTGACTTACATCTAGAAATTGACAATGAGGGTCGGTTGAAAACAAAATTTTACGACAAAAGAGATGATTTCAGCTTTCCAATTGTGAACTTTCCATTTCTAAGTAGCAACATTCCAGCAGCACCTGCATACGGGGTATATATCTCCCAATTGATACGATATTCCTGTGCTTGCATTTCCTATCATGATTTTCTTGATAGAGGGTTGCTGCTCACAAGGAAGCTATTAAACCAAGAGTTCCAAATGGTGAAGTTGAAATCATCCCTTCGTAAATTTTACGGACGCCATCACGAGTTGGTTGACCGTTATGGAATAACCGTTTCACAAATGATATCAGATATGTTCCTTACGTCGTAACTACAATCCCCTTCCCTTTCATGAAAGTGACCTACCGAATTAGACTATTTAACGGATTTGTTATCACATAAGCAACACGACGGGTGCCAGATGTGGAGCAGGATCTGATTACCCTTCCGGAGCACCTGAGATCACCCCTAGTTTTTGGTGGGGTTCGTGTTGTTTATTCTTTAGTTTTCTATGTTGTGTCATGTGTGCTGTTGTTGTTTGTCTTTTTCATTTTTAGCCATGGCGTTGTCAGTTTGTTTTAGATTTATGAGTTTGACTGTCCCTTTGGTATCTTTCGTCCCTCTTTTAGCCCCATGAGTGACATCTTAATACAGGTTTGTTTAAAACATGGTGGGTTGAACATTGTTTTGTGGCTAGCGAAATCTCCGCGCTTTATAGCTAATAATACAATAGTACGTTTCGACAGGTTAACCACAGAATAACAACTTCTTTTACCCTATAAATTATCTAATCTTATTCTCAATGCTTCGCTATATATTAACGTAACCTAAACAGAACAATTTCTACCACATGATTGAAACACTTTTTTGATGGAACGATTTTTTATTGTAAACTGCAGTTATGTTATCTTTTGCCTTATTATCATTTATATTTTTTTATAGGAGAGATATAAAAGGGACACTCACGATAAGAGATTTCTGGATGGTATTTTGACTGATCTGTTATTACAACAGGTAGGCAATAATTGTATAAATCACATGGTAGAAAGGCTTTCTTTTTTAAAGGGAGGGGGGGTAAATTGTCAAGTCACAGAGTAAAACAATTGTTGCAATATTTTCTTATCATTTAATGTACTTTATAGTGCACGATACATTGTATATGTATCACAGCGGATTCAATATACACAGAAATAATAGTATACTGCTAAACAAAAGGCACCACGATGCACGAATTATTGTATAAATAAAGAATCCAAGCCCAATCCCCTGTCAATATATATTTCGTTAAAATATATATTTTCGTTTTTATTTTCCATAAATTTATACTTACTCAATTTGATTTAGTTGTAAACTTTAGAATGAAATTTTACGTATTTGATTATCTGCTTTTTTTCAGGAAAAGATTCTAGCTCAGCATTGTGTTCATAAAGACCATCCATGTCAACCAGGTACAGTAAATTAGGGAAATCCATTATTGATCTAATCTCAACGGAATGTAATAGTTCTGTAATAAGCAAGGATAAGTTAAAAGATATATAAAAAAAAACAACAAAAAAAAAAACATGTATATGAAAACATAGTTGGCAAGTTCGCTCTCCTCTGCTACCCAAAAAAGATTCTAGCTCAGCATTGTGTTCATAAAGACCACCCATGTCAACCAGGTAGAGTAAACTAAAAATAAAACCTTTATTGAATTAATCTCAATGGAAAGTAATAGTTTTTTAACGGTTAAACTTTTAAAAAAATCTGTAACAAGCAATTATAAGTAAAAATATATATAAAACAAAACAAAAATATGTATATGAAAACAGAGCTGGCAAGTTCGCTCCCCTTCTGTTATCCAAGAATTCAACGTTCACAAAACAAACAGGCAAACTTACTAGGTATATTCACAAATATATAAGTTATGATGGATCCATATTTATTTATTTTCTACAAATTAAACAATAATTCATTACACTTTCAGGAGACCTAGGGGACAAAGGCAAACAAGGAGAAATAGGTATGTTTTTCTTATTAAGGTTCATACAAGCAACGGAAATATATATATCGGACGGAAAAAAATATTAATCCAGTCACATGACATGATTTATATTAGGCTTGTTGAAGTTTGTTCGTTGTGTCATTACTTGAAGCAAACTGAGAAATGACAAAAAATCAGATGTAATGTTCATTTACAACAATCATGAAAATATTTCTTGATATGTTTATTTCAAAAAATGTCATAGAGATTATTAAATAAAAATGGTGCCTTTATGTAACTTAAAACAAGGAGTACTAAAATTGAACCGCCATTTGAGTTCGCAAATTAACGAAATAGATATTTACCTCAAAATTTAGCCGATAGTTATATAGAAAATGCAATATGGTTCTATGCAATTTATTCGAATGTCAATGTTATCATAGTTCATTCATTTCGAGAAATCTGTATAAAACAATGCATTTAACATATTATGTAATATTTTTATGTCCTGGACGAAGCTTATTCTGGAGACACATGTTACGGTTGTTCACATGGAAACTAGTATCACGTGTGTTTTCACTTTATTCTCATATTACCTTAAAACAGGCGAGAAAGGTCAACCAGGACCAATAGGAAGAAAGGGCGACCAAGGACCCATTGGACTTGAAGGACAGAAGGGAGAAATTGGTGCATTTGGGGCACAAGGAGATAAAGGTATTACGGGTGATGTTGGAGATACAGGTCCACAGGGACCAAAAGGAATGAAAGGAGATCCAGGAACAAGAGGGATCAAAGGTCAAACAGGTCTTCCAGGATTACAAGTAAATGATAACTGTTTTTGTGTTTTTAATCAATTACTGTGCGTTTTTATTTTTGGTTTATTATTAGATACTTTGTTCATTTCGTAATCTTCTATGTTAGGTTTTGAGAAAGAGAACCAAATATGTTTATAAGCAGAACTAATTATAAACAAAACCATTAAATATCATGTTACATAAAGAATAGTCACACTCAACATGTACTCCTTTGAACATGGTAGATATTCAAAGTTGTATTATATACATGTTACAGTAGAAAATAAGCAGAGTGATATAATTATATTTAATAACGCAAACTTGATATGAATGTTTGTGTCTGGTGGAACGCAAACTTGATATGAATGTTTGTGTCTGGTGGAACGCAAACTTGATATAAATGTTTGTGTCTGGTGGAACGCAAACTTGATATGAATGTGTGTGTCTGGTGGAACGCAAACTTGATATGAATGTGTGTGTCTGGTGGAACGCAAACTTGATATGAATGTGTGTGTCTGGTGGAACGCAAACTTGATATGAATGTGTGTGTCTGGTGGAACGCAAACTTGATATGAATGTTTGTGTCTGGTGGAACGCAAACTTGATATGAATGTTTGTGTCTGGTGGAACGCAAACTTGATATGAATGTTTGTGTCTGGTGGAACGTAAACTTGATATGAATGTTTGTGTCTGGTGGAACGTAAACTTGATATGAATGTTTGTGTCTGGTGGAACGTAAACTTGATATGAATGTTTGTGTCTGGTGGAACGTAAACTTGATATGAATGTTTGTGTCTGGTGGAACGTAAACTTGATATGAATGTTTGTGTCTGGTGGAACAACCAGTGTTTGTAATGAATGTCTCCCTTCAATAACAAAAACATATAATTGCATTTGAAAGAAAGTTAGTTGCCTTTAAATTACTATAACCATAATGATTGTTATTATTATTAGTAGTAGTAGTGGTAGTATTTTTAATAGTACTATTATTTTCAAATATTTTGATATGTTCACGGAATATCCTGTAAATTTCATTCTAGGGACAAAAGGGCGAGACTGGTTTGCCTGGATTAAAAGGAGATCTTGGATTAGTTGGTGAAGCAGGAATAGAAGGAGACAGGGGATTGACGGGACCAAAAGGTCTTCCTGGTTCTAAAGGAGAACTTGGTCCAATGGGACCACCAGGGAAAGACTCTAAGATGTTACAGGATGGCTGCGAATGTCTGAGTGAGTATTGGTGCATAAATTCAGTCTTCATATTAAGCCACAACCGCGGTAGCACAGAAGTGTGAAACGTTTTTGAAGGGAGGCATCAAGTTTTCGAAAAGATAAAGAAGCTACACTTACATATATTTAATGACCAAATAATGTTAAAGTTACTACATTGTCAGCAAGCGGTTTGATAATGTAGTGGACGATGTAAATCTATTTATGTCGACAAACTGTTAATTTCGGGGTTCAAAAAGGTTGATGAATTTAGATACAACAACATTTAAAACGGACGTTCGCGCAGATTGAAGTAACTTATATGACAAACTATCGGGTATGCTCGAACATGGGTTGGTTCCGCAAATAACCTTGTTTTAGTATTTCTCGTCGTCAATCCCTTAAACATAAATATCTAGATTTAGTTATAAATTTATGAGGTTAGATGATTACATTAATTTGTACTGTCCATTATAATTATAGTGTGTATCCTGTCTGTCTTAGAGGAACTCATAATCGGTTTTTATACAAGGAATTTTATACAGTTCAGGGATACATCACGTAGCTCATCAAATTGGTAAAAATTAATCTAATAAACTAGTAGGCAATTTTTAAATCAAGAAACCATTTTAAATATTGGATAAAAAGCAGTTTATCATAGATATAAATAAATATAATAATAATACACACTATACATATCATTCGATTGTTTCTCATATTACATTCACTTTTTAAATTTTATTTGATTTTTGTAGAACCGCCAAAATTTACGAATAATTCTGCACGCCATGCATACATATATGGTTCCAAGAATGCGATTCCATGTTATTTTACGGGAAACCCCAAACCCACATTCACTGTTACAAAGGTTCCCAATGATGGTTCGTCTGCTGGTACCCGCTACAGATGTGAAGCTACAAACTCCGTGGGATCAGCAGAATACTATGTCAACGTTGAAATTGGACGTAAGTACGAGGTTCTCAACCTACATTTCTGTATACTATAATTTTTTGGCAATTTTTATGAAACTATATATGTTTGTCCCTATATTATTTTTATTTGAACACCACAATATTCTCTACACTTAATTGTTTTGACCTTTTCTCTGTTTTCTTTTTCTTTGGAGAGGTCATTTCTCTAATATTCACCCATTATTCTCAAATCTATAACCCCATCCAAACCACTGTAAATTGCATATGAACAGTATAAATATGCCATCGAAATGTCATTAATATAAACACACTAATTTTAGCCAATGATTTAAGTTTCATGGCTTACGCAAAATAAAAGAATAGCGCAAAGACAATTGTAATGTTTAAATCGGGGCAAATGTTTCAAAATTTGATAACCTCTGTACATGAATAAACCTATTAAACCCAAACAATATCATATTGGATACTATAACAATCCCCACATAAGAGCGACGACGATACTAATAAGTCAAAACGAACTGGCAATGTTCAGAACGAAAACAACAAGTGATCAAAGATAACCAATAGTGTACAAAACTTATCATAGAATATGGACAACCAAGCAACATGAGTCTAAAAATAAACCAAGTTAGGGATTGTAATTGGAAGATAAGCAGATCCTGCTCCTCATGTGGCACTTAATAGGGCCCATGATAACATACTTACATCTTTTATAAGTAAGTCTGAAAGAACTATTCTAAGAGCAGTTTTATTACTTGTTCATTTCGGGTATAATAATTTATTTTTCAGAGCCACCTAAAATGGTGATAACTCCGACAGATTCCAACCTTGTACAGGGTTTAACATTCGAACTTACATGTTCAGCTAGTGGCACACCGAAACCGGAACTATCTTTCTATCATGACGGCCATCTTGTAAATACCACGAGTCGTTATTTCGTCAATGGCGATCACCTGACAATCAGAAATACCGTTCCAAGTGATAGTGGAAGTTATTACTGTCTCGCCAAAAACGAATTTGGTGATGATAAATCAAAATCTTGGAAACTTACTATTTCATAATAAAAACAATGAACAATAAATGATATGAGAGAAAATGTTATTTTTAATTCAATATTTTAATTGTTGTACACAGTGCTGGAAACTACCATTCTATTCCATTTTTTATTGTAGTATTCGTGGTGGCCACTAGTTATGATCGTATGATCGACAACAAAGGTTTTATATCATTATCTGATTTACGTTTGAAAGTGTTTATATTTCTGGTTTGGTTTTTTTTTAGAATGTTTTATCACAGTTCTTTAAAGTTTCACCATTATGTCCTACTTTATGTATTCAGAAACCAGTTATTCTAATTTTTTTTTTCTTTGTTTTTTTTTTTATTCTATGTTTCTCTTTTCCTTATCGTGTGGCAGGGGCTCTATATTTAGTAAACTTCATTCAGACCCTTATGTACCCTCAATAATGTGACATTAACTTTGAAACTTATAGCATGTATAGTGATATTTATCAACCCTATGCCAACAAATATACCAAATACAATAAAGATATATTATTATTATAAGGCAGGAATAAACATGTATAGTTATGATCTGATATAGTTAGTGTGATGTTCTGAATTAACGAGACTCCAACGAGACAACATAATACTATAGAAGTAAAAATAAACTTAAAGAACATACTTTAAATAAATCAAATTTATTCGGTAATAACTGTCCTTTCCTGGGTTTAGATATTTCGGTTTTAAACGGGAAACTCCACACTAAAATTTACGACAAAAGAGACGATTTTTCGTTCCCTATTGTTAATTTTCCATTTTTAGATGGTTATGTTCCTTTGGCACCATCTTACGGTGTTTATATTTCACAACTTGTTCGCTATGCCCATGTCTGTTGTGACGTTTTTGATTTTAACGGACGCAACCTATGTACTACTGGTAAATTATTAAACCAGGGATATCGTTACCATAAATTACTTAAAACCTTTACTTAATTTTTCCATTGATATAAAGATTTGGTTTTGAAGTTTGGTTGTACCTGTAGAAAATTATTTCAAACGGGATAGCCCATCCTCATTTTTATGGAAATGTTAACTGTGCCCGGAAATTTAGAAATGATCCATGTAAACTTTAAATCCTTTAAAGAAACTTATTCTAAAAGGTAACCTATTCAACACTGTAATAAGATCATTGAATATTGTTTTATTGGTATAAATATTGATTTTGTTATCAGTAAATTAAAAGCTAACTAATATTATCTTTTTGTGTCGGGATGTATAAGTACCGGGCCACGTCCACTTGTATTTTTGTCCATCTAATGAGTTAAGTCTTTTTCAACTGATTTTTATAGTTCGTTCTTATGTTGTACTGTTATACCACTGTCCCAGGTTAGGGGAGGGTTGGGATCCCGCTAACATGTTTAACCCCGCCACATTATTTATGTATGTGCCTGTCCCAAGTCAGGAGCCTGTAATTCAGTGGTTGTCGTTTGTTTATGTGTTACATATTTGTTTTTCGTTCATTTTTTTTTACATAAATAAGGCCGTTAGTTTTCTCGTTTGAATTGTTTTACATTGTCTTATCGGGGCCTTTTATAGCTAACTATGCAGTATGGGCTTTGCTCATTGTTGAAGGCCATACGGTGACCTATAGTTGTTAATGTGTCATTTTGGTCTTTTGTGGATAGTTGTCTCATTGGGAATCATATCACATCTTCTTTTTTTATATAACAACAAAAACCAAGAATGGACACGTTGAAATGTCTCGCCTTCCCTACTAATCATTGATATTATGTTGATAGTCCTAGCTATAAATCTTTTCTATAATTGTCACTTACACTTAACATGATCCAAGAAAACGAGGTGAAGGTCATACAAACCAACAAGAAATACATGTACACCTTACAATCATTCAATACACTAAATATAGTTGACCTATTGCATATAGTTTCTAAGAAACAGACTTAAACAAGAAAATTAAACATTGAACAATTAACCATGAAAATAAGGTCAAGGTTAGAAGAACCATGCCAGGCAGACATTTACAACATACAATTCTTCCATACAACAAATAAAGTTGACTTGTTGCATATAGTTTAAGAAAAAAAACAGACCAATACACAAAAACTTAACACTTAGCAATGAACCGTGAAAATGATGTCATGGTCAAATAAAACCTGCGAGACTGACATGCACATCATAAAATATTTCCATGCACCAATATAGTTTACATATTGCATATAGTGTTAAAAAAATACCAAATCTCAAAAACTGATCTTTGACAACTAAACCATATGAGAATTATGTCAAGCTGAGATGAAACTTGCCAGCTAGACATGTACACCTTTCTTTCATTATATACACTAAATATAGAAGACCTATTGTATATAGTATAAGGAAAACAAACCAAAACACAAAAACTTAATTATAACCACTGAACCATTAATATTTGGACATGTACACCTTACAATCATTCCATACACAGAATATACTAGACCTATTGCTGATAGTATCTGAGGTATGGACTTGACCACCAAAACTTAACCTTATTCACTGATCCGTGAAATGAGGTCGAGGTCAATTAAAACTGTCTGATAGGTATGAGGACCTGGAAAGGTACGCACATACCAAATATAGGTATCCTTATACTCATAATAAGAGAAAAATTGACATTACAAAAAATTACAACTTGTTTTAAAGTAGCCACTGAACCATGAAAATGACGCCAAGGACAACAGACTTCTTAACATTAGGCATCTATATACATAGTAGGAAGCATTCTGGTCTTCAATCCTTCTAAAATATTAAGCTTTCAAGAAGTTAGCTAACGCCGCCGGATCCCTATCCCTTTGTCGAGCTTTCTGCGACAAAAGTCGCAGGCTCGGCATGCCGCAAACAGTTCACGAAGACCACATAGAACTCTGTACAGAAACTTAAAATTAAACACAATGGGTAGCACCGAAACAGAAATTTCCTCTGTTCAGCAAGAGGTACACTTCGTGTTTTCCATGATAAGTTAATACTGGATTCAGTGACATTGATTCTAAACAAGAAAAAGAGGAACGACATTGCAACATATCAATGTAGCTTCAGTCTGCATAGTGATTTTAATGAAAAAGCAAAAATCAATTTTGTAAAAATGTATATTCAATATATAATCTTACACTCCTTAACTACATTTATACATATCAAATACACCATTAATATACATGCATTTACACATATCAGATACATATACACACATATACAATATATCATCCGAGTCTAGAAAACATAAGCATGTTCATCACACTTCATCACGTGACAATGTTACAAATGAAATGAGTTATCGTTCCTTTTAACGAGTTATTGCCCATGATAATGGTTAGATGGTAAATATGATATCAATCAAAATAATATGACATTCAATCTTATTTCAAAGAAAAAACTGCATTTAGGACCTTTAGTGTGAACTATAGTCTGGTATTAGGAGATTTTTTTTTGTCACGAACGGTAACTCTTTAGTACGTAAAGTAATCACCATGACATTAATTTGTTTAATAATGGGCGTAACAAAAATCACGTAATATTTTAATTGAATTAATGTTGAAAATAAAACGTGATATCTAAAATTTCAGGAGTCTCTTCTCATTACGGAGAATCAGTCCTTTCGACTACGGCAGAACTTCAGGTTTAAGTGGTTGACTTGAAACACTTTTTGCTTAATTTGATTTTACAGTCCATATAAATATGAAATAGCTACTCATATGAATTATGAATAAACATAAACATCTAGAACCAATCCCGAACTCCTATATAATGTCTGTGTGTCTCTTCACAAGAAGGGACTAGTTTATAAATCCGCCGTTTTATAATATCTTGTTTGAATGTCTTACTGATTAATGCATATTTTCATGACTATATTCATACACATACATACACATATTACTAATAATATCGTATTTTATCAATTATATTGCATAGATACACACACATATAATATATATGCATATATTAATGTAAATTTAAACTACCATAATATAAATAAGGAACAGTTATTCTACCAGCGACAGATATGGGAATTGATATATTTTTTCTCTTAATATACATTTTTCCTAGCATATTACAATAAAAATATATAAACGAAAAATTCCTTCAAGTTAGTAAACTGATTATGACAATAAAATAAAGTCCAAGTAAATTGTCATTGAACTATTTTTTTTAAATTAATACCTCATTACAGAAAAATTAATACAGTTATCAAATACACATTTTGGCATTGAGCATTTAGCAGTTTAATACAAATTAGTTATTTTGATTAATTCAATAAAAAAAATGATTGACTAATTTAAGTAAGAATTTAAGGGTAGACCCAGGTCAAGGTCACTTTGTCATTTTTATTCCAAACTTCTCAGTAACCTAGATTGTTTTACCGGAAATGTCGTTGAAAGCAAATACAGGAACTGGCTTTTAAAACGTTACTGATTTTAAAGATTTTAACCTGGATCTACCGCTTAAAATTCTACCAACTACATTTACATCAGGTGAGACATTAACTTTAAATAAATTGTACGACAATTCAGATCAAATACTTTATAAAAAATGTTGAGACAAAATAAATCACTTAATTTTTTACCTTACATCCCGTTTAAAAATACCATTGAGATATTGGTATTGAATAAGAGATCAGCATAAATGATTGTTTTATTGCCATTTTTTCTAACATAAATGTAAGACTGGTAATCATTAATGAAGGAACTGTTGTTCATCAAGTTTCCCTTAATGGTGATTACCTTTAGAGGGTATCATGACTAGTGTACAACCGTTCTTGCAGTTAGCATTAATATACCATCACAAATATCTGAGACATGGTGAAACGGAATTAAAGTAAGTAAAACAATTTGTTTATAAATATTGGCTAAACACTATAACGTTACACCGGCGAAATAAAGTAAATTGAGACATAAAAACAATATTTACCCTTAAAACTTGTATAATTTTGAGGATTTTTTTGTATATGACAAGTAACCATTACGTATCTTATCATTCAGCAAACTTTACAACTGTCACTTTATTAAACTAGATCACATCGGTAAGATTTTAAAACAAAAACTAGTTAATAACATTGATTAAATAGACAGACCCTCCCTTTTATTAAGTATATCAATTTATTTACAAACTATGAAACAGGAATTAAATCCTTAACAAATCATTTTAAATGTCTAAGAAGTACAAAAATATATAAATATATAATTTAGGCAATTTATTGGAATAATTCAATTCTTTATGGAATGTTTTTTTCTTCACATTTCTTTTACAGTAAAGAATAGACAAATCACAAATCTGTTACAGTTTAAATCTGAAAAAAGTTTTCAGACTTTAAAAATCAGTAATATTTCCGAAATAGTCAATATAGTCAGAACTGTATGTTTATCATTGACTTATAGGGATTACCGTCAAATAGTTTGCATTAGTCAGTGATTCCTATTGAAGTATCACTATTATTTGAAATTCGTACTGCCAACTTTAATTTGACACCCATCAATCAAAATATAAGGCATTGACAGACACCTTCTAAGCCTGCAGATTCTTCACAAAAGTCCTTCAGCTAGTGCAAGGTGTAAAACCAGACATAACAACAATCACATATATGTTATAAATGTAAAAATAAAAATGTATAAATATATCAACAAATAATTCTATGTATACAAATCAACAATTAATTTAACTAAATTGAGTTTCCACTGATTTATTAGAAAGTTAGTTAAGGCAGTACCCATGGGTCATCTTTTTTCCCTGAATATACATAACACTTATGTGATCCAATTATTTTTCAGCAGAAACCTATCCAGAACTATATCAAAAGCGGATGGCTTACAATTGTTTTGAAGATATAAAATTCAATATTAAGCACCATTATGTATGCCCCGGGTTATGCAATTTTACTTCAATTATATATGCTTACCACAAATGTTTTAAATCATTTCGAATATTTTGAATTGCTACAACTGGTGTGTTTGAGAATGTTATGGGTTTTTATTGTGATATGAAACCCAATCTCCCAACTATTTTCTACAGCTTAATATATACATAATTCATGATACAAAATTCAATAATAAATACAAAAATTGAGCACGCCTATTAATATTGGATTTGATACCAATTATCTAACGTTCCATTGAATGCCGCTATCCTTTGTGACTATGTCACAGAATAAACTATGTGGTCCTTTTTTTTCTAAATCGTACTCGGCAAGTCTCGGTTAAACCATAGTTATAATAGTCTATGGTAAGACCATTTGATGGCCAAAACCCGAACAATTACCAGTTGTTCATTGTCCATAACACTGTCTATACGGCCTCTGCTTCGTTGTTCCATGCTCTTTTAATTTATCAACCTATCTCTTATTTCAATATTATAAAATGCTGGACTACAAATGAGTTTCCCATGTGGCAGTGTTTTTATCATAAAATGTTTGCATATGGTCACGTGGTACAGAATTCGCGTTACCGTTACTTGGAAATCTTGAGTATCCATTGTTTGGAGAATCCTCTAAATTGTAATTATATTCCTGAAAAGATAAGAATGACATGGTTCAAAATGAGGTAATGCTACAATTCTATACATGTATTATTAAGTTTTTAAAAAAGGTTTTTTTATTTCTGTAAAAAAATCTACCCATTATTCTCTATTCTTTAAATTAATAATTTAACACCTCATTTTTCTCTTTTAATTTTGTTGATCCATTTTTCTGCGATAGTGTCCCATTATTCATTATTCTTGAACTAGAAGTAGCAATTCAGTTCTTACATCTTGTTTTTACGGAGTTGTTTTATTGTCCCGAAAGCGATATACCAAATATCAAAAATATTTAGTGCTACATGTATGTATTATAAAATTATTGTATTTAAGGCAACTATTTGTTACTGTTATTTATCAATCACTGAAATGTTTTATGTATCTTGGAATGGATTAGATAATTGTTAATTGTTACACGTCCATATGCAAATATGTCAAGCATATTTCGTGATGAATGGAGAAATAAACTACCGTAAAGCACCAAACGCGCCATTACCGTTGTTATAGAAACAAATATTTTCTACTAATTCCTGTTTTTAATACTCATCTAAATAGACACTTAACATGCTAATTGGCCTGTCCAATTGAGAGTATCCTTCAATGGTTGTTGTTGGTTATTACTGTGTGTCATATTTGCTTTTCGTTTATTGTTTTGTCATAAATCAGGCTATGGTTTGTGTTCTGTTTGGGGGAAAGGGGGAGGGTTGAGCTGCTCATTTATTTCCCCGAGGGTACCACAAGCCCAGTAGTCAGCACCTTTTGTGCTGACATGAATTGTCATCGATATTGTTATATTTATAAATTTACTGTTTACAAATTTTTGAAATACTAAGGCTTTTCTACCTCAGACATAGATTACCTTAGCTGTATTTGGCAAAATTTTTAGGAATTTTGGTCCTCAATGCTTTTCAACTTCGTACTTTATTTGGCCTTTTTTTTTTTTTTTTTTTTTTTTACTTTTTTGGATTCGAGCGTCACTGATGAGTCTTTTGTAGACTGGTATCTATGATGAGTTTATTCACATTTAGTTACGTCGGTGCTTTTTATAGCTAACTATAAGATACGAGTTTTGTTTATAGTTGAAGGCCATATGGTTTCCTGTTGATGCATAACTTCCTTCATTTGGTGTTAGATAGTTGTCTTATTGGCCATCATACCAAAACTCGTTATTTTGAATTAATAAATATGGTGTGCTCGTATACAGTACATATATATATATATATATCACAAGTGCATAATGGTTGGTGTGTAATAACACTAATGTATAAAAAGAAAGCATATAAATTTCCTCCAAACAAAGCTTCCTTAAGCATTCCTGATCTGAAAAGTATATAATACTTAAAATCATATCTTAAGTCAGCACAAAGACACTTAGAAAATGTCTGTATAATTCAAAGTAACAATATGCATCCATAGTCTTTGAAGCTTTCTCCATACACCAGCAAAATGCTCTGATAAGCACCATAAGCAATTTTATGACAGCCGCGTCTTCTTTTCATCAATTGTACCAACAAATATATTATCCGTTTAACTGGACATTTCATTATTGCACACAAAGTAAAATAAAATCTCTTCATTCCTTACCACCATGAATAAGAACACGCACAGATTTGTAACAATTATTCCTCATTTTCATTCGTAAAAAAATAGGTTTACAAATGGTCTATTGTCTTAATATGATATCAATCAGTTTATTACGAAAAAAAGAGCTCAAATTGTTTAAAATACTCAATGGTATATATATATATATAAAAAAGAAGATATGGTATGATTGCCAATGAGACAACTCTCCACAAGAGACCAAATAACACAGAAATTAAGAGCTATAGGTCACCGTACGGCCTTCAACAATGAGCAAAGCGCATATTTCAAACAAAGAATTAAAACATAGTTTTTTAAATATATATGAATCGTGGACGTGCTTCTCCTTTTTGTTTGTAAGTCGACTCACAATCTTCAAACAACGTAATCCACAATAATTGTATGCTAATTTAATCATCGTCCATTGTTATTTGCTAAATTTAGTATTTTAAAGCCAACCATTTATAACTAACAGAAAAAAATAAAAAAAAAATGTGCTCTATTGAAATGTGCTATACGTCAAAGAGGTAGAGACACTACACTATGATTAATAAATCTGAAAACGGTTAAAATCTATAGTTCTTCTGTGTGGAGGAATTTTTGAAACAAACATAGAGTATGGTCTAAGACAAATGGTTACTTATTAAACCTCAAAATTCAAACAAGACAAACGGCCTTTTGGTTACAAATAACAACTTTCTTAACTGCATACATCTAAGAAACACTCGAAAACTTCACTTTCCGTGGAGTTTAATAAAAGATCATCTACAAGTATTTTTTTCTATTTCAAACAGATATAAGAAGATGTGGTATGAGTGTCAATGAGTCAACTTTCCATCCTAATTTGTAAAAGTAAACCATTATAGGCAAAAGTACGATCTTCCAACACTGAGCCTTGGCTCACACCAAACAGCAAGGTATATAGGTCTTGTGTGTTTTAGCCATTCAAACGGGAAAACCAATCTATATATATGAGAAATGAAAAACATTTATGAACCACATCAACAAACAAAAACCACTGAACATCATGTTCCTGACTTAAGACAGGTGAAACAAAAAGTATGTAAAGTCCGAAGACATTCTTTCTCTTTAAACATTTTAGTTTTTCAAATGCTTGTAGGCCTAAAATAAAAAGAAACCCACGTCTATATTTTACTGTTATTGGGATATATTTTACATTCATTTATGAGAACGGAAATGGGAAATCAGTCAAAGAGACAATAACCCAACCAAAGAGCAGAAAACCGTCGATGGCAACCAATTGGTCGTCAACAAATCGAGAAAATCCCGCAACAGGAGGCGGGCTTCAGCTGGCCCCTAAACAAAAGTTTGTACAAGTTCAGTGAAAATGAACGTCACACTATACTCCAAAACAAATAAATGAACTAAAAATTTAAAAAAACAAGACTAACAAAGGATCAAGATTCATAACATGGGACAGGCGCCAAAATTCGGCGGGGTTAACATGTTTTGTGAGATCTCAACAATACCATCATATTTGAAAAATGGGCTTAAAATTGTTAAAATTATGTATTTTGAATTTCTCTTCCGAGTATAAGATATTGAATTTCTCAGCCAAATATATGACAATGTGTATTTCTTTAAGATACGAATATGGAGTGCTGTCCAAGGCTTTATTCTTTCTTCATAACTAACCCCATTTCGAGTCTTGTGTCAATAAGAATAGACATTCATTTTTTATTGAAAAAGTATCAAAAAACATTACATAAATAATGGCAGATCATTTGTCTTGTCTTGTAGTTAAAAATAAAATGTTAGTTTAATGTTAGTAAAGTGCCAAATAAAAAAAAGGTGGTGTTAATTAACTGAACGCTTGTTCAAACAGGAGACCGTCCCATACTTACAAACATGCTGAAGATCTAGACTAAGGAACTGTATATCATAATGCTGTCGTTTTTTGCTGATGATAGAATACAAATTATAACATGACAACGGGAGGACATTAAAGTTCAAAGTTTAAAAAATAAAATGGCATTAATAACAAATATTATAAATATTCTACCGTCACCACTAGCAGATTAGAAAAATTAATTATAAATCAAAATCTAAACCAAAACCACCATTGTAAAATATTGATATAAACAATTCAAGAAGAAAATGGCAGATTTGTAAACAAAGCAACACATGAGCGGCCAAACATTTTGTTCTGTGATAACAGCTCTCCTATTTGGAGGTGAAATTCCAATCTGTGAATATATGACTGTATCTCCACAATATGTTGCACTCTGTAGTATGCGTAGTAATATTGTCCAATTTAAGCATAGAATCAAACAAAGCATAAACACTCAAATTATTGGGTATGAGTAAGCATTCTACCTCCATGAATAGTTGTGGTATTCTGAATTTAAATTCTAATTTATATGTACAAATCATTTGCGGGAAACAACTCATTTAAAGTCAACATAACTTTCAAACTTCAATGTGCTATCAAATCATATTATTAACATGGAATACAAATTAAAAAGCATCTTAAATCTTCTGGCATGGCTATCGGAAATATTCATAGGAAGACAGTGAGTAAATGAAAATAACCTTAAAATTGGGAAATTTTTTGAGTTGTTGCAACTGATTAAAACTCGATTCTAGCTATTAGTAAACTACAATAAACCAGTTTTCCTCCATAATATAAAACTTCTTGCCTACCACATTTTTATATACGTTGATTAAAATTTGCTACATGGAAGTAGAAATTTTACCCATAATTCATTACTTCTTTCAAATATGCAAATAAGTACTTACTGGATCTAATTCTTTAGTTTCACTATTTTCTATATCGAAAAATGGAACCGGATGTTTCATTTCTTCATTAACTGCCATCGCCTCTTGTTTATTATCGTATGCATGGTTAGTTTCTCCGTTTCCCCAGCTACGGCGATATCCGATGTCATCCGGATCCATATCGTCAGACATTCTATATTTCATCATTCTCGTCTGTCTGCGTGTGCACTGTAATATAATTAAATGCTAATAATGACAGTTTCTGTTGTAACCGTAAACATACGTCAAAAAGCAGGACACAGTCTTCTCAAATGATATCGTTATCATTAATTCTAAAATGAAAATAATAAGGATGTGTGAGTTCTGGGATGGTTGTTGTTTCAATGTATAGGTTGAAAAGGTCGTAAGACAATACGACATTTTTCCATGTATTTACATGGTTATTTTAATAAAAGGAATAAGTTTTAAAAATTTCACCATACTTTTTGTTTTTATACATATTATGAGTCTATCATGATTATAACTTAACATATGGTGTTTTGACGACGTTCTCTGTCAGTTTCATTAATTTAAGATAACAATTTTGTGTTTTTAGTTTACAGTACATATATCTCCTTACAAATGTGAAGGTAATTTAGCAGTAAAATATTCAGAGTTGTATCAGGTTTTACGAATTTAATTCCATTGATTAGATTCTACTCACCAGAATGGCTATCATTGTCAGAAGGAAAATTAATACCAGTGCTCCACATACAATAACAGCAATACCCCATGGTGGTAATGGGAGTTCTGACTTGTCTGTTGCCTTCTCTGTTGAAGCTGGGATTGGTTGTGTTGCCGACGGTGCCGGTGTTGATGGTTGAATGGCAACTAAAAAGAAAGTCAAAATGGTTAATAAAATTGATAATATTAAAAACAAAAAAAATGATATAAAAAATCTAGTTTAACCCTGTAATTTGTTCATTTACCTCTCTAAAACCAGGAACCGATTCTAGTTTGTTTCTTTTTTATTCATTTCTGAGAGTTTGGCATATTGTATTGACATCTATTTATGTATGCTGTTCTCTTTTTATGTTTTTTGTTTGTTTGTTGATTTTAAGTCTCTTTGATGCATCAATACAATTACTTAACACATACTTGTCATTTATAGTTACACAATTAGGATTCATTAGAATGAAGTAAGAAAAGTATATGCATGTCTCATCTGCCAATCTAAATGAAAACCATCAGAACAAAATAGCTTATAAACTGACGAAAAAATTAAGATTAAAATGAAGAAAATATCAGTTTCAGTCTAAAATAACTTAGAATTATCGACTGTTCCTTACTTGAATGTGTTATTGCTGCCTTGTCTATAACCAAGTCTCTGAAACTACCACTGTCTACTTTACTTATCATGTGGTTGTTCAATTCAGTCATATTAATGGCTCCATTTCCGGTATAATTCAGTTTAAAAGTTGCGATAATACTTCCTTGGCTAAAAACAAATTTACATATTATTTCTTTTGAAGTCATATTCACATTTATAAAAAATAGTTTTAAGCTAATATGGCAATGTACATTTGTTGTTGAACATTTATTTTTTTGTCATTCTTTTTTTCTGTGTTTTGTTTGTTTTGTCGTTAGCTTTGTCTTATCTGTATTTACAAATAAGGTTGCACATTAAGGGGGTAGACCTTGGTTCAGGGAGATAACTCTTTAAATCAGTTATGCGTTTGTAAAAGTCAAGTTTCGTCAATGAATTTTAAGCATTTACCTGAAACAGATTAAAAATAATCTATGTAACCTAGAAGCTTACAATATGTTTTTGAAAATGGTTGACACAAATGTATTGATGATTTTAAGAGTTATTTCCCTTAACCTAGGTCTACCTCCTTAATGTCGTTATCCTTTAGACAATTGTTAATTCGGCAATTATATAATTATGAAAATAAAACAAGGTATATGGCATGAATATGCATTCGTTGCTGATTATAATGTTAGGATAACAAATTTTCACTATTCAAAATCTGATATCAATAATGATCTAGAAGTAGTTTCCGCTAGCTAACATATTTAGTTTGTACACACGGATTTTAATATACTGGTAATGCATAATTATATATATAACATTTAGTATGGGGATCTTCATTTCTATTTTTTGTAAGTAGTACGCCATGTTATAAGTTGTGTTTTATAACCCCATGCATCTCTATTCTTTAAACAAAAAATAAACATACACGAAATATGAATTAAAAATACCGTAAAAAGGAAAAGTATTATGTGTCGAATATGAAAATACATAATTTTCAATGCATTATTATTTTTACTAGCAAATACATGCATGACATTTCATTCTTACCTTCTGCTATATATTAAAAGTCTAACAATAAAAAATGGTTGAGTTATCTCTCTTTTGTTACAGAGATTATGTATTTTGGTGTTGTTCTTTTTAAAATTAACACTGATTATTATAACCCTTAACAACAAATGGTTTACGTTAGATTTCTTCTAGAGTTTGTCAAATATTCGGGCAAGTATACAAGCTAAACATATTGAAAAATAAATCCATGTCGAAAAAAATATTTTGTGAGGTTTATTTTTCTAACTTCAGTTACTCACATCGATAACATTATGTACTAGAAGCCAGTAACTTTTGCTTTGAAAATGAAATTTTAATGCTATTGTAAATGCAGTGTATGTCATAATAGTTGGAAATACTACTTACACATAATTTTAGATATCAAAATTGAGAATGAAAATGGGGAATATGTCAAAAAGACAACAAACCCACCAAAGAGCAGGAAACATATTGCATTTATATAGAATCCACTTACGTAAATGTTATTTCTTGTACACTGTAGAATCTAGATCCAGATGCACCAGAACCATAAACCTCTTTCAACTGTAAAATAGAAACATGCAACCTTAGTTAACAATCATGGTTAAATATGTCATTGATTATAAAACATATGTATTTAGATTTCGGAAGCATTCTTGGAATTATCGTGAACAAATCTGTCAATGTATGATAATAGAGATTAGATGCACATTCCTTAAAAGAAAACATTACACGTGTTTAAAGTAGATACATTTTATCATTTCGTGCATTAGTGACAACTCTCAACTTTCTATAATGTTCTACATTTTAAAATATTTGACTGCATACAGGTTTAATGTTAAGTAATATAAAAGATGATATTTTATGAAACTTTTGATAACTTCGACCTGACCTAATTCTGTAATAGATTACTTTCACAACACTTATATCAGACATATACTTTACTCACAATGTTGCGCAATTTTTGCTCCAAGGCATTATATTCTGGTGAATTTTTGTTTGCAAGAGCAGCACTCCAGCTTTCTCCGCCTGTTATTCTCAACGAACCATCAATCTGGTATGTAATAACCGGTAGTGGCTGTGTTGTTGGTACTGGCGTTGTCGTTGTTGTCGGTGTTGTTGATGCCTGTGTTGTCGTTGTTGATGTCTTAGGTGTTGTTGATGTCTTAGGTGTTGTTGATGGTTCAGTTGTCGTTGTTGTCGGTACTGGCGTTGTCGTTGTTGTCGGTGTTGTTGATGCCTCAGGTGTTGTTGATGGTTCAGGTGTTGTTGATACTACAGCTGTTGTAGTTGTTTCTGTTGAAGTTGATTTAGTTGTTGACGCTTCTGTTGTTGTTGTCGTAGGAACTTCTGAAGACGTCAAAGTAACAGTTGTAGATGGGGCTATGCTAGATGTTACAGCCTCTGATGACGAAACAGCCGGTGAATATGTAGAACTACTAACCATCTGTACAACAGAAGACGTTGATTCAACAAGAACAGGAGTAGATGTTTGCATTGGGGCCTCTGTTGACGCGACAACATCTGATGACGATGACTGAATATGGCTCTCCGTGGAGGAAGCGATAACTGTTTGAGATGATGGTTTAACTGCTTCAGACGTTGTGAAAGGTGCTGATGAAGTTGGTTGAACAGGTGCCTCTGATGATGTCAACACTGTTGACGATGATGATTGAATTGTGGCCTGCGTTGATGCAACATGTGCCGATGACGAGGATTGAACTTCAATCTGTGTTGATACTACGGGTGCTAAGGATGACGTCTCAACTTGAGTTGATGCGACAGGTACTGAAGTTGACGGTTGAACTATAATTTCAGTTGAAGTTACGGGGGTTGACGATGACGACTGCATTGGGGCCTGTGTTGATACGACTGGTGAAGCAGACGAGGGTTCAACTGAGACTTGTGATGACATCAAATGCTCGGTAGACGACGGTTGAACCAACTCTCCAGTTGATGTGACGGGTTCTACAGATGATGACTGAACATGATCTTTAGTTGACATAACAGGAGTTGACGACGACTCTATGGGTGCTTCTGTTGATGTGACAAATGCTGCAGAAGATGGCTGAACTATAATTTGAGAAGATGTAACATGTAGTGCAGACGACGACTGTTGAACTGGTACCCCAGTTGATGTGACGAGTGTTGGTGATGATGACTGAATGTGGAGCCCAGTTGACATATCAAGTACTGATGATGATTGCTGAACTGATACCTCTGATGATTTGACGGCTAATGTAGATGACGGTTGAATAGGGATTTGGGTAGACATCAAATGTAGTGACGACGATGATTCAACTGCTTTCTCAGTTGATGCGACAGGAGCCGCTGATGATGAATGAACCAGGGCTGGTGTCGACATAGTATAAACGGATGATGATTGAGTTGGTACTTCGGTTGACATTGTTGGTGTTGCAGACGATTGTTGCACTGGGGTTTTGGTTGAAATTTCCGGTGTTGCAGACGATTGTTGCACTGGGGTTTCGGTTGTCATCACAGGTCCTGCAGACGATAATGATGGAGTAGTAGCCATTGATGACATTAAAAGACCTGACGAGGAAGCCTGCATTTGAGAATCTGATGTTGGTTGAACCTGAGCCTCTGATGATGTCAATGATTGAGTTGATGATGGATGAACCAGAACTCCAGTTGATGAAACTGGTGGTACAGATGATGGTTGAAATGGTTCCCCAGTTGACATTACAGGTACTACTGAAGTTTGCGATTCCAATCCAATTAATGTTTCTACACTAGAACTTGTTGCATGCACAAGGCTTTCTGTGGATGTAACTGTTCTTGAAGTTTGTTGTACTGGGGCTACAGAGGATGATAACTGTACATGAACTTCGGTAGTGCTTGATTGAAAATGAGCCACAGTCGTTGACATGTGCATTGTAACTTCCGTTGATGAAGGCTGTACGGGAACCTGCGTTGACGTTTGTTGTTCAGAAACTTCTGAAGACATTGGCTGTACTGGAGCTTGGGAAGACGATGGTTGTATCGGTACCTCAGTTGTTGACTGAACATATGATCCAGTTGACATCGGCTGAGTATGAGCTTCCGTAGATGATGGTTGCACGTGTACTATAGAAGTCGTTGTTTGAACGTGCGTGTCAGAAGGCGATGGTTGTACATGAACTTCAGTAGATGACTGAATAGAAGGTTCAGTAGATGTCAGACTCACGGTGGCAATACTTGATGTTTCCTGCACAGGTGTTTCAGAAGCAGATGGATGAATAAAAGCGTCAGATGAGGTAAACTTAACATGGTCTGCAGATGAAGTTGGCTGAACAGAAGCTTCAGATGACACAAGCTGAACAGGTGCTGACGATGACATTGGCTGAACATGATCTGACGATGACATTGGCTGAACCGGAGCTGACGATGTCAATGGCTGAACGGGAGCTGATGAAGACATTGGCTGAACCGGTCCTGACGATGACATTGGCTGAACTGGAACTGACGATGACATTGGCTGAACCAGAGCTGACGATGACATTGGCTGAACAGGAGCTGACGATGACATTGGCTGAACCGCAGCTGACGATGACATTGGCTGATCAGGAGCTGACGATGACATTGGCTGAACCGCAGCTGACGATGACATTGGCTGGACCGGTGCTGACGATGACATTGGCTGAACCGAAATTGACGATGACATTGGCTGAACCGGAGCTGACGATGACATTGGCTGAACCAGAGCTGACGATGACATTGGCTGAACCGCAGCTGACGATGACATTGGTTGAACAGGAGCTGACGATGACATTGGCTGAACCGCAGCTGACGAAGACATTTGCTGGACCGGTGCTGACGATGACATTGGTTGAACAGGAGCTGACGATGACATTAGCTGAACCTGAGCTGATGATGACATTGGCTGGACCGGTGCTGACGATGACATTGGCTGAACCGTAATTGACGATGACATTGGCTGAACCGCAGCTGACGATGACATTGACTGAACCGGAGCTGATGATGACATTGGTTGAACAGAAGCTGACGATGACATTGGCTGAACCGCAGCATCAGATGACGTCCGCTGTACTGGAGCTTCGGATGACATTGGCTGAACCGGAGCTGAAGATGACATTGACTCAACCACAGCTGACGATTGCATTGGCTGAACCGCAGCTGATGATGACATTGGCTGAACCGGAGCTGAAGATGACATTGGCTGAACCGCAGCTGACGATGACATTGGCTGAACCGGAGGTGACGATGACATTGGCTGAACCCCAGCCTCAGATGACGTCAGCTGTACTGGATCTGACGATGACATTGGCTGAACCGCAGCATCAGATGACGTCCGCTGTACTGGAGCTTCAGATGACATTGGCTGAACCGGAGCTGAAGATGACATTGGCTCAACCACAGCTGACGATTGCATTGGCTGAACCGCAGCTGACGATGACATTGGCTGAACCGGAGCTGACGATGCCATTGGCTGAACCGGAGCTGAAGATGACATTGGCTGAACCGGAGCTAACGATGACATTGGCTGAACCGGAGCTGACGATGACATTAGCTGTACTGGACTCGAAGTGGATAGTTCAGGAACGTGGAGGGACGAAGATGCTGAAATAAGAAATAAGATGATATAAATCAATATATATTACAATGACAATGTACTGTGTGATTGCAGAGCTCGCTGAAAATATTCTAACATAAAAAAAAAGGCAAAAACAATTTTGTTTAAACAACATCCAAACATTAAGTGATTTATATTGGTTCTTCTGAACCAGGCTCGTTATTTAAATTTTTTTCGGTACTTCTTTTTATCTAAAAGATCTCCGTCGTTAGTGTGCCTTGTTTCAGTTTTTAATTTGTCCATGTTGTTTTACATGTATGTATGTACTGTAGTTTGTCTGTTTGTTGTTTGTTTTCCATTTTTTGTCACAGCATTTTTCTATAGTCTTAATTCTTTATAATTTTAATTTTGTATTTCTTCTTTTATTAATCTGTAGTATATCTCCATTATTCTCTATTCTGAAAACACCATTCAAACACTCCTTTATTGCTGATATCAAAATGTCTAAAGGGGTTTCATTTGAAAAATGTTCAACTAAAATTTTAATGAATTATAGAATAAATGAATCATGATTGACTTTAGGTGTTAATGCCATTTTCAGTACTGTTGGCCATATCATGGTGGTCATTTTGAAAATGACGACGAGAAAGAAAAAAGATTCATTTAAAAATCTGTCGTATTAATTATGGTATACAGCTATTGAAAAATAGGATAATTTCCAACCTGAAGTTTTTGGGGTTTTTTTAACGATGGGTTTTTGGTTTTTGTGCAGCATGAAACATAACAGTTGACAATTTGTTTAGACTACAAAGGCAAGCAATTATAAAAAGCAAAGAAGCAAAATAATAAGAATGGCAAATAAAATAGTTTTACATCTCAACCTGTTGTCTGACGTTTTGCAGATTCAACTCGAACTGCTTTTAATTATACTGAAAGTTCATGTCACATACACTTGTAAGTGTTGCCTTATCTAATTTTTTCAATACTTTGCGTTTACAAATGCCATTGAAAAATCATTAACATGATTACATATCAGTGCACGTGCTTGCATCTTTATTTCAAAGGGCTTTTTTCACATAGTACATTTATCGTAGGAACATTAAATATAGTCTACGGTTTCGTTTTACAAACAAATTACTACTATAAATGTTTTTATCTTAGCAATTTTATCATGGTTATGATCAAGAAAAAGTATATTTTAAATTTCTAATAGTAGGATATGTTTACAGATCATAGCTGAGTCTAAAAGTCGTGCATGTAAGATTATATAAGGTATTATAAAAAACAACAGATCGAGTTGAATAAGAGCCTTGTGGAAATTTAAGTTCGTCCCTAAATGTATTTGCAATGAATAATTATTAAATTAAATTTTCGAATACATTTCAATGTACATTTAAAACCTATGTTATGAACAGAATCTAAAAGAAATTTGTTCATGGTGCTACAGTAAAATTAGTAATTTTTCGGAATAGTTGAAATATACCAGAGTTTCGAACAATTTTTTTAAATTATTTCCACAAGGCTCTTTGAGTTAAAAGGAGAACTCTAAAAACTTACAGTCAGTTAGTGCTAGAGGTAAATAAATGATCGGAGAAGATACAACATCTAGCGTAGAAGTGGAAAGAATAGGTGGCGTTGTGAGTAAAGGCAGAGAAAGTGGTTGTGATTCTGAGACGGAAGTGACGTCGGGTTTTACATCCAATGGCAACACAGATACTGAAGATTCCGGCAGTGAAATAGTTTCTGCATATGATGAAGTGACATACTCATATTCGACAGACGAATTATTCCTTGATACTGATGACGTTATTTCAGATTTATCAGATAAAATATAAGCTGAAGAAGGCATTGCGCTTTTACCGATATCACTTTCTGTCTGTTGTGATATACTCGATGACAACGTTGCTGTTATTTGCAAAGCTTTCTTAGAAATACTTGTTCCGGTCTCATAATATATGCTGGTTTCAGATGATGCTTCCACAAAGGATTCTAGTACCGGAGGATTTTGAGATGTCATCAAACTACTAGAATCCATCACTCTTGAAACGCTTCCTGTTAAATACGAATTATTGTCATTCATTAATGTACTTGTTTTAGAAGGAGATGAAACAGAGCTGGCCTCTACTGTGGTTACAGTTGGATGTATAGTATCCGATAAATGGCTTTCCATAGAGGAAGAATACACAGGGAATGTAGTTGACCTTTGGGGTGGTTGCTCGGCACTTTGGAGTGATTGTTCGGAAATTTTAGTGGATTGTTCTATAATTGCTGTTCGGAGAAAATCCAATACAGTTGAAGATGGTGTCGATTCTAGTTTAAACAACGAAGCTGTTGATGGTAATGTTTCTTTTGTTTTAAAAACGGATGACAATTCCTCCAATATAGTAGAAGAAGAAATGTATAATTTCGACTCTCCGTATGAAACCAGTGAACTTTTTCTTTGTGTTGTTATCGCCAATGACTCTGAGGGACTTATACTACTTAAATCGTCAACTGGTTCAAATACTACAGATGCTGTATCCATTACAAATGTGCTTGGTGGCAGTAACATGGATGTGGTTAATGGTTTATTCGAAACTGTAACCGGTGTTGGTAGTGTTTGTGTCAAAACCACAGAATTCAAGATATCGTTTGGAGCAGACCTTTCGACTTTTTCTGATTGTGATTGGGTTGTCTGTGATGGCGATTTCTCTGTTGTAGAAAGCAAAATAGGTTTATCCGACTGCGTAGGAATGCCTGTTGATAATGGCAGAGATATGGGTGTAGCTTCTATTAATGATGAAACATGTGAGGATAGAGCATGACTCGAAACTGTGCGAAGTGAGTTCATATTCAAATTTCCACTACCTTGATTATTAGGGGATGAATATTCAGTTGGCAAATCAAAAATTGATGTAAATGAAGATAGCGTAGCACCAATAGAAGATGGGCTATCTTCCCATGAGATCGATTTGGTTGCAATATCATTTTTATTGGATAATATAGACGTTGAAGGAAATGGAGTAACTACGAATGTTCCATCAATAGGTGAGAGTGATGAAGAACTAGTTTGTTCTACCCCTGTGTAATTCGACGTCGACGAAAGTGAAGGAACTAAGGGAAGATCAGAGGAGGATTTAGACGACTCATGCTGTTTATATAATGATGTTGCTGTAGGTTTTACACTTGCATCAGTTGTATATTCTACGTCAAGACTAGAGGTCACATGCATTTTAGTTACTTTATCAACTGACGTCACTTGTTCAGCATGCATATATGATGAGTACATTTCAGAAGATTTTCCTTCATGCTGAGTGCTAGTTAGTTTAGGAATAATAGGCATACCTGGTAAAGCTGACGCAGCCACTATACGACCAGTTAACTGCAACGATGCTGATGCAGCCAGTAAACTGTCGGTTAATTGCAATGATGGTTGCATTGAATCGGTAATTGATACCGTAGAACTGGCCGTGCTTTCCTCTACATTCGTGCCAGCTGATTTTATCATGTTTTTATAAGAAGAGATTAAAATTTGTCCTGCCTCAGTTACTGATAGTTTTGCAGACTTTGTGTTGTCAATTAATTGCATCTTTGCCACTGATATTGGTACAGTCGTCCCTAATGAAGATGCAATGGACATTGATTGAGCTGCTGAATAGGTCTCTGATTCTGTTGGTGTTGAAGATTGTGGCAATGAAGTGTCTGATATTATCCTAGTAGCATCTGATATTTTTGAATATGCTTTAGATTCTTTAACTAAACTGACGGAAGGCTCTGTTATTGCATTAGAAAGTTCGATTGGCGAATTACTTGTTCCTGATAATGAACTATCAGATGCTTCCTGTTTAAATGGTGCCGTAGCTACAATTATTCTTTCAGACATCAGAAAATTGGAACTTGTTGTTTCTTTTATGTTTTTCTTAGTCAATGACATATTGGACTCAGCTAGCTTTACCTCAGACACAGAAATACTTTTAGTTAATATGGTTGAGCTTAACGACGGGTTTATTTCAGATACCGCGTCGGATTGTCCATCTATCGTACCGGATAAGGATACTGCTACAGATGAACTATCACTTTGTGAGTACTTAGTTATACCTTCAAGTAAAGGGGTCGTCGTTGTCTTATCAGCATTAGCTTCTTCAGACATTTCTGTCAATTTGGATGAGGTAATAAAGTCGTCTGACTTGTAAGATGACAAGACACCGCCGAGAAAACTTGTTGCTGTGGCTTTGTTGGTATTTACTAATCGTTGTGATGATTCCATATTAAAAGACGTTTCTAATAAATTTGAAGTAGAAACTATCGATGGTGGGACTGATGCTAATTTTGTTACTATCTGTGGCCGTTCTAAAGATTGTTGCAATGATGTACGTGTTAAAACAGATGATTCCATAACAATTTCAGAAGATTGGGGAATAACTGAATCAAACGTCGATGATTGGACGTTTATGCCCGATAATTGTGATATTTTGAATTGGTTCTCAAAATTCGGTTGTCCAACTACCAATGAATTATTCGAAGGAATTTGCTGCGGAAATGTTAACGATTCGGCACTCTTTGTGACTGACGATTCACCCGGAATTTCAGAAATGTCTACAGATTTAGAAATCGAAAGTGCTGGTGGAATTGAAATAGAAGAAAGTTGATAGTTATTAGAAGCTAAAGATGAAGTTATGTCGAGAGAGTTTAAAGTTTCGGTGTTTAGAAGAAGAGCACTATCCATAGTTTCTGTAACTTCCGATACAATTGCACGTGTAGGATTCGTGTTAATACCAACAACGTTGGATGAGATCGACATCAATGCCCCTTTTTCGGCATCAGGCACTTGCGTCTTATCCAAAGTTTTTAAAAATGATTCCGCTTTAACTGACAAAAACTGTGATTCTGAATTTAACTCAAATGACGTGTAAAATATGTGATTGGAATTTGGGTTAATTTCTTCAGAATGTTGTTGTGACCGGTAACCAGCTTCTGTCGATGTTATATTATCATACAGGCCTGAAACCATGTGACCAGACGATACCATTGCTATTGGTGACATATCAATTGTGGAAGAGTCAATTCGTGTGACTCTTTTGACTTCCGGAGAACTACTGCTGCCCAAACTTGCTGCATGTGATTAAATTGTCATTAGTTATTTTAAAAAAGCAAGAAAAAGTAAAATGAATAGCAAAAAAATGTTATAAAAGAAAACAGATGCTACGTTAGACGAAAAAATGTGACAGATGCAATAATTTAACACCTTGTTCATTGACCCTTGCATCATAGAGGCATATCAAGCTTTTTCAGACGTTTTAAACTTAATATTGATATAACAAAAAGTACTTTTTTAAAATTTTTCAAAGACTTCCAATGATTTTTTTTTTATTTCTTTGAGTTAGAAATTAGTTTGTCTGTCTCTAATGAATGTTGTTTCTGATAAGGTGTTTCTTTGTGATTGTTAGTTAAAAATATGCATACAACTATTACTTATATAAAAAGCAAAATAGAAGTAAAAAACTAAAATATCAATAATTGCTGCTACACCAAGAACTAGTTTTACCTGTTTCTATGACATTTAATGTCGTGACGATCATTTGTTGTGAGCTAGAGACTGCTGTTTGAACTACTGCAGAACTGTCACGTGGAAGTGGTTGTGTAGAAACTAACAAGTGATCACTAGATACAGGTTGGTGCGGAGATGAAGGTGAAATAGTGCTAGACACATCTTGTGGTGATGTAATAGATGACGTAATATCCGGTTGTGCTGTTATTGTTGGTGCTATAACCATACTGGATGGTGCCATTGTTGTAGTTTTAGAGTCTAAACTCGGGGGACTTGGCCCAGGAGGTTGTCCAATTGTTTTGACAGCTAGAAGTAATATATTGTTGGTTTGGTTAAATTTATATGATTCAAATAAAGGAAGTTAATGCTGACTTTTTTAAACAGTCATGCAGATTAACAGTAACCATATTGTGTTGAAAAATTAAATAACTATAGCTGACTGATAAGATTGTATCCCGTTACAAAATTTTCCTAATTTTTTCATAACCCATTATTTGTTTGTCATTGGAATTTGTGATTTGTGAAAGTTTCGATTTCGCTATGGGGTAGAGCATATTAACACTGTAAAAGTCAAATTTAAAGCATACTTCTACCTCATCATGTATACTTAAATGATAGTGCATTTGATTTTGTTTTTAACGTCCAGTAGCAAATATAACATATATATCAGGACGATAAGAAGCCGGAGTACGTCACTACCCCATTGTTGACAGGTAAATGGTAGATTAACTCCATAATCAGTGGGCCACAGTGAAAGAAAAAAAAATAAACTAGACAATTGTATTAAACAGATAATGTAGGGTTAGGAAAATATAAGAAAGTCGGAATATCCTTCAATAACTGTATTTCTTTAATAGTTCTATTAAATAACGCAACATTTTAAATGAATTAATTAATTTACAAATAAGATGATGTTAAATGAAACATTTGAACATTCCGTAAATAAATCGTAATGGACAATTCCCTTTATTGCATCATCAGATGGTACATTCAAGAAGAAGATGCACACGTGTTAAACCACATTACGTTTAAACATACCATTGAAAGTTCATTATCTGATTAAAAATCCAACTGAGTGGTAATACGTTTTAAACTTCACTACAATCAAGTTAATTCTCAACAAGAAATATGTGTTCCATGCTACCGTTAGATCATTTACTTCAATCTTTGATCAGGTACTAAACTTTCAATGGTATTTTACCACGTGTTGTACACACACATATATACACCAACGCACGGTTATTGTAACACGTTTAGTACATACCTTGGATTGTTAAGCTACTGGTTGTGAAGTCGCTTGATTCCGTACAGTTTCCTGTCACTTTCTTCATAATATCCAGGATTTCAGAGGTGTTTTTAATTGTATTTAGTTCTAGCTTAAATGTTGCTATGACTCCTCCATCTTGTGTAAAGTTCTGAATATCAGTATTGTCTAGTAAGTCTGGTGTGTTATCAGCAAATGCACAATTGATCTGAAAATAATGATACATGGTTAAACACATGATTTCCTTTAATTGTTCACTGTTGTATATAATCTAGAAAAAATAACGAAACAATTTCCTCAACAACAATTTCTAAGGCTGAACATTTTATATAAGGAAAAATCTTTTTGCAAGTATACTTTTTATTACTTTTTAGTATCAAAATATCACCATTGGTTTCGTGCATTTTCCTATTTGATTCTGTGTTAAATGAATACATAAGGGACGGCATCAAAAGTTCAATGTAGGATAAAATAAAACTTAATTCATATAGTTTTTTACTTTTTTCACTACCCCCCCCCCCCCAACCCCCAACCCCCCACTCTTAACCTTACTTTGTCAAAACATTGATTGACTAGTAAGGATATATATAAAATCGACGTCAAGTAAACAAAACTTGCAGCAATTTTGACCCCCACCGCAAACTATATTTGAAATTTTTTTTTTATCCTTCGTTGATTTTTATGTCGTCCCTATGACATTGACCGTAGGACCATGGATCCTTTTTTTAATATAAAAAAGAAGATGTTGTATGATTGCCAATGAGACAGCTCTCCACAATAAACCAAAATGTCACAGAAATGAACAACTATAGGTCACCGAATGTTCTTTATAAATCATTCAGACCGGTTACATATATCTGATTGGTGTTCTCACTCTGGTAAAACTTAAATACAAAACTATAATCTAGTAATAATGTACTGACAATGAACTTGTTCTGTTATAAATGTATTACAATAAACGGAAAGTAATTAAGTACAATGGCGGATTCATGGGGACAACATCAATGATAGAAAAAAATAAAAGCGTCAAAAAATATTTCGTTTCGCCACGTTTTTTTCTTCTTCATTTTTTACCATGATAATGCATTTACGTCCCTATTCTACGAAACCTAGATTCGGTCTTTAGTTACATGTTTTTCTATTGATTTTTCTTTATACTCACTATTTCCACAAGCTTTGTTGAAAGGTTCATGAACTCCTGGCTGTCCCTTATTGCCAGGTTGCTGTTCCATGTTACAGATGTGATATTTATTCTCCCCTGGAATGTTTGGTCTGACTGACCTGAAAAAAAGAAGAAGATATTATTATTATATATATGATAAAACTGTTGGTATAACAATCAAACATTTTCAAGACGACAGTGCAATCTTACGATAGTCTACAGGAAGTTTCTGAATTAGTAAGTAGATATGCTGAAAAAGCCAAGAATTTTGTCGTGCAATAGATGGTTTAAAGGTGTGGAAAGTACAACTAGATACAAAGAACTTTGATGCAAATGCATCCTGCATAACCGAATAGAAGATCCCTCCTCGTTGTTTTTACGTCCGGGAGAGATAGGTTAAGGTGACCATACTTCTTAAAAACCAGTTCATCCTTGAGTAGATAATGGAATTAACATCATATTTATACCAATTGTAAGGAACTATAGATTTCATTGATACTAGACAAGGCAACTTGAAGTGAGAATTTGTATATTATATATAATCCTAATTTTGAGCAAATGATGGGGAAAAACAAAACTCATAAAAACTGTGATGACAACGATGACGGGACTTCACACATGTGAAAATGAGAGATGATAATTGTTACTCGGAATCAAATGAGAAAAGCCTACACCAATTCCAAACAGGCGCGGATCCAGAGGGGGGGGGGGGTTCCGGGGGTTGGAACCCCCCCTTTTTTTGGACGATAAATGCATTTGAATGGGGACAAGTAATTGGAACCCCCCCCCCTTTCCTCCTGGGTTAGGAACCCTCCCCCCTTTTTAAAATGGTTGGATTCGCTCTTGCCAAACATGTACGACTACATGTATTCCCGGTTTTTTCTCACGGTAATATGTGACATTTCTTTTTAAACCATTAGTAACCAAGATAAAAAAAAAAAAACAAAAAAAAAACCGTTGTTTATCAACCTGAGGGTAAAGAGAAAATTATCTTTGTCACCCATGGTTAAGTACTTTGTACATCACAATTTGTGTTTTATGCAGAAAAACTGCAATATTCTATTACGCAAAAAAAATGTGTATGTAACTCTAATTAGACAGTCGTGTCCTTTTAAACTAAAAGTCTTGTGCAACATTGAAAATATGTGAAGATATATGTGTAATGGTATCTTTAGCCGTGCATGGAAATTCAATTCACTATACATTTTTTATCTTGTTAACACCAAAGTGCAACGACATTGTGCATGTTTTGCACGAAATAGGGCATGTTCAGTAATTGTTTTAAAAAAATCATCATAATATTTGTAATCTCGTTCAGTAATTAAATCACGTGTGATTTTGCGGTTGCGTTGACATATTCATTTCATTATAATCCATTTTTACTAAGCAAAAATGTTTCAATGACTAAAGGTGAAATTTTTAATTTGTAAAATACAAGCTATAAACAACTAATTTGTTACAATTAAGTCAAAGTTAAGTAGCTGTTAATATGAAATATGATTAATGATAGTATGACATAGTCTAAATCTGACAGATTTCAAACACCTTTATATAATATTCAATTCTGACTCAAAATAATCATTTATCTATTTTAATTCAATTCAATGTAAGCATTTATTGTCATATAATCGCTTAACAATAAGTTTGTGACAATATGATTTCTGAATAAGAACTGGCATCAACTTGTTCAAGCTCCTAATAATTAGATCTACTATTTCTAAAAAAAAACATGTTTATTGGACGTTTGTCGATGCTTTTTTAATATGGTCAACATGGGTACTTCATTTTTCTCTATTTTTTTAATTATTTGTTTACCCTTCTTTCTCTCTTCTTGAGTTTTATGCACTTTCTTAATCTCTATTATTTATTTTTTAGGCTTATAATTTTTTTTATCCATTACAATGTATTTTTTAAATTATATATTATTTCCTTTATTCTCTATTCCATGAACGCCATCATGACCATAATGAAAAACTTGCACCACAATCATATAACTGTCCACAAGAGCAATTTTCAGCAACTTTTTTAATTCATTTGTTTTATGTTAGGATTGACTAAAAACTTCAAAATGCATATTAGGTAGACACTTTTTACTGCTTACGTTTTACTAGAGGCTATCAGCTACTCCAATGTTGACCTTTTGGGTTAAACATCAACAGGGGAAATTGGCCATACCCTTATTGTCATTCAAAGTAAATAAATATTGAGAAAAGTTTGTTATATGACTATCATTGTGTATATTTGTATAATAACCATGTACTAACACATCTCTAATAGGTTATGATAACCTAAAAGATAACATACTTCAATAGAAAATTTATAGTGCGTAAAATGTTGTTTTGTGAATGGTCCCTTTCAATCAGGGCCGATAATTCATGACCCTGTTATCAACTTTTTCAAGCTCGTGATAATTGTATCTTTATGACTATTCAAATATTTATATAATTATTACTACATTCAGGTATGTATTTAAGGTGTAGAAAGATTAACAGATTACTACTATATCTTTAAGTAGTCATTTAAAAACGTCAAATTATTTGAATAATTTTAAAAACGTAAATGGTATTTATACTAATCAAACACTGCTATAACAGTTGAAACCCCCTTCAGCTTACTCCTAAATTGCTTGATTATAAAATATTAAAACATTAGTGGGCGACTTTAACTCCACTTGACATGTAACACGAACATAGTTAAAAAAAATAGAAATGTAATTTCACCGTCTCAAAATTGAACGAGAAGAGAGATTTGCTTATATATGGAACTTGCATGGTTGCTTTATGGCACATCATAGCACGATGAAACATGTGCGATATATTTCATTGGCGGAGGAGTAGAAGCAAAAAAAAATTGAAAAGGACGAATTTCTAAAAGTAACAAGTAAAAGCAAATCTATTAGTCTTATAGTATAGAAGTTAGTTTTCAAGTATCCTCCTTATTTTTTATTTTCTTATTTGAATATTTATTTTTACCAAACATTTTTGGCGTACACATGTAGTTTTGCCCCACCCCTTCTTTCATCGTGTATCTTAAGAACAAGAATGAAATTCCTATACCAAACAACACATTTACCCCCCCCCCCCCAAAAAAAAAAAAAAGAAAAGAAAAAAAGACATGTTTATAAGTAAATGGGACAGATAATAAAGAAATAACGAAAGAGGACATATAACTTCCCTATAACAACATTTGAACTCCACCAACAGTGCTATTATACTACTTCATTATTTGAAAAATAGTAGTGGGCGATTATAATCCCATATGACATGAACCACGAACATGACTAAAAAATATGTAACATTACAGCCTCAAAATTATACGAGAAAGGACAACGGGGTCGGACTTCTACTCGCAAGAATACACAGAAAAAGGTCATACGGAACGACTTTTAAATACAAGCTAGAAATGCTTATACCAAATAACACATTTACAAATAAGTAGATATATAAGTAAATAAACCGATAATAAAGAAATAATGTAAGGTATGTTCAATATAGTATCTGATTTCCCCATACAATTATCGCATTGTAATGCTTAAATCAGTCGCAGGTATTTAATGTCACAGTAAAGTGGTGATAATACAGACCAATTACCCGTGTGTACACTGACAATAAACCCACACTTTGGTATCCTCAAATTACCTATAACATGCAGACTGTTTTATGACAATAAAACCACACTTTAGTATCCTCAAATACTTGTAACATGAAGACTACTCTATGACAATAAACACAAGCAGACTAAACTATGACAATAAACCCACACTTTGGTATCCCCAAATTACCTATAACCTACAGACTAAGTATAAAGGTAACCTCAAGCCAGATGATCACGTTTCAATACTAAAACAACACATTTTTTTTTCATCAAATAGCATTAAATAAATATTGTTGCAACACATAAATTTGTCTCATTCTTACATCAATTTAGGCAATAAAATGTAAACTGTCCAATAAGGAGATACTGCTGTTCCGAAAGGATGAGTAGCAGTTCTGAAAGTAGGAAGATGCAGTTCCGAAAGAAAGAGGATACTGTTTCGAACGGAAGATGCTGCAGTTCTGAAGGAAGGATGAACGTAGTCACTAGATTTATTGATATGATATACTAGTATACATTTCCTCCTTTATTCTACTGTCTGCTGCATGACGTCTGATTTTAGGGACTAAAACTATTAAAAAAGAGAGGGGAGATATCAAGGGGCTAAAGCGAATACTGTTAATAAGAATGGTGAAGTTATTTTTATTGTCATGTTGAAATGGTTTTATTGATTGATTAATTGTTAGATTTGCTTTGTTTTGTCCAACATCACAATAAATCGATTTGAGATCATTTTCAAAAACATCTTAGTATTAAGTACTAGATTTCTTTTTGAATAATTTTTGTATAACTGGGTTTAATTATTTTCGAATTACAGTAACACTTAATATCAATGTAAGAAATGTCACGGAATAGTATCGAATTTAACTACATATACCATCAACCAAGAGTTATCAGCTATTAAATAAATCACATGCTTATTTTGAAATAGAGAATGTAAAAGTTCGCTACAAATGTATCTGTACTTAATAACTGTAGTCAAATACTTTACTTTTTGTAAAGGTGACTCTTAATTCCCACCAAGGACATGTTTGATATGACAGGTTTTACCGACTCTATGATGTTCTGACAATTTAAACTGTCTTATATTGTTTAATGGTGACTTTGATTCTATCATTTTGAAATGAGCCGAATACAAATCTTCAAAGGAATCAGCACTTCAACACAGGTACATTTGTACAGCTAAGATGAGCTTGAATGACCTTAAGGTGGCTCCTTACAGTTAACATGGTGACCTTGACTGAACCTAAGGTGGCTCACTACTGCTAATGTGAGATTGGATGACCTCAAGGTGGTGCATAACAATTTACAGCTAATGTGAGCTTGAATGACCTCAAGGTGGCTCCTTACAGCTAAGGTGAGCTTGATTGACTTTAAGGTGGCTCCTTATAGCTAATGTGAGCTTAATTGACCTCAAGGTGGCTCCTTACAGCTGACGGAAGCTTGGATGACTTCAAGGTGGCTGCTTACAGCTAAGATGAGCTTGATTGACCTCAAGGTGGCTCCTTACAGCCAAGGTGAGCTTGGTTGATTTCAAGTAAGCTCCTTACAGCTAAGATGAGCTTGATTGATCTCAAGGTAGCTCCTTACAGCTAAGGTGAGCTTGATTGATCTCAAGGTGGCTCCTTACAGCTAATGTGAGCTTGATTGTTCTTAAGATGACTCGTTACAGCTAAGGTAATCTTGATTGACCCCAACGTGGCTCTTTCAGCTAAGGTGAGCTTGATTGTCCTCAAAGTGGCTCATTACAGCTAATGTGAGCTTGATTGACCTCAAGGCGGCTCCTTATAGATAAGGTGAGCTCGATAGACTATTGGGGAACTATCCTTGTTGTTAAATGACCATTATACAAATGGTATAAAAGCTACTTACTAAGACTGTCCCGCCCTAAACCTATTACAAAGCAATCGCTGGTTTATTAGTCATTCTAATACTTTCTCTTTTTGAATATCATTTTACTAATTCCTGAAAGAAATGATATGAATCAGCTCTGATACCGGTACTTATCCATATACTAGTATACGTGTTCAACATGCATAGAACTTGTGCAACTTTAAATATAACTTGTTATGAGCAGCTATTCAATTTATTTAATATATGGGAAAACATTTTATATCCTTATTTAGCATTTTAAAATAAATTGTGACAGCTAATCCTCTTTAAGTATTATTTTTACACAAACGGAATTTCAATTATTAAAGTTTAAATAATCGTCAATATTTATACCTGACTTCATTTTTTGCAACACTCACGCATGTTTCTTTATTACGAGAATTGAACACCCCAAATAATCTATGAAACATTTTGAAATCATGTTTGAAAAATCCTCCATTATCATCATTTTAATTGTGACAACCCACAAATTAGATCGTTATTTTGTGCTTTTTTTGTCATTTTGTTAAGGTGTTTCTTCTCACACTGCTCAGCCCTCCGTAATGATTTTTAAGGTTTGTCCATTTCTGCGCTATCTCAAGATAATCAGAGTGCTGAGCGCTGACAATAGATATAAGAAGATGTGGTATAAGTGCAAATGGAACTACTCTCCATCCAAGTCCCAATTTGTAACAGTAAACCATCATACTAGGCCAAAGTAAGGTCTTCAACAAGGAGCCTTGACGGTATTAGTTTGTAACAGTAAACCATCATACTAGGTCAAAGTAAGGTCTTCAACAAGGAGCCTTGACGGTATTGGTTTGTAACAGTAAACCATCATACTAGGTCAAAGTAAGGTCTTCAACAAGGAGCCTTGACGGTATTGGTTTGTAACAGTAAACCATCATACTAGGTCAAAGTAAGGTCTTCAACAAAGAGTCTTGACGGTATTGGTTTGTAACAGTAAACCATCATACTAGGTCAAAGTAAGGTCTTCAACAAAGAGTCTTAACGGTATTGGTTTGTAACAGTAAACCATCATACTAGGTCAAAGTAAGGTCTCCAACAAGGAGCCTTGACGGTATTGGTTTGTAACAGTAAACCATCATACTAGGTCAAAGTAAGGTCTTCAACAAAGAGTCTTGACGGTATTGGTTTGTAACAGTAAACCATCATACTAGGTCAAAGTAAGGTCTCCAACAAGGAGCCTTGACGGTATTGGTTTGTAACAGTAAACCATCATACTAGGTCAAAGTAAGGTCTCCAACAAGGAGCCTTGACGGTATTGGTTTGTAACAGTAAACCATCATACTAGGTCAAAGTAAGGTCTTCAACAAGGCTCACAACAAGGAGCCTTGACGGTATTGGTTTTGCTCGTTGCTGTAGACTGTACTCTTCAGTTGTGTGAAAAAGATAGTCATTCAAACATGAGTCAGTTTGTACTTATAAATTACAGTGTCTAGATTTTTTTACCAGGTGTTATAAATTTCAAAAAGTAGAGATGTCCTATAAATTAGATCTATTGTTACATGTATCGCGCGTCTGGCGTACTAAATTATAATCCTGGTACCTTTAATAACTTCTTACAATCTGAAAGTTTAAATGTAAAACATCCTAAACCGTTTGACACGCACATACATATACATTACTGTGTAGATCAATGTTTTGCATTGTAGCAGGTGTTATGATTTTCAGAGAGCTGAAAGGCTTTATTTAAGTGTGTACATGCATTTCCAACATAGACAAAGATCTCAAACTTTAATTTGAGGCCAGCCTATACCGTTGGCATATACACGTACATTTTATGAGATATGTGGGTCAAAGGATAAGTAGTTTAATATTATAAATCATATTGTTACATGTATAAGACTTACTGAAATGTAGGCCTTGTTATAAGGATTTAAAACCTCTCATACGCATTCATCCGGATATTGATTTACCCCGACAGAACCCGTGATCTTTTCTAAAATTTATACGTTAATCTTGTGGCATAACAAAATTTTGGGACCCATTTAGATTAGTTACGTGTAAAAATTTTAAGCAAAGAATCATATTATAAATCATGTTTCCATCAGATGGTTTATGAATATGATTTTCATTCAAAAATAGTTGGTGAAAATCTCTCCTTTATTAGAGTAGCCCGACAATGGTATGTATAATCAATTACAACGTAGTCTGAACTATCTTACAGAAACCAATCTTCGCGTCCAGTTCGTCTAAACTCTCTGAATAACCATACAGTCTAGTAACAATATTTATAATGCTCCCTAATTTACTTTCCTCCCTTTTCCAATTTACTACAGGACATCCACTATATAATTTTAATGTATCTATTCTTATTTAATTCTAAAAAGCAGCTATTTTTTCTGTTATAAAAGTTTATGTGGTTACTTGATAAGCGCAAGCTATTTTCTCACAAGGAAATCTTGCTCTCCTACTATGATAAATCGCCATGTCCCTTTTAAGAATGACAGGCTTCACTTTTAAACATTTATAAGGTCAAATGCCAATGAGATACGTCACACACGTGGTGGCGTAAACTGATGGCATATTAATTGCATATATATTACAAAATTTATTACACGCTTAAGTTTACTTTAATGATTTAAACATTTTAACAGTAAATATTGTCATTCTACGACTTCTAGAGGACACTTATGAAACAACTAGCTACTGTTAAATATCTCCTTATAGATAGGTGAGGCGCGACTTAAATAGATATAAAAATATTGATTGAATTTTACATTTAATTGAACTACTCGATGACTGAATTTAAAGGTGCGTTTAAACCACAAAGTTATTTGAAAAATTCAGGAAAGAAAATAAAGTCTTCAATGGAATCATTTTAAAAGACTTTTATCTATCGGAGTGACACGTATTATTACTTTTTAGTTCATAGTTGTGGCTTACCTAGATGCTTAAGTGACCGAGTTTAAATTTTACAAGTTGAATAGGCTCTATATGTTCGATTTAAATTTCATTCAAATTTATGTCCAAATATGTAACTTTATACAATAATAAATATTTGTAAATTGAACTTGACTTAGCGACTCATTGGGACAGATAAAAATTGATTGTATCAGTATTAGTGGCCTTTTCATTTACTGAGAACCTGTCGCAACAAACGTTTCCGGGTGTAGCTGACCTTTTAATGGACAGAAAAATACAGTAAACTCTATCAATTTTAAAAGGAAATTCGAGTTATTTGTTCTTCTTCTTTTTGTTAATTGTTGGCATTCATTGAAAAGGGAAAGAATGATATAATGAAAATTAAGCCAGAAAATGGCTTCACAAGATTTAATACGGGAAAGAATGATTAAAAAAAAAGCGAGAATATGGCTTCAAAAGATTCAATATGCACGTCTAAGTTGCCAGTAGGATCGGATTGCTCAGACAGCCGAGTATTTCTCCAGTAGTTCTAAATTTCAAAGAGTAATCCATACTCCAGGGTGAATGGATATGAGGACAAAACACAAAATAAAGAAAATACATACAACAGACTACAAAATACTATACACAAATACACAAAAACTTACACTTTAAAAAAAAGACTCGAAAACAAACTGATAACGCCATGCAAAAAAACGAAAAACAACTGAAAGACAAACACCAGCATGTAAAATAAAACTATGAAACAACATACCGAGGAAACACGAACCCCACCAAAAACCAGAGGTGATCCTAGGTGCTCCGAAAGCAACTTGATTCAAACGGTCGTATGTTAATTGTATATTATTCATTTTCTTCCTAATATATACCTACCTGTTCATTTGACTAGTAAGTATTATATAAGTTAAACATGCGACGGCTTTGTGATTTATTTCTTTATTAAATTACTGTGTTAAACCACGCGATCTATAATCAATGAACCTAAAAATTAACTAAAATATTTGGTTATTTGAAAATAAAAATGTCACCGCATTCTGCATGATCAAACGTTAGAAATACATTTATGGATACTTATTTTAAATGAATCTTTGCATTTCCTGTCGGATTTAATTTAGATATGAAGTGTCTTTATTCATGCATTCATCTTAAACATTTTCAAACCGCAGAAATTTGAACAATCTGAGAACGAATCTCTTGCATTTGTGTAAAATATCAATATAAATGTCTAATTTACATTTTAATTGCAAATCTGTCTCCCACTATCATTAATATTTTTATGTCAACACAATGTTTTATTCCGAAGTTTTAACATTTCAAAAATAAAAAACGCGGTGGGAATGAGCAACTCAAATAATCCGGAATAAGACCATATTAGGTTATTTATTTAGGTTAAATACCGACTGTTGTTTACGTCTAAAGTTCATATCTTTTATCAATAGTAAAGGATTTAAAACAAAGAATACCAAAGTCAATTTAAAAATTGTAATCTAAGCTCTTCAAATATATGTGTTGAAACTTTGCTTTATAATTTGACTTTAGATATAAATATCGTGTGAAATATGAATGTATGAGACTAATTTGACAACTCTACAAATAATCACAACATGCGTTCTTGTTCTTGAATAACTTTGAACTCATAAAGTATAATGTAGTTTTTAGTCTTGTTACTTGTCTTGACCATACAGATGCATGAACCTTTGAAAGAACAGTAATATACCTATAGTCCCACTTAATCTGATTTAAAATACAGCGCATGTGCTCAGCTTCGCGTACATGCAATTACGTGTAAGCGGGCCAGTATTTTAATTCATATCTCCATCTATATAAACTGGACATAGATTTGTCCATATTTGTTTTTTTCTGACAAGTAAATAAACAATGACAGGCAGATGGATATTGGTATACAAACATTTATACGCTGACAAATTAATAGGTATAATTAAGACAACATGGGCCGGAGGTGTATTTAATGACAAATATGTCTATTAAGGCGCTAATATAATCATTTGCTACATTTACTGGTCAATTGTTTACTGAATAAATCACAAATAAAATAACTGTATGACAATACACACGCGCAGGGGATAATTACCCCGGTACACACAAATATCTAAAAACGGTGGCAGAAGAAACCAAGGATGCAATCAAAAACCAAAATTTGAAATAATAAAACAGACACCACCATGTCCAAAAAGAAAAAAGAACGACTGAAAGATTAACAATAGTACATAAAAGCCGAACAAAAAAACCCAGTAATGTTGGCAGAAAAGAAACACTACGTATACTGAAAGACAAAACAATACACAGTAATCTAAAGATTGAATATCACGAACCCAAAGACAATTGTGGTAGATTAGCGACTATTTAGCGACTTTATTTCAAATTCAAGTATCTTGCAATTTCTGTAAAACGCTTGGTTTCCACTAAGTAAACGTGACTTTTTCTAAACTATCGATTTCTTACATCAAAAGCACGGGTGATGTACATGTTGGGTGGGAGCGAAACAATACGAAAATAACTATGTCTTAAGTTTTTCTTTCTTAACATTGCACGAATTCCCTTGACCTTCGTTAACATCTATAGAAAAAATGCTAGGATTTCAAAAAATTAGTTATTCATAGATAATTATATATTCACCGATAGGCACATTAATACATTAATATAGATAGTAAAATAAGTAACAACTCATTAACGCCCATTTATGACATTTTTACACGACCGCATTACAGACTGATCATAACTAAAAATGTCCTCCAATTATGGAAATTTGGGATGTTTTGTCATAAGACAATAACATCATAAAAATGTGAACACAATCATCATATTGAATAAATATTTGCGTGGTACAAATCGTTCGCATAACTTCGTAGCAATATAACAAACGCTGACTGTGAGATGAAGAACAGCAATATAACAGATACAAAACTAAGGTGTGATGTGATTGCAAATGAGACAACTAGGTACCATAGTCTAATTAAAATAAATTTAAACAAGTATATGTCACTGTACGACCTACAGTAATTAGCAAACCTCTATCAGTCTTTAGTCAGGTATAAAGGGTCCAGACATGACATTGTCTGCATTACTATATTTTTTAATGAGTTTCAATTTTAAAATCACAAAAACATCATGTACTTAAATAATTTGTCAACAAATTGATATCTCGAGGCCAACATTCAGGAATTGATGCTTTAAATGTACATTATAACCCCAAAATATTTCATTCATCACAACATAATCCATTGCATGTTCCTATGTAATACATGCTTTGTCACACAACGAATTTATTAGATATAAATCCGGCTTATTATTTCATTCATTTATCATTCTGCAATCCCTTATTTGTCTCCCCTTGTAGCGGTAGTTGACGCATCACAATAGTCTTAAGTTGTGTTAAAATCAAGATGGATTGTGCAGTAAAAATGTAGAATTGATTAAATATCAAAAAAGTCATGAATGATAAACACGCGGTATAGCTGAGAGTTGATTTTCCTTGTAAGGTCATGGAAACGTAATTAATTTGAAGTAAAAAATCACAGATTGTTAAATCGATGGATATTTGTAGATTATTAAAACTTCAACAGGTTAACAAATGATGGATGGTCTTTGCTCTCAAAAAATGTCAGACTAGCCATGAGATTACTTGTATTTATTTGTTAACTTTTGCGTAATTTGGTTTAAGATTATCTGAGTGAAAACGTTCCATACTTCATCTTAGTATTTTCTATGTAAAAAAAACCTGCATGCATAGTCCGTGCATTACTTTTGTATTGTCTTATTACTATCCCGTTTTTAGTTAATTACCATATAATTTATGTATGATTACCTTTTAACCTTTTTGTCTGATTACATATTACTCTTGTCTAATTACCACCTAATTTTTGTCTGAATATAAATTTTGAAGCAAATACGAGATTAAGATTGCATGGAAAACAGTGGTAGCTAGATTTCGATAGTGTTACTAAGACTAGATCTAATACCACCACAGCGTTTTGCAGAATTCTTAAAAATATTTCATAAAATACTACCAACATGTCATTCATAGATAATCAGATATAAATACAAGACTACGAACAATCATATTGAAATTCTTTGTATTTATATGTAGCCACTAAACGCTCGAAATGTCCATAAAACGACATAAATGCAATATCAAATATGATAGAGCTGCGTTGGTCAAAAGCGATGCTATTTATGTGGTCTTGTATCTCAAGATGTGATAACTACACCCCAATTAAAAATAGTTAGCAAGTAATTATTCATAATTAGTGTGAAAAAGTAACAAACACAAATGATATCACATCCAGTGTGAATTTTGATATCATGTTAAGAGGAAGTAACAAAAAGGTCATAATAAGCGGAAGATAATAAGTTAAAATTCAAAACTTATTTATTGACAAGAAATGACAACAGTATGGTCAAAACATAAAAAACGACAAAATGTCAAACAAATCTACAAAACAATACACGGATAGCTCAAGACTATACAATGTAACTCATAAGGTGTTTAGCTACTACGTTTTGATAAAATGTGTATAAAAATAAAATAATGAATTTTTAAAGCGCTGATCAGAAGGATATTTATTATCATATAGATTTTATCAGTTGTTTGGTATTTTTCTGGACAGGAGCTTCCATCAGTCGAGTTAACGCTCAGTTCTTTCTAAAGGAAGACGAACCACAATGGCATTCCAACACAGTCATCCGGAGCCTTTCTATCTCATCAAATCTGTACATGTTGTATCTCATTCTAAATAATTCTATAGTGAACCATTACGACCTTCTCTGACAGACAAATAACAGGTTATAGTCGAATCTGCATAGTTAATTACCTATTTTGGTAATTTTATTCAAATTTACAAAACATTTTCCCACGTTAAAGTGAAATTTAAAAAAGTTATTGTGCCGATCCCAGACGGATGAATGGCGAACCAGTGATCTTACACTCAATGAAAAGGTAGTTTACAAGGATCAAGGAGAGGTTCACATGCGACGGGTATTTAAACGGTTTTTTTTAATGGTACTTTTAGCAAGATTATGCTATTGTTCAGTTCATTGTTATGACGATGTTTGGTTAAAGATCTTCATCTCCCCTCCAACAGTGCAACTCCCAATGTGTATCTTTATGATATGATTTCTGAAATGTTAGGGCATCTGTAAGTGTACAAATTTATCAAGGATATCTGGCTAATGTTAAGGTACGAAACTCATTTCGTTGGATCAAAAACATCAGTTTTGCACGAATCAAAGATAGTCGAAAACCCAAATCAATTACCGTATTGTATGATAGTTAAAGAATATTGAAAACAAAAAAATCACAAAGTCTAGACACAATCATTTAACACAGTAAACATTAAAATGTTGCTTGGTAACCTTTCGTACATCGACCTTAATTTACATTCATAGAATACACGCTGACTCTTTCTCATGTCAAATTATAAAGTACAGTTACAGCCAGCCATATAATAAGATGTCAATGTAGACACTTTAATGCTTATACTTAAGACGTTTTGTTACTGTTATAAATCTTAGGTTTTATTAACATTTTGTTATTTACGTATATGGGTATAAAAAGTCGGTTTGCTCTGTTCTCCATTTTTGTCCAATTCCACGGTTAGATATTATAATGTACTGCAAATGTTTTTGACATGATTGCACTGCAGTTTTTATGTCATTGGAATTTGTAGTTATTTATGGATGGTGAAAAACGCCTTGCGCAAACTAAGGAAAATCGCAAATGTAATGGCAAATATATATATATCAAATGGTACACGAGTACTTATGAAGAGGAAGAGTATACGAAATTATTGGTCATAGGCATTTCCTGTATGAAATTACTCCACATTGGTTAAACACTTTTAACACCTCTTGTAAAACAATCATAAAAGAAGATGCAAGATTCAGATTTAACTAAAAAGACTGCGGAGACTGTTTAGATATTGTTTCAATGAAACGTATTTCTGTTTAAAGATAGACTTGTTCACAGCAGTTTCTATAAAGCAACTGCACTGATTCATGAATTAAGAGATCACACCTGAGGATCACACATACATTGAGTGACTAACTCCATTTTGGTTAACAAAGAAATGACAAAAAAGATTGAAATGATAATTGAAACTGCCATTTTACAGATTCCAACAAAAGAAACGAACACGCATTTGAAAGAGGAAAGGTCAAAGGGTCATATGAACTTTAAACCAATTCAACTTCTCAATTAAAATTTCTAAATCGAAACGATTGTGTAAATTCAGATCAAAGAAACTGTGTATTGCATCAGCGGACATTTTGAGTGTGTGTTTGCTTCATTAAACATCTTTATCGTGATTAAACATCGTGGTTTGGGCGAAAATGGCGTAATTCATGAAAACGTCGATAAGTGGTTGTACGAAGATCCACGTGTAGATTATAAAGACACCTTTGTGTATCCCGGATAATTTAGTCCCTCCCCGTGATAGACTCCCAATCGCGAATGTAGCCATCGTAGAGCATAGAATTATAACTACTATCGTAGAGCATCGAATAATAACTATACTGATCTATTTAGTATGTCCTTTGTGTTGAGATTGATCGTAGTTTCTGAAGTTCAGATTTAAAGATTTGATGACCATTGGTGGCCTCGGATTTTTGTTCTTTTGTTACAAAAAAAATAATCATTTGAACATAGAAGAACGATATAAAAATTAAAAAAATGTTGCCAATGAGACAACTCTTAAACAGACCAAATGACATATGCTAGCTCTCAATCGGTATAATATATTAACCCATAATTATTAAAACATGAATACTCCTACATGTATGCTAATTATGAAGACAATGACAATTATTTTATTGTACAGAAAAGATAGTAAAATTATGTGAAAAGAACATACACCCATGAACTTGACCTGCCCAATTAACCTTATTTGCATAAGATTATTAGAAAAGGTATTGAAACAAAATTATACTAATGCTTTCAGATACCAGTCATACGAAAGTTTCTGTCTGAAAAGAGCTTTAAAGAGACCAACTTTTATATTATAATTGCCACTGAAAAATGCAAACAACATGCGACACAAGTATACATCTGATTCAGAAATATCATTAACATGTATTATTGCAATAGCTATCAAGACTTGTCGAAGTACTTCTTGCCATTTATTTTTCAGGTGCGAAAATTCAAATGAATGACCATTTTTCCATTCGCACTTATTGTCTAAAAGCCCTTACCAAGTACGAATCAAGGATTGTTGATTCACAAACCGTGTCGTCATTGCAGATCAACAGTACTTTCATTATTTCTGGATTCGATATTGATAGGGACTTGACAACATCAAGTACATATTGATAGTTTATTGATTGAGGGCCGATACGGTCACGTACTAAAACTGTTTGACTGCTTCACTTTATTACATCCTTTCTATTGTTCAAACTGGATAGTAGAAAAGAAACACAAGTCACAGACTCTATCAGTTGTCCTTTTATTGGATTGACAGGTATGGCCCGTACCACGGCCAAAGATGAGCAAATTAAAACGGGTACTGAAGACCGAGCTAGTCAGAAAACAAAAAGAGAAATGAAATTTAGCACAAAAAGGGTTCAAAAGATTTGCGATAATGAAGTAAGACAAAAAAGCACTTTTGTTTCTTTACTTCCTGTCGGTTATTAACATTATTTGGTCATTAGGAAACATATTGGTGATCCTGGTTTTAGATTCATCAGACAATGTTTTCTATGTTGATTTGTCGGGGTCACGTGGTTTGTTTAATTTTGCAGATTTGTGCAAATATTTATATCAGAAATTTTCTGTATTGACAGTACAAAACAAACTTATAAGTAATATATAATGTGTATTGTATTTGCTAAGCAGATTACATCGTGTGTTTAAATAAATAATTTAAACTGCAGGAGTTAGACTGAAAATCAATATTTAAAGCCTGTTAGAAAGACATGGGTGATACATGTAAATTCTTTGATCAATTTCAATTTTGTTATGAATATTTCTTTAAGCGGGATTCGATGGTCGAGTCAGTGGTCGAAGTAGTTCAAAGACAGTCTCAATATCGCAATATCGTGCTCATTGTACATGCGCACTTCCTCCTGAATTGTTTTACATCTCAAAGTGCACTTAACTTCCGCCCATATATATATATGTTGGTATTTTTGTTTGAAGTGTGGTTCCCACAAAAGATTCAGACAGCATTATCTATTTCACTTTCTCTTAATCAACTGTTTTATGTCGTGTGTGAAATCTTCAGCACATAGAAACATGACAATTTGCACCCCTACACATCTTTATTAAATTTAATTGGACATGTCCTCCCAAACAACAGTGAGGTTTATTGGCAAAACAAACATAATATAAAAGAAAACAAATACTAAACACATTATCTTTATTTGATATATTGGATAGATTTCAGGTTCCATGACTACACGTACATTTTTACACAAATAAGTAGTTTACATATTCAGGTTCTCATATATGGAACAGTTTCCCAAATGAAATAAAAATGAGTATTATACACTTGTATCTTTTAAAACAAAATGTTACAAATTTTTCATCAATTGTGCAAATTAATATGCTTTTTCATTATTATTTAAATACAATTGTATATTGTGTATAATATAACTTTATAATACTCTATGTACTTATAAATATGTTATTATTATTTTGAGGACTCTCAGGAAGATTAGTTTTAACCAATGGGATCATCCTCTTGAAATAAAGATTATTTATTTATTTATTTATTTTATTTATGCATGATAACCACCCCTTGGTGCGTGGTATTATTCATAATGTTAGTTTTATACTTGAGACAGTAAAAAAGTGGCGAAAACGTTACAAATTTGGGTAAATCCTACTTTTCTTTCAGTTCATGCATGATCAAAATAAAGAAAAAAAACTTACTTACACAGTAGGTTTTTAAGACTTTTTTAAGTCCCATAGTTATAAAAGACCCTGCTTACATGCATGTGTACGTATAAAAAAAACAAAAGCGTCCCTCGCCAAATGTATATAACATTAGGAGGTATTGCACGATTGCAAATGAGACATCTTTAGAACACGATAAATGAAGCGGGTTAATGCAAATATGGGTTGCCATACGAACTTCGATATAAGAAAAACCCATACCGCATAGTCCGCTATAAAATACCCCAACATTAAACAAGTCAAACGAAGAAATCAGAGGAAGAAATTAAATACATGTATGGCAGACGGTATCCTAGTTAACAAGTACACGTACTAGCTGTGCTGTTTAGTATTACACATTTGTACCAGTTAACCGTGTCTGCGGTTCCTGTCTTCTTCAACAATAAATGTTGTCAATATTGTAAGCGACAGTCCCTTAATTTTTAATTTTCATTGACGTTAACAGTACAAGGTTTTTTTTATCTGCGGTTCCGGTTCAATTATGCAAGTTATAATAAGCGACAATACTTTATTTGCAATGACAACCTCACTTTAATAGTGCACATTCCATTTATATATTAATTATCTTTCAAAAAATAATCCGCATTAAGAACTAAGACTTGTCGTCATTTCATGTCAAGAATAACCTTTACATAACCAGAAATAAGACTGCACTTCCTCCAGGTATTTAAATCATTTTAGTCGCTTGTATTTTAAATAATGAATCAATTTGTTTTACAAAGATCATGTCAACATGCATTTAATTAAATGATATGCAATAAACATGCATAACTCGTATCGATTTATCAGTTAGTTATGCATGTGACTAAAAAGTTACTGAGTCAATCATGTTCATGTTCGTGTTTCCTCGGGCTGAAATCGATCACAGCGCATTCCTAATATGTTGCAACATGCAAGGGAGATTATCTACTCATTATTTTATACAAAATTAGTATTAGGTATTGTAAGCAGATTTTCTTTTTATAAATTTAAATTATCAAAAGAAAATGTGTCTTGACTTATCTAGTACGCATGAACTGGATAAGAAAATCATAAACTCTATGTATGTGTATTGACTCTTCAACATCAATAACTTGTCAAACGAATGAAGTTATTAATATACAAATATATCAATTTATTATATGATACTATTTAAATGTAGATTAAATCAAATACACGATTTTCGATACCTATCCCTCTGATGATTGTATCTGACTTCGCCCGCTAGCTACGAAATACATTACAATATTATGATTGACATTTATCTATCCGATTAAACTGAACACTTTATTAATAGAAAACAAATCCATTACGGGGACAATTTAAGGCTAAGTTCCACACGAATCAATTGTCATGACCTCATAAATATGTAGGTGAATAATTGAATATACATCTTCACCTTTCATGACCTCCTAAAAATTACAGTTGAAAACTAGCCCATACCATGCATTTGTAGTTGAACTCTTAAAATGTTATATTTGCCTTTACCTGTTTATTTCTTTATTTTTCTAAATATTTGATTAAATTATGTGTATTGGGTTCCTGTCACTGCAATCAAAAGAAAAACATGCTTTATGTCTGTATCTTGTTTGTTATATAAAAAAAACCAAACCTTTTTAGTTTGCATTTAACCTATGATTGAAAGATACCGATTGGTAAATTTCGTGCGTCCGAAACGCTAATTATGCTACGTTGTGTCGTTTAGGAATCTTAAGCATTACAGTTCATTTTATTTTATCCTTCTGATTAAATTCGTGCTTCCGATGTGTACTCTCACTTTGTTACGAAATGCTGTTTCGGAATTTAAAGCATTACAGATTATTTTATTTCATTCACTGATAAATTTCGTGCTTCCGAAACGCTAACTTTGCTACGTTATGCCGTATTGAAATCTAATGCATTACAGGTAATTTTATTTCACCCATTTGTTAATATATTCATTGTTCAGGTCTCCGATTACCAATACCTTTACCATTCCGAAGCACCTGATATCCCCTCCCCCGGTTTATGGGGTTGGGGTGGGGTCATCATCACTATTTAGTTTTCTAAGTTGTGCTCTGTGTCTTCTTGTTGACTGGTGTTTGCCATGACGTTGTCAGTTTGTTTTCGGCTTATGAGTTTGAATGTCACTTTGGTATAGTTTGTCTCTCTTTCACAACCCTTTTAAAATATTGCCCACTATGCATTACTAGTATGATTTTAAAATAGTGAATTACACTTGTATGTGGTTTGTCACGTAACTAAGATTGATGAACTATAAATTACTTTGGCTAATAATTTTAATTTTGCAATTCATTCATCTTTATGTAATTGTTAAGGAAAAAATATCTAAAATTGATTTAATTTTACTCTTTGTCCGAAGACATTAAATGGTGAATGGGGTCACCTAATTCCAAATATTCATTCGTAGTATATTGCAATATCTGCATTCAATTTGACTCCATAGATAGCAAAAAATAAGTTATCACTATGTCATAATTTGTTATAAATTATTAATTATACGTAAATAACTAATATTTAGTCGTAAATGAAAAGATGTATACCATATGCCGACCCCATTGATACATTACTTAACTTAGCCGACCCCATTAATATATTACTTAACTTAGCATGACCAAACTAGTCCAATTCATTACAAAGACGATTAAAATTCACTATCAAAACCTATTAAAATGAGGAATGAATGAACCTGCCCTGAGAAACTTTTAAATTTTAGTAAATATTTAAAACAAGATATTACAAGTACACATTTATCGTATGCTCTGGTTTAAAACTAATTTAATTCAAACGATATAGCAGATAGTTGCATAATGAATAAAAAAGCAAAAACATGAATTAATTTGCATACATAAATATGAAAATTCAAAGAAACATTTATGTTTTTATTCATGAATTCATACCTATACCACATCTTACAAGAAATGAAAATTATTCGTTTTTACTTTACCATAAGAGTGACAGAGGAATACAAATATGACCTAATGTTCAACATATTATATCACAAAGTTCTAATACATTCCACAAAAGGCAGAAAAAAAACTTTTTGTGAGAGATTAGAGGCCTGTCCGTCATGTCCGCCAGTTTCCCCCTCCCCCGAACAGAGTTTTGACTTTTATACAATATTTCCCGTTAAACAACCAGGCGAATAAGTCAAACAATCAATCCTTTTTTTAACTTAGTGTATCATGTCTTTTCAATTTTTAATTAGTAATTCGATTAATATACAAGAACAAGGATGTGTATTATCTTGCTAGAAAAATCATTGATTATAAAATTGAGAATGGAAATTGGGAATGTGTCAAAGCGACAACAATCCGACCATAGAACAAACAACAGCAAAAGGTCACCAACAGGTCTTCAATGCAGCGAGAAATTCCCGCATCCGGAGGCGTCCTTCAGCTGTATAGTTTAGTTTCCAAGTAGATTGGACCTTCTAATGGCAACGAGCTGCCTACAAGCAGCAGTTTATTTTTGCATCCGTTTTTCTTACAGTAAATCAAATTCATACATATGAAATATTATATACTTTTTGATGCAGCAGAGCCGTGCATGTGAAACAACTGTTTCAGTACACATTATAGCCACTGCACGCCTAGTGAGACAAACAAACTAAATGCGCACTTTAGAGATGACAAAATAGTATCGTGACAGACAAATGAATGATTTACAATATAAACAATGTATACTTGTACATGTATGTCTTTGTTAATATGTAAATTTGAATGTTTATGATATTGTTAACGCTTTTTTTCATTACATAATCTTAACCAAACCTTGTCATTTTCCTAACGCCTAAAATGTTTATAGTGGTTACATAATGTCTTGTAAAATAAAATGAACAGAACACTTTGTAAATTTGGTGCATTCAATGCCATTTTTCTGGATTTGCCTCCACCTAGGTTAGCTCGAATCTATATATGTTGTAAAAATACTTGCGTATGGATGTTTATGACCAAAAGGGACCCAACTCTAGAATAGTTGAATAGTTAACTGTGCTCGAGGGGTAGTCAGAGGCTTGTATACTAAATAGTTTCGATAATTATTCAAGAAGGGCATCATCTCTTGAATCAATGAGTGAAAATTAGAGATTTTTATAACTTTCTGAGTTGAGTAAGGGCTTGCGCCTTCTATCTGCCGACCTGAATCCGCCACTGATATCTTTTTCTTCAAGGCTGCGAAATACTTAACAAGATTTATGTATCAAAGACCACAGTTGAAGATGTGTAAAATTTTTGTAAACGACACATAATCCCATGTAATAAGGACACGTTAGCCATAAAAGAGATGTCCAAAACAATGTTAAACAGGTGCAACAAGGTAAAAGTATTATAAAAGTGTGATTGTCGTCTGCAGGGAGCGGAAGTTGATATCCCCGCCTGCTGCATACCGGAAGTAAGAACAGAATGCTTAAGATTTGTGGTATTTGAGGTTTACCTAACAGGATTGTACGAGTTTTAATTAGTTTATAGTCCAAAGTTAAACAATGACTGCTTTTTAACTCAAACAAATTAATTGTCCACGTTTATTAATAGCTTTCTCCCTTTAAGACGTACAATGTACGTGTTATACGAGTAAAACATCTAACACAGTTAAAAAAAAATTGAGGTATTTCCATGAGTGATTTATGCTTAGCTAAGCAGAACACAGATCCATTTATCTTCTTCCGCGACATTTAAATGTTGGACCATTGTCTAATTTAAAAAGAAACTTTTGTTGCAATTTTTATCTTAAGCTTAATCTTAAACAGACTCGTTTGTCAATAAAAAACATATCGACAGGTTAAAACATCTTATTTGTTAAAGCCATTGTTGTGTCAACTTGACCTAATAATATATTTTCATTTCAGTCTGCTATTAATTGCGTTGTATATGCGTCTCTGTAATGACTCACAGACCAGCGACGTGTGTCTTGCTGTCCAGCTGAACTGTAATTATGTCCTATGGTACTTGCAACCCCGTGTAAAGCTGTTCTGTGAAGCTGTCAATACTTTTGTTCTAGACTTATTATTAGCGAAGGACCCCTTACTGATCTGTCTGTCGGTTGAGTCAGATCCGAAACTAAATGTTAATTCTATTTCTAGACGTTGTTGTTTTAAGATAGTCCAAGAATTCCACCAAACAGAAAAGAAAAAATATTAAATTCCTGACAAGATACATTTTGTTTCCAATATTCACGAATCTTATAAATTAACTTGCATGTTGGCTTTCTGAACTACTTCAGAAGGCATCATTAGAGAATTAATTGTAAAACGTTAAAAATATTGACAAGAGAAAGTATTTGTTTTTATTTATTTTTAAATGTCTTAAAACCTTCAGACATGAATATTAAAAAAAAAGAAAAATTAAGCCATCCATCTTCTCAAGGTAAAATATGTAATTTTTGTAATATATTTCAGGGAACGAACAAAATAGAACATGCACAGACAGTGTAACTGTTGATGTTTTATTCGCTGTATTGGCAGGATCGGTTTGGTTCAGGTTCATTAAAAACGTATTAAATTACTTTTATACATTGTGACTTGGATGGCGAAGTGTCTCATTGTCACTCATACCACATCTACTTATATCTATATAGATTTAGAGTTGTTTCGGTGGCTGGGTGGTCTAAATTGTTTACTCAACAGCGATCGACACATAATCAACACTTACAATTTAGAATTTCAGAGGCAATCGGCAAAAATTGCTCAAATCCTGTCAGTTTTGCGTAAGTTTAAAACTTCAATAATCCCGTTATTTAAGCATGCAGACCAAAACAGATATTCCATATCCAGACTAATTTAATATACATTATATACACTTTTCACTTAAGGACATATTTATAACCTTGTTTTAAAATTGTAATTGTATGTAAATCATACTATATGTTAAATTTTTACGGTCTAGAAGTCAACTTCAAAATAAATTTGAAAAGTTTATTAAGTGCAGAATTCTCGGCCAGGGAAGACCTTTTGAAACAAATACTCTAGATATTAAAACAACATGTGTCTAGATACATATGTAAGTGCTATTTGGGTGGAATATCTTTAAATTTTGACATTTAAAATTAGATGAATCAGATAAAAGAAATGTTCACAAAAAACGAAACAACTATTTTGTAACGAGGAGCATATCAAAGATATGCTGAAAGTGCCATCCATGGCATCATTATACCGTCCGTTATTCTATTCTTATTTCTGACGCATATGCGACATGCTTTATACAAATGATGATGTTCCATTCTTTTTTCCCCGTTACAGTTGGTGCATATTCCTACATCTCAGTGACTACATTGGGCGAAAAAGTTTGAATAACCAATAGTACACCTCCGTGAATCAATATTGGATATTGTTGGTGTTAAATGCCACTTTCACTCTACCATGGCGGTCAGTTTTAACTTTTTATGGATACAGGAGGCTGAAGTACCCTGATAGAACCAATTTATATATAGGAAGATGAGGTTCAAGTGCCAATGGGACAACTCTTCAATGCATGAAAACTCCATGGCAATTCTCGATAATTGAAATCGGAGTCGAATTCCCTTGCTAACAGTTTATGCATGAAACAAAACTTGTAGCTCCATAAATGGGAAGGGAACCGCCTCTTAAATCTGCACATGACTTTTGTCTTCGCAAATTATATTTTATGTTACATAGAGAAGTAACAAAATGATGGACATTAAACTTTGTGTTCAAATATAATTTTTTTTAGGAATAAAACTGAAATAATGGACATAAAATATTTATGTGCATGTTTAGTCTGGTATGCTAATAAAATTATGAATATATAACTAATCGATGCCGCCAATACACTGATCATGGACAGTTGATGTGTATTGACAACAAAAGAATAATGGCTTTTGACGAGAGGGACTATTACGTAAGAGCTAGGAATAGATATAAAATAAATGTTAACGAGGGTTATGCAATGATTTCAAAAATGTCAGAATTAATGTTTGGTGCTAATACACCACAAAAAATATTCTTACATAGATCTTTACAGTTTTCTCTTTAAATAACAAAATTATGTCTCCTTATTTGAACCCCAAATATCTGTAATTATCTTTGACAATTGACAAATGTAAAAATAAATAAGAGTAATTATTGTCACGTTTTATTATATTGCTATATTTAGTTTTATTCTTTTCTCGTGATTATTACACATTGCGTGTCCACTTTATCACAAAACTCTAAACAAATTTACTTTTATTCATAAGTCAAAATATTTTAAGTCTCAAAACTTTTTTTTTTCAATTAAGTTTTATTGTTGTTGTTAACACGCTGATTTAGAATATTGTACGATTTGCATTGCAATACGGGGTGACCTTGTGGGTAATCAAAGTGTCCCCTCATGGCCAAATTTCGAAAAAAAAAAGAAGAAAGGAAATAGCAAATGGACCTGTATGGATTCATATGGAACACTTCCGTTAGTATTTCTCAGCTAGTGGCCCCACACTATGGGTTCCAGGCCCTTTACCGTGTTTCAGTGATCCAGACTCCATACTTATGAAAAATGATAGTGTGCATATGCCATGCAATTCCCAATAAAACACATACCCGCCATACTTCCGAGTTTTTTTACTTTTTTAGTAATAATACATAATGTAGTGTTTGAGATTATAAATTCAAATTCTAATGTTTATTGTCATATAAACTTCAATCAGTAAGTTTGTCACAAATAGAAGTACAGTTACACAGGTGGAAAATCACAACAGTTAGCTGGTATCCGATTTTCCTATTTTCTCAATATCAATATCGTAATTCGTTTCGCTTGTTTATTAAGGTACTTAATGTACAAAAAATGTATATGCAATAAAACGCTCGAGTGACCATGCTTGTCATTTGCGAAGGCACCAGTACTAGTGAAAACCATTATCGATATATACAAATCTGCTAAAAGCTTTCTTAATAAATTTTTATTCAATAACGGATCGAATTGATACTTTGTAAAGGTGAAATGACAGATTAAATCAACGTTTAATTTCTCTTGTTATGTAACGTGACCGCTTTCTTCAGGTAACTAGCTACAAGTACTTGGCCTAGTTATTACTTCACGAAAAGTTTATAATTCCCCAAAATCGAGGAAGATCACGTAACTTTTAATATTTGAGGGCTGTTTCTGACGAAAATGAAGAATGCACTTTACAACTAAATCAATAAAAACAATACTTTAACTGATATCAGCTGACTTATATGAGTCCCATTTGAACCATAATCCAAACACCAAAAAATAACCGACTACTTTTAAAATCGTGTATTATTTTAGTTCACTGGGCAAATCAACCTGCAATTTCTTCCCTTTATCCTGAATATATGATAGGTGTCTTTTCTTTCCCTTATATTTTATTTATTTCATCTTTTTTTTTCGGCGGATAAGGTCTTTTGTAATCAGTTTTGGAAGGACACAATGATGTACAATATGCAAATGTTTTGTCAAAGGCTTTGTTCGTTCTTATACGTTTAGAAAAAAATTCTGCTGGACGTAGAGAAAAAACTTTCTGCTGGACGTAGAGAAAAAAATCAATCAATAAATCAGCCAAACATTTTAGTTCATAAAGGTCAACTGAAATGCTGCTTTAACTGAATGTGCAGTTGTCTAGCAATCGATATATTGGTGTTAGACATGCAAAGTTGACGTCATTAAAAGTTTACAGACTAAATGAAAAATCATTTTGTGCATTAAAACTCAATTCTTGACAGGAACCCATAAATAACTGACTTTGAAGTGAACTGCATGTCTGCAGATGAAAGTAAAAAGCCATAACGAGTTTAGACAAATGAAATTTTAACGATATAATAAATTAAAATTGAGTTTCAATTATATTTATACGACGAATTCCAATGTCAGCTTCGTCAATATATATACGTCTACTGGTAAGGATCAAATGAGAAATGTTTATTACTTCTATATTAGGAAATTATACATCTAAATGATGATCTTTATAATGCTTATAACATTTTAGAAACATAGTACGTCTAGGTGGAAATAATCGGTTAGACTGTTCGTCTATACCGCGGTTGATCAACGTCCAGTGGCAAACATTTCATGCATAATTAGTACGAGGAGGAGACACTGTACGATGTTGGACATGAGACAATCGAATGGGCCACAGTAAAAACGATAGGCTGTAAATAATTCAATATGCTTGGAGTTAAGCCATATTATAGACTATAGTTAAGATTTTTGCTGTAACTTATGTGAACATGTAATGTATCCTTGTGTCGGGTTCAGTGTTAAATGGTTCACTTGTCATTGAACTATGTCTTTCGTTAACGTCATGAACATTGAATGCTGATTACCGGTCTATGATAAGCTCTGTTAAATCTATTCACTCTTTCTCTAGACTTCGGATGGTTAAAAGCTAGACACCTCGTATAGACACCCGTTTTAAGCTTAAGAATGTATATCGACCCCTAGATGTCTTCTGCTACTATGTATTGGTGTGGGGCTGTTGTCTCATTCGCATGCACGTCCCATTTTTATTTTTGTACAAATGTATGCCTCATATCTTCTTTTTACACATATAGATGTGAGGATGTGGTTATCACTTTTCTCTTAGCACCGTGTATATATAACATGTACTCACACGCTCATGCATAGAAACTGACCAGTGCTTGAATATTTAAATTAAACAAATTCCTATGTTTTAAATAGAAATCTATTTAACTGGGAATACAATATATATTGAATAAATGTCAAAACTCAATAAAACTGAATTATCATTAACTTACCTTTAACAGAACCCGTGAAAACCATTATTAATATCAATATCACAGCGGTCCAAAATATTGATTGAATCTTTGATGTAAACATGATGTCTGTTTCAAAAACACGTGGAATCCAAATTTAAATGTTGAAATTCTCAGGTATTTGTTAAATTCTTTTAAATAAATTTCCCTTTCTACAGGAAGATTTTTTTATTTCCTCGTTGTACCAGAAGTATATTATATTCCAGGTGTTATGTATTAATCCTCGTTGATTACGACTCACAAAGTGTAATAGACTTAATTAATATCTCCTCTACACATGTGACAATTCTAATAAAATGAAATATACATCTTTGACGTTCTGATATCTTTTAGACTCTTTCGAAATTGTGTGTAGCCGGGGCGTTGGTCAGGTTGGCACTAATCCCTGAACTACAACCTATGAACACCTTCTGTAATGATCAAAGAATTGGAGCCATTAAACCACGGTTTAACAATTACTAAATGAATAGAATACAGGTACGCGTTGGAATCGTCCACACAGGTAAAACAGGTATACGTAAAAATCGGGCGTGTAGTTTTTTTTTTGGAATGTGTCATTTACTATTCCGTATTGACGGGGAAAGAAATGATTAAATTGTTAAAATATGATTTTATATAAAAGTTGTGTAATATGTATATAATACGTATGATAAATCGTACCAGGAGTCTAGTCATGAGAGGTGATTTTATTTTATCTGGAAAAGTTGTATGAAAAGGATTTAATTTATTTAACGTCTTATCGGAGTGGTTACGAATTGGATACAATGATCATAAATAATCGAAGAAAAAAATACTTGTTGACTTTACACTGTTTGAATAAAAGTTCAAACTTAAAAAAAATCTAAATAAACTTTGCATTGGACATGTAGATTCTAATTTCAAATACGGAAAATTGAAACGAAGGGTTAGTCGGTATTTACTTGTATATCTGTAATCTGACTTATGTTGATACTCTCTATGAGGTCCACTAATTTTCTAAAGGGTCGATGACACTTGAACAGTCAAAGGATTGTCCACATAATAGAGCTAGGGCGCCCTGTCGTTACATACACGTTCATTAGGTCAGACTCTGGTTATACGCACATTATACTAGGTAATAATCGTGACGGGGTATCTATTAATTTTTTTTGTCCCACTCATTCTGAGTCCCTTCCCAGTTTAAATTAAAACTTCTCCCAGCAACATATACATTTTAAAATGATATATTTTATTTGAGAAAACAAATATAATGACGATCCTGCATCTGACAAGATATCAAGTTAAGGTTGCGTAGGAATCCTTCCAGAAAATAGTATACAAAATTTATATGATAATCTTTATTGCAAAATTACACCCATAAGGGTCAAGCAATACACACAAACAAATATACATTTCAAATACAATGCAATACAATGAAATACAATACTATATAATAGAACATATTTTAAAAGTTCAATTATAAATTTATGTATAAAACACAATTATGAACTTGTCTGACATGGGTCTGACCCCCTCAGTTCTAAAGACTGCTTAATGAAGACTCTAATATGATAAACAGGTTCAGGAATGGGGTTTAGAATGTGTTTTTTTTTTAAAATTCATCAAGATGTTAAAATGGTGGTACATTGTGTTTTAGAATAGCCGAAAAAATAGAACGCAATGATATATTAATGTCACAATACAACAAGAAATGAAATTCGTCATCTAGGACTCCACATTTTTTACATAATCTGTGTGCTCTTGGAATGTTTCTGTGCCTTCCCAATTCAATGCCTAGGGAATGATCACTAAGTCTAAATTTTGAGAGTAACTGCCTATGTATAAAATTATTACAATTTAAATATTCCTCAGACTGACAATTAGTTTTTAGTTTTTCATATATATACATATGGTATTTCATGTATTGTATGTATTTCTGACAAAGTTGTTATATGCCAAGAGCTGTGTGTCTACAAGAAATGTACAATAACTATTTAACAAATTCAAACTTTGGTCCTTCCCTTAATTTCGACATGTGAACGTCGCTCTTTGTGTGACCTCCATTAAATATCTAAAAAGCAGGACTAAAGACGAGTAAATAGCAGGACTAAAGGCGAGTAAATAGCAGGACTAAAGGCGAGTAAAAAACAACTACAAAAAAAGAGACATGCATAGAGTTCAAAAATTAAAAGTAGTATCAGATATTTTGACCGAATGGATGCCGCTATATTTCATTCTCTCGATGAGACGCACAACACTGAAAATAATTATTGGTGATTTTTTTGCGAATAGTTATACAAATTGAATTTTTCAAATAGTTTAGTACGTTATCATTTTGCAAACAAAGTGTGATAGGTCACACGACCTGGTGTATAATTATAACCACTTAGGTATTAATGTACAACATAGTTAAGATAAGCAACTGTAAACAATACAATTTGGACATTCATTTTGTTTGATATACAAAACCCGGAGACTACAAATAAAGGGGAAATAGCTCTTTCAGGAAATACATTATGCAGATTCTTTGCTGCCATAGTGTGTGCAACATATCACAAAAGCATAAACAACAATACAACAATAAAAAACAGACTTATAAGTACGATAAATTGGAGCAACGGTAAAACGCTCAAAATAACGGTTTATTCTCCACAACGACTTGGGGCAATCGTAGAACGCTCAAAATCACGGTTTATTCCATAATAAATTTGCGCAATCGTAAAACTGTTCAAAATAACAGTTTATTCCACATTTGCATGTCAAAAACAACAAACTCTTAGCATAGAAGATATATAAACGGTTTATTCTCCACAATGACTTGGGCAATCGCAGAACGGTCAAAAACATTACGGTTTGATTAATAGCAAATTATTACGTTTAAAACTTTCAAAGATTCCCTAGTCAATATTTTGGAATAGTTTAGTATTCGAATTTAATTTTTCTTATAACTTGTAACTTAATAAATGATAGAAATCAATCTGAAAGATATCATCAAATCATTTGCATTTTATTTTCGAATATATAGGCATGTAAAATATGAAATAGGTTATACATGTACATGGTTTATTACAGAATCATAGTAGACCATGTTATTATAATGTGGGAATAAATTTGATTTCAAAAGCGATAAATGAACATTAATTTTTACTTGTGACAAGGCGGAACATCAAATCTCTTCTTTATTTTAAAAATTCGTTGACATAACTCTGATGCGTATATACATTTTGATAAACGGATAATAAATTATAGAAATGAAAATAGCTATTTCTTGTGCAACACATTTGAAGAGGGTTTTTTTCCATAGAAAACCATTTTCTCCGACAAAGTGTGTTACTGACAGATTTAGAAAAATATACACGCGTAATCAATTTCACTTGATTTTAACATTTAATTTTGTTCTTTTTTTTAATATATCGCCAACAAGGCTTAGCAAAATAAGAACTTCAAATGGGACTGCACAGTACGTTATGTCTCGTGATACTGCTTTATGTCTCGTGATACTTGTAATTGAGCAGGTGATTCATTTCAAGGTTATTTCTCGAGACCTAACAAAAATAACACACACACACACACACACACTATTTATAATTTACGAAATAATCGGTAAATCCAAATGACCAGTTTTATGTAAACATTTTTATTTTTATTTAATAAGATGAAGTAGTTGTGAAAAGCCGCTCGTCGACGTTCACATGTAAATTGTATTCTTTTCGCAATGTAAAGGATGAAACAAGGTACGATAAGCCACGCCTCTTTTTGTAACTTGGAATCGTCCGATTCACAGGTGAATTCTAGTAACGGGTCTCATTCATAAATTTGAATTATCTCACCTGCTTACCTACATATAAGGTGTGCTAATTAGGCGAAAAGTTATTGTAAACCGGTTAGGTATTGCTTGATGTAACATGTTTAAAATTACCAATATTGTTGACAGTTATTATAAATGAAAATTTTTGATAATTATAATTATCTGACTAACTACACGGGTGAATACACGCAATCGTTAAAACGAGATTAAATGGTTTATTACGCACCAGATTTGAAATGAAATACTTGAATTAAATTTTATTGTAGGAATGCGATTGAATTGAATGTTTGTCACTGAAAGAGGGGCTTGACGCATTTCATGATAGAAAATATTTTAATCACTTAATTCTTTAATGAAAAACATGTTTTCATATGTAAAAAAGAAATATATTTACTTTGTATATAATTTAAATCTTTTTGTTATCTGATTGAATCACATAGGCATATATCATTACAGTTATTTCCACGCAGTAAGCCATACCCATAAATTGTATGTTAACTGGTGCATGTTGTTCTTTAAGAATTATATAAAGATCCTATGACCCAATACGAAATGTATTTACTGCTACAGAAAGGCTGGTACAGACATTCCTTAGTCCAATATTCACCCAACCTATTACTGGTGCAGCAATGTGTTAGGCCTTACAGTTTAGCCTGACATCTTGACCCAAACCTATACTTCGTCGATATACTTTCAGCGTTAGCAATAAGGGATCCAGGAACCAGGCTACTTACAGTTCAACCCTTTGAATACTGTTTATCCTTTTCTTTATCCATAATCATAGAATAAGTTAGGCAATTGAATAAATGACCAGGAGCAGCGTGGATATCAGTGGTTACTTTCGATGATACTAATATAATTTTAGAAATTTAATGTGGCTGGTGGAACTTTTTTTTAAAATTGTTTCGGATTAACTAATTCATATCTTATGAACGTTGCAGATCTTTTTTTTTTAAAACAATTAAAACATCTTTATTGCACTAAATGCTGTTTAACAATGTACTTAGCTTATAGCATTAGGCTAAACATCCCTGTACATTAATCATTAAACATCCATGGAGAATATATAATAATGTTGCAGATCTTGATAATATATTTATGATACCTGCATACAACGATTGATAGATTTATTTTAGTGTTTAACGCCACTTTGAGCTATACTGGTTTCCAACATCCACTGTTTAATTGGTACTATTTTATTTACAGAATGTTTTTGCAATGAACTGAAAGTAACATACTAATCTGTTTGAAGCAGAACAGAACACGTGACTTCGATTGAAATACACAAACACCTTTATTTTGTATACTCCTCTAATTTATCGTGCTGAACATGCATGCAATATTTGCCACTGGACGTAACAGAACGATAGTTAAAAAAAACTGCCACTGAACGTTAAGCAAACAACTATCAATCAATCCTCTAATTTATTGCCATATAATAAAATTGACAGAACTAATGATGAATGATATTTACTTTTGTCCTAATTCTACTGGCATTGTGTGAATTAACATTTAAAACTCCAAAATTACTTTTTATAGCGCATCAACAAATTTCAAAGAGGTAATCGGCGGTGTCGTATATGAAGCAGAATCTGCTAACCCTCCAGTACTCAGTGGTATTGTCCAGTACTCAGTGGTAATGTCCAGTACTCAGCGGTATTGTCCAGTACTCAGCGGTATTGTCCAGTACTCAGTGGTATTTTCCAGTACTCAGTGGTATTGTCCAGTACTCAGTGTTTTCTATGTAGTGTTTTGTTGACCTGCGTATCTTTTTGTTGTTTATCGTTTTGCCATGACGTTTCTCTTCTGTTTATGAATTTTAAATGTCTTCTTGGTATCTACAAACCATTTTTTTTGCTCCAATTTCATATTTAACGAATTAAATGTATAAAATGCATTTTAAAAAATGCGTATTGTTATGCGTTTACTTCTCTACATTGGTTAGAGGTATAAGGGGAGGGTTGAGATCTCACAAACATGTTTAACCCCGCCGCATTTATGCGCCTGTCCCAAGTCAGGAGCCTCTGGCCTTTGTTAGTCTTGTATTATTTTAATTTTAGTTTCTTGTGTACAATTTGGAAATTAGTATGGCGTTCATTACCACTGGACTAGTATATATTTGTTTAGGGGCCAGCTGAAGGACGCCTCCGGGTGCGGGAATTTCTCGCTACATTGAAGACCTGTTGGTGACCCTCTGCTGTTGTTTTTTATTTGGTCGGGTTGTTGTCTCTTTGACACATTCCCCATTTCCATTCTCAATTTTATTTGATACGATTTGATAGAAACTATATATCGGGTATCATACTACTGAATCATCGAAATGATATTATTGATTTAATCATTGTAACAATTTATTGTGCTTCATTTTGTGCTTCATTTGATTGTATAGCTCAAATCCTAAGCACCATGATTAGTTAATAAAATTATCTTATACTTGTACTTTTTTATCTTATCATATTACTTTTTTTTAAAATCAACTCCGAGTCTTGTTTGAGCAGCGAAAAGTAAAATAACAAAAATACTAAACTCCGAGGAAAATTCAAAACGGAAAGTCCCTAATCAAATGGCAAAATCAAATAATAAAGGCAATAGAAGTATACCGATGTTCAAAACTCATAAATCGATAGAAACAAAATACGGGTCACAAACCAAAACCGAGGGAAACGCATTAAATATAAGAGAATGACGACACAACATTAAAAAATGTAACACACACAGAAATGAACTAGACATTAGAAAAAATCCGATGAGATTAACAAATTTAACATCAAAACTAAATTCATGAATTTGGGATAGAAAAGTACCGTGACACGTCTTATAATAATGTAAAACACATCAAACGGATGGACAACAACTGTCATATTCATGACATGGTACAGGCATTCTCAAATGTAGAAAATGGTGGCTTGAACCTGGTTTTATAGCGCTAAACCTCTCACTTGTATGTGAACAATTATAGTAGTTCTTGTTTCCTGTGACGTTTTCAAAAGACAGACACCACAGTCCTTGTTCACACGGACGAAACTGATACCATATGAAAACCTTGCTCACTCCTGCTACGAAAACTCTACCCCTGAAAAATACAATTTAACTGTACACCAGCGTATATAACCTTTGTCAGAACTCTTATCATTAATCTCTGTCAATTTCAAACCTACTTTCATCGAGTTTTAATATAAGAGTGCAAATAAGTGATGGCATTTTCTCAATAAAGTATTCAGACATTCTATCTGTATAAAAAGCACCCTCTCTTTCTAGTCAAAACCTGGTTATACGATTACACATCAAACATGGTGACTCTGGGATCTATTGAATAATCGAAATATCATATATATCTATGGGTTATTTACGGCCAAAGGTGGTTTAAACCGTCTGTAGATGACCACATCTATAACTGTTTGATGGACATAATAATCTTAAAACACCTTTATCAATAATAGTGTCATTATAAGTGACTATACATGTAAACACATCAATAAAAAGATTCCTAAAACCATTAAGTGTCAAGGTTGGTCCTCTGATGGCAACGGTGTATTTGGTTATTGTGAAATTTTAATGTATTTCGAATTTTCTTTTTGGTACGTGACACTGTACAACCGTTGTAATTACAGAACCTGGGCGTTAAAAGGTAGATCATCTACGCTATGTACGCCATATACCGTATACGCAAAACGGCGACGTCGGTTCAACACAGCGAGAACTCACATAGTCTATATGCCAATGCTGTATTTAACTCTATATTTAGCGATTTATTTGTTGTTGTTTCCCTAAAATGAACAAACATTAAAATTGACAATGAAAAGAAAGTAGCTTTTTCCTTTGTAAACTTTTTTTTCAAACCTTAACATTAGCCCAACAATGTTAGATCTGTAAATTTACTTCCCTCGCCGGGATTTGAACTACTGAGATATTGTGGCATCAAATCGCATTGCACTATGCCTGACGCACTAGACCACTCGACCACCTAGGCTCTTAAAAAAGAGCTTTCGGTGGCCGGGTGTTTCCTCATAGAAATAAGATAATGAAAAAAATGGAATGTCTCTACTACCTATCCACTGGTAACCGTATTGAGATTTATTGTTGCTCAGTTTAAACATATTTCATTTCCTTAAATATGCAAAAGGGGTGAGACACAAGTTATACTTCTTTTGTAATATTACAGTGGAGATCATCTCTAACCTCTAATTAGAACTGTCAGAATAATCTGTCATAGAACTGTCTAAACTTTCCTAGAACAATTCTACCTTAGAACTGTTCTTAGTAAAACTGCCGTCAGAATCAGTTGTAGGTAGAACTGAACAAATCAGTTCTAGGTAGAACTGTCAAGATCAGTTCTAGGGTAAAACTGTCCAAATCAGTCCTAGTCGTGGAACTGTCAGTAGATTTCACTAAATCAGTCCTAACCTCAGAACTGTCAGCAGAACTGTCTAAAACTGTTCTAGCCGTAGAACTGACCAAACCTGTCATGATGTGCATGATGTGATGAGAATTGTTTTATTCTTTTGACTTATTCATATTAAAGACAAAGCGTTCTTTTGTCGATGGAACTGACTTAATCAGTTCTAATCGTAGAACTGTTCTAGTCGTATAACTGTTGTAACCGTAGAACTGTTCTAGTCGTAGAACTGACCAAATTAGTTGTAGGTTAGAACTGTTCTAGCTAGAATTGTCTAAAAGGTTTGAGGGTGACAGTTCTACATACTGTCCTAGAACAGTTCTACTGACAGATTTGGTGAGAGGTTTGAAGTTATCTCCACTGTAGGTGTGCAGGAAATACTCGTCGCTGGACTGTTGTCGTTCCATTTCAGTGACTGGAGTATTGGGAAATAATAAGAAATAATTTAATTATTGTTGAGTTCGGAAAGTTGATTGTTATGACAATGTAGTATTACATCCATCATATTTGTTTTAATGATCATCACTAGCAATAAACACATTACAGATTGATTTCCACTTCTTTTCCTGTCACGACAGGAATAAGTGAGGGTGAAGATGAGGGGACTATACAGAATAGAGATGCACCCGCCACATGCGTGTCTGTCCCAAGTCGGGAGGCTGTTATTCACTTCTTTTGTTTTGTACATCAATTTTTTTTCTTTGCTCTTTTGAATTGTTTTTCGCTTGTTAGTATGGGGCCTTTTACAGATGGCTATGTAATTAGTATATGGGTTTTGCGTATTGTTGAAGGCAGTTAAATGCCATACAGTTGTTAACTTCTATGTCATTTTGTCTCTGGTGAAGTGTTATCTAATTGGCAATCATACCACATCTTCTTGTTTTCAAACAAATCTACAGATAAAATGAACATACACAAACACAGAATGGAACAAAAAGGGCGTATAACAAAGTTTTCAGAATAATGGGTGCTAGAATACAAAGAAGAGGGAAAGTTTGGTAAAAAGTAAAGTGTGAAAAAAATGACCTTAAAATTTAAAAAACAATACAGACATGAAAGAACCCCATCAACATGATCAAGACCCTCATAAATAATCTATATTTCATGTAAAACACACATTTCTTATTACAGATTTGTGACTTTCGGTGCCGACGATTGTTTGTTAGTCATTATTTTAAGAACATCTATGCATATTTGGTTTTTGATGAAATATGATATAACTGTACTTTTCAATTATATAGATTCATTATTAATCATTTGTTCCGGTCGGAGAACAGGAAGCCAGTTTACCGAACCAGTACTTTGAGTATAGTGACTTATGTTTCTCGCGATATTTTGGCGTTATTTGATGCATGTATACAAAATCAACTTTAGGAGGAATTGTTGATGTACGTGTATATACGTAGTTATCTTGAGTAGGAACTGCGGATGCTATGCATACGAATTCACCTTCGGTAGGAATTAAGAATGCATGTATACGAATTCACGTTTGATAGGAATTAAGAATGCATGTATACGAAGTCACATTTGATAGGAATTGAGAATGCATGTATACGAATTCACATTTGATAGGAATTGAGGATGTATGCAAATTTAATGTTCATTATTTAAAGATATTACGACTGAAAAATCAAGACTGACCAGCACTCAAAAGAATACACTATAACTTATTGATTGATTGATTGATTGATACTAGTAGGTGTTTTACAACACTTTTAGCCTTATTATGCGTATTTTGAAATTCTCCTCCTAATGTAGTTATAGTCACTAACGAGTACGAAAAATATAAGTTACTTGGAAGTATACAACAATCATAAATTCATTTATTTTCTATATGGAAATCATACGAAAAAATCTTTAATGCGTTCAAGAAATAGTAACATGAATATTTATAACCATCAAACGTGCCAAGAGAATGCTAATTCATCTCTATAAACTCGTAATAGGTACCAGGATCAAAATTTTGTACACTAGAATCGCGCATCATTTTGCAAAAGATTCATCAGTGACGCTCGATTAAAAAAAGGTAAAATTGACAAGTAAAAAAGTTAAAGAGCAAAAGCCTTCAGTTGAAGTCTTTTTCTAGGGTAGACAATCCTCAACATATCGAAAAATTATTTTTTTGCAATCAGTTAATTTATTGATATGACAATATAAATGATAATTCATGTCAACACAGCAGGCAGTGCTGACTAGTGGGTTTTTGATACAAGGGAATACTAAGTGTTAATAAATTCTAAAATTATACGTCATTCAACTCGTCTTCGTCACTGCATAGTAGGTCCTCCACCAAAGCAAAACTTGAAGTTTCCGACATAATGATATCATTTTGATATTGTTGTTCAGCAGAGAGCTTCTTTGGTGCTGGTGGGGGAGGCGGTGGTGGATAAACAGTTCGTGACCTCTCGGGCGTTGACATTACTTTCAACTTTCCAGCTCTCGGACTTACCCCACCAGATTTCTGCTTTTCTATTGATGATCTTGAAACAAGAGTATAAGCCCTAACTGGCTTCCTATCAAGGTTAAAGATATCCATGGTCGAAGCGATTACTTTGATCTGTCCTATTTGCTTTATAAACTCACTGAAGCTTCGTGCATTTTTTTCAATGATCAGATCGAGTTTGATGAATTTGACCTTGTCCTTTAAACCTTGTAAATACCGGTCAGTCTGCAGCAACATCTCGTGCACAGACTGCAGCTGCAAAAACATTTGAGTTACTGGTGATATTTCTTTCTTCTGTTCTGTTTCGTGCAACATATTTGACAATTTTTCTTTCGTTTCACTGAACTCTATTTCTTGGGTTTTGATAGCGTCCCGATGATAGGAGTATGCTTCGTTAAGCTGACTCAGCAGATTATTTTCGATGGTGTCAAGGTGATTTTCCATATCTAGTCTAAGCTTTTTTATGTCATTTTCTAATTTGTCTCGTTTTTCATCTAGATCAATTATATTCTTGACACGATTTTCAATGAGTTTATCAATGCAATCCGTAACCTCTTTGATTTTATCGGTTGCAGATGAAATGACAGGTGATGACTTGAGACCACGTGATGCGTCATCCATTCTCAAGACTTGTTTGCAATGGTTATGAACGTCACGGTAACATATGTGACAGTGAGTTGTTCCATGAGTCGTACAGAAAAACTCCGCCTTGTTTTTCATGTGCTTTGAACAGAATATTTCGTGAGTCAAAATAGATGCTGGAAGTTTTAAATACTCCTCAATTGGTAGGGGTTTGTGGTTCTTTGTGATTCCCAACTTCCGGTGAGTATTATCACAGTCTTCGCATAAACACTCCTGGCAAACGGAACACCACGACACTGCCTCTCTTTCGTCATCATTGGTCTTACAAGGGTCACAATGAGGTGCTACAGTTGTCATCTCAATGTTTTGAACTGTAAAACGTTTAAACAAGATATGAAGGCACAACTTTAAGATATAGTGTCGCAATAAGAAAAACAATGTGCATATGCTAAACCATTTGCTAGAGGATCGTTATAGTAATACGAATGAGGGTCTGGTTAGGGGTCCCTTAGGTTTGTATTCTTTGATATTTTTAAATCATTGTACTCTATTCCTTATATTTGCTCATTTTCTCTATTATTTATTCTTTTGCCTATTATTGTTTTTTGGTAAACTCCTCCGAAGCCCTAATAAATTGAAATAAAAAATTACCCAATACGCTCCTATTTAGCTCTTTTAAATTGTTCACATATTTTGTTACTAATATGTATGGTCAGATTTATGTAGTATTTATACTCATTCTTTTGCAAGACGGCCTATAATCGGGATAAAACGTTGCTGCTATCTCATATTACTAATGTGTGGCAGAGTCATATTTGATTGATATATTAAAATATGATATTGTTGATTATTAATTTTATTGCAGTGTTTGATAGTTTAGTTACTCATTGTTTTTATTTCTAGCACTATTGTTCTAGTATTATTCTTTTTTCCTTTTGGTGAACCTCTTTTCTTTCATATCAATTTGGAGGGAAAATTCTAACCTTTTGATTGGTCAATCTTTAGGCTATAGGCCTTACTATAGGTTTTCTTTGTTTCTGGTAGATTTAGACTGCAGACATATTGGAATGCAGTGAAAATTACCTGCTTGATATATTCAACTCTGACATTCATGATATTTATATTATACTTCTTGGGATTTTCAAAATTCTTATATTCAGGTTAGTTGATTAACCTTATTTCTAATTAACAAACTAATAGTATGTTATTTTAATACTTTGTGGAAGGCTTGATTGTGTGTATTGAATGGAGGAATATTTGGAGTATGAAAGAGTAAAAGATTAAATCATTTTATAAAAACACAGAGTCACATTAAACATTTAATATAAAACTTTCTAGTATTTTAAATATTATAAAGTTACAATAAAAGTAAAAGACAGATAACTTTGGTATTTGAATAATACAGAATTCTGAAACTACGTATTTTAGATGTAGTTGTGTATTTTATTTAATTGGTGAAATAGTCCTGTCACTGGACTTATGAATGTTATATTTATATTTATTCAGGATATGGATTAAAACTTAGTCGTACATATATGAGTAGTGCTCAGATTTTATATACACGTACAGCACTGTGATGCTTCCGGCTATTACACAGACCTTTGTACCATATACATGGTAAGCATTGTGTTTTATGTTATCTCTTTGTAATGTCTGTGTTGTCTATGTTTTATTTAAGTAATTGTCTAATTATGTGAAGTGTAGTTTATGTGATATACTTATGTTGGTCAGAATTTGTATACTTTGTATACAAATCTATTTATAAAATGGACAACTCATTAAGAGATTTGAGATGTACATAACTGTTTATTATTACGAGATACATATGAATTATATTGTATTGGAAAGTTAACTAACGAGTTAGATTTGGACTTATTTGAGTATATAGTTATTTAAGGAATAAGTATAAATTGTAGTTATTCCCCTTTGCCCATATGTTACATGTACTGTCTTGTCATGTGAATATTTATCATTTGTTATTATATGTTGTAGGGTCTACATATTGTGTAATAAAAGACAAAGAACCCTATATCATCGTGTATGTTGTATTTGTCTAGAAAATACCCCGTTACAAATGCAACATGTCTTTTAAATATGAATATAAAACAGAAGATGTGGTATGCATGCCCATATGATCAGACAACTCTTCACACGAGACCAAATGACACAGAAATTATCAACTATAGGTCACCATACAGCCTTCAACAATGAACAAAGCCTATACCACACAGTGGGCTAAAAAAATGCCCCTTAATGACAAATGTAAAATAATGTAAACTTAAGGCATACTAGTAATATACATGTATGTACAAAATATTGAACGAAAATCAAACATGTAACACAGGTCCTGACTTGGGATAGGAACATACAGAACGTGGCGGGGTTAAACATGTTAATGGGCACCTAACCCTCCTCTATAGTCATAGGTCAGTGGTGCAACAGAACAATACAAGACTTGTACAAACCAATAAACAAACAACGCACAAGCACATATAGACTATTTAGTTTCCTAGACCATCAATACAACAACTGTCTATAGAAATTATCAATCACTTGTCAACCTAAGGTTACCTTAAAATCCTTAATTCGAACTTTTATCATCAGTTCATGACTTTATAAAGAGTTGCGAAAATGAGGTTCATGTCCATCAACAGTTACTATGGTTGTGTTTTAGGTTTTAAACAGTTCTGTTTGGTTGTGTTCCCGGTTAAAACTATCTTATATTTAATATGTTTTTGCTTTTTTTTTTATACAAAAATGATGTAAAAACCTCTGGTGATGTGAAACATACATTTTATATTCAGTACATGGTAAAGATTTAAAAAAAAAAACTGTGAGAACTAAGGTAAGGGCAAATTCGCATAACCTCCAATTCAAAGTATCAAATTTTGATATTCTGTGTTCATGGTTATTGTGATGGAAGCACGACTTTTGTAAACAATCCATGAATATAAGCAGAGGAAACTAGCTACCATGCTATATGCTGCATCATTTTTATCTGTGAGGTCACTAATAGTCTTACAAAAACGCTTGTACAATACAAAAACTGTTTTTTTTTCATTTCGTTGGACGTTTTTAAAAGTGATTCGATAGTAAAACGATTTAAAAAAAAAACAAAGATTTTAAATATGTAATTCTTACCCATCAGTCTAAATTGTAATATAACTTTCTGTTTTTAGATCCACTGAAACACTTTTGCATTATATTTTATTTTTTTGTTTATAAGATAATCTTGCTGCTATTAAACTAAATTAAACAAAATATAATACATTGTACTTACACAATTAGAGATATACAACTCAATTAAGGACTTCTCTCTGGTAGATTTGAATGATTTCAACCGAATAAAGTGACACAATGAATCGTTTTGTTTTTCGTTTTACACAAATACAATTGAACGTGTAATATGAATAGCATATTATTTATAAGACACTATATAGTGTTTAAAGGGAGACAACTGCAAACGTAAATTTTAAATGTTATCCATACAAAAAGACAGGCTACAAATGTGTAAACAAACCATGGTTGATCAATCCTCGCTTTAGACAATATTGATTAGATATAGGAAATGTGGTATGAGTGCCAATGAGACAATTCTCCATCCAATTAACAATTTTTAAAAGTAAACCATTATAGGTCAATGTACGGCCTTCAACACGGAGCCTTGGCTCACACTGAACAGCAAGCTTTAAAGGGCCCAAAAATTACTAGATCAATTGTTTATTTTGTCAATTGTTCTTATATTTGTTAACCACAAGAGTGACTGGAGAATAGAGGCATCGTCACTCTTAGTCTTCTTCAGGTCGGCAATAAAACCCTTGCTAAAGTGGATCGTCCATTAAAAGTTTGGTTGTGCTGGGTGAACAAGCTCGAGCCACGTAGGTCAGAATGAGGAGTTAAATCCGGTGCCAAGATTGGTACGAAATTCTCTAACAGGACATTCGTTTTGTATTTTTGTCAAATTGTTTTTTCCTTGAACATTCTGAAATATTAGCCATTGAACGTCAAGCAGCCAATAATCAATCCATCTTTTTTTTATAATTTAGCGCCACATTATCTATTTGTGTTGCCTATTTTTCTGTTTGCCCCCATTTAATAGCCCTTTAACTGTTCACTCTTTGCCCATTAATTTTAATTTGGAAAATCGGTCTAGACCCTCATGTAAAGTCAACCAAGTATAGAATATCTTTTGTGAGTCAACTGATTCAGATAAAAAGGGTTAAGTGAATTAAAGGGGCATCAGCTGTCATATTCATGCTCACCAAATTGACTTAACTTCTCACATTTGAAGTAAAACATACTTAAACGTTTATCCAAATTATAAAAAGTCTTAAATAAACCATTTACAACACACGACCGGGTTATATGTATCTGAATTTCGAGTGTATTTTAGTCTAATCGCCTACTGATTAACCATCGGTTTGACCTCCAAAGACTGTCGACTGTCATTTAACCTGATATAAAACATGACTATGGTGGCCTTCGGGTTATTGTCTCTATGACAAATGCCATATTTCCATTCTCAATTTTATATAAATCGATACCAAACTCATGCAATTGAATTTTCTAGGTCTGTTTGAGTTCATATTATAGGTTAAACATATATTTAAATCATCATTGTACCTGTATGTAAATAAGTTTTTGTGGATCGAATCAGTCAAATGATTTACTCTTGTTTCACTTTCGATGTTGACATTCTTTTCCTTTTAATAACCGAAGACGCTTGCAAGTGAAAAATTAATCAGCGATGTTTACCAGTTTATTGTATCATTATTAAATCATAGCTAAATGAGTTGTACATACTACAGTAACCGCTATAAGTATTTTGATACATTATTTTGATCACTGTGAACATCAAAAAGATGTTGTATGATTGCCAATAAGACAACTCTCCACAAGAGACCAAAATGACACCACAGAAATTAACACTTATAGATCACAGTACGGTCTTCAACAATGACCAAAGCCTTTATCGAATAGTCAGCTTGAAGGCCCCGCAATTATAATGTAAAATAATTCAAATGAGAAAACAAGTTAGTTTTCCTAGTTTCTTCTGTCATCAATCCGAGGTTGTGAATTCGAATCCTACACGTGGTAGGTGAATTTGACTCCAATCTATAATGAGTAGGATTGTCAGTTTTCATACCTACGATTGGTGGTTCTCTCCGGGCACTACAACTTCCTCGACCAATCAAATCTGACCGCCACAAATATCACAGTAGTGTTGGAGGTGGCGTTTACTTCCAATCAGTCAATATGTTTCCAATTCTAACATCGGAGTTTTACAGTGCATATTGCTGTGAGTTTTTATATTCCACATTGACTACATGTATAGGGGAGGGTTGATATATCACAAAATATGTTAAATGCTGTATTTTTGTGCCTGTCTCAAGTCAGGAACCTCTAGACTTTGTCAATCTTGTGTTTTTTAATTTTGGTTCATTTGTATGTTTCAAATTTTTTTTTTAGAAGTCAGCTGAAGCCCGGATGCGGGATTTCTCACCGCAACGAAGACCCATCGGTGGCCTTGTGCTATTATCTGATCTATGGTCGGGTTGTTGTCTCTATGATAAATCCCCGTTTCCATTCTCTATTTATGGAATTTCTGTTATATTTTTTTCTGTTAAAGATGAAATAATCTCAAAAATGTGGTTCACACAGAATAACCCGCTACTTGAAATTGTGCACGACATTTTGTTTAGGTTATTTCAAATAGACAGAAATCGATATTATAGTCATTCGTTATAATTTACTGTTGTTTTTAAATAAGCTGTACATAAACTAAATAATTGTAGCGATTTCTGTAATTATATTCTTTTTTTATTTCGATATAATCGCTTTTTCTCCTATTAGTTGAACAGAAAAAAAGGACATTAAGAAAAATGTATGCTTCTTTCAAAGGCAGATTGTGAGCGTAAATGAACGGCGACTCCATTTTTGTCGAGCCTGCAACTTTTGTTGCAGAAAGCTCGACATAGGGATTGTGATCCGGCGGCGGCGGCGGCGGCGGCGGCGGTGTTAGCTAACTTCTTAAAAGCTTTATATTTTAGAAGGTGGAAGACCTGGATGCTTCATACTTTGTATATAGATGCCTCATGTTACGAAGTTTCTGTCAGTAACATGTCCAATGTCCTTGACCTCATTTTCATGGTTCAGTGACCACTTGAAAAAAAAGTTCAAATTTTTTGTAATGTTGAATTCTCTCTTATTATAAGTAATAGGATAACTATATTTGATATATGCGTACCTTGCAAGGTCCTCATGTCTGTCAGACAGTTTTCACTTGACCTCGACCTCATTTCATGGATCAATGAACAAGGTTAAGTTTTGATGGTCAAGTCCATATCTCAGATACTATAAGCAATAGGGCTAGTATATTCAGTGTATGGAAGGACTGTAAGGTGTACATGTCCAACTGGCAAGTGTCATCTGACCTTGACCTCATTTTCATGGTTCAGTGGTTATAGTTAAATTTTTGTGTTTTGGTCTGTTTTTCTCATACTATATGCAATAGGTCTACTATATTTGTTGTATGGAATGATTGTACGGTGTACATGTCTAGCGGGCAGATTTCATGTGACCTTGACCTCATTTTCATGGTTCAGTGGTCAAAGTTAAATTTTTGTGTTTTGGTCTGTTTTTCTCATACTATATGCAATAGGTCTACTATATTTGTTGTATGGAACGATTGTAAGGTGTACATGTCTTGCGGGCAGATGTCATGTGACCTTGACCTCATTTTCATGGTTCAGTGGTCAAAGTTAAGTTTTTGAGTTTTGGTCTTTTTATCTAATACTATATGCCATAGGTCAACTATATTTGGTGTATGGAAATATTTTATGATCTTTATGTCAGTCGCACAGGTTTTATTTGACCGTGACCTCATTTTCACGGTTCATTGCACAGTGTTAAGTTTTTGTGGTTTGGTCTATTTTTCTTAAACTATAAGTAATAGGTCAACTATATATGTTGTATAGAAGCATTGTTAGCTGTACATGTCTGCCTGGCATGGTTCATCTGACCTTGAGTTCATTTTCAAGGTTCATTGGTCTATGTTTAGTTATCTTGGTTAATGTTAAGTTTATTTGACAGCTGTTATAAAGCTTAGCTTTATACTAAGGACTATCAACATAATAGCAATGATTAGTATAGAAGGCGAGACATTACAGCGTGTGCACTCTTGTTTTTTTATTTCATTTTTCTATTAGGTATAAGTAAGGAGGTTAAGTTCACTTATAGAAAAACATATAGAATTTATTAAATAAAAAAAAATGTTTTAGACCCGCGAGCCCCCTTAAGGAATAAATCGTGAAAAGAACGATGGTGACTTCACGGTCACATGACAACATTATGTCAACGAGGTGATAGAAAAAACTTTCAACCATTCAAAAGACGTGTTACATGGTAATATTAGGATTTTTTCTTGTTGGACTGCTGTCTCATTGGTATATTTTCCTATTCCGCTAATAAGCTGACTAATAGCTGGGAAACATAAAAGCGTAGTCTTTTAATTAAGTACCTAATATTTATTATAAACATAGCAAATTTCTAATACAAACATTCAGCAAGATATAAAGTATATATAAAAAAAAATTATTTAACAAGATCAATACCGCTTGTTAGAGTCAAAGTGTTATGTAATGTGTTAAGAAAAGTATTGATAAAATTTAGCAAAATCGGTTGCCAAGGAAACCAATTTGTTATTCAATTTCGGTAACCGCTATAGATTTTTACAACGTTACAATATTGAAGGTTGTTTATCATCAGACACTTCTTGCTTGTAAGTTTAATACATTGGATTACTACAATTACATAATGTACTAAAATAAATAACGCACAGCTAAAATGAATTTGCTAATTTTTGTTTGCACTATTTAGTAAAAATACGTTTTCCTAAAAAAATATTTAAAAAAAACACCAAATATTCAAAAGATTTGAGATTTTTCTTCAACATAAAAGAAAGATAATATAATCAATTAGCCTTATCTACAAAGCAACAATGATATATACAAATGTAACGTTTGTGGTTTCGAAGATATAATTACGACATCGTTGAAATCATGACATCTAATAAATTCACTGACGACGTTTAATTTGTATGGTGTAGAGTATGTCATAGTACATTTCTGGACAACATGAATACTTCTGTTCATTCCTAACAGCACTTGATCCGACTATCTCGTACCCAGGGTTTTCCCTGTAGTTGTCAAGCATCATATGAGGACTGACGACAGCCAACTCAATTTCATCTCCACTGTACGTCCAGGACCCGAACTTAAATTGACATTCGATAACATCGTCATGATTCGTGCAGTTGTCAGTTTCATACTGGTTAACAGGAACGACAATAACGTCCCCATTCTGACTTATTACAGCATTTGGCTCGTATGATGGCTTTGGAATAGCACTGCAAAAAAATCAGCATAGTGTTAACACAGTGTCAGTCAAAATGTATTGCAGACCGAACAGAAAATAAGTCTCAATGCAACGGGACCTTGTTTACCGACAGGGTAAGATTTCGCGAATAGCTTTCGTCTGGTACCTGTCACGTGATTTTAATCTATACTCAGCAGCTAATGTCAGACACGCGTCAGAAACAGAAATTTGAATATTGGTGCAGGGAAGATTTTTTTGAAAGAATTTGCATATTTACAATGGGGTCTATTTTTTGCACTTTTCCTTTTTTACGCACGAGTTCTAACCAGGATGCCCAATCTCTAAATCCAGACACTCATAACCAACGGCACTTTTGCTTATATTACTTACTTGTTGTATAGAACTAGATCTGGTGTCCATATGAGAGACATTGGAAGGTGGATTTTCGCTGGTGGACCAGCCCAAGTCAATCTACGGTCATTCCAGTTCATCTGTGACCAAACCTGAATAAGCATTCCTTTAGGATTCTGCAAATGACATAAAAAATTATTACTATAGAAGTTCGTTTTTTTTGCAGGATTTTATATTTTATTTCTTAAATTAATGGCGCGAATGTCAAATTCTAGTATCAACTATAACCTTGCAGTTCCCATCATTGATAATGCTTTCTGGATAACCGTTCTCAACTTTGATGATCGCGAAATAAGCGAAAATACCCATGAAAGGCAATTCCGTCTTATCGTATCAAACGTTCTTGGTTAGGGATAAGACGATTATTAAACTTTTCTCTCATTGACGATTATAATGTTGTGAGAGAAGCGTGTAACATTAGTTTCAACTATTCAAAACCAATATCATTAAACTTCACCAAATATTCAGAAAACATCATGCTCTTTAATCTTTATATAAAATTGTACAAAGAAAGAAAAAAAACTTTGTTTAATAAAAAGACGAAATGACGTGGTCGTCATGAACTTACATAATCCATCTTTACGGGATTCAATGCATGTGTGATTTTAACAATTGGATGGTCAGTTGTTCCAGGGTAGGCATATTTGTTGTAATCCTTCAACACCTTTTTTATTGCTCCGTCTCCAGTGACATTAACAGACCCTTTTAAACAATAAAAAAACAAAACATAATATATTTCTAATGAATTTTTTTCTTAAATGCATAAGGTCAACAACCGGGGCCTCCATGGCCAAGTTGACTAAGTATAAGTAGTTCATCTATTTGTTAGTTCGAACCCCGTCTATATCTTAATTGACAGTGATTACCAGTTTACCCGTCGAAGGTCGGCGGTTCTCTGCGCTTTCCAAATGGGCGTGAAGATGGCTGACAGTACAATTCACATAATTCATTTTGGGGCCTTTTATAGCTGACTATGCGGTATGGACTTTGCTCATTGTTGAAGATCGCACCTTTAGTTGTTAAGTTCAGTGTTATTTTGGTCTCTTGTTGAGCGTTGTCTCATTGACACTCACACCACATTTTCTTTTTTTATATATATAATGTCAAATCATCAGTGGTGCATGCACTTACAAAGGATGTGCATTCCGTTTAGTAACGCGACTATTCTACTAAAGTACTTGGTATGCGATTTTTCAATATATGACAAAACATTTTAATATAGTGTTTATCAACTTATAGGTTGCATTCTGTAAATACACACAATGCAATTTCCCATAGAAACTCCCTTTTAGAGGCTAAAACTGTGACACTTTTACGTTTCGCGCAAAATGTTATCCCACAACAGAAAGTTTATGAGCACTACTATTTTATTCAAAAGTCAAAATATAGGGATGAGTTGCATATTTCCAACATTTATATGCCCAGAATTTCTAAAAGTTTAAACTTATACTAAAATTCTATAATACCCTTACCTAAATTTTTGGACCTTCTAAGAATTAAAATTTAGGCCCATCATAATTTTCTATACTGGTTACATTCTCAAGCGATGTCTTTATGAGATGAAATACAGAGATCATAAATGGGAACCAGTACGTTAACAAATTAACAAGAAGATATAAACAATCAGGCTATTGTGGTAGTTTTTGCATTAAGCGTTTAATACAGGCAAATATTTTACACAGGATACAATTAAACCAGTTGCGCCAGACATGCACGAAACGGTGTTAACATATATAAATTATTAATGATATATTGACTATCGTATAATGTCCAATGGCAAACACTTCATGCATACTAATGTAACCTATGAATTCTCCTCAAAGAAGTGATACCACGAAGACAGCGTGCAACTCTATTTGAACACAAGTCTTCCGATTAAACGACACTTATTCCAGCTAATGACGTGGTAATGTGTTTACGTATTGATATTGATGCCCTTTACCATTTATTTAGCTGACAAAGCCAGTTTAGTTAGTATGCGACGTCATTACGCTGGACAAATGAATAGCAAGGGCATACCACGATACAGTTACAGGGGAGGTAACGACGTTGCTAACGTAAAATTGTTATTTTCTCGACGTCAAACTACGACTTACCGCAGTTTTCGACTGATTTTCATCATTCAAACTGATTTAATTTGAAAACGAGTGCATGGACCCCTATTTTTTAAAACGACTATTTGTTTCATTTTGCAGGGAAATTATGTGGACCAAATTTTATAAAACTGTAAATAGTGCAATTTTTGTAATTCTGATAAATATACAGCAAAACATGACGTTTTTTTCTCAATTCATGACCATTTGATAAATATGAGTTATTTCTGAATAATAAATGCATACTTTTTTGGAGACTTATAAAATACAGAAATTTCAAATTATTTAACAAAAACAATTTGTAATTATCTATTAAAACAAAAAAGTTATGACTTTCTTTCGAAAGCGAAAATACGGCCACAAATCCGAATTTTGAGAAAATATACAAAATTTAGACCTCATTTAACTCAAAAAGTAGCACATGAAGGTATATTTTTTATTACATATTTGATTGACTCAGGCAAAAAATAGCCTATATGCAAATTTTCATCAAACTTTAAATACGGGATCAAGACTGTATCGTATGCCCTTAACCAATAATGAGATTTTATCCTGCAATTGGGTGTTCTATATACAGATACAGCCCTACAGATATTGCTATGCTGTATCTGTATAATATACAGATATCGCTTTAAAGCTCCGCCCACTGCCGAACTGAGTATTGTATGAACCTGCGTGACCTCAGAATGTGTATTGCAGTTGCATTCCAATGAGGTACTACGATTACTTTTATATGTTCTGTTTGTTTTCAAACATTTCTTTGGAGCAATAAGAATCAAACCAATTTTCTGATAACATACAAACATGAACAGCAGTATTTTCTACGATGACAACTATCGATTTCAAAACTTGAATGTGGATGATTGTGTAACAAAATAAACCATGTCAATTTCAGCATGCATGTTTAGTGAGTGTCGAGTCTGAAGCGTAGGACAACTCGTACACTCCTGTTTCAAATTGGACAATGTTTTGTTATTTGTATTTACTGTGGAAATTATTTGTTATGTTAAAACAGATAATTATTCACCTTGAGCGATGTATTATTTTTGACCATTCGGGATTCTTTTTTTGCGAACCGTCTTCAGCTGAATGTGTGATTACTGTATCGTATTACTATACGGACCTCAAGGGGTTTCAAATCGAAAATAAATCCAAAACATGTGTTTTTTGTGTAAAACAAATAATATACAGAATTAATTGCAGGATAAAGACAATAACTGTTTAGTGTCTTTAAATATTAGCTGTATTTGTACTCAGCTCGAAACAGGTGTTGTAGCTCGCTAAAAGCTCGCATACACCTTGTTTCCTAGCCTCGTACAAATACAGCTGATATTTAAAGACACTAAACAGTTATTGTCTATTTACAGACCAGTATGGAGATGCCACGATAAGCGAAACTCCGTTATTGCTAAATATCGAAATTTTCGAGAAAAACTCAGATAGAAACTATCTATGAAATTATTTGGAGTGTCAAACGACAAACTAAATCAAACATCATATGGCTCAACTGGTGTTTTTTTAATATCAGGATCTCTGACAAACAATTTGAAAAGTTACTGTATACAATGATTGATTTTTGTAAAGTTCACACCAAGTGTAAGTTACTGTATGCAATGATTGATTGTTGTAAAGTTCACACCAAGTGTAAGTTACTGTATGCAATGATTGATTGTTGTAAAGTTCAAACCAAGTGTAAGTTACTGTATACAATGATTGATTGTTGTAAAGTTCACATCAAGTGTAAGTTACTGTATGCAATGGTTGATTGTTGTAAAGTTCACACCAAGTGTAAGTTACTGTATACAATGATTGATTGTTGTAAAGTTCACATCAAGTGGCAAACATATGATGCATAGTCAGAAGGCAACAAAAACGTATCAATTCAAAAGGGATGCAGGGCTTGAACTTGCTTTTTCATTAGAAAAAGAGCGTATCGTGATAAATTTGGCGAGGGCACAACTGCTAATTCAATAAACCACTTGCAGACCCTAAATGAGTTACTGCAAAAGTCCCTTCTCGCTGCATCGGAATAAACGTCCATTTTCAAATAGACGTGGCTACGTATTTATACATCCATATCAAAACTATTTAATATGGGATTTTTTGTCGACGAGTGAAAAATATATCTTAATAGGTCTGTTAATCATTAATTAAAATTGTCAATAGTCCAACATGGCGTACTCACAAAATACGTGAAATTTTTCATTAACCCTGTGAAATTTAATAGCGAATTATAGTGAACTATAAATAATAAACACATATGCCTTTAAATTCAAATATCTTCTGCATTTCAATCGTTTGCAATGCTCAATTACAAATACATCTGAGAAATTAATCAGTCACACTTTTAAACGACGCTTGCTTACAGTCAGGAAATTATACTTTTTTTGAATATTGAATAAATTTAAAATATGTGTTATATTACATAACATCTACAAATGCATAAAATATTTACTTACCAGAAACTATTTCAGAAACGCACAAAATGAAAATTGTAAAGTAAATCATTCCCATCTTCCTGGTTTGATCGCCACACAAAAGATGAAGTCTGTATGATTCTCAAAATGCCAAATTCAAAAATCGATTCTGCCGCCGACCTCGCTGAATAAGTTTGGAAGCAGTTGATTAAATACACTGCCGACCTTACTGTTATAGGGGAAATAAATTCGGAGGAGCAAATCACATTTGTTTATTGGTGAATACGTCAAACAATTGATTTTTTTAGAAATCTGCATCTAATTAAGACGATTCGTGCACTGTGTAATTATTTTTATTAAACCGTTCTTACAAATGAACTTTTTTCATAGCATTTATGCTGTTTAATATTTTATACTATCGCAAAAAAAAACAAAAATAAGAATGGAAATGGGGAATGGAATAAGAATGGAAATGGGGAATGTGTCTGAGGTCAGAGAGACAACAACTCGATCAAAGAGGAGAAAAGAGCCGAAGGAAACGAATGCAGTGGCGGATCCAAAAGGGGGGGGGGTTCCGGGGATTGGAACCCCCCTTTTTTTGGCCGATCAATGCATTTGAATGGGGACATATAGTTGGAACCCCCCTTTGTCCTGGGTTGGGAACCCCCTTTTTAAAATGGCTGGATCCGCCACTGGAATAGGACCTCAATACGGCGAGAAAATCCCGCACCATGAGGTGTGCTTCAGCTGGTCCCTAAACAAAAATATGTACTTGTTCAGTGGCAATGAACGCCATATTAAACTCCGAATTATATAATTATATAAAAGAAACTAAAAAAAAAAAATAGAGAATGTTTTGAATAATTTTAGTCAATTCAGAGAAAAATTCTGCATTAACTGTTGCTGTATTGTCGGAGGAAAAAACTAGTTTCTTTATATTTATTATTTATATATTTTTTTTTAAAATAATATCGCTCTATTTTTAGTTCTCTCATTTGTTCGAATTTACAGACGCTAATTTGTTTTCTATTAACAATGATTAACGCAATGCATCTTTATCCAAATACAAATGATTTTAAAAAAAAAAGGGACTAAAAATGAGAACCGCTGTTTTATGGGAAATGTTTTGTTATGGTTTTGTTTGTGAAATGTATTTTGTGTATGCATTCATATAATTTAACGTAAATTTATTGTTAAGGAGGCTCGAGGGTACTAAAATTTCACCAAAATTTAAACAATTTATTTAAACTCATCGGTGACCTATATTTTTTGAATGCCCTTTCCTAAACCTGGCTTAATTCGAAAAAAATGTATGCTTCTTTCAAAGCCAGATTGTGAGCTTAAATGAACGGTGACCTCATTTTTTTATTTTATTTTTCTATAAAGTATATGATAAAGTTCACTTATAGAAAAAAAATAGCGAAATGTTATATATAAAAATAATAATATTTATACCCGTGAGCCCCCTTAAGACTATATGACAATTAATATTTGTCACAATATAAAAGACCTCAAATTTTTCCAACAAATTGTACCATGACAAGCCAATTTTAAAAAATATATACAAGAAACGTTTTTTATTTATTGTATGCAAAGAAATTGTTGATTTCGCTTTCGAAGTAAAAGAGAGACAAAATATAAAGAAAGGATATTCAAACCAACAGGTCGATTGATTGGTTGATTGTTGGTTGCTTAAAGTCCAGTGGCAAATATTTCATGCATATTCAGGACGAGAACAAGTTCACAATAAATACAATAGGAAGGTTGATACAATAGAGGCCATCTGGGATGATGGTCGGGGAAATTTGGACTGCCACTGGAAAATGAGGGTATATTGGATAGGGACAGAAATTTTGCCTTGCAACAGGCCACCTACGGACCCCTCAAAGAGTTGTTGCAAGGGTTCTTAACGTGCAAAGAGCGTGGCACTCTCTTTACACGAGGCATCGGATTTAACGTCCCCCTTCTGACCGGACGTGACTGCGAACTTGATACATCCCGCACAGCCAAACGGACGCCCCACTTCGACAAGCGTTTTACTGCCGATCGGGAGAAGACTAAGTGACCATATTTCTATTCCCCAGTCACCCTTGGGGGGCCAACAGGTCGAAAATGAGCTCATAGTGCCATAATTAAAAACAAAACGACCAAAACACAGAATATAAAACACAGCATAGATAATTAAAGACTGGTCAATACGAACCATACACCGAAGTGATCTCATGAACTCCGATCATGCCCAACATTTTGTGTTAATCTGAAATATTTGGATCAATTCTAGTTGAAGTGAATAGGCAAAAGTGGATTAGTTCTTGTCTTTTATCTGACCATAGGAAATCACCATTTTTGTAATTCATGTAATTTTTCTTGTCCTACAGCTTCACCAAATGGTTATTTTGAACTTGAAACACGTTTAAAGAATAGACAAGACTATCATTTCAATACGCACAATAAACAGTACAGTGATACAAAAAAGGCACACAAAACTATCTAACACTCGAGCAAGAGAAAGATAGACCCTTTCATCAAAACTAGGGGTGATCTAAGATGCCACGGAAAGGTAAGTATATCCAGCTCCAGTTGTTTAATAGAATATTACTTGCTTAAGACACAATGACAAACACTGAATTTTTACAAGACAGGAAAATATTAAACAGTTTCTGCAAGTTTGCAATTTTGTTTTTAACCGACAGGCCACATTTGAATTTATCATTAAGTTTGTAGGAGTGATCGTTAACTTGCAGATAACGTGACATTCTCCTTCACGAGAAATCAGATTCAACATATACATTATAACCGTACCGTAACAAGACGTGGCTGCATATTTATACATCCTGCTTATCCAAAGAAGGCTCTCCACATTAGCTTAGGCAATAATGCAGGACGGAATAAGTCAAGGAATGGCAACATTTCATTATCCCAGTCAATCAGTGGGCATGTAGATATCGGATCCCAATAAACCATCCCAGTTATCATGCATAGGGCCAATGTTGTCTGAAATAAAAATCGTCACTATTAACACATCAAACGATTGAAAATCATCACTATTAACACATCAATCAACACTATTAACACGATTAAAATCATCACTATTAACACGATTAAAATCATCACTATTAACACATCAATCGTTTGTTGCTTATTACTATTGTTTGTCTGTTTGTCTTTTTTTATTTTTAGCCATGGCGTTGTCAGTTGATTTTCAATTTATGAGGTTGACTGTCCCTCTATTAAGACTACACAACATTATCAAAATAATGATAATCAACATTTTCATGCAGTTTTGAAGTCATAATGACATAAGTAAGAGAAAGTGTTATGGCTTACTGATTTTGTATAAGTGCTCAAAACAATAGTAATTGAACATAAAGTCAATTATTCATTAACGTGTATGCGACTATCATACAAGTGAGAGGTTACGTAAGCTATAAAACTATTATTAGTCAACCATTTTCTACATAAGGAAATGCCTATACAAAGTTGGGAATGCGACAGTTGTTTTTTTAATCGTTTGGTGTGTTTTGAGCTATTTAGTATATGTGATATTTATTGGCAATTTGTTGTCTTCCTGAACATGCAATAACTATTTGCCACCGGACGTAAAACACGAACAATCAATCGTTCAATTCTAATGTGTATTTCTGAAAAAAAAACCCACTGGTAACGGTTGAAGAGTAGTGCAATGAGATTTGATGCATGCACAGTTTAAAAAAAAAGTTTAAACGATTGGTTGCATGCAGTTAATACTGTAGTAGATACGTTTGTTCTTTCATCAAGTTCAGATCCGCAGAATGCGATTGAAACTTGAAACATCGTACATGTATTAATTAACTTAATTGTATTAACAGATGTTAAAAAAACAAAAACATTGCACCTAATTGCTAAATTTCTGCCAACTATTGAAGGTTAGTACGGTACTACCTGCCGAGGCTGTTTGTAGGTTAAGCACCACAAAAGAAAATAAACATTATGTAATTTCACATCAATTGTCGACATTTTATATGTGTAATGGAGAGCAAAAAGTTCCGAAAGTTCAAACCAATGTATTATTAGAAAAAAAACCAATCCTATTTATGTTTCTAACGTGTCTATATTGTCAGATACTTTTTCTATGTTAGTCAATTGAAATATTCAGCTAGACTGTATTATTTTAATTTTAGTTTCTTGTGTACAATTTGGAGTTTAGTATGGCGTTCATTATCACTGAACTAATATATATTTGGGGCCAACTGATGGACGCCTCCGGGTGCGGGAATTTCTCGCTACATTGAAGACCTGTTGGTGGTTTCTATGGTCGGGTTGTTGTCTCTTTGACACATTCCCCATTTCCATTCTCAATTTTATTTAGTATAAAAAGAGGGGCAAAAGATACCAGAGGAATATTCAAACTAGATCGCAAATAAACTGACAACGCCATGGCTAAAAAAGAAAAAGACAATCGGACACATAATAGTACACAAGACACAACATATAAAACTAAAGACCAAGCAACACGAACCCTACCAAAACCGTGTTGATCTCGGGTGCTCTGAAAGGGTAAACATATCCTGCACCACATGTGGCACCCATCTTGTTGCACATGTCATTACAAACCCGATAAAGTTTAATTCGGTAGGTTACATTCGTGGAAAGGCAACAAGATTGGACATTAGAAATATATCCGATATCATCTGTGAAACGGATATTATTCCGGAACGGCCAAGCAAATTTTGTTAGTTGTTGAAAGTCTATTATCCATTATGTATCAGGAATATAATGGTTGTTATCCATTCGTTTGATTGTATGAACTTTTGACTTTACGTAAAACTTTACGTTTTGAATTTTCCTCGGAGTTCAGTATTATTGTGGTTTTACTTTTTGGCACGTGAAGTTTACATCCAAGTCATTAAGTCACATCACTGTCATTTGGTTAGTTAAAAATTGTTAACTTGTAAACTTCAAGTTATTTTTAATACGGAAATGTGTATGATCCTTTCAGCTTTTTACTGAAAAAATGAAACATCGTCCGTTTGGCTGTGCGGGATGTATCAAGTTGCAGTCACGTACGGTCAGAATTATAGGGACGTTAAATCCGATGCCTCTTGTAAAGAGAGTGCCTCGCTCTTTTCACGTTAAGAACCCTTGCAACAACTCTTTGAGGAGTCTGTATGTGGCCTGTTGCAAGACCTACCTATTGTATTTATTGTTAACTTGTTCACGTCCTGAACATGCATGAAATATTTGCCACTGAACGTTAAGCAACCAACAATCAATCAATCACAATGCCTTTATAGTAGGGTGTCCAATCAACAAATTTGATCGATTTGCCTAAACGGAATAACACACGGCTATATGTTATATCGTTGGAAAGAGGAGAACAAGCCTCATCGAAATAGCGTTGTCGTCGTTGTCTGCTGTGGTCACATTTTTTTTTTAAATCAGGGTCAAAGGTCAAAGCAAAAATTTAAGAAAAATGCAGTCACATTTAAATAGCACGTTTCTCCTACATATATGCGCTTGAAGCAAAACAAAAACAACTAATTTATAGAAAAAATATCTTTTGTATCTAGATTAAGAACTTATTTTATATTTTTGTCGCCAAAAATGACTTTAGATTGACTTTTTTGCATATAGGGTGCAAATTTGAAATTTTCAAACAGCTGTTAAATAACAGTGACCTTGACCTATTTCAATTTCTAAATTTGAAATTTTTGTATTCAATTCGTTACCAGTAAGATCTAAACTTGTTTTTTAGATCTTAACTTTAATCATTTGTCGAAAAAAAATGTGTTTTTCACGTTTTTTGAAAGTAAGGTGTTCGTCAATTTCGAGGTAAATATCAACTTTCTGTTATTGGGTGTGAAAGAGTATATATGAATGATTTGTTTCGAAATTAACGTCGAACTTGGTTTAATATAAAGCTTTGTGTATATCTTTGCTTTACAGAAGTAAAAATTACTGCAAACAGAGAAACAGGGGGGAGGGGGGGGTAAAAGTTATGAAAACAAAACGTCTATTAGAAACAGGTAAAACACCCCATCCTACATATACAGATGACTAAATGAGCAACAATTGGCTATTTGTTTACAAGTATTCATAAAATATAATAATAGAGAGGGTTATGTACAGCACCGATGTATTTTACAAACAATTGCAAACAAAAAAGTCTGGAGAAACCAAGGGAACATTAAAATCTTATAAAATGAAAACAAGCAGACAACAGCATGGCAAAAACAAGAAAACAAAAAAGAAAATGCATGTAGAAAATTATGATAAAGGCTAGTATTACCTACTACGTTCTATGGTCTCCTGTAGTTTAAGCCCACTAACCATGCAGTGGCGGATCCACGGGAAGGGGGTTGGGGTCCGGAACCACCCTTTCTTTTGGACGATCAATGCATTTGAATGGGTACATTTGGTTGGACATCCCCCCCCCTTTTTGTCCTGGGTTGGGACCCCCCGTTATTTAAAATGGCTCGATCCGCCCCTGCCGCACGCCAAGGCCAGAGAACATATGGAAGTTTTTTATATTATTTTTTACCTATCTTTCGGAATCCCCACTAAATATATTATTACTAAATTTTCCACGATTTCAAAATTGAGTAGATGTTTTATATATTGTTTAGAAATTATAATGGACTGCTTAATTTTCATTCGATATCTAACAATGATTTATAAGGTACATTAAGAAAAATGAAATCTTATACATCGTCATCTTCGTCGTCATCAATGTTTCTAACTGCAACCAGACAAGTATTTACATTTTGACATATTTCATTAGCCTGACATGGGCATACATCTGTACATGATAGATTTTGTTCGAAGCAAATGCAACCCTTTGAAAACACCGATTTCCCCTAACAAATACAAACTAAATCTTGCAGAAATTCGGATGACATCTGACCTTCGAGATAGACAGGAATAAGTCATTTTTCTTTTCCCATTCGAACTGAAGAGGAGAATGTTAGGGTAGTTTTGTATGGGAAGACATCAAATTTACGTCTGGAGTGAAGCTCTTATTACATATTGTTTAAATGTAGATTCACAAGGAGGAAGTTTGACAAGAGCCAATTTTACGGTAAATTTGTTTAGGTCACAATGATCTTTTTTTAGTTTTGACTTGAGATCATTCTACCTAACAACAAGATCTCGAGCTGCATTTATAGATTCATCGATGTCACAATTAGAAAGGTTTGACAAATCGGTGAAATCATCTGGGTTGTCCTTCAAGACTAAAAAAAATAGTGCGCTTACCGATCTTGATACATCCCGCACAGCCAAACGGACGCCCCACTTCAGCAAGCGTTTTACTGCCGGTCGGGAGAAGACCAAGTGACCATATTTCTATACCCCAGTCACCCTTGGTCACCATTTTTTTTTCCAGTCAGGAATTTGACGATCTTCTATATATGACCTGAAACACTTTTACAGACGAACAAGAACTTGATTCAGCTTTAAAATAACTGCAGGTGTGTCTGCTAGTGTAAGATTTATAGCAATAATGATGGTACAACATTTTGTAGTCATCAGTACGAAGATTGTCTAGGTCTGAAGCATCATGCAATAAACTAAAAGCTGTCCGTGCTCCCATAGCCTCGATAAAGCTTTTTTGTGCTAATTCCTCGCATATTAATAAGCAATTCAGTAGAAGAACCCTGACATATAACACACTTATCCCATTGTATTTCATTCCTACTTCGTGTCGGGCTTGATGGGAATATAGTTTAACAGGACTGTGAATGTGTGCAATATTCCGAGTCTGAAACGTGACAGAAGGAGTTGATTTGTATATTACAATTATAACAAAACTATCAATTCAAAAAAACAATTAGAATTAAATTGAGAGGTCTTTCCTTTTGTAATGTAAAACACATGATCCAATAGACGTAGAATATATTGAAAAGTTCTTACACATAAAAAACTTAAAGATCCCATGGGTCTAGGAACTTTTGTTATATAGTAAAAGCGTAAAAGCTGGTATTGTCTTTTCAGAAACCTTAAACAGGGGTTATGCCCCTTACAGAAAGGTCAAATCTCTTCGGTCAAATGTAAAAAAATTGCGCCTCATCCACCTCTATGTTTTTCACTATTTACTATTTCTGTAAGTACAATCGTATTTGAGATATCGACTAAAAAGTTGTAAGGTCAAAGGTCAAGGTCAACCTTAAAAAGCACTGAAAATCCTTTAAATAAAACACATAATTCGCTATATGGGACATGACCTTGAGCTTTGCCAAGGTCATTGGTTCCCAATGTTATTACTGAAGACCCCATGGGTCTAGGACCTTTGGTCATATAGTAAAAGCTGATTTTGCCTTTTCAGAAACCTAAAACAAGAGTTATGCCCCTTACAGAAAGGTCAAATCTCTTCGGTCAAAATGTAACAAAGTTGCGCATTAATGACCCAAACATTTTCCACTATACAACACTTCTGAAAGTATTACAGTTGCTGAGATTATCCGCTAACAAGGTGTTAATTCAAAGGTCAAGGTCAACATATTTGACCTTGAGGTATTTTCAAAGTCACATGAATTGATGATGAATGGTGAAGATCCTAGGTGTCTACGACTTACGGTTTCTGAGTTTTGGTGGCAAACCGACACGGGTTAATTTTAATAGGGGCATAACCCTACCAATGAGTCGTTGAATCTTTTCGATCCAAATATAACGAAGAACCAGGGTCTGGTCCTGAACTAATTTCACCCTTCCTTTTTTTTCTACCTATTACAGTTACGGTGTTGGAACGATAACAAGGTTTTTGGGTTACGGAGGGATTACTCCGAACCGACAAAATATTTCGACTCACAGGGTGAGTTCCGGATAGGTAATCATGACACCTATACAAAGTGTGAACATGAAAGCGACACGTCTTACGGTTAAGGCTGCTAACTTCGTCAAAATTTGGCGGAAGAATAATAATAAACAGAAGAAATACAGTAAGGTCTTTCCCTTTTGAAAAAGGAAAGACTTTAATTATAAAAACCAACAAAAAAATATTTCCAATTACAAAACAACGGTCTTTAAACTAACTGGACTATTCCAAATATACAAATCGACCATACAACAAGCAAAAAAGAGAAATAAAGGTATTGACAATTGTCATAGTTAATGACCTGTATTAAAGCTACAAAACAATTAAGGCACGAGAAAAGGCGTGTTTTAAATTGCTATTTTCTTCTGACCGACTAACATTACACGAAAGATATTTGGCACACATATGAACCATGTCTTGTTTATGTAATCAGAGTAAAAATCTCGTGAAATTAATGCGCAATAAATTTTCTTTCGTTCAAAATATGGTAAATTTCTACTAAAAAAATAGTCTTACTAAAATCATGAAATACTTATACTTAAATTATATAAATCTTTTCAGCTTTCGTTATTTGATAAATTTAATTTTTAAGCTAAATGATAAGTATCATTTAAACAAATAACACAGAAAGCAATAATTTTATTTTTCGAGTTGAAGATGGCCTGTATGATGAGGTATATTTGGGTACCCTAAGAAACCTTAAAATTTTGAAAAACGTGACCACGGGAGCTTACGACGACATTCATGATTGGAAAATATAATGATTTTCCAATAGTTTGCATATAAATATAGCCGTGTGTTATCCGTTAACTTAAACTCGTTAACAAGACGTCTTTTTCGATACTGGGCACCCTACTATTAATTAAGTATTGAAGAAAAAAACCATGATTATTCAAAATCATACAAAAAAAAATAAATCACATAAATACTGAACTCAAAGAAAATTCAATACGGAAAGTCTCAATAAAACGCATCAAACAAATGGACAACAACTGTCATATTCTAGACTTGGTTCCGACATTTTCAAATTTAGAAAATGTTGGATTGAACCTGGTTTTATAGCGCTAAATCTCTCACTTGTACGACAGTCTCATCAATTTTCATTATATTGACAATAATGCGTGAACCAAATGACAAACACGGATTTCACCAAACACTAGGTGATTTCAGGAGCTCCGGAAGGGGAGATATATCCTGCTCCATGTGGAACCCGTCGTGTTGCTCATATTGTGTTACAAAGCCAGTACATAGTATTATTCGATAGGTCATATTCGTGAAAAGGGAAGGGGATAACATATCCGATATTATCTGTATAACGAATATGCCATAACGGTCAACCAACTCGTGATGGCGTCCGTAGTATTTACGAAGTTATGACTACAACTGCACCATTTGTATCTCTTGGTTTAAAAATGATAAGGTCACAATTGGGAAGCTCAAATCATCTCTTTTGTCGTAAAGTTTTTTTTTCAACCGACCCTCATAGACAATTTCTGGATATAAGTTCTAATCAAATGGCAATATCAAAAGTCCAAACACATCAAACGAATGGATAACAACTGTTATTCATATTCCCGCCTAAGTACAGACATTTACTTATGTAGAAAATGGTGGATTGAACCTGGTTTTATAGCGCTAAACCTCTCACTTGCATGACAATCGCATCAAATTCCATTCTATTTACAACGATGCGTGAACAAAACAAGACATAGTAGGTACAATTGTCATCACTGTGTCACAATCTCAATAAGAACAAAAACAAACAAATATTTAACAAAGAACCACAAAAAGCATCTATCAAATTTAACAAACCCATTATAATCATTGATTACTTATATATGTATTTTTAAATCAACCAATAAAGGATTGAAGTATTTGATACTCCTTCACTCAACCAGTTCTTGACCTCTATTGGCAACCTGAAGCTACAAAGTGGTAGACAACAGTTTCAGCACCTGTTTGCACTCAGAAAAATTGTACTAACCCCGCCATACTCCGATGCTGACACAGAAAGAACTTTTTCAATGCTAAAGAAGATCCAGTCTGACACCAGAGACAACCATCCACAGTCTACTTAGAGTCAAGATCAACATCCAAACAGACTGTCACCAGTATAAACCAGAACCTGAACTAGTCAAAGCAGCAAAGTCAGCGTGTGCCTTATACAAACAGTCTCTTTCTTAAATTGTGTTTGAACTCATTTTTAACAATGAATGATGTAAAAACTGTGCTTTATATGTTTATTTAAAATCATGTTCTCTTGTGACTGTTGTGTAAAATAACTTTTTAATTTAGTGCTTTAGTATAAACATTACAAGAAACATTCAACATATTGACTATTGTTTGAAATTGTATAGTATTCTGTTATTGTAACTTGTTATAACATATTTTGAAATATATATGATGAATAACAAGAGGCTGTCACAACGACAGCAAACCGGATTTATTAATATTTATTTGTGTCCTGGCAATATCACAAGAACCATTACTGATGAATGGTGAAAGTGAAAATCGTCAATATCAAATTTGACCTCCATTTTGTCATCAGTATCAACATCTTAAAATTTGAAAATCTTAGATTGAATGGTTCATGAGTAAATGCAACAACGTGAATGGAAACGCCATTTCACAATCTTTCAAGAACCATAACTCCTGAACGGTAAAAGTCAAAATCGTCATTATTGAACTTGACCTCTTATTTGCCATCAGTAACAACATATAAAAATTTCAAAAGCTTTGGTTGAATGGTTCATGAGAAAATGCACGGACACGACTGGAAACACCATTTTTCAATCTTTCAAGAACCATAACTCCTGAACGGTAAAAGTCAAAATCGTCATTATTGAACTTGACCTCTATTTTGTCATCAGTAACAACATATTAAAATTTGGGAAGCTTTGGTAAAACAGTTCATGCGTAAATGCACGAACACGACTGGAAACACCATTTTTCAATCTTTCAAGAACCATAACTCCTGAACGGTAAAAGTCAAAATCATCATTATTAATCTTGACCTCCATTTTGTCATCAGTAACAACATATTAAAATTTGGGAAGCTTAGGTAGAACAGTTCATGCGTAAATGCACGGACACGACTGGAAACTCCATTTTTCAATCTTTCAAGAACCATAACTCCTGAACGGTAAAAGTCAAAATCGCCATTATTGGACTTGATCTCCATTTTGTCATCAGTAACAACATATTAAAATTTGGAAAGCTTAGGAAGAACAGTTCATGCGTAAATGCAGGGACACGACTGGAAACTTCAATTTTTCAATCTTTCAAGAACCATAACTCCTGAACGGTAAAAGTCAAAATCGCCATTATTGAACTTGACCTTCATTTAGTTGTCAGTAACAACATATTAAAATTTTAAAAGCTTTGGTTGAACGGTTCATGAGTTAATGCACGGACAACATTTGATTCCCGCCCGCCCGCCCGACCGCCCGCCCGACCGCCGTACATCCCCAAATCAATAACCGACATTTTTGTCACAAAAATCCGGTTAAAAATTTGAAAACCCCTTATCTTCTATTATTATCAATTAAAATGGCTACACAGGTGTTAAAATGTATGGCATTATTATTCTTTTTTACAAAAAAGGAAAATATGAATTTTCAACGCACAAAAAACAAGAATTTGTCCCCAGTACACGAATGCCCCACTCGCACTATCATTTTCTATGTTCAGTGGACCGTGAAATTGGGATAAAAACTCTAATTTGGCATTTAAGTTAGAAAGATCATATCACAGGGAACATGTGTACTAAGTTTGAAGTCGATTGGACTTCAACTTCATTAAAAACTACCTTGACCAAAAACTTTAAACCTGAAGCGGGACAGACGGACGAACGGACGCACAGACCAGAAAACATAATGACCCTCTACTATCGTTGGTGGGGCATAAAAACAGCATTGCGTACGACGATAAAAAGTTCAATAAACAATCTCCAGTTAAGAGACCTAATCTCTAACTGAAAATGTTCAAATCTCCAGTTGTGGCTTGGCAACTCTGTCACATGTCTGAATGGTGGTATACAGGGTTGAAAAATCAAACGTTTTGTTAGAACTAAATTCAGAAATAGACCGAGATTTTAAATGATCCAGAAGTTCTTTAGAATTTATAAGAATTAACATATGGTTACGCGAGTAAAATAATGTTGCCGTTCAAAGTATTTTCAAAATTATAATAGAACAATAACATAATGGCGGGATTTTTGAAAGATTGACGGGATGTATATCGAGCCACGTCAAATGGTTATCATAGAAAACAGTAAAAGTAAAATTAAGATTAGAACAAAGACAAATAAAAGAACAAGTTATATTGTTTTTTTATTTGTCACGTTATTATAAAGATGATAAACAACGTCACTACGCAGAATCTATACATCAAGATCATCGTGTATTATTTGTGAAGTTCATACGGAATATTTATCAACAAGGTCTTGGTACCTTTCGATGACTTTTTTTTAGAAAAAAGACAAGACGTTCTTTGACAAACCCCTGGTTCATCAACTTTCTATCCATACACTAACGACGTTTTAAAAAGTCTTGAGTAGGAGCTGCAAGCTCTTGACAATCGAATAAGTTGTGAAATGTATATCCCATATGCAGGTGAAGTTGGTTCATGCTACTAAGGTGGGGAAACTTGATAATTTTAAAATTAAAATAGTCACGTTTGTCATACATTTTGTTAAAAAAGTGTGTGCCTCATGTAAAATGTGTACAACTAGTATATTAAAGATATCAAATAATATGTTATGTCTGATAGTTGTATATGTATTCATTCAATTCATAAAGTCACTAGTTTGATCGCCTCCAGCACTTTAAATACTTTGATATAAACATAGGCATCAATTTATAACCACTTCCGTATTGTTTACATTTTCTTCTAGTCTTATAATATGTTCTATTTCTTTGTCAACCTTTTTTTCTTAATATATAACCCGAGACCTTTTTTCTTTATAGCATTGGTTAAACTATCGTTCACGTTGTTGCTACTTGTTGAATTTGAGTCTGACCTACTTCTCTCCTGCATTTCGTTGTTTCTATTCATTGTGTTGTCTTTATGATTCATCTTGTCATATTGGGACTGGATTATTTTATTAAGCTCATTATTTCTTGCTTCAATTTTATATATCATGTCGTACAGTCTAGTTTTGTCTTTAGATTTTAAACGTAGTTGTTCCTCTCGTTTTGTTCCAGTTTAAATTCTTGTTGCTTTTTTCGTAGTCTGTTGTTGGTTAATATTGGTGTAGTAGACATACTTTCTTTCTCTGATATGACTGTTCGTGTTGTATTCGTGGTCTGTATTAGTCTGTTGTAGGCCATTGCAGAAGTTGTTTTTGCTTGCCATGATGGTTGTTGGGTCTACATGAATTATATCCGTTTGGTGGTCAGTAACTTCTTCGATCTGTATATTATTTTCTACTGGTGTTTGATTCTCAGTAAGAGTTCGTTGTTCTATTGCATGGCAGCTGTAACATTGATAATAAGTAATTTTTAAGCACTTGTTATGAGAAATATGGTGGACAAGCTTGTTAGTCATCAGTCATTCCATCATTACACATTAAACATGGTTTATCATCTATTCCTCTCCTCTCTTAATAACAACAGTGATATCATACGGTACAGCTATAGGTTGCTTGCTACATGTTTTACAACAATAGTCAATATTTGGTAGGTTTTGAATTTTAGTGAGCGATAGTTTTTCACAAGAGTAATGTACCCAACCCAGTGACCATGCATACACTGTACTGACCGAGTCTTGCAGTTAAGTTTACATTTCAAGCAATTAACAGGGTTAGAGTCAACAGAAGTTGTATTATTAGCCTCTACATTGATTCATGGTTAAAGACAATAATGCAAGATAAACAACCAATCTATATACATGTACAACTAGATAATTTATGTTAGTGAATGGCGAAAAGACAAATTACTTAATCCAGGAAGACCTTGAAAATATCCATACAATCATTAGGAAAACAAATCTCAATGACATCAAAATAAACAAAGATAACCTCAATAAATTACTGGCAAACAAGCTTGAACATACGTTAAAAAATAAGAGCCATCTGCAACCTCAAAAAAGCAAATGTGGCACAAACTTGGTGTAACTTGCTTTAGTTTTAACAGATATAATGATTTCAGCAATTAAATCTATTCTATTGATGGTGTTGTGTTCTTAATAAGAGTAAATGGGCTCAAAACTTTCTGTAGCCCTTTCCACAAAAAGTGTAAAATTAATCTTACGATAAAAATATCTAGTTGAATTGTTGAGGAATATTTAGACATACGATAAATTTTACACTTAAGATTTTTTTGTGAAAGGGCTACTGGTTCTCTGTTACTTGTGGTTTGAAACAAGGGTGTCTAGTATCACCATCCGATTCAATTCATATATCAACGATTTAGTAAAATTATTAATTGGTATCATGTTTTGAATTTTCTAAATGTTACAATTAAAGGGGACTATGTTTTATTTTTTTTTATTATACGCTGACGATATTGTTTTGTTGGTTGAACTGAGTGGTTCGGAGTTGCAAGTCTTAAATGTAATTGTCTGGATGGTTTGTAAAGAACGAATAGAGTTAAAAAAAAAAAAACAACAAAAAAACAAGTAGAGTAAAATATGCCAGAATAGGAAAGCATGAAATATATGGTATGTTGAAATAAAAAGAAAAGAGACTTATAAGCCAACAGAAAACAAAATAGAGAAAAATAGTGCCGTAACAATTAAAAAACCGTGAGAAATGGAGAATCCCACGCAGTTATAATTCAGTGTGAGATACTGATGTGGACTGTCCAAATTGAATAACGGCAGAATAATTAGTACAGTTGTGATGGGCTGATATAATGTGCATGTGCTTGAACACTGAAAAGTGTCAGTGTCAAAAATTGGAAGTTGCTTGATTTGAATCATTAGATAAGTCGTTAATTTTAGTAATTAATATATGTATAGAATCAAGCGGAATCTGAATCTATTACATAATTCTCCTATTTTTCCGTGACAATTACTTTAAAATTTATATTACATCCATTATTCAAGAGAAATGGCGTGAAACAAAATCTCAGATTGTTAATGCTCTGATTAAACATTTTTTTATGGAAAGCATTATAAAGAGCACGAGAAAGTCCAACTCATTGAACATAACAACATGTATTATGAGGGTCAGGCAAATGAGGAATTGTTACAGAATGACTTGATTTACCTAAACGAAAGGATGCGTCATAAATTGCATCTAATATAAAGCAAGCAGTCCAACAAATCCTTAACATTCCGCTTCCACCGACTCGTAAAATTCTCAAAATCATATATACTGACATGTGGATGAAGTATGAAAAAGATTTTTTTGTGTTTTCAAAAAGACTTGTATATGTGTGTAGAGTAAAACCCATCATCAATGTCATCATATAACCAGGGACTCGACCGGAATATTAATATGAAGGTTTAGAACAGGTAACTGAAAAATATATGAAAATGTTTTACTGTGTGGTGACTTCATTACTCATTAAACATTACTAAACTTTTGACAAGTAAAGCATCTAATTGGATTAGGGATAAACATGTCAACTCTGATTCCGAAGCAACCTAAAGTAATAGAGGAAGGAGGAGTTTGGAGTTCGAAAGGTCAGAAGATATGTACTTAATTTTATTACATTTCCATTCAAAATCTTACACCATCAGTTACACCATTGCTTTAAAGTTCCTCATTTTTTATGAACTCATTTTGCAGGAAAGGAGACCTTATATGGAAAAGATTTGGACCAATTTTCAAAATATCTGTCTTTGTTAAACACAAACAAATTCAAAGCGTTGCTGGTACTGTGAAAAAGTTTCAAAAATGAGATCAGGCAATTTGTTGGTTGAGTGTTCCAACAAAAGTCAATCAACAAGTTTGCTAACAATGACAACAATTACAACCTTGCCTGTGTCTGCCTCTCCTCACAACAGTTTGAACAGCTGTAAGGGGAACATTCGAGACAGAAGATCAATATTTTGGTGACCTTACAGTGGAAATTCTGTGGCAATGTTGTCCTGGATTTAGGTGGTAATGAATGACTTGGCCAGTTTACTAATTTCAGATTACTGTTTCAGTAAGGAATCTGCCCAGTGATCAGCATCTTCCTGTACCTAATAAAAGCATTGTCTATGATGTACCCAATTTTACAGTTGGAAGTATTTTTTGAAATTCTTTTCAGACCACCAAATGATCTTTCTGAATCTTCCGTTAGAATAGATTTTGCGTTGGTCATTATGTAAGCTTCTAAACGGTGTGTTGCAGTTCTATGAATGTGGTTTCGATAAAAACGTCTTGATGTCATCTTTACAGGTTATGGGCATGCGCTAATACAGATAGACGTGTAAAAATCTCTCTTGCGGAATGGAAAAATACGATAAATAACTAAAATATAAGGGGTAAACTTAATACACTAACAACAGAATGAATCTTGCATGATTTAAACAAACATCTACAGCCAAATTAGTTATTTGTTTACTTTATCGAGACATTATTTGTCAACCTTCAAGGACAAAGGACAAACAACATGGTTGCCCCCACGGACCAAAACAATGAACTAAATTCTGAATCAATGGTTTGTAGTTCACAACCTGCAATCACTCTTAGCACTCCAGCAACTAAACCAAACACAGGAAAAGACTCTTTAGGTCAGGAGCTTCTCACATGAACACAAAAACAAACAACACGACAAATAAGGCGTCGAAACTCAGTTGGTGTTCTTCGGGAATTAGACAAAAAGTACCTGCACACAAGAAAAGTATTGCAGATAAAGTTTTAGAGGGCCTGTCTAGTCCTGATGTAATAAATAATATTGTATCAATCCTTGCTGAATAAATATGTGAATCTCTTTCCTAAATGATTGAGTACTATGACTTTAGAGATTGTACATATAGATCGTGCTCATATGTCATTACATTTAAAGCTCCTGCAATCTGCAATATTTTCCAAAATATTCTAATTACAAGTTTTGACCAAACACTTTTTCAAGACAGGGAAAATAATGATGTTGTATTTAACACCTTTATAAATTGACAGAAGACAGTTCTTCATATATACAAACAAACATATACTTTTCATGTCCAAGCAAAAGGTTGCAAACAATGGATTGACACTTATTTCAACAACATTGCAAAAACGTTGATTGAAAAAGTTAATGAAACACTGAGATGTTAGAAGCTGCATCTCAACCAAAAGACAACAATGCTCAAGATCTCAAATTGGAAAGTTCCCAAACCGAAAAGAAACATTTCGAGTTTGACATAAGTGAACACTCAGATATGCTGTCAGCTACAAGTTCATTTAATGAAAGTAAAGAACATCAAATTGAATCCTAGTGCTGGTTTTCTACTGACTTCAACACCCTGTGCTAAGCATTCTTTGGAACTAATGTTAAGATCGGAAATAGATCAACTAAAAGACTCTTATTGATGACAAAATTCAGTGCTCCACTGAAATGACAGACTCTGCAACTCAAACAGAAATAGCGAGGACTTACAGAGACACAATAATGATGAGTAGGCATGAAATATCAGTACAAACTGAGCACACAATTGAGGAAGCACTAAATGTTGACAGAATTAAAAGTCCTCAAAAGCAACAAAAAAATCAGTACCAAGTCAATTAGTCCGAACTTCAAAAGGTATAGATGAAAATGGAATGAAGAACAAACTTATAACTGGCAGTTCTATCCTGCAAATAATTAATTTGAGAGGATTGGACCGTAGTATCAAAGTCTCAACAAACCGAGGTGCGAATTTTAGGGATATTAGAACCAAACTGCAAAATACCAAGATTGAAAACTGCAGTGAGATTATAATACAAGCAGACAGTCGAGAAGATTTAAAGAAAATTTATAATAGTTATATTCCAATCATAAAACAGAAGCAAAATACCAGCAGAAGGAACAAGTGTTTTAACTGTGGAGAAGGTGGACATAGTACTAGAAACTGACAAAATTGAGTGTTATTATAAATGTGGTTATTTGGGCCACAAATTAAAAAATTGCAAAAGCAATAAAGGATGTAGCAAAGATAAGGAAGCCGAAATTACTGTAAATACAAATACAAGGTTTGAGGTGTTAAAGTAATATCTGTCAAGAATGTAACAAGGGGCGCGGGACATTTTAGCGAAACATTTAGGGGACATTTGAGCGCCGACATTAAAGCCCATTTTAGCGCCGGATTAATCCATTAACATTTACAGTGAAGATCACTTCTAACCTCTCATTAGAACTGTCAGAATAATCTGTCATATAACTGTTCTAACCTGTCCTAGAACAGTTCTACCTAAAACTGTTAGAATCAGTTCTAGGTAGAACTGTCTAAAAGTTTCCAAAATATTTCTAACCGTAGAACTGTCAGCAGAACTGACTAAATCAGTCAGGACTGTAGAACAGTTCTAAATGACGTCACTGCAGTAAGAGCATCATAGAATTTATTGATTGATTGATTGTTGGTTGCTTAACGTCCAGTGGCAAATATTTCATGCATATTCAGGACGAGAACAAGTTCATAATAAATACAATAGGTAGGTATTGTCATAATAGAGGCCATAAGGGATGATAGTCGGGGAAATTTCGACTGCCACTGGAAAATTGGGGTATATTGGATAGGGACAGAAATTTTACCTGACAACAGGCCACACAAGGGCCCTCAGTGAGTTGTTGTAAGGGTTCTTAACGTGCAAGGGCGTGGCACTCTCTCTTTACACGAGACATCGGATTTAACGTCCCCATTCTTACCGGACGTGACTGCGAACTTAATACATCCCGCACAGCCAAACGGCCCCACTTCGGCAAGCGTTTTACTGCCGGTCGGTCGAAGACCAAGTGACCATATTTCTATTCCCCAGTCACCCTTGGGTCTTAGAATTTAGAATAAAAATCAGTTCCAATTACTTTACTGTATAATAGCCGATTTTGTTTTATATTTTTACTGATCAAACGTTACATGTACAAATATCGAAGCGGATAGAAAGGTTATCCAACTCATCGGAGAAATATTTTTATATGATTGCATGTAAACATCATGATTTACGTTGCTTCGTTCCCCGTTTTCAACAGTCTCTTCCTAAATATAACTCTGCATTTAATTCATAGAATTTTAATCGTAATATAGCTTGTTTGTCTTAGATTGACATTCATGATTTAAGATTCTGTTTTGACAAATGTTCAAACGAAAATTGTACAGTGGATGAATTATGGGATACTTATGATTGATTGATTGTTGGTTGCTTAACGTACAGTGGCAAATATTTCATGCATATTCAGGACGAAAACAAGTTCACAATAAAAACAATAGGTAGGTATTGTCTTAACAGAGGTCATTTGGGATGATGGTCGGGGAAATGTGGACTGCCACTAGAAAATGAGGGTATAATGGATAGGGACAGATATTTTGCATTGCAACAGGCTACCTACGGGCCCTCAAAGAGTTGTTGCAAGGGTTCTTAACGTGCAAAGAGCGTGGCACTCTCTCTCTTTACACGATACATCGGATTTAACGTTCCCATTCTGACCGAACGTGACGGCGAACTTAATACATCCCGCACAGCCAAACGGACGCCCCACTTCGGCAAGCGTTTTATTGCCTGCCGGTCGAGAGAAGACCAAGTGACCATATTTCTATTCCCAGTCACCCTTGGGGTACAGGGGATACTTATGAAATACGTGTTGTATAACTTAAGTAAAAAACTATACGTACACGTACATTTGCATCATCTCGCCAATTTAGACAGACTTATCCATAACGATTATAAATGATATCTGGGAGTCTGGGACGTCAGAAAAATATACTCGATCTGAACATGAATGAAACATTTGCCCCTGGACGTTAGGCTACCATTAAAATCAATTATTCGTCTTTGCTTTCTTCAAAATATATTAACAGTATACTATTACAAGAAGAGAATTTCTCATACGTGTACTTTTCATATTAAAGTATATGAATCATTCATGTGAGTGTTGGATGATGCCGTTAAATAGTTTTGTTTAAAACAAAACCATCACGAACCACTGACTTTCGTGACGGTTCATTATTATGGATACAGAGAGAAAATAATTTGATGTGGACAAACTTTTGTAGTCATGGTAGTCATTGTGTTCCAAAGTTGGTGACATCTTTATCATACGATTCGTCCTGACATAGTAATATTATTGGTTTACAATGAGGCCATCTATACTTACATGATAAAGTGTTTATATGTTCAGTTTAGGTTGATGCGGTCAAATAATTTTGTTATATCGAAACTACTGAAGCTGTACACAAACTGAGATTACTACATGTATAACCAATGCAAGCTCAACAGACAAAACTAAGACAGCGATCAAGATCCATTATGCATTCAAACAGACTTGCCACAATTAACAATTGAAAATGTGAAACATGATAATGGGAAAGTGAGGTTTTACACTGGATTTGTTAATTTAGTGTTTGTGGATGTTCTTTTCAGTACTACTTTACCATGGAGCAAATATAATTTCATTTTGCTCACTATTTAATAGTAAAACAATTTGACTTTAGAAAACTGGGTTTATTTATTAAGTGTATTAATAAAAAAAGTTTGTCCCTCGAAGTAAATGAAATCGCATAAGTATCGTACTGATCTTTTTTCCATTCCATTTAGTTCAACCTTTAATTATGCATGTTACCAAGCATGTATGCCATCATAAGTTTGAACTTCTAATATATCTTACTGTATTTGTTTACCTTAACTATTCTATCTGTGTCAATATGTTTCTCTGTAAACTTTACTTTAATAGCTATTTACACCACTGGGTCGATGCCACTGCTGGTGGACGTTTCGTCCCCGAGGGTATCACCAGCCCAGAAGTCAACATTTCGGTGTTGACATGAATATCAATAATGTGGTCATTTTTATAAATTTCCTGTTTACAAAACTTTGAATTTTTCGAAAAAAATAAGTATTTTCTTATCCCAGGCATAGATTACCTTAGCCATATTTGGCACAACTTTTTGGAATTGTGGATCCTTAATGCTCTTCAACTTTGTACTTGTTTGGCTTTATAAATATTTTGATATGAGCGTCACTGATGAATCTTGTGTAGACGAAACGCGCATCTGGCGTAGTAAATTATAATCCTGGAACCTTTGATAACCAATTAGAGAATAAAGTATCTATTTATCTATCTATCTAGCAGATAAGCTGAATTATTGGAAAGGAGAAACCCGATCCATGTGTGAAAAATCCTACAAACAAGAAGGAAATTTAAAACCAGAAAAAAAAACGCCTTTCAAGACCATTTGATGAATTCTTTATGGTTTTATGCAGTTGTGACTAGGATTCTAAAGTGTCTGAATCCACCGTTCTTCGTATAATGAACACTTGGACTAACTTTCTATTTGATAATTGCAAAGCATTAGTTACCTGGCCAAAACTGTTCACTGGGCTTCAAGATACAAGAATGGTGGTAGATTGCACTGAATTTAACATTGAAAACCTTCATCATTAAAAGCCCAATGGATGACTTGGTCTGAAGCATACTAACACCTCATAAGTATTGACTTGTGTAACACCAAGTGGCAAGGTAACTTTCATTTCAAGACTATGGGGAGGGAATGTGTCAGATCGTCACATTTTGAAACATGATGAATTTTTGCCAAAACTTAGCAAAGGGGATGTAATTCTGGCTAATAAAGGGCTTCACCGTAGAAGACCTGCTTTCAGCTGATGTGGGACTAAATATGCCACCACGAGTTTCAACGAAGAAGCAGATTGATTGATTGTTGGTTGCTTAACGTCCAGTGGCAAATTTTTCATGCATATTCAGGACGAGAACAAATTCACAATAAATACAATAGATAGGTCTTGTCATAATAGAGGCCATTGGGGATGATGGTCGGGTAAATTTGGACTACCACTGGAAAATGAGGGTATATTGGATAGGGACAGAAATTTTGCCTTGCAACAGGCCACCTACGGGCCCTCAAAGAGTTGTTGTAAGGGTTCTTAACGTACAAAGAGCGTGGCACTCTCTTTACACGAGACATCGGATTTAACGTCCCCATTCTGCGAAAGTTGAAAATGAAAATGGAGCAAATAAAACACTATAATACGCTAAACTCTCGTTTACCAATATGTAAGGCTCATTTATCATAGCTCATGATTTACATTTGCTGCATTTACATATTTGTTGCCTCCACCTCTTAAATAATTTTTGTTACCTAAATCATGTTCATGTATTTTGCTTGCTAGTGATGCTAATTAAACTTTCAAAATTTAAAACTTATAAAGAACAAACAATAGAAATTCCAAGAAATTCCAAGATATTCATATATTTTTTATAAAATAGTTGTACATAAACAGTGTCAGGGATGCAACAGAATCAGTTGAAATTGTTGTCTATTTCTTTGCATGCTTAAAAGCAGAATTGATAGAAAAAATATGACTAAAATTATACATAGTCATTTTCAATGGTGCTGAAATACTTTTTTTAATATTATTATTGATATTTGAATAATTTTGTTTTATGTATGACTTCTAAAAGGGTTACATGGAAAGCAATCTATCTTCATTTTCTTACCATTTATAATCATTATAAACTGAAACTTTTATAATCATTTCATGAATTTATTGCCCTCTTGGATTTAATACAAACTTTAATTAATATACAACCTAAAATTACCAAAGAAAAAGTATTTCAACTCGTAACAACAACGTTAAACGATATATGCTACTTCATAACGTGTGACCTCAAGTGTGTGGTAAAATTTGTTGATTGATGCACGTGGCTATTCTAGTAAATGAATTAATCTACACAGCGAGAACACTTTCCATTTTCATCAGCTAAGAGACGGCTAGTCCTTTTTGAAAGGCTAATTCTTGTTCAAGTTAACCATCAATTATAACCAGTATATTTTAGATACAAGAATGTTAAAATGTGGAAATCAAATAATTCTTATAATTTAGTATTAGTTAAGATATTTACTAGCTTAAGGAATAATTTACTTGATAAATAGTTAATATAAATCTTCACAATTTTAGATAAGTGTAAAGCAAATTATTATGTAATCCCCTGAGGCCTTAATGACAATAGAGAATTAAGGATTAGAGAAGTGTTATATATACAAAAGGGATTTCTTACTTTTGAAGATAATTTATAGGTTATGTCACAAAGACTTGATATTTGGGAAAATAGATAAATAAGCATTATGTAAATTAGATATTGAGTATTAATGTTATGTAAATTGAATAATGAAATACAATATATATTAGATGACCATGTAGTAAGGGACAGTTACTTGTATTTTGACACTTGTAGTTTACACTTATGTTTGAGACTTGGATTTAGATAGTTGTATTGGATTGATATTTACTTAGACATGCTGTTTAATATGTCTCATGAACTTATGTGATTTTTGTGATTGATAAACTATACTGAATGCTGATTTAATAAACAATTATATAGAACTTGAATCTGTGTAACGTTGACATGTATTCAAATGAAAGCTACCAGCTAGTTCCCCAACCTAGCAAGATGAATAACCAGGTCAGGAACAAGCATAGTACTGGCCTTGGTTATACAATTCATTTCACTACGGGAAATTAAGGAACACATTTGTCTATCAACGTCTTATAACGTTGTCTTCATAAATATTAAGTGAATTCAAGTAAGTAATTCGTTAATTTCTTCAGGAAAGTGCACATGTCGGCTCGATTGAAGTGAATTAGCCATGAAAACCAGCCAAACATTAGGAGGCTTTTACCTTGCTATATATATATATATATATATATATATAATTCGTCAATTACCAGGAATATTCAAAATGTTTATATCACGAATAATTGCCTTTAAGCAAGACATATCGCATTATTCCTGTTCATTTGAATATTCCTGGTAGTAAACATTCATAAATTTCTATACGAAAACTTATATTACCTGAAGTTTGATTAAAAATGAAAGAAATTGGCAATGGTTCCGTCCAAGATTATTTACTCAAGTGCTGACAAGGAATTGTATAGAAATTTGTTGAATATGATGGTTGGGCTTCCTCTAGAAATAAAAAAATGCACTCTCTGCTTGTTTGGTAAGAACCTTTACAAAAACTATTTGGGTCCAAAGATGACCTTTTGCAAGGAAACAATTTTCCCATTCCCAACTTATAATTTTCCAGTAACAGTCCACATTAATTTTCATACCTTCAGCCCTGATGGCACCTTTTAAAGTATACTTATTGTTAGTTTGTTCTCGTCCTGAATATGCATCAATTGTTTTCCACTGGACATCTCGGCACATTACAAACTCGACATACTTCAGCCCAACAATAATAATATTACATGTATCAGATATATTATTGTGACAATACATTTTCCTTTCTATTCGTAATTCAATTTTGTCCTTTTTTCAACATATAGAATGCACTTGTATGGTTACATTTTCAGGCATTACTGAAACAGACTATCGTCGTCTAACGAAAGGGAAAGCTTGACATTGCATTTGCTAGCACTCTATACAAGAACACAACAGAAAATGGTTCTGTCGAATCCACCAGATTATAGAAAGACAATGAGCAGCGTTCCACACTGACGGGATATGGTATCTTCAATATCTCCTTGATTAGCAGACAATCAAGCTCTGTAAATATTACATTAACAGAAACACTTTCAGTGAGGAGAAATCCAACCAAAGCTCTTCCACGTACGTTGCAAGATAATACACCACACAGAAATGGTTTATATCGAGTGCGAAGACGTATTTTGTCGCAGTTGTCACCTCACGGGACATCTAACGTTGCAAGTTTTATACCAGAACAGTCATCAATAGAACAACCAATATCACATACAGATGTATAAAGTTAGGATTTTGAGTGAATATTCAGGAAATAATTCATTTATAGTTACCGTATCATGGAGAAACACTTTTGTCGACCCATTAAGTCAAGGAAACGCAGTTGATTTCGTGCAGTACGTAATGGCGGTCACCTCAGTGAAACCCGTCGATATTAATATAAAAAAACATTAATAGCTACCCAAGCAACCCTAGAACACAACTCTACCCCGAGAAAACGCTGTCTGTCACAATCAGGTGATAAAGATGTTCCTAAGGCTTAGAAATGTAAGAAAAGTAAAAATGATAGTGACAATGTCAACCATCTCCGTTATTAAACGACAATTGGTGAATATGATATGCAATTTGGCAAACAGTTTAGGAGCGTAAATTGACAGCAAAATTTAATACCGTAATTACGAACCGGGTACAGAAAGAGGTCAAACAGGTTCGTGCTGAAATAATTTTACTAAAAGAAAAATATGAACAATTTGATAAAACTTTTAGTGAGAAAGTGTCAAAAAAACGAAGCCAATAATGCTGTTTCAGGTGACATGGGTTAAAAGCCTCCATATGTTTAACAGTGGTCTAACATTTTAAGACACTGGGGAAGATGTACAAAAATGGATAAAGACATTAAATAATAAAGTATTTATATGGTCAATTAGAAAAGGTAGTTATAAGATTAAAAATTGGAGTTATAAAATTATAAAAATGTTGATACTTTACAATATTGACAGATTTTATAATGTAGATGATTATATACTGGATAACAATACAATTTATCAGTTAGAATTTAATATTTTTGATAATTATAAAACTGATTGGAGTACAAGGCTTGGTTCTTATGGTCAAGGAAATAAGTTAAGAACTTATAAATTGTTTAAATTGTCAAACTCTACTGAAAATATACCTATTAGATATCGCAGTGCATATGCTAAATTTAGATATGGAGTAGCACCTTTCAAAATTGAAACTGGTCGTTACGAAAAATTAGATTTAGATAAAAGATTATGTTTCAATTGTGATGATATAGAAGATGAAAAACATGTACTGTTATCATGTCCATTATATGAAGATCTAAGACAGTCTTTATTTATTGCTATAATTCATCAACATCATATGTTTTTAACTTTATCAGATGATGAAAAGTTTATATTTGTGTTAAAATAATAAAATGTTTATGACTATTTTGATCTGAGCGTCACTGATGAGTCTTATGTAGAAGAAACGCGCGTCTGGCGTGCTAAATTATAATCCTGGTATATTTGATCTATTGTAGATATGTTGTCAAAACCTGCCATGATATTTAATTGCGACGAAATAGTATCTTATAATGTTGAAAAATTATTATATTGTGTTTATACTTGTATGAATATAATAAACTACTGAATCCTTTAAACAGTTTAACACAAGATGCAATCCGATCGTCACCAAATTGCACGCCACATCGAAATGGTTTATCTAGTGCCAAGACGTATTCTGTATATAGTAAACAAATGTTGTTTCTAAGTGAAATAGTTCAAAAAATGAAATATTCTGAGTGGATTGAGTCTTCAAAACACATTTTTTGAGAAAATTGTCTTGAAATAGGACTCAACCATGAATATTCAGTTGACAGAACAAGCCATACTAAAGGGGATGGGGGCTTTTTCTCCTTATTTCTTCTATTCTGCTATGACAGAATATTTTCCTAGGAAATACTCAAATAAATATATAGTTGTAGATGCAAATATTTTTAATGCCGTAACGACAAATTATTTACTTAAAGAGAAGCCTTTTATGACCCTCTTTGGAACGCGGCGTAAATTTAATTTTTACGTAAGGACTTATTGAAACCTCCTTGGAGACAAAAAACTTTTAAATGGATTGTTCATTCTGCTAAAATGCTTCAATTACTCATTTCTTATAACATTTCTACCATAACTGAGTGAAAGTTACCCCATTATTTTTATTTATTGGCATGAATAGTTGAAATTTTGAGGAAATGAGAGGTATAAATTGACCAAAAGAGACCTTATAAGGAAAACAAAAAGGTCCATTAGTGGTATTTATCGTCCTTAAATCATCTTGTGTATCATATTCAACTGTTTGCAGGCAGATAAGATAGATATTTGATTATGTAATGGTCAACACTCTATTCTATCTTGATGCAGCTGGGTTTGGATTTGTCTAAGAAATTTTGCTCGAATCGCTGTAGATGTCGTCTTTCATTATACTCGATTTTTCTCAAACTATTGAACTGATTGTGACAAAACTTAATAGAAATGCTTAAAATAACTAGTATTAGACCTTTTCAACATCTCTCGACACCGACTAATGACACCTACAGTTTACAGGTAAAACGGATGGGTCGTCTCAAAAACAAAAACCATCACAATTATCATTACGTAACATATTGGATTGGCGGTTTTATACTGTTTTGACTATAATCTATATAGTTTAAGAATATATATCAACCAAATAAATAGATAAATATATGTATGGTGGCCGGATGCGGCCCTTTATTTCGCCTTTTCGCGTTTTCGTGACTTCTCCTTTCATTTTGCAAACGCGAAATTGGGAAATCGAGAAATCGAGAAAGCAAAATCGTGAAATTGAGAAATCGGGAAATAGGGAAATCGAGAAATTGGGAAATAGATAAGATCGGGAAATCGAGAAATCAAGAAAGCAAAAACACCAAAACACCAAAACGCGAAAACGCGAAATGAATTCTCGATTTTGCATTTTTACTTTCTATACTTCTCGATTTCTGGATTTCCCCGAAAACACGAAAAGGGGAAACGTCCCCATCCGTCCACCATACATATAATATTCTTATTTCGTATGTATTTGCACGACATTTCATGTTGAATTAATCATTTGATTAAACAAATATTCCAATCATTCAGAATTCTAACCCATTTTCTCTTCACTTTCGTGATTATGCGAGTCTTTCGCCAAATATTTGCCGCATGCCAATAATGATTGAATTTGTTGGTGTAAAAGCTTTTATGATTTTTTTTTCAAAAATGAAAAAGAAAACTGGACCGTCCGTCCGTATCACACTTGTGAACACGACCAACTTTGTGTTTTTCCACCGATCTTCACCTTAGTTGATGTACATATTCAATTTTTACATAATTACATATTGATTTTTTAGGTTGAAGAAAAATATCACGTTTTTTTTTATCAACGACGGTCTTCTTCGCTTCAAGATATCTTGTTCGAGGCAAAGTTTTTCCTTGATGAATTTTGAAAAAAAATATAATTGATCCCTTGTTTCAATGTTCCAACATTTAAGCAGTGATTGGTGAATACAGAATTCAAGTGGAACACCAAATTGGGGAATTGAAATGATACAAAGTATTCAGTACATTATGGAGGCATCCAAGGCCAAAACTAACAGACATGTGCCGCCCTTGTCAACCGACATAACCATTGTTTAATTAAATATCAACTACAATAAAACATGAATTGTTCTTTTCGTTTTCCAAATTTAACCAGGACAGCTAGAAGCTAAACGTCTAAAAGATGAAATGTGACTTGAAGTCTATCATTTCCTTTATAGTAAATTAAAAAAAACCATGTCATTTGGACTCTGTATGAAAGTTTTCTCATTGTCAATGATTGAAAGTAATAAAATCAATAATGATCTCATTTTTTTTTTACTTTTGAGACGACCCTTCACATTTTACCTGTCGTAGTCGTTCTCAACTGTAGGTGTCGAGAGATGTTGAAAAGGTCTATTACAAAGGGAAAAAGTTAATTCAGTTTATTGAACAAATATGTCTTCTTTAAAAAGGTGTCGTGAAATTCTGTTGTGTGGTTTGAGAGGAGTTGCAATGACAAGAAACAGGACTGACGGACGGGTCAAAAACATTATACCCTCTTTGACCTTCGTTGCGTGGGGTAAAATTTAGATATAATCTCATTTATTCAGCGTGTGTTTCAATTATCGATGTTTGAATTCTGTAAAACTTTCTCTCTCATGTTCAACCCTCTAAAATTTGTTTGTCCGATAGTCATATACTGGATACTCATAGCGACAAAATATTTTTTTCATTTACCTGTATTACATATTGAATAGAGATAAATATTTCATTAGGAATAGGAATATAAATTTATAAAGCGAGTGTTTCACTTCTTGATGTTTCTATTCAAGGCAAATACACTAAATACTAAATGCAGTGTTTACAATTGTTGGTATTGATTCTAATTTAAATTGAAACGGAAGTACTTGCAATGACAAATTAATTTTCTGTTACCTGAGTGACGTACCCAAGTCTTTGTAAAGAATTTTCCCACTCTGTGTACAAAAGAAATATGCATTCAAGTATGGGACGTGAAACTTATCTTCTTCTTCTTCTTCCGAATACGGGAGTAGACTCCTAGGTAGGAGTGTAAAACTTCCCGGAACTTGTGTGCTATGTACATATGGACTAAATTTAAAAATAATATGACAAGAAAAATCGTTATCAATAACATATATACATTATGTACAGTGGCTTTAAAGTTTAATAAGTTGCTGTGGATCCTTCAAATGTTAGAGTGGATATGCCACTTTTGAAGGATTCCAGGGTGTCTGACATACCTATTGCTTCAGGTAGTGAGTTCCAGTCCAAAATAGTTCGAGGATAAAATGAAAATTTATAGAAATCTTTATTTGTTGATATTTGCCTAAATTTATGTTTCCCCCTAGTGCGTCTATCAGATATTGTTAAGTTGTCCTTAGGAACTTCAACTAACCCCCAATTTATTTTATACAGCATAGTTAATCTAGCCTTTTTCCTTCTTAATTCTAAATTTTCCCATTCCAACGATTTTATTAAATTTGAAACTGCTCCAGGTGATCTGTCTTTATAATCATTGAAGACAAACCTGGCTGCCTTACGCTGTACCTGCTCAACCTGAGTGATGTGTTGTTTTTTGTACGGATCCCAGACAGGGGAAGAGTATTCGACGACCGGACGGACAAGTGATGTGTACGTAAGGTTTACCTTACGTGTGCAGTTTTTTAAGTTCCTACGAAGAAAACCTAAGGTTTTATTTGCCTTACAAGTAATATTGTTTATATGTGTTCCCCAATCAAGATATGCTTATAGTTACACCTAAATATTTACTGTCTTTTACTGCTTCTAAAATATGATTATGCAATATATAATCAAAAGTGGAAGGTTTACTTTTTTTAGAAATATGAATAACATAACACTTCTCAGGATTAAAATTCATTTGCCAATCCTCTTCCCATTTCACTAAACTAGACAAATCTTTTTGAAGTAATTGTGCATCAGAACTATTATTTACATTTCTATACAATAAACAGTCATCTGCAAAAAGTGTTGCATTGCAAGTTACATGTTCGGGTAGGTCATTTATAAAGAGTAAAAATAATGTTGGGCCTAAAACTGTTCCCTGAGGGACACCAGAATCAACTGCTAATTTTGAAGATTTTACACCGTTTAGTAGTACTTGCTGTTGCCTGTCAGCTAAAAAGTCATTTATCCAATTTAAATTTTGATTTCTTATACCATAAAATTCTAATTTCTGGGCTTATCTTTTATGGGGGACTTTATCGAAAGCTTTGGAAAAATCTAAAAGTATGACATCTATTTGGTTACCATATCCCAATGATTTAGCAAGGTCTTGTATGCTGATGATAAGTTGGGTCTCACAAGACCTTTTGCTTCTAAACCCATGCTGACTATCATTTAATATGTTATTAATTGCAAGGTGTTTCCTTATGTTGCTTGTTAAAATATGTTCTAAAATTTTGCAACATATTGCAGTTAATGAAACTGGTCTATAATTAATAGCGTTATGCTTGTCACCTTTTTTAAATATAGGTACAACATTAGCCTGCTTCCAATCATTTGGGATTTTACCAGTATCAATAGATTTTTGGAAAAAGAATGTCAAAAATGGAGACAATTCTTCTGCAAAATTATGTAAAAAATATGCTGGCAGATTATCAGGGCCAGTGGCTTTATGTGGATTTAAGTTTTTAAGTAACTTTAATAAGCCATTATTACTAATAAATATGTCTGGCATAGTGGGGTGGGGACTTGTACCTTTATTTGGCATAGAGGATGTATCTTCGGTAGTAAAAGCCTTTTTTTTTATATAATGTGTTTCAGATATTCTGTTTTAAAATTTTACTTGCAGAAATTTGAAACGAACTATTGAAATAGTGCTCCTTATTGTGTAACAGGAGGGCCGGGTGTCTATGCGTCACCGTTCCCTCATGAGTACTTATGTGAACCTGGAATCGCCATCAAAATCCAACACCAACAACCTTTGACCTTAAACCAGTGTAAATGTAATTTATTCCATTTATAACCCAAAATACTGTTAACGACGGATGTCTTTGATATTGGTCTCAATGGCAAATATATACCACAAACTTCTGAGTTAGCAATTCAGGTTTCTCGTTCGTTCCTCTGGGAGATTGAGTTTTGATAGAGAAGACTCTAAATTTATTAAGGTCAGATACTTTATATAGAAATATGTAACAATTAACAAGTGTAAACGAGATCCAAAATCAATATAATTATATCAAAAAGGCAAAGAAAACTATAAACAGTTTTCTTCAATTTAACTTCAATAAATCGGTACTTTGTTTACAACAAAAATAGAGCACCAAACAACAAAATATGCTAAAATAAACTTATTTCTATCTTTAAATTGAATTGATAAAAAAAGTGTAGCTATCTGAATATTAGTGTTGAAATATCGGAACACCCTTTCTACGGAAAGTCGAGTGCACCGCGACACGTGATGAATATAAAACAAATCCTCTTTTAATTCAGCAACACTATGCTGAAATTAAAGCCGATTATCTAGATTTTTCAACTGCCTATACTGATGAATCAAAATATGGTCTCCGTTTGCCATCTGGTGCATCCATCTTTACTGCTGAAGCAGAAGCAATAATTTTGGCTTAGAAATTTATTGCTTCTTCAGATAAATCCAAATTTATTATATGTTCTGATTCACTTTCAAGCTTACAAGCTATACAAAATACTTAAATTAACAACCCAACAATTCTCAAAATTTTATATGTAATGAGGAATTTAAAAATTCTTCTGAAAGAAATAATATTTCTATGGGTTCCGAGTTATATTGGGATCCTTGGAAACACAGCTGTAGACCTTGAGGCAAAGAATGCCCTGGGTGACCCTTTATCTAACTCTGATATACCATATACTGATTTTAAATCTTATATTAGAGAATATGATTTTAATATATTGAAAAATGAATGGAACAAAAAAGATGATAATAAATTACATGAAATTAAACCTTATTCAGGCAAACCTTTTAATAATTTTATGTGCTGAAAAGATCAGTGTGTTATTTCTAGATGTCGTATTGGTCATACTAGAATAACACACGAGTATCTTTTAAAAAATGAAGATGAACCACAATGTGAACCTTGCAACTGCAAGTTCACTATTAAACATGTTTTAATCAATTGTATTGACTTTGCTGACATTCGTAAGAATCATTTCAATGTCAATGATATGTATGATTTATTCAATAATGTTCCATTTACAAATATTGTTGCATTTTTAAAAGAAATTGGAATTTATTATAGAATATAAAAATGTTATTATATTTAAGTCGTTTTTAATTTTACCACGTTATCTTACTGTTGATTTTTATTTGTAAATAATCAATATGCTTTAGTCTAGAATTTTAGTATATTGAAGGACTTTTTGTCTTATTTTAAAAATATGCTTTAAATAATAAAAATATTCGCATCAGCTCTCGCCGCGATATAGCCTTTTTGTGCTAATGCGGCGTAAAGCAACCAACAATCAATCAATCAATGGCTAATCTATTTATAAATTAACATCGCAAAATTACTAAATAAATCTAGAATCAGAAGAACACACTGCGGTGAACGATTGAAAAGTTTTACCAAATTAAATTCTACATTTTTATTTTAAACTTAAACAGTCTACTTAGAAGGGGGACAATATTTAATCAAACTTTTATAGTCACTGACGAAATCTCGGCTATATATATAGAGAGAGGAGAAAGAAGTAGACCTTACTCAAGTCACTGGCCAAGAGACAAACTTAACTTCGAAACGGCCGCTTTCATACCACCGTTGACCAATCAAATTAATTATTCAAATTAATATTCCTTAACCCAAAATTAGCCAATTAGCCGATATCAGACATCATTCGGAATCAGTGCCAAAATGGATGACATAATAACATTTGAAGATTTCCAAAATGAAATATCGGAACTATCTAGTTGAAAACACAATTTACACCCCAAAATATGTAAGACAAAGTTAAACTAGATGGTAAGTGACAACGTCTCTCCCTCTTATGTGAACACGAACTATGAAATTTAAATTATATACGAAAAACCGGCAAAAGTATTTTTTACAGGCAATTTTATCAAAACAATTAATTTGTATAATCCAAATCCACTACACTTCTCCCCACTTAGATCAAATTATCTGTTATAAAATTAAAGATAAATTTATCAACTTAAATAAATTTCCAGATTAAATTTTACTTTAAGTTTCATTTTATCTCCTATAGCACCTATCAATCTATAATTAAAACAAAACAATAAAAAACATGTAAAATGTCAATCTCAAAACATTCAAAACAAAAATGGCAATTATTAAAATCTCATAATATTCAAATAAGGAAAATAGCATTTCCAAAAACTTAAAATTGGCTATTTCCAAAACATTCAAAACAAAAATGGCAATTATTGAAATCTCAAATATTCATAAATGGAATATAGCTATTTCCAAAACTTAAAAAATTCGTAATTTCCAAAACTTAAAAATGGCAATTTCCAAAACTTAAAAATTGGCAATTTTCAAAACACAGAAATGACATTTTCAAAATATTTAAATCGAAAATGGCAATTATTTGAATATAAAAAAAATAAAAAAAATTATTCAAAACTATAACAAAAATATCAAATTATAAATCGGGTCCGTAGGTGGCCTGTTGCAAGGCAAAATTTCTGTCCCTATCCAATATATCCTCATTTTCCAGTGGCAGTCCAAATTTCCCCGACCATCATCCTAGATGGCCTCTATTACAACAACCTATCTATTGTATTTATTGTGAACTTGTTCTCGTCCTGACTATGCATGAAATATTTGCCACTGGACGTTAAGCAACCAACAATCAATCAATCAAATTATAAATCAAACAAAGTTCACAATAAGTCGCGGGTACATTACACAATACGCTACACCACAGTCACTTGCATTCTGGGCCTTCAATTGTAACCTCGGTCCCAATCCCGGTACATCGAAAATGTACGCCACTTTGTCTCGGGGGACAGTAATGGCACCTACCAAATTTGGAAATTCTATTTTATGCTCAGCGGCATACCATTCACGTTGGCGACGTGCCGCTTCTCGTGCCTCAACATTAACACAGGGTTTTGCCTGTCGTGGCAAAACATCACCTGGATCCCGGTAATGCATGTTTGGCAGTTGCTCCAGTTGCACCTTACAAAGTATGGCATTTGTGTCTTCGACAGTCAGGTGATGGAAGAATCTAAGATGACGGGTCAATTCACACCTCTGCCGAATCTTGACTGGCAAAACGAACACTGGTTTATGGGAACAACTGGGATGTTGTTGCCTTCCAGTGTTTGATATAAATAGAAAAGGATGAAAAGATAGGGGTTTCACACCCCTCTACTTCACATCTCATTCCCTCTGGTGGCCAGTATTCCCTTTTCTTAATGTTGAAATTAACTGCCGTTAATTGCGCTTGTGCCATTTTGAAAAAAAACTGAAAAATATAACACTTAAATATAATAAAAAAAATCAAGATTTACATGCATTTAACATTATCTTAATAAACATATCTATTTAATTAATCTTTTTTTTTAGGAGGCAAAACATCTCCGGGAGATACATAATTATCATTAATTATTTTCCTAACAGTAACTTGAGCGAATTTTTTGCCAGTTGAGCGCCATTTAGTTTATGAACAAATCGAAAATGTCTATTAAGAAGGCACTTTCTATTGAATGGCATATTATACAAATTTCACATTCACTATCTTTTTCCAATGCTTAATATATGCACGATATGAGGTATATATATGCGTGTTACATGATGGCACATTGCAAGCCATTCCTTCAACAGGCCATGGTTGTCGGAGATCATCATCTAGTCTCATCATTTCATAATCCTGAACTTCTAATTCGTCCATTTTGATTTTCTACAAAAAAATATTTAGATATTTATTTCTCAATGTGTGTGTTGTATTTCAGGTTTGTCAACAGCAAACTAAAAGCTTAAAATCGCATTGTTTCGTCTTTATTATCTGTTTATAACAAAAAATAGACTAGACACTCTTACTCTATTTTCAGAAGTGCTATTTAAGTCTTCCATTGACATCTATTCCTATCCATATAACTGTTTATACTTATACATGTATAAATGAACTTATATTCTTTTGCGCAAATTTCAAAAACTAGACTGAAAACCCCTATTTTATTTTTCGGAAGTGTCATTTAAGTCTTAATATGACATCTAACCTATGAAAATTATACACTTTCCTTTAATTTATTTTTTTTCTTTGGAAAATAAGCCTACCCAGTTAACACAAAAATATTTTGTTGATGTTTTTAAAACATTTTGAAAAATGTTGTGAAAATATCGTAGCAAATATTAAAATAACGTGTGTCATACACTTATCCAGGAATTACCCTTAACCCGGAAATTTACCTTTATCCCATTACCCTTAACCAGGGAAGAAACATATTCTGTGATATTTTTTCAACAAAGTAAAATTTGTTAAGTATTTCTTTTTAATTAGATTTACAGTTAATTAATAAGTATTTATAGGTATAGAGTATTCCGATTATTTTGAATAATGCACTAATATTTAAGTAATTCTTCTTTGCAAAGGGAGAATATATTAAAAATTTAATTTCATGGAATGGGAGACTACTGCAACTTATTACTCTTAAACGGAAACGCGTTTACTCTTATCCAGAAAATGTAATGTTATATTATTGACTTATTGTTAACACAGGAGGGCATTTCCAATATTTAATCAACTAAAAATAAATAGATATAAATGAACAGTCAAATTAATTTTATTTTCTCAATAGACTTGTAGCTTAAAAGTCGAAGGTAATTATTTTTGTCATTTTCATCTATATTAATGAGACAATCATTTGATTTCTTTTGGGGGGGGGGGGGGGGGGGGGTACAAAAAGATTTAGAAAAATATACCCTTGCCTGGCCAAAACAAACAAAGTGCAGGAAACAGTTGTGGTCAAAAGTGGAAATAATTTTTCGGCCAACAAATGTAAGCGTGCATAACTTTATGATAGATTACAATGAATAGACAATCTGCAAATACGACCACTTAATCACTTAATTTGAACTTTAGAAGATGGCTGTCTCAATTGGCATTCATACCCATGGTCAGAATAACAATTTCTACTTATTTACCAATTACACCTAATAATCAGATGGTTCTTGGAATGACCCCTTTCAAGATTGTCCCCCTAAAATGATGATTTTTGACTTGTTCGCGAAGTGTGCCTTTTATACAGAAAATTATGATCGGTTGGAACTATAAACAATCAACAATAAATCAAGGCTAATATAAATAAAAAAAATAAAAATCTGTTAACACTCCTCATAAATTATTTTACGTATTCAACTCACAATTATATGGAAAATATGTTAACACTCCTCATAAATTATTTTACGTATTCAACTCACAATTATATGGAAAATGTACAATCTGTTTGTTGATCCTATAAGCTCCGTTTAAAAATACGTTCGAAATAGGAAACAATTTGATGCATAGGTATGAAATGTTACAGGGAATTTGTAAAATCAGGGATTTTGTAAAATCACTGGACTAATCAGTGATTTTGTAAAATCATCAGTGATTTTGTAAAATCACTAACAGTTTCAGTGGTTTTTTAAAATCCCTTAAATTGTTACGGATTTAACAAAATCACTGAAAATAGTGCTAGGGATTTTGTAAAATCCCTCATTACAATTAAGTACAATAACTTGCTATTAGAAATGGGTTTTTCTTAATAAAAAAAAGATGCATGTCTGTATCAAATCAACTTGGCTTTGGAAAATTTAAATCTTTGCTTATTATAGACTTAACGACAATACCTTTAGTTTGCTGTAGCAGCTCTACGTGAATTTTTTGAACTATGTTGTACATGTCTGAAGACATACATTAAATTTTTAAAACTTCTTCCTCTGATGAATAGCGTTTTGAACGATTTTATCAAATCTCAACATTGAAGTACTTCATACTTTCATTAAAGAGTTGAGAAAGTTTAGAAACTTATTCAAAGTTATATCACTTTGTGATAGAATACTTGTATCTGATATATGACCAAAGTAAGTAAAAAATTCTTTTTTGCTTGGTTAGCTGATTACAGAAAATAATATAACAAACAGCAACTTTCTTTCAAACAAGGTAGTGATAAAAACTTGTTTTGTCTTCTTTCTGTTGCTCATTGACAACAGGTTAAAAAATGTCATCATATTTTCCCCCGGGTTCCATATTTTGCATTTGAATTTTACCTCAATTATTTGAAGTAAGTTTTTGTGTGTATGTTTGTTCTTGATTTAAAGACATCTGAGCCATTATACTACAGTATGTCAGTTGTATAGTGCATGAAAACTGCTCACTTAATAATAAAATAAAGACCAGATTAACCTCAAACTTAAAGAGTATTACTGTTGTAGGCTTTTTTTCACAGAAATTCTTAATAAAAATGAATAAATTTATTTTACAAATTCCCCGAATTTAATCAGTGAATCTGTAAAAAAGATCTTAATTATTTCAGGGATTTTGTAAAATTACTAGTCAAAATCAGGGATTTTATAAAATCACTAATTAGTTCAGTGATGTTACAAATTCCCTGAAATTTCAGTGATTTTACAAAATCCCTGATTTCACAAATTCCCTGTAACATATACATTTATAAGACTACCTTATCAATATTTAGAATATATACTTTCAATTGAATTAGTCTGGCTTAAGTGTACAATGTTTTTTTATTTTGAATGTCAGTACTCTTAGCCCGTCAATATTTTTTTTGAAGAAAAGTACATGTATGATTAAGTAAAAGTTGATTTGTTCTTTGCTGCTGTTGTTTTTCTCTCCTTTCTTTCTGAATGAATCAAAGTCCCTGGTAAACTTATGAAACTGCTAGAATCTTATAAATAAAGTAAATGCGCCTTGAACTGCACATTAACACTGCTAATTGGTTTTTTAGCTCACCTGACCTGAAAGGTCAAGTGAGCTTTTCTCATCACTTGGCGTCCGTCGTCCGTCGTCCGTAAACTTTTACAAAAATCTTCTCCTCTGAAACTACTTGGCCAAATTCTACCAAACTTGGCCACAATCATCCTTGGGGTATCTAGTTTAAAAAATGTGTGGCGTGACCCGTCAAACCTACCAAGATGGCCACCATGGCTAAAAATAGAACATAGGGGTAAAATGCAGTTTTTGGCTTATAACTCAAAAAACCAAAACATTTAGAGCAAATCTGACAAGGGATAAAATTGTTGATCAGGTCAAGATCTATTTGCCCTGAAATTTTCAGACGAATCGGACAACCTGTTGTTGGGTTGCTGCCTGTGAAATGGTTATTTTAAGGAAATTTTGCAGTTTTTGGTTATTATCTTCAATACTATTATAGATAGAGATAAACTGTAAACAGCAATAATATTCAGCAAAGTAAGACCTACAAATAAGTCAACATGACCAAAATGGTCAGTCGACCCCTTAAGGAGTTATTGCCCTTTATAGTAAATTTTTAACAACTTTTCGTCATTTTTTGTTACTTTTCTAAAAATCTTCTTCTCTGAAACTACTTTGCCAAATTTAACCAAACTTGGCCACAATTATCATTGTGGTTTACAGTTTATAAAATGTGTCCGATGACCCAGCCTACCAAACAAAATGGCCGACATGGCTAAAATTAGAACATAGTGGTAAAATGCAGTTTTTGCTTTATATCCTTGAAACTAAGACATTTAGGGCAAATCTTTCAAGATTTTAATGTCCATCAGAATAAGATATATCCCCTCACAAATTTTCAATTGAATCGGACAACCTGTTGTCGGGTTGCTGCCCTAAAATTGGTGATTTTAAGGAAATTTTGCAGTTTTTGGTTATTATCTTGAATACTATTATAGATAGAGATAAACTGTAAACAGCAATAATGTTAAGCAAAGTAAGATCTACAAATAAGTCAGCATGATCAAAATTGTTAGAGGACCCCTTAAGGAGTTATTGCCCTTTATAGTCAATATTGAACAACTTTTCGTCATTTTTGTAACTTGTATAAAAATCATTTCTAAAACTACTTGGCCAAATTTAACCAAAGTTGGCCACAATCATAATACTAGGGTATCTTTTTTTTTTTTAAAGTGTCTAATGACCCCGCCTACCAACGAAGATGGCCAACATCTGTAAACACATTAATAGGTGAGCGACACAGGCTCTTGAGAGCCTCTAGTTTTACTTATCAGTCTGAAAAATCATATTTCGGTACTCTTATCCCGGAATATGTTATGAATGGAGAACTTGTGATGCAGCGACAAGCGTGCTGTAACTGCAATGCTTTCGGATGTCATCACCTCTCTTTAAAATAACATGTTTGTATGTATATATTCATATAGTTGTACTTTAATAGATATTTATCTGAAAACTTTCGATTACAATTTCATTTAATATGTCGGTACCCTTATCCCGGAAATATGTAAAAAGATAAAATATGCATATGATCCTTTTTTTTTAGTATTTTGTGACTTTGAGATGATGCAAACTAAAATCTTACTCCTTTGCATTTTTGTTTTGGCTTTGCACATGCTTTTTGTGTCTTTGAAAGATATCCCGCATCCTATACTTTCTATCAGGGTAGTATCTCCGATGTCTAAGTTGTTTTCTAATAATCATATTCTATTCCAGGTGCCCACATCATACATTTTTGAATATTTGTACGTTCTAATCGGACATTCGAGCAAACATAATATATTGTCATTTACCTCAAACTGTGTTTGCAATACACAATTAAACGAAATAGCGACTAAACAGGCTATTCTTTTTTTAATTTCACCATTTTCCATATCAGTCTCAAAAATTTAGTCTGTAATTTTATATCATATGTTGGTACTCTTATCCCGGAAATATGAACATGAAGGGAAGATATGAAATGCAGGGAAAGTGGCTAACAACAGCAATGCTTTAATGTTATTGTAACATGTTTCCGGGATAAGAGTACCGACATAAAATATAAAATTACGGGCGTAATTTCGCGGACAGTATAATTTCAATATAAAAACCATTTCACTTTCAAGTCATATACATAAAGCGACGATGTGTATACTTATATCTAAATAAAAATCATACAATTCTATATTTTTTAAAAAGATTATATTTATATAGAAATGCAAACATTTTACATTATGTGTCGATACCCTTATCCCGGAAACATGTTCAAAAGATAAAATATGTATTAATATGCTGCTATTTTATTTTTTTATTATGCCAGTCCAAATTCAAAACCATTCCTTCCAGTCGACATGCCATGCATAAGCCTACTCTGTATTGTTTATAGTTTCTCTCCTGAATATTTATTATAGATTGCAATTGGAATTCGGTGTGAGTCAATGCTCCGTGTTGAAGGCCGAACTTTTACCTATAATTGTTCACTTTAAACACATTGTGACTTGGATGGCAATTTGTCTCATTCGCACTTCGTGCCACATCTTCTTTCTTTTGTTATTTAAGCAAACAACAACCAATTGGTCATCGAATTTGAATTATTGTTACTTTTTTTATCCCGTGTATTTCATACAAAATGATCAAACCAAAGAATTACCCCACTTGTATCATTAAATAAATCTATTTCATAATCATGGATTCACGGTTAAAAAAGCTATATACAACATTTAGAAAACGGAGCTTCGAAACCTCTTCAATTATAGTTTTTTAAATGATCAAACTGTATCCAAACCAAACAATGTCTGAAACAATCTCTTTAATACAAGTATACCTTGTTTGATGTTATTGCTGTTGTACGAATTAAGATGAAACAATATGAATGTTTAGATAAAATTGTAAGAACCTATCATGACATGCTAAAATCTAATAACCAACAAAAACGTACATATTTATTATTATAAAAGATTTTTGTTCAATACAATGCAACTCAAAATACCCAAGATAGGAAACTATAACACTTTTTGTCTGTATTTGTAATCTCAAGACGCCGACGAAGCTAAGATGATTGTAAATATTGCGTTACATTAGGTACAAAACATCTATTTGACATCTCCAAATTACCCCTATTTTACTTCGTTTATTGATAAAAATCTATTCCTCTGGTTCATCTGAATTGTAGTCTTCTTCTTGTTCAGGATTTCTTATCCTAAGTAGAAATTGAACAAGATCATAATTACTGTCATCATTCAAAGTTATTATGCAATTGCTATAGATATTAGACATACATGTGTGATTGAACAACGAAGCCCATCGACGAACATCATTGGTGAGGTATACAACATAACGTCCACTGAAAATTAATGCCATATATGACCGAAAGTCGTCATATAAATCCATGAACGGATGGTTAACTAGTATGAATTCTCCGTCAATCTCATGATTAAAAGGTAAAACAAATCCATGTAATTTTAAAAAGTGGTAAAACACCATTGACCGTTCATCTTTTGATAGTAGAATTCCTTTGCCGAATGATTGATCTTCAAACTCAATTCAAATAATCCTGCTTACAGCTGTGTTTTTAATCCGATTTATGAAGATATTTTTGCAAAACATGAAAATAAAATTCCTCCGTTAGGTATACGTTTAAAACCACATTTAGCTTCTTTTGATTTAAAATCTGTTGCTCAAGTTTAAATTTGCAAATGTCCTCCATGGGAACTTCCCAAACCAAAAATGATATTTGATCTCCGTGAACACAATAAAAATAAAACAAATCCTCTTTTAATTCAGCAACACTTTGCTGAAATTAAAGACAATTATCCAGATTTTTCAACTGTCTATACTGATGGATCAAAAGATGGCGACAGAGTTGCATCTGCTGCTGTCGTCAGGGACAGAGCTGCAACTCTCCGTTTGCCATCTGATGCATCCATCTTTACTGCTGAAGCAGAAGCAATAATTTTGGCTTTGAAATTTATTGCTTCTTCAGATAAATCCAAATTTATTATATGTTCTGATTCACTTTCATGCTTACAAGCTATACAAAATACTAAAATTGAAAACCCAACAATTCTCCAAATTTTATATGTAATGAGGAATTTAAAAATTCTTCTGAAAGAAATAATATTTCTATGGGTTCCGAGTCATGTTGGAATCCTTGGAAACACAGCTGTAGACCTTGAGGCAACGCATGCCCTGGGTGACCCTTTATCTAACTGTGATATACCATATACTGATTTTAAATCTAATATTAGAGAACATGTGTTTAATATTTTAAAAAATGAATGGAGTAAGAAAGATGATAATAAATTACATGCAATTAAACCCAATATAGGTAAACCTTTTAATAATTTTATGTGCAGAAAAGATCAGTGTACTATTTCTAGATGTCGTATTGGTCATACTAGAATAACACACGAGTATCTTTTAAAAAATGAAGATGAACCACAATGTGTACCTTGCAACTGCAAGTATACTATTAAACATGTTTTAATTAATTGCATTGAATTTGCTGATATTCGTAAGAAGCATTTCAATGTCAATAATATGTATGATTTATTTAATAATGTTCCATTTACAAATATTGTTGCATTTTTAAAAGAAATTGGAATTTATTATAGTATTTAAGTCGTTTTTAATTTTTATCACGTTATTTTACTCATATTGATTTTTATTTGTAAATAATAAATTTGCTTTAGTCTAGAATTTTAGTATATGGAAGGACTTTTTGTCTTGTTTTAAAAAATATGCTTTAAATTGTAAAAATATTCGAATTAGCTCTCGCCGCGATATAGCCTTTTTGTGCTAATGCGGCGTAAAGCAACCAACAATCAATCAATCAATCAAACTCAAGTAGGTTATGCTGGAGCCACTTGTTAATCAGTTCGAATTTTTAGTCATTTGACAAAAGAATATCATTTTCGGGAAGCGTATCTGTTGAATCTTTTGGTCCTTTATGTGGCTTACCAATGCTTATTTCGTTGTCATCATCGGGATCCAAGTTTTCTTCTAGCATACTGTCAAGGGTAGTATTTGAGTCCAGATCAACATCAAACTTGTCATGGTCTCTATTGCAGTCGTTTTGCTTAATATCTTCAGAAGAATCGAGTAAACATTGATTTTCAATGTGAATTGTTCCACAACGATGGCATAATATCTCATTTGTGTTATTCAAGGAATTACACGTATTACAATCAAGGGTTCCGCATACTTCGCATAAAATATTATGGTCTGCGCAATCATCGTGTTCGCCAATGGATTGTGCCTTATGGGGTATCAAACTTAAATAGTGAAATTCAGCTATATGTCCTAAGTATAAAGTCTGCTCCAGTGTAACATCTCGTGGTATTATTCTTATTGGTTGAGAGTTTGGTAAACTTGATAATATTAGAATTGGAATCCGGAACAGACATGCGGCAGCAACAAGCACGGTATTATCACCCCATTCTCCATCCCGTTCCATTCTTTCCAAATAACCATTCCAGTCTACATCGACCGTAAAATCACGAAAATCAACAGTTCCATCAGAAAAATCAAGGACAGGGTTATTACGTAAAAAGTCAACTATCATATGACGTAATCTTGTGTACGAAATTTGGACATCTACTCGTGAAAGTTGCAAGGACAGCGCATGAAACATACAGTTACCATCTGATGGTATATCTCTGTCGACATGTAGATCTTCTTTCGCTGCATTTTGTTGAAGTCCAATCATTTTATCATGCATGGCTTCCTTGTATGATGTTGACACTACTCTGCTTTCGGTAATTATATCATTTAGTTCCTGAAGGATATTAAGAACTCAATGATTTTCGCCCTGCGAGTTTATGTTCTTTCTTTTTTTTGTTTTCTTTTGCTTTCCGTTGTTTTTCTCTTTCTTCACTTGCTATTTTGGATGTTATCATATCTTCCCTAAACCAATCTCTGGAAGTTGTTTTCTCCTGCGTTGTATATACTTAACTTTGTACTTATGTAGATCTTTATTTGTCGCAATTACAATTCCTTCTAATACCCTTGGCGCTGCGATTGATGAGCCTCCTCTATACACTCTTTTGTCTTTGCCTATAAATTTTACGTATACTTCATCGCCTATATTATATTCGGATGGTGGATATTATGCCAAACCATTTTTCTGCATATTTGCGCTAGCTTTTTTCGAAATATTTAATGCCTGACTTCTAACATTTTCAATGTGCCTCATTCTTTCTGCACAGTCTTCACTCGGTATAAATGTCATATTCGACTCCTCGTTTGCAAATTCAATTGTTATGTCTTCTAAATTTGTATTTGTGAAATTACATTTTTGTGTTACAGAATTTGGTTTGATTCCCAATATACATTCATAAGGTGATATTCCGAAAGACGAGTGAACCGCATTATTGTAAATACTTTGTAAACTAGGAAGATTCGTCACCCAATCGCAAATGCCTCCGAATTTTGAATTAATTAAATCAAAACGAATTTTGTCTTTCCAGGTCCCATGAGATCTTTCTATTTTCCCCTGGCTCTGCGGATGGTAACTTGAACTATATATCAATTTAATGTTCATATCTTTACAGAGGCGTGTAACAACACCTTTGAACTCTGAACCTTGGTCACTCTGTAATATTTTAGGGTTTCCGAATTTCGAGTATATCTCCCGTAGCTTAGCAGCAACTTTTTCCGAGCTCTTATCAGACAATGGTCGCAACCACACAAATCTCGTGAACACATCCATTGTTGACAGAATATATTTATTAGAAACATCGTCTTTCTCCACTATGAGCTTACGCATGTCGACAAGGTCAACTTGGTGTCTTTCCATTGGTTTTTTTGGCACCAACAGGTATAAGTGGTGCTTTATTTGAAAATAATGGTCGTTTTTTGTCTCTACATATCGTTGTTAGATATATATCTTTGAATCATAGGCTCCCTAATTCCAAAGTAATGTTCTTTAATTTGATGGTACAGTTTTCTTGTCCTGTCCGCTTTGCTTAAAGCATAAAACTTTTCTATACATTTTTCCAATTCCTCCCACGGAAGAACAATTTTCCCATCAATAGTAATCCTGTTCATTTGTTTACCTAAATACGGATCAATTATCGATTGCGTTCCAAAGTTGAAATGACTTATCTTTTTATATAGTCTTTTTTCCAGACTATTCCTTTCTTTCACTGGAATAACTTCTCTCCTTGACAACAGATTCATCAAAACTCGATAGTCGGAACAACTTAACTTAGGAGTACTTCTTCTCTGTCCCTGAAAATAAAGAATTGTGATTTCACTGTTGAGTAATAATCTTTAATTTTAAGGAAAATGAGGACAAAGCAAACTTTTAATAAAGGTACCTGTTCATTTGTTTACCTAAATACGGATCAATTATCGATTGCGTTCCAAAGTTGAAATGACTTATCTTTTTATATAGTCTTTTTTCCAGACTATTCCTTTCTTTCACTGGAATAACTTCTCTCCTTGACAACAGATTCATCAAAACTCGATAGTCGGAACAACTTAACTTAGGAGTACTTCTTCTCTGTCCCTGAAAATAAAGAATTGTGATTTCACTGTTGAGTAATAATCTTTAATTTTAAGGAAAATGAGGACAAAGCAAACTTTTAATAAAGGTAGACCAGACTCAAGCTAGCGAACAATAAGATGCATCAAGCTAGCGAACAATAAGCCAGCGAACAATAAGGAAAACGCGCCAAATAATCATGCCTAAAAACCGAAGACTTGCAATAACACGACACATAAATAAATATGATCTCAAATACTTTCCAGTAGGAAGATGAAATGTAATTCCATTTGAACACAAAGTTTAATTATTTATTCGTGTATTAAATACAAATTTTTTTAAAGCCGGGAATCTAAAAAACTTTTTAGCTAAGTAACCCTTTCTCCTTTCTCTCTGATAAGGGATGGGCTATTGTCTGTATAATAATAATAACAATTGATAACAACAGGTTACACTAAACTAGTGTAGCGATACAATTAGATCTTCAAGCTTATAGAAATTCTACGATTGAAAAGTAAAGCTGATAACCATTATATTCACTTTCCGCCTAAGAACTAGCTAGTTCACGTAATAATTCAAAAGTAAATAGTCACTCAAGTAGTTTATAGTAGTGTGTTATGAGACTGCCCTCCGTAATCTCAAGTACGGAGCCTGTAATCCCCTCTAATCTTCTTAAGCCAGCTTATGGTACGATTTAAAGCAGCTTATGATGCAACTTTAAGCAGCTTATTATGCAATCAATCGGATAAAGATAATCCTTATCTTTTAATCTAGATTAGTGCTCCTCAATGTTTTTGTTCCTTTAAGCACATCATTGTGCAATCAATCGGATTAAGATAATCCTTATCTTTTAATCTAGATTAGTGCTCCTCAATGTTTTGTTCCTTTTTTTTTTATCCCGATAAGAGTTAACAATTGCTAATTATAATCTATTTGTTTTCGGATTAGAGAACCGAGTATTAACCCTTTTAATCCTGATTAGGATAAACAAATGCTAATTATAATATATTTGTTTTCGGATTAGAGAAACGACTCTTAATTTATATCCTAGATTAGAGGAATCCCTTTTGATAATTAACCAGTTGTTTCAAGACAATCAAAATCCAATTGTTTTCGAACTTAATTAGCGGATCCTTTGTTTGAATAAAGGGAATTAATTGTAACGGAAGGAGAGACAGGCTATTTTTTTATTTTTACAGGAAATACTCTACACAACAGATTGCAAGAGAGAAGAAATATTAACAAACCGCTAACTGTATTTTCTAACAAACTAGTTGAGATAAGGATATTTAAAAAAATGAAAAAAGTTTTTATTTCTTTCTCTTTGTAAATTCTTGATATTATTTTCTTTCTTTTCTCAATTAGTTTGTTTAAAAATAAACACCTCGTTGTCTCATCTATATATAGTTTCTTTTAACACAAAATAATAACACATTTCATGTATTAATCATTTATTTAAAAAATTCTAGATTGTATTTGTTTTTTTTTTAGTTAAAACATTTAAATTGTAACCATTTTTTTCTCTTCTTTTTTATTGTAAATATACTGTTTATGTCTCGTTGCACATACATTTTCTTTTGGGTTTCCAAATTAGTTTCTGTCTTTTTTGTCTTTATATTCCGTTGGATGTATTCATTGTCACTATCTTCACTGTATTCATCTGTTTCTTCTTTCTCCTTATTTTCTTCTTCTGTTTTCTTTTCTTTATAAGAGGTAGACTCGAATCGTACTTTGTTTGTTTTTCGACATGCCTTTATTTACTAAACAAACAAAGTGGAATGTTAGTAGACTTCAGAAATTGGTAGAATTGATGTATACCAGCTGTTAGTTTTCTACGACCAATTGGAACTGTTGAATCACGTATCAAGTCAACGATATGAGTGTTTGAAATAACTTTTCCGTCAATGCAAACTTCACCTTGTTCGTCCCACTTAATAGATGGTTGTTTTTGTAAGTAAAGCAAAAGTCGCAAGGCTTTGTCTTTATATCTAAATGGAATAGTGATATTGATTAACGATTGTAAATCATCATGTAACGGTTTCTGGTCATAAGAAAGATTGTGTTGGTCATTGTCTCGAGGTGGAGTGTCATTTAACACCACTTCCGCTTTCGATTGATCTTCGTTTTGTTTTTGTAAGACAGCCTCGAATTTATGTTTAGGAATAAGAATCATTTCCTTCGTCATTTTAAGTGAACAAGCACAATCTTTACTACTATAGGAATGAGATTTGATCGATACTTTAAAAGAAGTCTCTTTCGATGTAAACGTTGGGTGTCCTCGGCAGTGATTTTACGAATAACCGTTTTGTACTCCAACAGTTTCTTTTTATTTAGCGGCGATAGTGTAACGACTCCATGTAAAATGTTGTATATACATTCTAGTAGGATCTTAAATTGTTCGTTATTCATCGTTTTTATCATTGCGAGTCTTTGTTGATCCTCAGCGGAAACCAATAAGGATAGAAAATTAACGTGTCTAATCACTTGCTTACTCGTAGCTTTTTAAGTATTATTTCGGAAGAAAAACCACACAGTTCTCTCCAATGAATATATTTGTTCTAAGTAAATAAAGTTTGTGTGTGTGAGCGCTCAAATCAATCGTCAAGTATCCGTATTTTTTTTTGGTGGCGAGTTCGTAGGCCGACATGAAATATTTCACCTGACCTGGTAAAATTTGTTTAGCAAGTACGGTTAACTGGTGTTGATCACGATGATTTTTCAGACAAATAATGTAAGATGCATTCAGGGAAATGGTTCGCATGAATTTACCCGGAGAATGATATAAATGCTGAGTAAGCATTAAAAGACTTATGTTTTGATGATGAGATTTTACCGTAAATAAATTTAAAACTTCCACATCGTTCACTGCTGTTGCGAGCAAATCGTCTAAAACCAGAAGCATGTGTTCCCTTTTTTCTGATCATGCATCCACTTGATCACTGCTTGGTAAACCTTCATGAAAAGTTATATTGTTTATTTCTTTTTCCATACTTGTGAATACTTCTTGATAAACAGAATACCCCAAGGGTGACTGGGGTATAGAAATATGGTCACTTGGTCTTCTCCCGACCGGCAGTAAAACGCTTGCCGAAGTGGGGCGTCCGTTTGGCTGTGCGGGATGTATCAAGTTCGCAGTCACGTCCGGTCAGAAGAGGGACGTTAAATGCGATGCCTCGTACGTTAAGAACCCTTGCAACAACTCTTTGAGGGGTCCGTAGGTGGCCTGTTGCAAGGCAAAATTTATATCCCTATCCAATATATCCTCATTTTCCAGTGGCAGTTCAAATTTCCCCGACCATCATCCTAGATGGCCTCTATTACAACAACCTACCTATTGTATTTATTGTGAACTTGTTCTCGTCCTGAATATGCATGAAATATTTGCCACTGGACGTTAAGCAACCAACAATCAATCAATGATAAACAGAATAGCAATATACAATTTTTACAGGAGGGGATGAAAACATACCCCCAGCTTGTTTAATTATGCGAAAAGTCAACACAGTTTTTCCACTTTGTGTCGGTCCCACAATTAAAATAGAACATGGTGCTTGGAAAGGTAAAAGCGTACGATCTCCACTTGACATGGTCTGAGTTTTTTTCAGTTTTAATTTCCCCACAAATGACTGAAATAAAGTTGAAGTTCGAGTTTTATATGTTTGATACATAAGTAGTTTTTGTTGTTTTGTTTTTTTTTCTTTTTCTTTTTTACATATATTTAGCTTCTTTTGTTATATTTTTGGTATGGTTTTTTATTATTTTATTTTTTTTTACGTGTTTTGCTTCGATGTTCCTTTTTGATGTGTTTATCTTCCGTTCTCAACCATTAATGCAAAAAACTGTTAAAAATCATTTGGTCACAGAATAATGAAAACCAACATTGTAAAACCAAATCGTGAAAGAAAAGCCTCAGTTCTACCATCAAATTTCAAAAAGAAAACAAGCTAAGAAATATTTATTGAACGCACAAAATTTCAAACATGAATACAAGAACATAAATAATAAATAAAATTACATACAATGTACAATATATGAAGAAAAAAAAAGAATGTCATATTAAGTGTTCACGTGATTTGATTCTTTTTTCCATTAATCGGTAAACAGTGTCTTTTATTGGTTGACTACGTAATCTATCCAATACAATCACGTTAAGTAAGAAGTAATTGCATACAAATTCTGATGACATGTTCAGTTTTTTTACGTCTTCTCTGAATTTAATCAACACATCTAAAAGTGAAAACGAATGACATGCTGTTTCAAAATGTCTTTCCAAGTGCTCCTGCTCTCCATTCATCAAACATTCGTGGTTATGTTGACTGGGGTGTTCAACTTGGCAACCAGAACACGTTTCTTTCGTTTTCTTTGTTATCAAGTCATGTAACACCTCGGCAAAAGAATAGATCAAGACTGTAGTTAGAAGCTTCTTCTCCATACCCGACATGATGACTGTTCTCAAAATAAATGTTTAGTGATCTTCAATAAAAGAATGTAGAAACAGTATACTCTCTTTCAGATTACACAGTTTTAAGCATACGTCTCTGTTGATTTTGGTTTTTTTACCCTTTACAACGATATGAATTAAGGTCTTTTGCTGTAGTCGTCTTCCTGTTTTCTTAATAATTACTTTAGTCTCGTCGTCAATGGTAAACACAGCTTCTCTCTTCAATAAATTTGTGTCAAGCCGTTCGTAATCACGTTTGGTTGCTTCTCTCACCAAATCAATTTGACACTGAGTCATGGTGACTGTGGTGTTTTTATATACGGTGGTTTAAATACAGGTCTAAGTGAGGATACGGTGATGTAACATTACTATATATAGATATGACGCAATAATATTCATGCGTGGGAGTCAAAACATAATCGTGCATGTTATGACATGTTTTTAGAATTAAACTTTTCGGATGGATGGATTTGGTAAAATATATCCAGTACACCCACTCAATAAACTAATCCATAATTCACTGTTTTCATTTTGCATTGTTATATTAACAAGTGATGCTATTACAATTGTTATTACAATAATTATTTGACAGAAATACACGATTTCTGCTTTGGGTATATTTTCTCCCATGAAACGCCAAGTCGTTTGTGTGCTCTCCGTATTACTTCTTGTCTCTTCCATGTTGTTAAGTGTAATAAAGGAACCACGTCGCTTATCACTCATGGCTTTAAATACCTTTTCAAAAACAAAACAAAAAAAAACAAAAACAAAAAAATCAAAAATCTTTTCTCTTTCAATTAATGATTAATGATTGAAGGTTAAGAACACATTAGAAAGAAGTTCCTTCTTCCACTGTTCAATCTCCTTCTTTTCCACACAAAAATTATATAATTTAAACAATGTTTGTTTTTTTAACTTACAAAGATATATATACATTCTCCCTTTTCGCTCCTCGAACACGAAAACGTTATATATCATCTCTATCTCATTCATTATTTGTATTAAAATGGAATATATGAGAAAAAAAGTCTTAAAAAGGAACGAAAGATACCAGAATGGCACTCAAATTCATAAAATGAAAAAAATAAAATAAACTGACAACATCGAGGGTAAAAAAAGACAAACTAACAATGATTGTTAAACGTACAGTGACAAATATTACATTTAGTAACACTCAATCATTTTAAATAAAAAAAGAAAAAAAAGAAAACAACAACAAACTATAGATTCTTTTTTAATTATTTGGGTGGTCCTTAAAAGGACCTTACACAATTGTGTAAATTTTTATCATCTATTCTTCATTTTCAAGTGGTGTGTAGATGTCTAAGTATTCCACTAATACTGCGTTAAAATCATGACTGCAGAAAAACAAATCTTCCATAAATTCTTCATGGTCGTCATAGAAAAACAACACACATATTGTTATGTTACCCGTTCTCCATGTTCCTACTGGCCAATTTGAATGATGCTCTCGTCGCTTTGGAACAACTTCGTTTCGTATCAAATTTGATCTTATTGGGTTTAAATGACGGAAACGACCATTCACTTCTCTCTGGAAGATAGAATTACAAATGTTAAACATAGGAGGAATCATTGTTTATAAAAAAAGTATATAACTCTGATGTATGAAAAATATAAAGTTATGTATGAATAAACATTTCACTATACTTTCCTTGATGCTTAAGCACTCCTTTATAAAGAAAAAAAAGGGGGGTTAAACTAGATTAGAAAAATATATCTTAGCAACTCAAATCATTAAGGATTTTTATATTCGAGGATTAAATACAATCAATAAAGATCAATTTTAAATACCCCCCCCCCCAAAAAAAAAAAATCAATAATAGCACAGGATTAGAATTTAAATACCCTATGCGTGTTGTTTCATATAAAAAAAAAGGGGGAATTATCTTCTCAGATAAGTGATTATGTTTTTTTGTGTTTTTTTTTTATATATAAAGCAAGTAAAAGTATAAACTACACCTGTTTTGGGTTTGTTTTCAAACATAACTAACAGACATACTTATAATCAAGCTCGAGATATCAATCTAGTAATGGAAGGTGCAAATGGAAATTTAGTTGATCAATAGGCACAAGCTTTATCAAGTGATGTATTAAACACATTACAACAACTTCCTATAGAAGACTTTGTCAAGGTTCTTCACTCAGCTGAAGAAAAAAGGAATAGTGAAGACTTCAGATGTACAATATGTGGTAAAAGATATTTACAAAAACGTAACCTACTTCGCCACAAAGCAGAACACACACATCAGTACAAGTGTACCCCATGTAGCTATGTAACAAACAGAAAGGACACTTGGATCAAACACACGAAGTCGAAAAGACATTTGAAAAATCATGAAACTTGCAACAGCGAGAGCAATAAGTCTACAGAAACACCATCGAAAAAAAAGAAGAAAAATGTAGGAGGTGACAATTTTACGATGAATGCACACCCATTAGCAGGACCCAGCAGCGATGCGGAACGAAAAGGAGTCGACAATTTCACGGTGAATGGAGACCCATTAGCAAGACCAAGCAGCGTTGCGACACGAAATGACGGTGAGGAAGCTACCATAAACATCAAGGGAGGCGCTACACGAAGCAGGAAGGCGCTAAATGACAGCGTGAAAGTGGTTGAACTACAACCTTCCACACAAGATGAACGTTATGATCTTATTCATTTCATGAGAGAAAAGCGGGAAAAAATCATGTCGCTTCTACAGGATCGACGAAAAGAGGGTAACATAAATTTTTTTCTCAATGTTCAAGTGAGAATGATTAAATATGGTGTGGATGGGACATACGAAGAGCAGGTACCATTCTTTCGAAGCAATGCAAAAACTGTAATGGAGAGTGGGAATGAAGAAGAAGACGCATTAGAACACACCTTAAATGAGAGCTTACAGAAAATTTTCACTAGCATGGAAGAGTTTCTAAAAAACGGAAGCGGATATCAAATGGAAGAAGTACTTCAACTACAAGTAACCATCATAAAATACAAACCTTTGTATGCAGGTAGTTATATTCATTTACCAAAATCGTTGAATTGGGCGAACTGTCTGTTGAATGTGATGAATGAAGATGATCGCTGTTTCATGTGGAGCGTGTTAGCCAGTCTTCACCCACCAAACGAGGGAGAGATGCAACCAGAACAAGTGCACCACTATCAAACATACATCGATAGGATTGATGTGACAGGGATACAATTTCCGACACCAATATCACAGATTGCAAAGTTTGAGCGACAGAACGCAACCATTTCAATTAATGTGTTCGGTTATGAAGAGAGGAATGATGAAATTTATCCATTGTTCATAACCAAAAAGACTAAGTGTCATCACATAAATTTGTTGTATATGAGGAAAGACGATAATCAATCACATTATGTGTTGATAACTAATTTCAACAGGTTTCTATCTAGAGTTAAAAAACACCATGGTGAAACTTTTTTCTGTTATCATTGTCTCCAAGGATTTTAATATAGAAAACAGAGTTTTGATGAAACATCAAGAGGAGTGTAAGCAGGTAGATTTCCAAAAAATCTCACTTCCGAAAGAGGGGGAGGTGTTAGAATTTAATGAATATAAGAAGACGGAAAGACACCCGTTTGTCATTTACGCTGACTTTGAATGTTTGACTAGAAAAGTAGATACCTGTGAGCAGAATCCGGAGGTTTCCAACACCAATAGATACCAACAAATGGAGGCTTACAGTTTCGGATATCAGAGAGTTTCCATCGACAAGCGGTATGAGAAACCACCTGTCATTTATCGTGGACCTGATGTGATTGAAACTTTCATTGATGCCTTATTGGAAGAGGAAAGAGAGATTGTGGGTATCCTATCTCACAATGAACCAATGATAGTCAATGAATTCGTGCAAATGGAGTACAATCTCGCAACCATATGCTTCACATGTCGAAAACCTTTCAGCACTAAAAACAGGAAGGTTATACACCATTCTCATTTAACGGGGGAAGTGATTGGAATAGCGTGCAATGATTGTAATTTAAAAATGAAAGTACCAAATTTCATTCCGGTAGTCATACATAACCTAAAAGGTTTTGATGCCAATCTAATCATGACAAAGATTGGAAAGTACAAAGAGCACGTTATAAACGTCGTTCCATACAACAAGGAAAAGTATCTATCGTTTACATTGGGACACCTACGATTTATAGACTCGCTTCAGTTTTTGAACGAGTCGTTAGCATCGTTGACGAAAAATCTGGCACAAGAAGGAGAGAAACATTTCGTTTTCTTAAGAAAATCTTTCCCAAACCCAGAGCATTTTTCCATGTTGTTGCGGAAGGGTGTTTTCCCATATGACTACGTCGACGAGGAGAGTAAATTGAAGGAGAGAAGCTTGCCCAGCAAAGAGAATTTTTATAGTCGATTGTCAGAGGAACACATCAGCGAAGAGGACTTTCACTTTGCCAACAAAGTATGAGAGAAGATGAATGTAAAGACGTTAGGTGAATATTCTGACATATACCTTCGAATGGACGTTGCGCAGTCCTCTCTGACATTTTCGAAAGATTTAGAGACATCTCTCTTCGCGACTACCAACTTGATCCATGTTATTATTATACGACCCCCGGATTAAGTTGGTCCGCCATGCTAAAGAAGACTGGTGTTGTTTTGGACCTCATTACAGACATCGATATGTTGTTGTTCATTGAGAAGGGGTTGCGAGGGGGAGTGTCCAGCATATTCCATCGATATGCAAAAGCCAACAATCCCTACCTTATCGATGATTATGATCCGAGTAAAGAAACATCGTACCTGGGATATTTCGATGCCAATAACCTTTATGGATGGGCAATGAGTCAACCCCTTCCCTATGGATTTTTCAGTTGGGTGAATGAAGGAGAAGACATAGAAAAGCTCAAGAACAACATTGGATCATTGACACCTAATTCCAATGAGGGTTACATATTAGAAGTTGATTTAGAGTACCCCCCTGCCTTACACGATGAACACTCTGATTTCCCGTTGGCCCCTGAACGACAGACCATTCGCACTGAGGACCTTTCACCCTACTCTCGTAAGATGCTTGAGGAATTATTTGGAAAGAAGACGTTGGGTTCGTGTGAAAAGTTGGTACCGAATTTACACGACAAGGAAAATATGTGATTCATTACCGCAACCTACAATTGTATTTGGAATTGGGAATGCGACTAAAGAAAGTGCACAGAGTTTTAAAGTTTAGACAGAGCCCCTGGTTGAAAACTTACATCGATTTCAACACCAACAAAAGGAAACAAGCCACAAACGAGTTCGAAAAAATGTACTACAAGTTATTAAACAACAGCATATTTGGTAGGTCGTTAATGAACATCCGTAAACACGTCAACGTTAAGCTCTGTCACACAGAAAAAAAGTTCCTGAAATATACGGCGAGACCATCTTTCAAATCGTGTACGGTTTTTAACGAGGATCTAGTAGCAGTTGAAAACCTGCGCACAGATATTTTAATGAATCAACCAGTCTACGTAGGCTTCAGCATTCTCGACCTGTCCAAGCACTTGATGTATGACTTTCATTACAAACATATGAAGACGTTATATGGTGAAAAAATACGACTCTGTTTCACTGACACAGATAGTTTCCTGTACCACATTCAAACCGAAGACATGTATGACGATATGATGGAATATCAAGACATGTTTGACACCAGCGAGTATGATGAAGCCCACATGTTACACAGCAATCATAACAAAAAAGTATTAGGGAAATTTAAAGACGAAACGAAAGGTGTACCTATAAGTGAATTCGTAGGTTTACGAGCTAAAATGTACTCGTATGCATTCGAAGGGGGAGAGAAACATACGGCAAAAGGTATCACGAAATCTGCCTCTCGTTCACTAAAACATGAAATGTATAAACACTGCTTGTTAGAGAAAAATGTATATCGCACGCGCATGAATACAATACGAAGCGATAACCATAAAATATTTGCACAAACCATGATTAAGACGAGTCTAGTTCCTTTCGATGACAAACGATGGATCCTGGACGATGGAATTACCACACGAGCCTATGGACACAAAAACAACACTAATATTTAATTATTTTCCATTTGTAAATACGTTATTTTATTTTTTAGTTTGTTTGTATTTGTTATGATGTATGATGTAAATACTGAAGTGTATGTCTTTTTCTTTTTTTTTCCATTGCATAGTGTTTTGTTTTGTGTGATTGTTTATTTGTATTTATATATCACTGACTATTCTCATGTATTGAGTAGAACAAGAGTGCACACGCTGAAATGTCTCGCCTTCTTTACTTATCATTGATATTATGTTGATAGTCCTAAGTATAAAGCTTTATTAAAGACTGTCACATAAACTTAACATTAACCAAGATAACAAAACAAAGACCAATGAACCATGAAAATGAGTTCAAGGTCAGATGAACCATGCCAGGCAGACATGTACAGCTAACAATGCTTCCATACAACAAATATAGTTGACCTATTACTTATAGTTTAAAAAAAATAGACCAAAACACAAAAACTTAACACTGAGCAATGAACCATGAAAATGAGGTCAAGGTCAAATAAAACCTACGCGACTGACATATAGATCATAAAATATTTCCATACACCAAATATAGTTGACCTATGGCATATAGTATTAGATAAAAAGACCAAAACTCAAAAACTTAACTTTGACCACTGAACCATGAAAATGAGGTCAAGGTCAGATGACATCTGCCCGCTAGACGTGTACACCTTACAATCATTCCATACAACAAATATAGAAGATCTATTGCATAAAGTATGAAAAAAACAGACCAAAACACAAAAATCTAACTATAACCACTGAACCATGAAAATGAGGTCAAGGTCAGATGACATCTGCCAGTTGGACATGTACACCTTACAGTCCTTCCATACACCGAATATACTAGCCCTATTGCTTATAGTATCTGAGATATGGACTTGACCACCAAAACTTAACCTTGTTCACTGATCCATGAAATGAGGTCGAGGTCAAGTGAAAACTGTCTGACGGGCATGAGGACCTTGCAAGGTACGCACATACCAAATATAGTTATCCAATTAGTTATAATAAGAGAGAATTTAACATTACAAAAAATATTAACTTTTTTTTCAAGTGGTCACTGAACCATGAAAATGAGGTCAAGGACATTGGACATGTGACTGACGGAAAGTTCGTAACATGAGGCATCTATATACAAAGTATGAAGCATCCAGGTCTTCTACCTTCTAAAATATAAAGCTTTTAAGAAGTTAGCTAACGCCGCCGCCGTAGCCGCCGCCGCCGCCGGATCACTATCCCTATGTCGAGCTTTCTGCAACAAAAGTTGCAGGCTCGACAAAAATCAAATAAAAAAAATCAAGAAATCAACATTGACTCATTATTTATTCATATGGTGTGTTATAATATAACAAGAAAATACAACAAACAGTATTAGGTATAATTTTAGTGTTCTACTTTGATCTGACGATTTTCCGTTATTTCAAAATAGCCAGAGTTTTCGGCTAAAATGAGTAAAGAGACAGTTTCTGGTAAGGGTGTTGCAAAATGACATTCAAGTCTGACTTTTCCTTGCTTTACCAGTGACAGATAGTTGGCATCTGAAAAGTGAGGTTGTAAATCGAAACAGAATAAAGCATATCCATTGTTGAAGTCCGATCTAGTTATTTCATTCCCCGCATCTCCGCCCCACTTTCCACAGTTTTCAAACATTTTAACGTACGCTGCAACATTTGTTGCACCCCGGTCTTCGTTAAATTGAAGTTTCAGAGGAATTCCATCTACAGGAACTCCATCACAGTACAGAGTTATTTGTTGTAAGTCAAAATGTTGAAAATTCCATGGATTGAGTTGATAATCACCGTTCACGGCGTTTGTCGAAGTTAGACCCATAATGATTCGTTTTGGTTTCACGTCTTGGAAAATGTTCTCCAACACTGCATTCGTACTACCCATCATAAGAGTGATATGTTTCATTACTGTTTTTGTATAGGGATATTTAGCATTTGTTGATTTCAATGCTTCCGAATGAGCAAAAATGATTGCCGGATTGACCTTAATTTTACACACTTTAACGACAATATCTTCAATGACAACATCATAGTCAGCATCGTCTTCGCTCGACATTAGACAGAAACTCGGTTTACTTCTGAAAAGTTTCAATTTAACGTCTACCATATTCATTAAGTAACGATCCATTTCAAAGAGATCGTGAAACAACATTCCCTCCATATCAAGGCTCTTATAATTACCTATCAGTTTTTTCCTTTCGTAAAGACCCGTGTTAGTGTCAAAAGAGTCCATGTGTCCACTTCTGTCCTTATAAAACAACGCACCTGTTAGTTGTGATGCTTTTGCATCTTGTCCATAATCGAGTAGCGTTTTCATCATGCATTTGTACGAGTAGTTGGTATTACTGGATGCTAGCAGTGAACCTTGTAGGTAACAGTCGACTTGAGAAAAAAGTGCATAGAAAAATCCATTTACTGGTGCCACCTTCGAATCTATAGCGATATTGTCTCCATTGCTATGTTTAACACGCAACTTAACATACAGTTTCGATCGTCTAAGGTCAATGTATTCTAGTCCGTTCTGAGCACACAGATTAAATTCTATTGGGTTGTAGGCTGTTACTTGTGATGTAGGACGACATTCTTCATACGAAATTGATTCAACTCCTAACTGGTATGGAGGTATCTCGAAAACTTCTAATTGTGAAGGAATAGCTTCGGTGAAGTTGTTCTGTGATGTTAGTAAAGCCATTCTTAATTGGAAAAAACGTCTCGTTTCGGTTGTCTTTTCTTTTTGCGGATATTAGCTCCACTGCTGCTTGCCTTAGGACTGGTCTTTCGTTTACGTTTTTTTCCTTTTATCTGCAAACCCTCATCTTCTAAAGACTCTTTAGCCATTTCAACCATTTGTGCACTTGGACTAACTAGACGAAGATTACACTTTTCGTTAGATTTCGACAACGATGACGATAATCTTTGGTTCTGAATAGGTATCATAAAAGACCCATTACGTCCGGTATTTTTCATGTGATTTATATACGTTTTATTATTCCCCTGCACAACATTTTGGTAATATTTTGACCACTTCTCCATGCTTGGAATGTACATTTTGTCCGCATTCATCGTTGACGCTTCTCGGTTTTTTTCTTATATGTAGTGTACAGGACAGACGTTGAGTTAAAAATGACGCTTGTTCTCCACTTTCGTCGAAAATATGTATTTCTATGTCGCGGATTTCAGTTTTTTTCACAGGGACGAAAATAGGGTTAGAAAAAACGTAATTCCAAGTATTGTTTGGTGTAGGAAACACACGTCGTAAAATAAAAAACTGATTGTAAAACAGGCTTACACCCACACACACGTCACAAAACATTTATAGTTCGTGTTTATTTTTTTACAGTCGAAATTTTCTCCTCGCTATAAAAATCCAAAACAGATATTTCCCACTTCCCCTCTAAATACAAAGTGTCACTTAGGTGAACCCTGAAATTTGAAGGTGTATTTTCGGGATAATACTTATTTGATTGGTTGTTGAATAAGAAAATAATATGCTCCTCGTCAATATCACCGTTTTTCATGATAGTGATTGAATGTCTTCCTCGGGAATGTATTGATTATATTTATCAGGCCAACCTTGAAATTTACACAAAAACTCAGTCTTCCCTCGCCTTTTACGCTTTTTAAGAACTTTCTCTACGACCCAGAGTGATGCATCTGATTTATCAACAGCTTGGAGTTCAGCAGAATAATATTCACCTAAAATCATTTCATCGTTATAAAAGGAACCCAATTTATAAATGTTGATGTTCTGCTTTTTAAATCTCCGCACAACTTTAAATATCTCATCCGTCCATTTTTGACTATAACTTCTGTTAAAGATGTGTCGCGTATGAGCAATTCGAACAAGAGAACCTATTTTATATGTGTAACTCTTTCGTCGTTGCATTCTTTTTTTTTCTCTTCAAATCTGCTTCGGTTTTAAGTTGTTTCGTGTTTTTAGTATTTGGTCGTACCTTCTTATCATGTGATTTTTTTTTGTTCAAGTATTGTTGAACCCATACATCCGCTTCGTTTTCTGGTGTAACATCGTTGGGGGCTATGAAGTTTAAGGACCTGTGTGGTGTTGCATTGTAGCTCTTTACAAACTTTTGTAAGTTGTCAATGTACCGATACGTTCTCTTTTTAGTAAAGTAACGATAAAATTTATTTTTTATGGTTTGTATCACACGCTCTGCATAGTTTGCTTTTATCTCGTTTTTAGTAACAAAATGTCGCACTCCCCTGTCCTTGAAAAGTTTTTGGACAACCTTCGACTTGAAACACCCATCCACATCCGAGCGGATCTTGTCTACCTTTGCTGATTGGAGGATTTTTTCAAAAGCTTTGGCTATATCAACACCTTTTTTACTCTTTGATGCTTGCATCCAAAGCCGACGACTAAAACAATCTATGGCAACTAGTATAAAATTAAATCCAGAGTTGCATTGTGATAAATAAAGGCAACAGTAGTATACCGCTGTTCAAAACTCATAAATCCATGGACAAAAAACAAAATCGGGATAACAAACTAAAACCGAGGGAAACGCATTAAATATAAGAGGAGAACAACGACATAACACTAAAATGTAACACACATAGACAAAATCCCACGAGAATAACAAATATAACATATATATATAACATCAAAACCAAATACATGAATTTGGGATAGACAAGTACCGTGACACGTCTTATCGCAATGTGAATTTACACTCAAAAATAAGAGAAAGCAAACGACACAACGTTATAATGTAATACACACAGAAACGAACTATAATATAACAATGACCATATTCCTGACTTGGTACAGGGCATTTTTAAAGGAAAAAATGGTGGGTTGAACCTGGTTTTGTGGCATGCCAAACCTCGCACTTTTATGGCCATGTGAAATATAACATCAAAATGACAACACAGGACTACAATATAAATAAATTGGAGAACACAATTGACAAAGAATCACATGAACAACAGCCAACAAAAGGCAACAAGTTCAAAATTTTAATTCGCCAGAAGTGTATTTTGTCCACACAAGACCTATGTGTGACGCACAGATACAAAAGTTTGAAAGCCGAAACGAGTACAAAGTTGAACAGCATCGAGGACCAAAAGATCAAAAAGGTTGTGCCAAAAACGGCAAGGGTTTTCTGTTAAGTTACTAGAAAATCCCTATAATTTAGAGTAATTTATACTTTTGCAAACAGTAAATTTAATAAAATGAATATTCAAAAAATGTACATGATAAAGCTGAAGTATTAACTAATTACAGGAAACAACTGAAATACATTTACATAACCAGACATTTGAAACACAAAAGTAGACACATCCGAATACGTTTAAACCTCTACGCCAAGTGACGTCATATTTGAAACTGAAAAATGACGAAAAAATGACGTCATTTGAATTAGTAAAACAGAGCATCAAAAATTGAAAAATGACGTAAATTACTTACTTGCATTAGATCAACGTCCATTAAGTTACCAATTCCAGTTGTATACACACGTAATCTCTTAAAAGAACGTCTGGGAGTTTTTTGTAACGAATAATTGTCTTGTGCATTTAACCATCTCTTTATTTTGTGGTAACCGATTTTTTTCCCATCCGCATTAACAATGTGATAAAGTTTGCTAGCTGAGGAAAAAGAACTTGGATTTTCTTTATTGTAATAAATCGGTGCCAAAAGATTGTTCACTTCTTCGTCCATTGTGTTATAATGAACTTATATCCAAACAAACTCTCGAGAAACATCCATACAAAATGAGAATTTTTAAACCAGTGAAAAAAATATCCAATAAAGTTCTTTTTTTTCTCCTTGTATTTTTTTTTATCACAAATGTGTACCTTTGAATACTTTGTGTGTATATTTACCTCTCAAAATCAATGTTCCACTCATAATAATCCATTTTGTGTGTAGCTATAAAATAGCATGTGTGTATACATCTCATTGACATTATTCCACTCATAATAGCACTATAACATAAAAGAGGGACAAAAGATACCAAAGGGACAGTCAAACTCCTAAATCTAAAACAAACTGACAACGCCATGGCTAAAAATGAAAAAAGACAAACAGAAAAACAATAGTACACATGACACAACATAGAAAACTAAAGAATAAACAACACGAACCCCACCAAAAACTAGGGGTGATCTCAGGTGTTCCGGAAGGGTAAGCAGATCCTGCTCCATTTGTCAATAAAGATCTATTGATAAATAAGACAAACAATGGTCAGAGTTGAAAAGTATTTTAATCACTGTGTGACTTTTCTTTTTTTGATTTTACAATTTTAAGAAAAGTTCATTCATTTCAACTCTTACTGTAAATTTAACTAAACAATAAAATCAAGTTTCACTTAAAGGTGAGATATCTGTACATTGTTTTAACAAGTATAATACAAGATTCAAAGTATAAATGTCAAACATACACACACACTTTTAAATACAATACAAGATCAAAAGTACAATCTTTATACACACACACACACACATACATACACTTTTTAAACTATCACATCAAAAGCATAAACTTCACACATACTATTAAAACAATGTCAGAACTTATAATACAAGAAAACATAATATAACAAACTTTATTAGAAACCGAAAACTTTGTGCATAAAGAGAGGTAACTCTATTTTTCATAGAATATCACTTTTCTGTTTAAAACTTTAATAAAATTGCACCATGATATAATAAAAGCACTGTATATGAGAACACATAAAAACTTTGTGCATATTGTTGTCTCTAAAAAATGTGCATAAAGAGAGGTAACTCTAATTTCCATAGAATATCACTTTCTGTTTAAAACTTTATTAAAATTGCACCATTGATTTAATAAAAGCACTATATATGAGAACACAAAAAAAGTTATATGCATATTGTTGTCTCTAAAAAAAATGTGGATAAAGAGAGGTAACTCTACTTTCCATAGAATATCACTTTGTGTTTAAAACTTTAATAAAACTGCACCAATGATATAATAAAAGCACTAAAAATGCAAACATAATATATTATTTTGCACAAGAAGAAGAGGAATGAATTTTGTGTTCACTAATTGAGTAACAAATTACAACACTAATACAATGATATACAATCATTGTAAAATATCAACACTAATACAATGAAAAAGTATGAAGGAAACATAAGAAATTTCTCTTTATGAAAAAAAAACAAACAAGCAATAATTACAAGTGTTAACATGAAATCTATGATGCTTTTGGTTCTTTGATTATTGTATGTTTTACACGACAACCAATCTTTATAAATACTAACCAGCAAAATGAAATTAAAATTCAAAACTTTACAAGTGTTAATGTAATCAATGATAATTTGCTTATCAAAACACAATCTTCAAAGAAAAAAAATGGAGATCTTCAAAGAAAAATTTGGAGCTGAGATTTTCACCATTAATTAAGTGTAATCATGATTTTCAATATATCATTAAAGGAATGAATATCCTTAATAACAAAACTAATTTCAAAGAAAAAAAGTCATGTTTTAATTTGTTTTTGATTCTATGATTATTGCATATTTTTACACGACAACCAATCTTTATAAATACTAACCATTTTTTCAAATGAAATTATAATTAAATTTTCATCATGAATACCCAACAAGAAATTATAATGTTGAAAAAGGAATTGTTTAATTTAATTGAAAAAGTCAGGAGATTGGAAAAAAAAAAGAAAGAGCATCACATCAAACTATTGAAAAGGTAAGTGCAAATGTTTTTTTTTTTTTTATTAATATTTCTAATGATGATATGTTAAACGATCAGGTTGATTTCTTGTTCTTTTTGATCTTTTTGGCTGATTCTTGTTTAACAAATAATACACATATGTTGAAAACTGTTTACAATATTTTTTGAACTTTCTAGAAATAATTAAATGTCTTCCGGTTGTTAAAAAGTAAATGTTCTGTAGGTACCCTATCAAATCTTCTCTAAAAATTGGATTTATTGGTAGAAGGTATAGAACACCAATAACACAAACTGCCAAAATGTCTGGAATGAAAGAAAAAAATCAAATTGAAGAAATTATATTAGTATGTTAAAAAGGAGATTACTTTTGTTTCCTTTCATTTAAAACACAAAATTCAACCTCTGATGATAAATGAGATGTAATGCTAGGTACCCTTTTTAACTCAATACTATTTACATGATAATATGATTTTCTCTTTTTACAATAAGTACATAAAAACTTAACAAAAGAAACAAATAAAATTGTTAAAGAAAACACAGAAAGACAAACGACTACAATTATCCATTTCCTAGGACTTTCTGTTCCTTCGTTAGCTGTAAAAAAAAATATTGTTTATATCATACTTGCTTAATTTATGATAAAAGCTTTATTTTGGAATAAATGGTATATTTTATTTCTTTCTTTTCTCCCACTTACATAATCTTAAATGCTATGTAAATTAAATGATTTTCTTATTTTATTTTAATTTTAAAATCTTTAAAATTATTACTTACAATATATCCTATTGATGTGAGTGGTGTTTCCTTCTTCTTCTTCTTCTTCTTCTTCTATTTCTTTCACCCCAATTATAGTGCTTATTCCTATTTAAATAAAATAAATATTTACTATCAAACACTATAAAAAAAATATCTCTTTTTCTTGAATGTTAATTTACATGTTAGAAGTGTGGTTTATTTTCTTTATTGTCTTTACTTAAATATATGATAATATATACACATATCTTACCTAGTGGCATTTTTTCTGTGGATGTTACATCTTTGCTGTAAGTTTCAATGGTTGTGTCCTGAAAAAGATAACCATATCAATGAATAGTAAACATTATCTTAACTGTTTATTTATTTTTTATTTTTTTCTTCTTCTAGAATGAAGTTATTGATTTAACGTCTTCCAATGAAGAGGAAGCGATGGATGTTGAACAGAGTGCTGCTTGTAAAAGCAATGGTGCATGTGGAAGCACCACTCCTAGTAATAGTTAACAAGAAGATGTAAGTATAACGCATAACTCTTTTATAAATGTAGTTCTTTATATTACAATAATCATAATCAAAATATATTGTTTTAACATGAGAAAAATGTAATTTATAACTAATGAAATAAAGATATTTTTTGTTCTTAAAAGTTTATAAATTAAATGTTTGGTATAGATTACTTCATTTACCTAGACATATATCTCACTATGTTATTTTCCTTTAAAAAGGAGATAATTATTTCATCATTTCTATGTATTTACATGTACATATCATTACAGACATTAGAAAGAGATATAAAACAAGCTAGTGAGATATATCTCAATGTGAGTATTTAAAATATATATTTTTTAATTTTTAATTTCATCATTAACATGATTAATTCATTTCTTTTTAATATCATTATTGTAAATCATCAAATTATATATCATGTGGTTAATTTCCTTAGATGGTCACATGATTTACATTTCCTAATATGGTATACAGAAATATCACGTGCAATCCTTATATGGTTTAACTTCCTAATATGGTCGACATGCTAACCGTTCGACTACTTTTTCACTTGTAAAATCTAATCAAACACAATGTACTTACATACGATGAACATTCTTCCCCATTCACCACTATAATTTTCCCTTGCACTGTGTCACATAGCTCTTTACTAGATAATGATAGTTCGAAAACACAAGAGGCTTTTATGCGCACATTTTCAATCTGATCACTGTTCATTATATGGTTCATCAACACTCTGTTGATAGATCCTTCTATCTCTCCACTAAAGACTTTCTTGACATCATCTCGACAATCTAATATGTCTTCACTTCTATAACATTCAGCTGTATTTGTTGCAACACTTCCCTCATGGCTAAATGACAATAAACAACTCACGACAACAATCAAAAACATGGCGATCATCTTCAATTTCTATAGAGTGTGAAAGGTGAAGGTCAAAGGTGACGACACGTGAGTGAATAAAGGAAAGCTTTTATTATTTTTATCTGATTAAAAGAACGATTTTGTTTTAAAGAAAAAAAGAATTTCATCATATTTTGTTTTGTTTTCTTATCACTGATTTAAATTTTATTTATTACTTAAAAACGAATACTTTATTACAATTGTATATATGTTTTAGGAACCAATGGAAGTGGACCTGATTGATAGTGTGTTGGATGACCAAAAAAGACTATTTTAATGTGCAACAGAACAAAAAAGACAGAAAATATAATATATTAAAGGAGCTGAGATTTTCCCCATTAATTAAGCGTAATCATGATTTTCAATATATCATTAAAGGAATGAATATCCTTAATAACAAAACTAATTTCAGAGAAAAAAAGTCATGTTTTAATTTGTTTTTGATTCTTTGATTATTGCATATTTTACACGACAACCAATCTTTATAAATACTAACCATTTTTTCAAATGAAATTATAATTAAATTTTCATCATGAATACCCAACAAGAAATTATAATGTTGAAAAAGGAATTGTTTATTTTAATTGAAAAAGTCAGGAGATTGGAAAAAAAAGAAAGAGCATCACATCAAACTATTGAAAAGGTAAGTGCCAATGGTTTTTTTTAATTAATATTTCTAATGATGATATGTTAAACGATCAGGTTGATTTCTTGGTCTTGTTGATCTTCTCGGCTGATTCTTGTTTAACAAATAATACACATAAGTTGAAAACTGTTTACAATATTTTTTGAACTTTCTAGAAATAATTAAGTGTCTTCCGGTGGTTAAAAAGTAAATGTTCTGTAGGTACCCAATCAAATCTCCTCTAAAAATTGGATTTATTGGTAGAAGGTAGAGAACACCAATAACACAAAATCCAAAATGTCAGTGCTTATTCCTATTTAAATTAAAAAAAAATATTTACTATCAAACACTATAATTTTTTTTCTCTTTTTCTTGAATGTTAATTTACATGTTAGAAGTGTGGTTTATTTTCTTTATTGTCTTTACTTAAATATATGATAATATATACACATATCTTACCTAGCGGCATTTTTTTGTGGATGTTACATCTTCTACGCTGTAAGTTTCAATGGTTGTGTCCTGAAAAAGACAACCATAAGAATGAATAGTAAACATTATCTTAACTGTTTATTTATTTTTTATTTTTTTCTTCTTTTAGAATCATGTTATTGATTTAACATCTTCCAATGAAGATTTAACATCATCTAATGAAGAGGAAGCAATGGAGGTGGAACAGAGTGCTGCTTGTAAAAGCAACGCTAGCAATGGTGCATGTGGAAGCAGCACTCCTAGTAATAGTGAACAAGAAGATGTAAGTATAACGCATAACATTTTTATAAATATAGTTCTTTATATTACAATAATCATAATCAAAATATATTGTTTAACCATGAGAAAAATGTAATTTATAACAAATGAAATAAAGATATTTTTTTCTTCTTAAAAGTTTATAAATTAAATATTTGGTATAGATTACTTCATTTACCTAGACATATATCTCACTATGCTATTTTCCTTTAAAAAGGAGAATTATTTCATCGTTTCTATGTATTTACATGTACATATCATTAAAGACATTAGAAAGTGATATAGAACAAGCAAGTGAGATATATCTCAATGTGAGTATATATATATTTTTTAATTTTTATTTTCATCATTAACATGATTAAATCATTTCTTTTTAATATCATTTTTGTAAATCATCAAATTATATATCACGTGGTTAACTTCCTTAGATGGTCACATGATTTACATTTCCTAATATGGTATACAGAAATATCACATGCAATCCTTATATGGTTTAACTTCCTAATATGGTCATCATGCTAACCGTTCGACTACTTTTTCACTTGTAAAATCTAATCAAACACAATGTACTTACATACGATGAACATTCTTCCCCATTCAGCACTATAATTTTCCCTTGCACTGTGTTACATAGCTCTTTGCTAGATAATGATAGTTCGAAAACACAAGAGGCTTTTATGCGCACATTTTCAATCTGATCACTTTTCCTTATATGGTTCATCAACACTCTGTTGATTGAAGGATCTATCTCTCCACTAAAGAATTTAATGGCATCATCTCGACAATCTAATATGTCTTCACTCCTATAACATTCAGCTGTATTTGTTGCAACACTTCCCTCATGGCTAAATGACAATAAACAACTCACGACAACAATCAAAAACATGGCGATCATCTTCAATTTCTATAGAGTGTGAAAAGGTGACGACACGTGAGTGAATAAAGGAAAGCTTTTATTATTTTTACCTGATTAAAAGAACGATTTTTTTTAAAGAAAAAAAGAATTTCATCATATTTTGTTTTGTTTTCTTATCACTTATTTAAATTTTATTTATTACTTAAAAACGAATACTTTATTACAATTGTATATATGTTTTAGGAACCAATGGAAGTGGACCTCTTCGATAGTGTATTGGACGATCAAAAAAGATTATTTTAATGTTCAACGGAACAAAAAAGACAGAAACTAGAATATTTTAAATAAAAGATTAATACATGAAATGTGTTATTATTTTGTGTTTAAAGAAACTATATATAGATGAGACAACGAGGTGTTTATTTTTAAACAAACTAATTGAGAAAAGAAAGAAAATAATATCAAGAATTTACAAAGAGAAAGAAAGAAAAACTTTTTTTCATTTTTAACTATCCTTATCTCAACTAGTTTGTAAGAAAATAAAGTTAGCGGTTTGTTAATATTTCTTCTCTCTTGCAATCTGTTGTGTAGAGTATTTCCTGTAAAAATAAAAAATAGCCCGTCTCTCCTTCCGTTACAATTAATTCCCTTTATTCAAACAAAGGATCCGCTAAATAAGTTCGAAAACAATTGGATTTTGATTGTCTGGAAACAATTGGTTAATTATCAAAACGGATTCCTCTAATCTAGGATATAAATTAAGAGTCGTTTCTCTAATCCGAAAACAAATATATTATAATTAGCATTTGTTTGTCCTAATCAGGATTAAAAGGGTTAATACTCGGTTCTCTAATCCGAAAACAAATAGATTATAATTAGCAATTGTTAACTCTAATCGGGATAAAAAAAAAGGAACAAAACATTGAGGAGCACTAATCAAGATTAAAAGATAAGGATTATCTTAATCTGATTGATTGCATAATGATGTGTTTAAAGGAACAAAAACATTGAGGAGCACATATCTAGATTAAAGATAAGGATTATCTTTATCCGATTGATTGCATAATAAGCTGATTAAAGTTGCATCATAAGCTGCTTTAAATCGTACCATAAGCTGGCTTAAGAAGATTAGAGGGGATTACAGGATTCTCACTTTTACTTGAGGAGGGCAGTCTCATAACACACTACTTCTGTTCATTATAATAAGATAATATGACTTGAATACTTGTGCGCTTAACAGTTTAACTTGCAGATGACGACCAATATGGATACTACAAATGTATATTATTAATCTTATATTTCAGTTATGTATTGCTATTTTTTATGCCCCGTTATTCACCGAGAAATACTATATGAAGTATGCAAATGAGCCCATTGTCATCGATTATGTAAGAGTTGGACTTGTCAATATTAGTGAACTTCAGAGAACTTCCTTGATATGGACAATCTATACTTGACCATTTCCCAAACCAAATACATGTATATATAGTAGCATTGTCAGGAGACCAAAGGAGGTACACAAAAGAGTTCTTCAAGAACGATAATTCTATAACATTTTTGGCCTTGAACCATTTACGATACCACGTGTTTTACTTTCAACAGGGGACATTTTGACCGATCACTAAACTGAGGTAGGCAAGCGATACTTTCTGTAAAATAACACATTTATATCAATCTTTAATCATAATAGTTATTTAATTTTATTGACTATACCATGGATGCAAATTTAAATATAAGAATACATCTACATGCATGCTTTATATCTATAAGTTGTAGAACGACATGGTCAATTTCCGTAAATCTCAATCTTGTTAAAGTCGTATGAAACATTAAATTAAAAAATATACATGATATATGCATACGTGTTTTTATAACGAATTGGCTAGTTCTAGTTTGGGTTAGTTTTTGGAAATTGTGTCAGATGTCCGGACTCCTGGGTATTTTAATAGCAATGCAAACATAAGGTAAAAGACCGAGTCAGCCTTGTCTCGCATCTTTTTTAACTAAAAAATCTTGGAAGTAGCCACATATCCATATTTTTAACTTATTTTGTTCCTCAAGTTATTATCTTTTGACTTATTTTATTGATTTTAAAATAACGGTTTTTATTTCACACAAAAATTCCGAAAGCTTTAACTACTGTTTAATGAAAGGTAAAAATTTAACTACAGACCAACGCTACTTTAATTGTTTATTGTAATGTGACTAGAGTAAAAAACAAATCGAGTATTTGAACTTTTAAATTCAAAGTAAACAAAGTAATAAAACAGATAGCAATCACAATTTTATTAGAAGGGATTAGTTACGGCTAATTAAGTAGGCAATTGGCTTCAGTAGAAATTTATTAGGTGAGGCAGGCGATGTATCGTTTGTCAAAAGAATATTATCTTCAGAACCGTGTACAATTAGTAGAACTATTCATAAAAGGCTTTTCCGTAAAGGGTCTAAGGTCAGTCTGTCTACGACAAAGAGAGCCATAGTCCGTGCAGGCCTCACCTGTACCCAATCAAGGTATTGCCAGATGGTACGACACGTAAATAAAGAGAAGAGAGTAGCCTTTTGCAAGATGCTTGTGGAGAAAAATTATCAGTTTAATGACATGATATTCACGGATGAGTGTATCGTTCAGCTCGATCAAAATAAAGTATACATTTACAGAAGATTGGACCAAGTCAGACAGCATCGTTACTAAAACCAAAACATCCTCTTAAGGTTTATGTTTGGGCTGGTATCAGCAAAAGAGGCACTACACCCATTCTAATATTCGACGGGACTATGAATTGACAGTTCTTTGTCGACATCATCCTGAGGGACACCTTCCTGCGTTACGTCAGACTGAAATTTCCGGATCAACACCGACTCCAAATAGACAATGATCCAAAACACAAGTCCAACGTTTCCGAAAACTTTATGACGGCCAACGGCATTAACTGGTGGGATGTGTGGACATGGGGTATGTATATTCAAATATGTTAGAGCTACTAATTGTTTGATGGTTAATGATAAGTAGACACGTTTATAGGTGAAGAAAAGGAAAAAGAGTAATCATACTGGTAACAACATTAACTGATTATACAATAATGACTAAAGTTATCTACAAAAGACAATATAATGAGAAAGTTTTCGGACAGTTTAATATTGGTAGTTTTAAAAAGATGTCAATACAGTTATATGATTGATTGTTGGTTGCTTAACGTCCAGTGGCAAATATTTCATGCATATTCAGGACGAGAACAAGTCAACAATAAATATTAAAGGTAGGTTGATACAATAGAGGCAATATATGGTAATGGTCGGGGAAATTTGGACTGCCACTGGAAAATAAGGGTATATTGGATAGGGACAGAAATTTAGCTTTGCAACAGGCCACCTACGGACCCCAATACAGTTATAAATCTAATTATTGTCTTGAAGCGTTTCGAAGAAAGTTTAAAAAATAACCTGAAATATCCTTTACAGCAGTCCTAAGTGTAAATTATGACTCTGCTCAATATTTTCAAACGCTATATAAATAGTTTAATTGTGATAATCTACTGCAGAGAGTGCCGACTTGAAAGCAATAGAGATGGTCTGGGTCCAGCTGAAGAGACATATGTCTACTATCAACATGACGTCAAAAGAGGATTTTGTTAACAACATCCGTCTCTTCTGGAGTACTTACATGACTAAACTGCAATGTGCCACCTACATCAACTATGTCTACAAAGTTGTGTCAGTGTGCATTTTGATGAAAGGACAAGGTACAGGCAGCATCCCTAATAAGATCTTCAAGGAGCCATCCCATGGGGAGAGTATTACTTTACGTTTTTCCAAATTTTGTTGTGGTCTCCAGATTATGACTACGTCTGTAAGAGACTTGGGTTTGAAAGACAGCAAGAACAATATAACAAGGCCACAAACAGCAGATCAATAAACGGTCCTTTTCAGGGCCACCATTTTTTTTCAAAAAGAGTAAGATTTGCTGTACTTTAGTCAAGACATTTCCTTTCTATTCTATTCTTATTCCTCTCATTCTGAACACCCACACCAGTTAAAATAATAAATCTTGATTTCCTATGTTAAGGAAGACAAAGGTGTAGAACTTTTCCCCAACAAATAAATAGTGGTCCAACAAATTCCAAAAAAAACCCCCAGAATAACGTAAAATTGCGCTCAAGCAAATCATGGAAAAAACATGTATCCATTGTTCATTGTAATATTATGCATGTGCATTTCTTCTAGCAAATAACCATCTATTTTTATACAAGCTTGTTCTTCCATTATTCAAAGCAGTTCCTGTTCAGTGCAGTTCCAGCAACAAGTATAACACGGTCACCCACATTACACATACAAACATCAGCAACTCCAGTAACTCTGTCCAACACAACCCAAACAAAGTTCACAGATTGGATGAGTATTAAAAGATTCAAGAGGTATCTATTCCGAGATCAAGACAAGAACAGACAGGAGCCACTCTATTGAATTCCACAGTACATCCTGCAACAAGAGCATTTTCAAAACAGATAGCAGACGCAGATACTGTCCAAAATATCACAGATAATTTTGAGCAGGATATAGGTACGATACTGTTAAATAACAACACAGGTCTAACAACGGTATCTTCAGGCGAAGAATCCGACATTGAAGATAATATTTCAGTAAATTCAAATAGTTCAATAATTTCGTTCAACCTAGATTGAGAATCTGAAATGGCTTTAGGTTTGTCATTACACAAATTCAGTGACGAAAGCTGTTGTGTACCAATAATATGGTGGAATGTATTTGAATCATATAGAGCGTTACATAATAATAATAATAATCTTTATTTGTCATATAAGTAACATTATACTTGTGATATAAACAAAAGTAACAACAACAATAAACATTAATAGGGTATTGTCAGTTCAGCCTTTATAACTGACAGGACATGCATCTTTACGATTTCATAACCTTGACCCAAATACAAAAGGCAATATTGATAACTTAAAGCATTCTGTCATGAAGTCATTTTAGACCTCATTTTATATTTTGGTGAAAATTTTGTTTTCAGCAAAAAGGCATAAGTTTAAGATATTTTATTTATTCAAAGTTCATTTCGAAGCTGCAGTATTAATTAAAAGTATTTTTGTTTTATATTCGTTCATTATTGTTGAAGGAAATCTTTTTTATGTTCTCAAAATATTTAAGATAAGAATTTCAAATCTAACATATTTATTTTAGCATTTGTCACTTTAGATTTTCTCTTTGTTAGGCATTATTTTTATCAATTTAAGATGTTTAGCGACAAGCTAAGTGGACACAATTAGACATGTTTTTAAACAAGTTGTTGTGTAAACAACCTAGGTCTAGGTAACCTGGTCAATTAGGGTTCTTTGTCCTGTCCAGCAAAGACCTTTCTACGCCCCTTTTTATCCCAAAATATCAGGGTAACTAAGATAGATTGATTGTTTAACAAATCTGATTGGACGAACCTGAAACAGTAACGCAAAATCGAACAAGTGAATTTCGGTCCCAAAAGTGGCATTATCGAATGCGCTTTAGAAGATGTAACATCTAAAACCAAATTCACTGTGTTTGTTTTAACTGATTTCAGGTGAGTCAAGTATTTTTATTCATTATTTTATTTAATTGTACCATGAAACTTCGTTATGTTTCATTTCCATTTTATTTAGTAAAGATAAAGTTAAATTATCTATAAGTTCTGAAAGGACAGAAATCAAGACCAAAGTGTTGTTTCTCGATCAGTGTAAATAGATGTATATATGTTCAAAAAAAGGTTGGTTAATTCTTCACAAACTTTCTGTACTCAAGGGTATTTTTAAACGCGTTATCGAATTAAGTTTTACGCTCGCATGTTGGAAATGATAATTTTAACTTATCGCTTGTTCATACTTAATACGATTTAAGGTCAGTTCCGCAAGGATAAGACATTGATTATTTTAATAAACGCGTTATGCGTAATTTTCACATGTTTAGATTAATTTAATGAGAAATTATTTATCGTAAACTATTCTTGTCGTTTAGTCCTATATTATTATGAGTCATGAATTTTGATACAAAGCAAGCATTTATATTTTAATAGCTAGTTTCCCCATTTCATATTATATTGTTTCATATTTATATTATTTGAATATTCACATTTAGTTTTGTAATGCTAAGTTTGTCTCGATTTCGAATATTTCTCAACCAATGCTCATTGTCGGAATTGATTATTTTTGGGTTGATAGGTTTATAGTTTTAGTTTTTACAAGCGCCATTTATGCTCTACCATGTTTATATTTCAAAAGATACGAGATCGCAACATGTTCTTACATGCCCCTTGTCAAATTATTATATGACTGTTCAATATTTTATGCTGTTCAGCACGTGCTTTATGCTCTGTTAGGTTCAAATAGTCGGTCTCGCATTATGCTCATATGTTTAAGATTAAGTCCGCATCTTGCTCATATATTTGAATGCTAAATAAGCGTTTATTTATAAGAAATATTATAAGCATACGTGTTCGTCAGTTTAAATGCATATACATAAAGTTTGTATACTATAGATATTATTTGATCATTTATATTGGAAAATTATTTGAATTATGTTTCTTTTATTTGTACTATATACTATTATATTGTTGTTAATTATATTGATTATCGAATGCGCTTAAGAAGATATAACATCTAAAACCAAATTCACTGTGTTTGTTTTAACTGTTTACAGGCCCTTACCCATACTCATAAGTCCGTAAGGTGTGCTGTTGGTTAAGTCCAACCATAACAGGCAAACGGCAGTCCATACACCCAGGATCCGACAAACCCGATAACAGTCAGAAACCCAATTCTGACAACTGGCGGAGACCCTAAGGTTCAACAATACGGTACCTCACTAATATAAGTATTGGTTGAGATCACAAGAAGTAATAGAAAGAGACATGACAGCCCCAGAAAATGCAGCAGGTCAGTAAGAGGCCGAAATCATTCAAAGTTCTGGTCAACGCACCAGCAGAAGTCATGGCACCACTCAACGTTCCAATCGTTCCAGCCCCTCAAGGACCGCCACCTGGTTTCCCTGTGCAAAGATACAACGTTAACATAGAATTGTTCACGGGAAAAGTGACCGAGAAGGGTTTCAAGAAGGGTATGGGACATATCATACTCCCTAATCGGTCAAAGACCATGCATGCCCTCAGAGAAATTGCCAACGTTGCAGAAATGACTATTGCTGTGTCTGGTCAGCCACAGATGGAGGACATCACATCCACCATCAACCAAGCTGTATGTTCTGCAGTCAAATCGGTTGAAGCCAACATACTAGATAGCATCATGACAAGGATGGACACAACATTATCCGCCATGAACCGACCAGACCTCAGACCAGATTACAGACCAGAACAGCACAGAGTCAAGTTCAACACAAAGCAAAACCACCAGTACAGTACAAAATCAGAAGACTGTGGAAATGCTTGATATAAACTCTAGTTTTAGTTTAAATATTTCTTGTTTTTATATATTTCTTAAATATAGTGTTTCCTGATTTGTTATTTTATATGACAATAATAATTATTCATTTGAAATACCTTAAAAAGATTATAGATTTCAGTAATGAACAACTTAATCCGAAGGCAAAAGTTCGTATGATAAATTTGTGGGGCAGATTATTAAATGATCAAGAAAGTAAAATATCTTGTCTACTATATACACTTTTATTAGTCAATTTTACTATGTATGGATATGAAAACAAATGGCTTGTTTATATAAAAAAAAATTATTCTGGACAGCTGTGGAATGTCAAACATTTGGAATATGCAATTTGCTGATAAATGGGTATTAAAAGTGTTGAACAAAAATTGCAAGACCAATATAAACAGTCATGTTTTTCAGAAAGAGATGCTTCACCAAAAGGATTATGTTATAGATTTTTTAAGACAGAAATTAAGTTTGAAAAATATTTTAATATTTTGTCCAATAACCATTTGTATACTTTATGTAACTTTAGATGTGGCAGTCACCGATTGCCGGTTGAGACGGGAAGATGGCAGGGTCGCGCAAGAGACATTAGAGAATGCCAATTTTGTGACTCACCCGACATTGGTGACGAATACCACTATATTATGACTTGTGAAGCATTTAAAACAGATAGAACAAAACTGTTATCTGACTATTTTTGGAAAATTCCAAACACATGCAAATTCTGTTTTATTCGATTCTACAAATACTGTACAATTAGAAAAACTGTAAATTTATTAAAAGTATTAATGTGAAAGCATATCTTGAACTATGTAACTTACATGCATGTATTTAGTCTATTTATATACCATTCTCTGTAACTGTGTATTTAGTTTATGAGAATACAAGATTCAGTTATAAGTGCGAAAGATAATGCATGTATCTCATGCTTAACTTCAAATAAAAACAATTATCGCTTTTTTCTTGAAAGTTTAGCCGGAGGACAATAATCCGATTATTATTGTATAAGATTGGACAATAATAGATATATTCTATGATAACCTTTTGTATGTTTTAAGACCATACACATTAAATTTATGTAGGCTTTATTTTCTTGTTTTAAATATTTCTTTTTTGTAAAATATAATGTTTCTTAATTTATTATTTTAAATGACAATACTAATTATTTATTTAAAATAACCAAATAGATTATAGATTTCATTAAATAACAACTTAATCCGACGGCAGTTATAATAGTGAAAGATAATACATGTATCTCGCACTCAACTACAAATAAAAACAAGTTATCGCATTTTTTAAAGTTTATCCGGAGGACAATAATCTGATTATTATTGCATCATATTGGACAATAATAGATATATTCTATGAGAACCTTTTGTGACTATAAACATTGCATTTATGTAGGTTTTATAAATGTTGCGTGGGAAGCCTTCACCTAGCTTTCAAACTGTACACGTATTTATACATTTGTATACGGTCTTGCATTGAAAGCAGACACATAGTCGATTATAGACCAACAGACTTTAATGTAACTCGTACGGAATTTGCCGGGGTTATAATTGGGGATGATTCCTCAATTTCAGTAACATTTGCAGCCAAGCGAGTATTTAACTTATGAACTAGTCCAAGTTCTATGAAAAAAATTGAGGAACCAAAGTTTGAACATTTTAACGCATTCGAAACCGAACACGCGTATGGCTACAACGATACGAACTCATGTGCGATGACAAAAGCGTGCACGTGTTTCACCCAACAATTACGTTTTGACGTGGTAATTGTATGAACGGAAATGTAAATAGTTTCATCTAAGTTCAGAAAATATGTGGTTGCCATCTGCGGTTTTAACGTTCACTTAATAATTAATAGATCTCGGGAGTGTTTACGGGTATTAATTACATAGGTAATAATAACAGGTAACTTCTCACCTTTTGTTTAAAGCTGAAATCTTGAATATCATATTTTTTGGTCTGAAATTTATGTGTTTACGGGAGCGTATACGGGTATTAATTACATACTAGGTAATAACACAGGTAACTTCTCACCTTTTCTTTAAAGCTAAAATCTTGAAAACCATATTTTTTGTTTGAAATTCATTTGTTTACAGGAAATTTCAAATCAAAAATAGGATATAGACATAATGTCGCAGAATAAAAAAATAATCACTATTTTTGCCAATGAAACATGTATATGATTATAATAACGGATAGTTTTTTTTATCTTGAATTATTTCTTTCTTTTAAATTTCTGAAGAATGAGGATGACTGGGGATAAAAACGTTTTCATCCGTTCTTCCGAGCAACATTTAACTATGGTCGGGTTGCTGTCTCTTTGACACATATCCATTTCCATTCTCAATTTTATTTTAACTCGTTTACCATGTTTACGTTTGGCTAATCATTACCCTTACCTTTTCAACATCGTATGCGTCGATTTCCAAGCAATTACAGGAGAAAATTACGGTCTGTGTTTTTTTTGTTCAATTGGTTAGTTAGCGTATAAAACATGTAAAATAATTTCTAATTCACTTTCAGATTATTTTCATTTCTTTTTATTATTTTAATTTTATTTTTAATCTGTAGGTTTTAAACTTTTATTTTGTAAATACGTTTAGTATAATAATTTAAACAAAGTTTATACTATTTTTGCTTTAATCTTAAATAAACTAAAATAAATGTTCAGATAAAAAGGAGTATAAGCAATATGACCAACAATAAAAGGAAATTGACGCAAGAAGTCCACAACAAGGGGGATCACCTGATTTTCAAGTTTACAAACATAGTGAGGTCACAAATACCAAATGCCAAAAGCTGAGGGTGAAGCCCAGATAAAACTAAAACCCCTGTGTCACACAATGGAAAGGGCGAAAAATGTTTCCCCCAAGTGAAACACTGATTATTACATCAAGGGCTAAACAGTTCCTGCAACTGACCCTTAACTAACTTCATTATCTGATAATAACAACGATAGGAAGTGTTAATGATCCAGCCATAGAGGTAAAATCACTTTGTGTGCTGGTTCACGCTCCATCTGAAACAATGAGGCAAAAATTACTTGGCTTGGACTAAACTGGGTGAATTTCAGATAAAAGTGTCTTTATTTGATACGGACCACAAAAAAGAAAATAACTATTGAAGCAGCTGCTACAAAAGAAAAAAAAACGAAAATAAGGTTACTAAAAATAGTCTATAAAGTTATACCTTATTCTAAATCTGTTGATACTGAAATCCTAAATATTAAAAAGCAGGAAAATAAACTAAGACAAACAGGGGTAGATATCAAAATTGTTAAACAATTCGGTAAAGTTGGTAATCTTTTAGTTACTCTATCTGATAAAGACTAAAAACTTAAATCTATTCCCTTCACAAGTCAGGGACAAGACTTTGAGTATGATGTACTGCCATAGAAACCTAAACTTCAATTTTGTACTAAATTCGCAAGTTAAGGGCATAAAATGTAACAACTGTGGCGGTAAACATCAGACAATAGGTAAATCATGCCCCAAATATATATTCCAAAAAACAGGTATTGGGAAATATGTATAGTTATAAAATGTCATTTGTCAAGCTAAACAAAAGGCACAACAAAAAGGTGAAACCATACCTAAAATAATAAGTTCCCTAGTGTTAGAAGATGAAACCATACCTAAAATAATTAGTACATCAAATGTCACAACTGGAAAATCGGGCGTATTACGCTTCCGCAATTTTAGCAAAAATCCAGATTTACGTTTCCGCATTTTCGTGCTTTCCAGGTGTGACATTTGATGTACTAATTATTTTAGGTATTACATTTCCGCATTTGTACCTTTATTTCACCTGTAAAAAATGGTAATAATAATATACAAGACTTCATTTAATTATAATATTTTTCTTGATTTGTATTTTATTATGACAATACAATTCCTTCAACATGTAGATTATATTCAGATTTAACATTTTAAGTTCTTTTCAAAAGTCAACATGTGAAAAGTCACCCCATATGCATTTCTCTCCGAAATCAATACATATTGACTTTGAACAGGTCATGCACCATGTTGTAAGAGTAATGTTTACTAATGCAGATTTCATCTCGGTCAAAGTTGATGGCATAGAATACAAACTATTGGACTAAGTACCAAATACAAAGAAAGGTCAAATTAAGCAGGGACATGGCCCAACCAGTTTATTTTAGAGTCGCCTACTTATTATCAGAAGAGATTGAGGATAGTTTTGTAGAATATATTATGGTAGTTATTCCACAAAACGAAAAATGTTTGAAATTTGCCGACTATATCCTAGAAAACTACATTGCCGCCGATTTTAAGTTTCCATCGCAAATATGGGCATCTCCTCCCGACACAGAAGCCAACAGAACTACAAATGGCCCGGAATCGTTTCATTCTCATTTAAACTCCAAACAACAACTTAGATCAAAATTCGGATTTCACGATAACCATGTCTAGCAATGCAGAGTATGAGTTTTTAAAATATCTTATATATTGGCTTAAATTCAGCAAACTCATGACATTTTTTCTCAAACATAAATGGCATTTATTCAGCACCTATTAATGTGGATCAATGAGCTCAGCATACTACCTTACACAACTATAGCAGAAAACATTATATTTGTGACAATGTATATATGTTTTATGAGTGTATATAGAATTGATTAACTTGATTTTCTAATCTTATATGTTTATATTTGTAGTTGATTTTATGTGGCTTTTGGGTCAAAGCCAATTAAGGCAGAGGGGAGATGTTATAGATATATTTTGAAATTCCGAATTTTCAAAATAGGAAATATAACAGCTTTGCAAACTTTCTTTTATTAAATATTTTATTTTTTATTCTCAAAATGAATTTGTAAAAATGGACAATTTAAAAGAAAATAGATTTTACAGATGTTTGACAAATATTGATAATTATTCATTCATTATTTATACATGCTATATTTTGAATAAAAGAAATTAGGCCTATTGTCAAAATTACATAGATTGTCGCAACATAGGTATACGAATAGTTCAGATTAAAGTGTCAGCTTGGTTTACAAGACAAAAATATGAGTGACCAATTAAAATGTTGTGGTCAGTTACGAAATTATGTAACGAGAATTTTCATTGGTAAAACGAAGAAAACCTGAGCAACGACCTTTTTAAGCTAGTGTTTTGGGCTATTCGTCAGTTGCCATGAGATTTCAGTTATAATAAAATCAAGTTATTTTGGAATTCTTCGTTTTTACCAGGCAAGCTAAAGTCCAGACGACATAGGCTGAAAGTCAAGTACGACAGTAGTACAGAGTATCGATTACTAAAATGATGCTCGTATGTGACATGATATGTTATTTTATTTATATTTTTAATAGTATGATTGCTTATCAAAAAGATGTTTAATCTTTTAGAAAATAAATTCATATTGAAATTGTCGCACATGTATACCAACACGGCGGAAGCAGAAAAAATTCCTCCTACTGGCAACTCGCAACAATTTAAAAAAAAATCGCCCCCAACTGGTTAACCAACTCGCCCAATAACGCAAGGGTGATGTATTCACTTTCTGTCGCAACATCATGGCTTTACCCCTATTATCAGCTCGTCACATTGAGCCGACATTTGTAAAACTGACCAGCCAAGTAGCTGACCCAGTTCTGCAGAAGTTAGTCAGTTATGTCCGCAAAACATGCATCACCAGCGCCTTCTACCAGATAACAACATAGTGTGTTTTCAACTAACCCACTAAGACCAACAACGACGCCTGAACAACGTTGAAAAGCCAGCCTTCTACACCATCAACAAGAAACTTCACGAAGGAGCACAACTCCTTCCAAAACAGATCAATCTAAGTGTCCAAGGGTAAGCCTACTCGCTACCAGCGCAAGCAAGCCCGCACTAACGAAGCCATCATATTCAACATGTGAAAGCAGTGTATTGCAGGCAGTATATCTACAACCAGATTCTTATGCTGTTGTGGTCGTGTCAACGGCCAGGCAGTGGAAGCAGACAGCTACTGAACTTTCTGATAATAATGTATTCATGTTCTTGTTTCTAGTGCTGATATTTCATCTTTTTATGTTATCATGCCAGTGCTTGTTAGACTTGATTTAATGTATGTGTGTTTTACTAGTAAATGTTATTGTTATGCATACTTATGTAGATGTGCAAACCTATTATCCGATAATAAAATTATGAAAACATACATGATTCTTGACTTATTCTTTTGTAGACGAAACGCGCGTCTGGCGTATATACTAAATTTAGTCTTGGTATCTATGATGAGTTTATCTTAAAAAAATCATTGAATATATTTACCATAAAATAAACGTTTATTTCAACAAAGAAAAAAACAAACCCCAAAAATGCATTTCAAATGTTTCCATAAGTGGGCCGAATTGGAAGGCCTAAAGTCAATACAGTTTAATCATTTCTTTCATAAGTGGGGCTAGTAACCATGATTTCTATTCATAAATTAATTCATCAGAGGGAGGGGTACGTTGGTAGACATATATGCAATGGTTTTATATCCTTATCATAAGTGTAGACAGTTGGCATGACTCAATAATACTATTTCCTATTTTTCATAAGTTGAGCGAATTAAATTGGCATATTTCAATTCATCAGGATTTTTTCGGTACTAATAAACACCGCTCGAGAGCGCCTGGGAGAATAAATTAACGATAATTATAATAATAAATGTTTTCCTATATAAAAAAAATCATTACGTGTTTTTTTCCTTAATACAATTTGAGATATGTACAATGTTACATCTAAAATGGTTAGAAAGTGCACTTTTATATTTAAAATTTTAAACAAGTTAGTGAGTAAATATAAACAAGAGTATATAAAAGAATCATGACCGATATTGTACTTAATCAAAAAGTAAAATAAAAAAATATTGAACTCAGAGTAAAATCGGAAAGTCAATAATCACATATTTCGTTATTCAAAAACAAAAATCAGTGTCGGTGGTCGTACATTCGCAACTGTATGGTTGAACACTTTTCAAAGTTTTGTTTTTAATTAAACACACGTTTTTTTTTATATAGAAAATATAGTTTAACGGTCAACTAATAAGAAATAGAAGTCGTAATTATGCAAGGGGTTTAATTACATAGGTAGAACCCAGGTAAATTCTCACCTTTAGTTTCAAAGCTGAAATCTTGAATATCATATTTTTACAAGAATGTCAAATGAGCCATAATGTTGCAGAACAAAACTAAATCCCTAATTTGATTTGATTGATTGTTGGTTGCTTAGTTTCGAACAATAGTGTTTGATTTAAATATCAATATTGTCTGGGCTATGCATAGGTCTGGGTTTGACCGAGTCTAATCCTTCTAAAGTTAGTATTCGGTCGGCTAAGTGAAATTTTAAATTTGCAGAGTTCAATCTATTAACTCTTGTTGACAGAGGGACCGGCCCCTGCATATTGCTGTCCCTTATTAAACCTTATTAAATGGTCTGTTGCAAGGCGCATGTACTTTCCATATCAAATATACCCCATAAATGCAGATCCTTTTAAAGTGATTTTATGGCAATCAAATATAAAGTCAATAGTTTAAAATTGATAAATATAGATGAATTAATATACTCATATCATAAGTAGTGGGTTGAGAAGATCATCTTGAAGTGGGTAAAAATGTGAACATGTTATTTAGGTTTTCATTAATAGGTTGGGATAAAAAAAAAATCAATTTGATATTTCCGCCCAGTCCACTTCTTGATTGAAACTTTCTATCATAATTATAACCGGGAGTTTTCCATATTGTAGTAACTCAAAGATGGATACTAATACTTTAAACTTTTGACAAGGTCTGGACAAACCTTAGACCTAAGCTAACTTCAAAATAGCATAGAGAAGTATATATATATATATAAACATTATCTATAAAATAGATAAGTGTCCAACAGATTAACTTCTTAGCGTCGAAGCAGTTTTCATTACGACAAACATATCTTTAATAAAAAAATTAATAAAACCATAAAAAATGAAAAAAAAGATCGATAAACGGATTTACAAATCGGAACTATAGCACTTAAAATGTGTTGTCTAAATTGGGTTAATTTCTTAGTCCCAATTATCAAAATCTTCCTGGTTAATACTCGGCAATACTCCATCTAAACTCCTTCTCCTAGTTTGCTGAATTGAAAAATTGCACTCGGTTATCTGCCTGGGTATCCTCCACGTTGTTGGCGTTGAAATAGTTTGTTCGCAAACTTTATTTTGATTCTCAGCGAATAAAGGTTCTTGTAGCAAAATTTGTACTTTGAGCTGATGAATCTCAGTATTTTGGAAATTCATGGTTTAACGGTATCTGGTGTTCGTAAAATTAAGTATCTCCTCATTCAACAGCATTATTTCTTTTTCAATTTTTGTTTTGTTTTACTGGTATGCTCAGTTAACTGCCTCTCAGTCGTTTTGATAAGCCGAACATGTTGGAAAGGTTCCAAATTTAATTTATCCAAACTATTCTTCAGAATAACATTATCCTTAAGGTTCATGTGGACCCTATAACTAAAATGGCCGTATTTTCACCTCAAAATTTACTATGAGTACAGGCAAACCTGTGCATCTGGAAACGTTTTAAGGCATAGCATGCCCTAGATAAATAAAATTCAAATGCATTGTATGATTTAGAAAATTCATAACTTAACTGGATTTTGCCGTACACTTTTTTTCGTCCCTGCAGAAGATGATAAAATTAACAAACAGTTGAGTTTACCTTGATATGGTCCACTCAGGTACACAGTTTAAATAACCAATTATTGTCATGTATCTATTGTCCATCTAATGTCCATGTCAACCAATACTGCTCACTTCAATTATTACCTGTGGGGAAGTTCTCAAACCTGTTTCCCAACTTTTAGTTTATTTTGGCACCTTCTGGAGGAATGAAAAAAAGTGCACGGCAAAATCCTGGTAAGTTTTTATTTTTCTAAAACATAAAACATATTTGAAATTTTTTTTACAGATGCGCAGGTTTGTCTGTACTCAGAGTAAATTTTGAGGTGAAAATACGGCCATTTTAGCCATAGGGTCCACATGAACCTTAATAACGGTATCAATTTATTAATTTTTCACTTTTTGAGCACAGCGATTTCTTTCAGTGAGTTTCGATGAGACACTTTCAATGTGTATAGGTGCTATTTCACGGATTGGACATGTATGGAGCATGTAAAAATAGAGTTTCTTGACATTTACTCCTTGAATCGGTAATTCAGACATTTTTGTCTTCTCTATTTTGTCTTTTCTATAAACATTCTCATTCAGTAGCTGTCTCTTTGAATTTTTGACTTTGTTTTCTTCTCGGATTTTGAATTATCACATGACTATCCTTGAAGATTGCACATGCAGGCAAAATGTTCATTATGTCTGCATTTGTAACGATAAGCGTTTACTGCATTACACTGATGGTATGTGAAAACATTCAATCGTTTTACAATATTGTTTTAACAATGAACAATTAAAGCAAATTTTGACGATTTTGAACGACTCGTATCTTGAAAAATATGAATATACCTGTAGTTTTATCTGTTAATCCGTCATACTCTTGGTGGCATCACGGAGTAAGGATTAAGCAATTTCTAGTCAAACAAATTTCACATTCGTAATTGATTTCAGGAATCAAATACTGGTATTTGTTCTGTATATGATTATTGACTGGGTTATGCATATATAGTCAGCCATTTGTCGTCATCCAACCGAATAAATCCTTACAGGTTTTCGGTCGGCTTAGTGAAAGTTTTCAATGGGGCGTTTAGTTTTAACAAGTAGTTTTTTTTAAATAATTTTAGTTCATAACAAAAGACTGATTGTTAGCAGTAACATACGATTTTTTTTTATTACGGTTTACAAACGTTAGTAGAATCAAGTGGATTGAAATATGATATTCAAGATTTCAGCTTAAAAACAACTGTCCCTATTCAATATGACCTTATTTTCTAGTGGCAGTCCAAATTTCCCCGACCATCATCCCGGGTGGCTTCAATTACGACAAGACTTACCTATTGTATTATTATTAACTTGATTTAGTCCTGAACATGCATGAAATATTTGCCACTGGACGTTAAGCAACCAACAATTAATCAATGCAACTGGTGAGATTATACCTATGGTTTTACCTGTATATCCGTCTTTCTAAAGATATTATCAATACATTTAACCTTGCAACGACGAAAAAACACACACAATTAAAGCAATGGTTGATACGATTCATAGTCATGTGTATTAATTTCATTTACTTCGAGAGGACTTTTGTCAACTTTAGAATGAGTGAAACATTAATTAACGACTTAAACATTCAAGCTATATATTTCATTCAATAAAAAAAATTAATATGTCCTACATTTTAAAAATATTATATTCAGGATTTCAGCTTAAAAACGAAGGTGTGAACACACCTATGGTTTATCATAATTATCTCAAACTAGAACATTTCATCAAGCCTTTTCACTTGGAGAGGACTGTTGTTTACTCAATATTGAGTTAGAGATCAATTAACAATAGATAATTGTAGTACCTAGAGTACCATTCACATTATTTGAAAAGTTAAGACGGGATATGTCGTCATTCATTCTATTCAGCTGTAAGTCACAGGCCAAAAAGTGAGACAAAAAGTCACAATTTATGTTTTTAAATTATTTTCTTTGATCACTTAATTTGACCTGTGGCCTTTTTTTTTTTTTTTGGATTCGAGCGTCACTGATGAGTCTTTTGTAGACGAAACGCGCGTCTAGCGTATATACAAAATTTAGTCCTGGTATCTATGATGAGTTTATTTGAACAAAACATTTTTGTATTTTACTTGAACTGTTGTATATAAACCAGCTTTGTTAACAAAATTTATCAAAAAAATATCAAAGATGATAAAATAATTGTAAAGGAAACAAAATGTCAAGGTGACTCAGCACTGCACTTGAATGGCTTTATAGTGCCAAGAAATACATCCTATGTGTGAATAAAACACCAAATTTCGTACTTTCTTTTCTGCTACGTCTCATAACTTTTAGCGCCTTGTGTAAAATAAGAGGAGGTTCTAGTAAATAAAGATGTTTATTCTTGGAAATCAGTAATCAAAGTGCGTACAAATGTTATACAATAAAATAGGAATCTTTAAATGAATCTTCATTAATCAAGTCTGATGAACAATTTCCTGAACTTTAAAATCAATATATATTTCAAGATCGTTTTCTTATATATTCAAACAAATTATTTGACTTTTTGTGCTGTGACTTGTTGTCCTTTCAAATATGTGACTATGTCCTGTGACTTTCTGTCCTTTAACCCCCACAATTATGATATGTGGATTAACATAATTATCACATTTCCGATGCGTTCTTTAAAGGTAGAACATTGAAACAGGTTGTGATATCAGAAGTCTTTCTCACAAGTGATGTAAGGAATTCTATAGTATATACTGTAAAATCATCGATCGGCACATCTAATAAATGAGATACATCGTGCTGCTATCGATAGCAATGTTTTTGATGTTCTAGCTACTTCAAATAGGAACAATCGTGCATGTCTTCGATTTGTTTCCCTCAAGTATTTAAGACAAAATCAATTAAATATTTAGGGAAACAATAGGGTCTTTCCTCACGTAGGGGAAACACTTTAAAAATGCACCCCCTTCATTGACACTAAAGTGAAATTGAAGTACTAAATGACAAGTAATTATTTCTCTTTGGATTTATTGAAACTAAAATCTTAGGATTTTCTCTTGTTCTGGTCATGTATTGATTTGTTCATCTCTCTCCGTTCTTGTAATATGTTTTTTTTTAATTGTCAAATGTAGCATTTTTTAATTTGTTCAGAATTTTCCCCTCCATTTTTAGTTCTGGATCAGCGTTACATATGCTACAAGGAAAATTTTCCTGATTTGTAATCAAGGAGTATGGATAGTTAAGCAACCAACAATCAATCTTCTGATCGGCAGCAAAACCTTTGCCAATCGGGGTGCGGGATGCTCAAGTGCGTGCCTCGTGTAACGAGTGCTACGCTCTCAGCATGCAAGGAACCTATGCAACAATTCTTAGTTCCGTATATGGCCCGTTTCAAGCCAAAATTTTCTCCTATATCATCTTTCCTTATTTTCTAGTAGCAGTCTAAATCTTGACACTTTTAATCGGAAAAGACTCTATTACAGGACCTGTCTATTGTTATAATTATGATAAAATTGAAAATGGGAAATGTGTCAAAGAGCAGAAGCAAAAAATCTTACGCTAGTCCAGAACATATGTGAAATATTTGTCACTGGACGGCATGTAACCAACAATCAAATAGAACGATACTATGATATAATTCATGTATTTAGCAAGGTATTGAATATCATGTTATTTAAAATGATATCAGTTTAAAAGCGAATTGTGGGATAAATATTTAAATGCCGACATAGCACACGAAGTTCCGTAGGTAGTTTCAATGGGAAGCATTTTTCACTTCAAAATGTCTGTTGTGAACATTATATCGAGGAAATAACATTCAAATTAATTGTAAAAATATTAGAGAATATTGTTATTCATTCTCTCCTTCTGAAATATGATGTTCAAGATTTCAGCTTAAAATCAACAGGTTTAAGGTTTATGTACCCTTCTGTAGCCATTTTTGTACGAACTTTTCAAACTTCAATTGTATCAAAACTACAGATATTATGAATAATAGAGATAGGCCATTTTGTACATATTCCAAGGGGAAACTTGATGCAAAGCATTATTTTTTACTGTTCCATTGCATTTAATAGAAAAAGAGGACTTTGTGGCAAATAAATCAAGATTTTTATAGAACCAAATTGTGAAATGAAGAAAGGTACATGATATAACAAGCAATGCATGTAAGGGGTTACATTCGAACTCAAATATCCTTTAAGCTCCGTTAAACGTAGTTTAAGAAATGCTTTGATAAATGATTTACATTCAGAAAAGATTTGTTCGGCTGTCCTCCTTTCGACTTCATCGGAACATACAAATGTATATATTTTCCAAAACATCTTCAATAGTTTTACAGTATCATCGTGTGTATCATTGTGTACAACGAACATTAATTTATCTGGCAATTTTTGCGTTACCCTTTTCATATCAGTGCCAGTTAATGATGTCCACTCTAAATCGCCTCGGCCTCGACTCGTCCACAAACTAAAAGTTGCACCACAGTCCCGTAAACTCTTAACAAGGGAATCAAGGTAACCCCCATTCTCTCCTTTTAGTTTCTCTTTGTCGTAGTTCTTACATTTTCGTTTAAATGGTAAAAGTTTCAAGGCTTCGACACGTCCCCTCTGTCCTGCTTATGTACTTTACACCAATGACATGCGTATTGGCCGGTCGACGACACAAGACCTAAGCAAAGTTGAATAAATTTCATGTCGCCGCCGAAGAAAATTACTAGATTGTATAGTTTGCTGTCAACTTGTATGTTTTTACATGAATTCATTTCATTTATCTCAGAAAAAAATGGGAAAGGCATTCTTCAAGATTTTCATACTTTTCGGAAGATCTAACGATGGCAAGTACTACAAGTTCTTCAGCAGATAATTTTTTCCGATGACAAAACTGCAAACGAAACGACAATAAAATGTGATATGCGTGTAACTTTTGTACCATCTCACGAAATTTTTATTTGTATTTTGTCACCCCATTTAAAAACTATTTGCCTTATCAATAAGAAAGTTATTAGTGTTATTAGCCTTTTTAAAATAGTAACAACGTATACTGTATGTACAGTACAGTATAGTACAGTATGCTATTAGCTTATTACAGCAAACTAAGTTAACAGGTGATTTGTTCCGGAACTAGGCCAGCATCCCTTTCCTGAGCTGCTTCGAATATTTCTTCAAAATAAATAATTTTACAGCCATTACAGCATGTCGGACACTAGATGAATAACAAAATCGTGGACAGACTGGTAATGACGATGAAGATGGAAGAAGGCCAAAGAGTAACGGGTGTAAATGATATATTTTTTAATTGTTTTAGCTGCACTCGTAGACAGTCCTATAATAAAAATGGAAAAGGCGTCCCAGAAAAAAATAAAACACTATACTAAAGCCTTGCCAGACTGAGACATCATAGTTATTTGGACTAGTATAGGGCCATACATATCCATGCTTGTGATATGCATAAGTTATTATTGACATTTTCTTTTCTTTTAAGTTAATCATTAAAATTTCTACAGTACATGACATGCTGTGGAGCCTTTTATCAACTTCCTCTATAGCCTATATATATGTAGAGGCACGGCATGCCTCAATGGATCATAAATGTAGAAATATATGCCAATCGACTTGTATGTATTCTACTTTCAACACAAATTCACAATATAGACTCGTGCCAGTCAACTGCCATATATTTCCACCCCTAGATTAAAACATCTATGATACATGCCCCTGGCCCTGTGCTTCCACATACATATGCAGAATTCATATATTTATTAAAACTGCTTTGTGATTATGAGCATTGTGTAGAAGTTTCTTTTAACATTTAGTTAAGTCTAACTAAAGTTAAAGAACTTAAACAAGACCTGTTCATTTTTCCATATCAATTTATAAAGGGGCATAACTCAAAACAGTGTAAGTGACACCATCCAACGTCAAACTTGATCTGTGCTTTCTGGTTATATAGTCAGCATAGTGTATGGAGTTTAATGACATTTGGAATAGGCAAACTATAATTAGAAAGCAGAAACTAAAAGATCAGAAAATTATGTTAAAAAGGGGCATAACTCCTGAAAGGTTGAAGTGAAGCCATCCAATTTTTAACTTGATCTGTGCTTTTAATAAGTAGTGTGTATAAGTTTCATAACTTTTGGTTGAGGCAAACTAATTTTAAAGTTGAAAGCAAAAATATAATTATATTATCCCCTGTTAAGTCAATAGGTTAACATATTATTAGACTTACCTCCAGGAATTGTATGTTTCTGTACATTTTCATATGCATTTCCACCACTTTCCCACCCAACAATTCATATTCTCGAGTCAAGGTTCCGTTTGTAGACCATACCCTACACTTGTAAAATGCTCCTGCTCTCCATTCACCAAACATTCGTGGGTTATGTTGACTGGGGTGTTCAACTTGACAACCTGAACACGTTTCTTTCGTTTTCTTTGTAATTCATTTATGTAACACATCGGCAAAAGAATAGATCAAGACTGTAGTTAGAATCTTCTTCTACATGTCATGACGATTGTTCTCAAAATAAATAAAGTTTAGTGATCTTTAATAAAATAATGTAGAAACACTATACTCTCTTTCAGATTACAAACCACACGTTTCTGTTTAATTTAATTTGTTTATCCTTTACCACGATATGAATGAATGTCTTTTGCTGTAGTCGTCCTCCTACATAAATAATTAAGTCTACTCGTCAATGGTAACCACAGCTTCTTTTTTCAATAAATTTGTGTCGAGCTGCTCGTAATCACATTTTGGTTGCTTCTGTCACTGAGTCATGGTGACTGTGGTGTTTTTATATACAGTGTTTAAATACAGGTAAAGGTGAGGATGCGGTGGTGTTACAACTATACAGATACGATTGAGGATGCGTTAATATAATAATTTTCATGCGTGGGAGTCATAACTTAGTCGTGCATGCGTTGATATGCTTTTAAAATTGACTTTTCGGATGGATGGATATGATAAAATATACCCAGTACACCCTATAAATAACCTAATCCATTATTCAGTGTACACATTTTATTTTGTTTAAGTAATTAATGTGCACACTGGAAAAATGATCCTTCTTCCACTGGTCATTCTCCGTATTTTCCACACAAACATGATATTATGTAATCAATATTTTTTTACTTGCAAAGATATGTTTACATTCTCCTATTTCGCTCCTCGAAACCGAAAGAGTTATTAATCATCTCTATCTCATTCATTATTTGTATTAAATAGGATTTAAGAACAACAAAAGTCTTAAAAAAGGGACGAAAGATACCGGAATGACATTCAAACTCATAAATTGAATACATAAACTGACAACATCGAGGATAAAAAAGACAAACACACAACGATTGTTAAACTAAAGTGACAAATATTACATACATAATCATTGGTAACTATAATACAGTATCATACCTCACTTGACTAAAATGTACAGTGACAAATACTACAGTTAGTCCATATACCAATGATTAACTAGTCTACACTTTCATACCACACGCGATTCGAACGTACATGTAGTACGTACATATTCATTGGTATTTGATTTAGTAGTATTAACCAAAAAAAAAAAAACCCGACTAATAAAACAAGAACAAAATAAAGATTCCTTTTTAATTAATAGGCTTGCCCTTTAAAGGGCTTTACACAAATGCGTAAATCTTCATCATCTATTCTTCATTTTCAATCGGTGTGTGATGTCTACGTATTTCGCTAATACTGCGTTAAAATCGCGACTGCAAAAAAACAAATCTTCCATAAATTCGTCATGGTCTTGTTGTGCTGATTGTCTTTTTTTCTGTTTTACATGCAATAAATAAATCAAAGCACCAAAGGCGCTGTAGGCAGTTAAGCAGAGGCAAACTTGGCAGAAGTTAAGACGAATATTGTTGAAAAATTGGTGAAAATATTATCTCGGCTATTTCTCAAGTATTGAATAATGTTTGTACCCTAAAATTTTCACTATCCAATCCCGCCACTTTCAAAAGTTATGTCCAATTATTTATTTTAACATTTTTATTAGTTTATTGTTTTACATTTGTAATTCCTGGTCTTTCAAAGCTTACTATCATATGCAGTATACATGTAGGTTTTGCTAATAGTTACAAGCTGCATGGAGGAATATACAACTGCTTCCCAAATACCATTGACTTTTCATAAGTTGTCCTTTTTGAACAAACCTTTGGTTTTCTAGTTTGAATGACTAGTAATTTCTGGGCCCTTTATAGCTTGTTGTTCGGTGTGAGCCAAGAAATTAAAAGTGACAAAGTTTATCCAACTGCACACCAAATATCATTGACCATTCACTAATGGTTCCTCAATTACTGACCTAATCAAAAACTAATACATATTAGCACAGGCACTTGTCTCAAAATTTGTTTCCCCTATATACCTTAATATAACGTTATATTAAGGTATATAGGAAAAAAAAATTTGAGACAAGTGCCTGTGCATATTAGTCAATAGACCATGACAAAGGGGGTGGGCTAAATATTCTGGTAATGAGATATATACTACATTATTTATGTATGTTCCTGTCCCAAGTCAGGAGCCTGTAATTCAGTAGCTGTCGTTTGTTTATGTGTTACATACAGTTGAAAGGGGTGTATAGTCCGCGGTTTTTTACCCTGGGAATGAAATTGATGGAAGGGGTGCGGACTATGCAGTACTATAGGATTTCATGACATTTTTTTTCCAGAGTTGGGATACGATGTTGAACGAGGTTTGGCCAAGTAAACAGAAACATCATGTGTAGTCAATGTTATAATGTATTCTTGACAACTCTTTGTATTATTTAGAAATAAAAATATTCTTGACTACTCTTTGTTATTATTTTTAGATAAAATAAACAATCTAACAGTGTTGACTTAGTAATTTGCATAAAAATCAGCCTTTGATCGAATGTCCGCTTTGTTTCGGATTTGGTAAAATTTGTGTCATTGCATCTTAACAGTGTACATTAATCCTGAATATCAATAAAAGATGAACCCTTCAATGGTAAAACCATTTTAGTCAAGATAAAACCTAGTGAAATCTTCCCAAGATCGATTTCGTTTAATGTTATTCACGTGTGTACAAAGTAAACAACGATGCGCCATTTTAAATATGTGTGATTAAAGTATCAAAATTTTCGTATTCCGACTTTTTGTGTTTAACTCTTAACTTATCGACTTAAATAAATCAAGACCTTACATTTTTTAATTGTAAATTGTAACCATTAATACTGAAAGCGTAAACCTGAAAGAAGTGGAATTTTGTATACGAAACTATATTTCCAGGTGAAAGGTCACATTGTACAGGTGTATAGCCTTACATGAATGAGTTTACAGGTTTGTGTGTAAAGCAATTAATTAACCATGTCAACTTTAGATTTTCGTCTAAGTTCAGTATTTTTGTGATTTTACTTTTAACTAAAACACGACAAAGGAAACCATCTTGAAATGACCTTAATTGACATCGACAAAATCTATAAATACGTATTCAAATGAGGTCCCGATTGACATTGCAATGGCCCTGATCGAGTATAATGTGTGGGGGTTTACACGATACATAGCAAGTACGGAGAGACACGATGACAAATAATAACATCAGCTTGCATTAAATAATTAAATAAAATACATATCTTCATACAATGTAGAAATAAAATAATCAAGTATTCTTACAAATTCAAGACTTATACAGAGAGGAAGTAAGACGATGCTTTTAAATATTTACCTTTAGTAGGATGGAATCCACCAAATTCAACGGCGTAATAGCCGCAAAATAATATTCATGCGCCATTCATGTCATTTGGCAAATTTTAATGCCTTCATTACAAACATTTTCGGCGATGAAATTATTCTTACAATAGTTCACTTACATCTTCATCAAAAGCACAGACGATAAAAAGCTATGCTTAACTTTTTAATTAGCACTTTTTCAAATGGGGAACATCAATTGTTTTGGGAAAATCGACGATCATTTAAGGTAATCTTTCTTATATTTATTGTTTTTTATAACAAAAAGTGTGAAAAAAATGTCTAATTAGTTATAAAGAATCTACCAGACCCGCCAGATCAGAGCAATGGCACTTTTTCAAAAATTTCCTGGGGGGAACCCAAATCCAGGGTGCTCGCATAAGGCAGCTTAACTGCCTAAAAAAATTGAATTAGACCCGCGAGCCCCACTTAAGTAGTATAAATTCACTTTTTACTACTAAATCTATAATATTTTATTTTATCATAATTAATCATTCTTTCTCTTTCTTTTAATGGAAATATAAAATTTCCATATTTTTGTCTATTTTTCTCTCACTATATTACACTGTTGAACGGAAGACTTTGTTCCTACAACGTTATATATATACAGATGTGTTAAAAAATATACATACTATTTAGTTCATGAAATTTATACAATGTTTGTTCTATAGATGCTTCAACTATAATTTTGTTCATTCAAATAAAATTCTGTCATTAATCTTCACAATTCTTTTTAAATATTTTCGCCATTATTCTGCTAAGGCTGCTGATGGATGAACACCATCAACCAATTTTGAATAGCTATAAAAATGTCTTTCTCTCATAATTTTATGCAAATTTGTATGAAGAAATGGCGTTACTACATTATTATCTTCATTTGTAGCGGTTTTAAATTTGTTCAGCTGATGAAGAACTGAATTAAGTTGATTGTGCATGCCAACATATTGATTTAATTATAATAATGTTGAAGTTTTGTGACATCTTGGTCTATGTCTATTCCAGTCATGAAAGCTCATGGTGGTTATGGTAATAAAATCAACCTTACAATTGATAGATTCTAATTTTGTTCTTTTTTGAATTAAAATATTTTGCATAGTTAATAATTGTTCACTGTCATTTAAATTGTAAAAACTTTCTTCATATGCTTGGGCTTCAGTTATCTGGTATCCCTGTCATTATATATATACTATTTTGGGTTTTTGAACTGCACGAAGTCTTTGGTATGCAATATTTTCCAGTTCTTCCAATTACACATATATTACGGATTACCCCTGACTTAAGGTGGCTCGAGCCTATTCGAAATTTCTATCAGAAGTGCCGTATTTTTTGTTATTTTATTCTTTACAGAAAGTGAATCAAATTGGTCAAAAAAAAAATAGGGGGTCACGGACCATTTAAGCTCAAAATTTTATTTTTAAACAGGTATGTAAAAGGGACCATTTTTCAATGAAATGATAGGGAAAATAGAGGTATTGACATATCTTTATCGGAATATCAAAAAAACTTTCTATGAGACTTGGTCCAAAACTGTAATATGAAAAGCTGAAATATAGCTTCAAAGAATGAGCAAATAAAAAACATAGGTCACCGATAAGGAAAAAAAAATATTTTGCCTTAAAACCTAAATTTTGGCGGGAAAATGGTGAAAATGGGTGAAATGTCATTTTGACCCTTTAACAAATACGGATAATATCGAAAATATTCTATTAGTTACATAACTACATTGATTTAACATGTCTAATCAATCAAAATATTAAAAAAAATTATGTCGAATTTACGACAAATAAATTTGTAATTCATGCGTGAAATTATGCGCAGTCGAATAGTCCCGAGCCACCTTAATGTTATTTTCCAGTGCAGGTATTTGTTGACAACACATATATATTGAAAAACCCAACCTGATATGTTCGCCATACGTGAAGGATTTTCTAATTTGCTGTGAACATAATTTTATCGTGTATGTAATAATTTATAATAACACTTTTAACATTAAATTTAAGTATTAAAAGTGTAAAATGCGTGATTTTGTATCAAAAATGTATTATTGACTGAAGCACGTCATTATTTTCCCTCTGTGAGCCTCAGACAGTCTGATAGCCTTTGACTACGTCACATAGTAACTGGTGTTATGATGACGTTTTTGAGGTTCCAATTGGGGATAAAAACGTCGTATATACCCCGGCAGTTTCCTGAATATATACTGACATCTCTGTGTTGTTATCCAATCACAAACCTCGACACATTTGTAATCCGTAATATACATACATATTTGGATTACTAAATGATCATAATTGTATTTGTTAATTTAGCATGCAAAGAGCAAACAAAAAGAATACTATGTATATACCTAATACAAGATTTGTTAAGGATCGAACAAGTTATTTCGGGATGAATTTAGAATATAGTATCATGTTTGTTTGATTAGAGTAAATCCTTCTTGTAATTTATATTTATTAAATAAACACTAAATAATCCTTTTGAATATGGTATGGTGATAATCACCTTTTCACTTTTTGCAATAACCTCACAAATTCACCTTTTCATATAATATAAATACTATGGTGATGATTTGCGTAACACATAATCCATGAAATTGTTTTAGGAAATAGCACATGATTTCCTTTTTGAATATACGGCACAAGGCATGCATTGATATCCTGTCACTATATCAATATATTTACTTATCAGGATTGAGAAAAAAAATTATGGTAGAAAACTTGTCAGACAAAAAAGACCTTATTCGTGATTTCAGACCTTCAACAGGTTTTGATGAACTAGTAGTATAAAAACAGTATGGTTGAATTTAGATTTAAGTTGTTAACTTTGAAGGATTGGCTGTCTGTTCATTTATGGTACAGTTTATGATTTGTCATTGATTTTGTTTTTGATTACAAATTCTTCCCATTTAATAAATAAAGTTGATTAAAAAGTACCAACAACCTCTAGTGATTCTACAGCGGGGTCATCAGTTTCCCAATATGCGGGACATAGTGGCATCTTAATAAGGGGAAATTGAAGACGAGAAGTACCAGTATTAATCTCTATCATTAAATATGTAAAATGTGATTTTGATTTTCTTCTTTTAAATAATATAAATTCAATAAATATAATCAAAATACCAATTATCTTTAATAAACTATGATTCATATTAAATTCCTTTTCGAACATGTTAGAAATTATTGAGTTGTTGTTGTTTCAGGTTTACTAATAAAAGACGATATAGAAGCGGAATAGGCATTAATTGTTCTTTCTAAATCAAAACTGTTATTGTCAATGTGTTGTGCGGGAAAGAGGGGGAAAGGGCAGACTATAGCAGTTGCCTCCCCTTTCCTGTTGAAGGGTTTCAGTGTTGTTGGTCAGCTGTTTTACATGTCTGTTCTCACTTGTTTTAACTACAACAATTTGGGGGACTGTCGTTCACGTTCTTTCGGGGCCTCCTGGCGAATAAAACAAAGCTGTCTTTGTTTATTTCGAGTCCAACCATAAACTTATCAAAATACATAAATTTGAAATAAGAGCTTGATTCATAAAATGAGCTTGACTTAACAATAATCAAAATACTTTATTGAATAATTAAAATGGTTTTATCATGATATTAATGGTAACTTTAATAAAGCAAGATATTTGTTATAAAATTGTTACATTAAAATATTTCTTAGACTATGTTTAATACATTAAACAAAATTTATATATTTACGAACCTGCTGAATAAAACAAAAATGTCTATATATGTTTATTTCGAGCCCAACCATAAGTGTAATGTTTGATTCTTTAGGGTTTCCTTTTTTTAAACCCTTAGTACACGCTGGTTGGACTTTTGTTACTCACCAATCAAAATGAATTTTAGAATACTTATTTCTTATAAAAACAGTTACTATTGGTTAGATCTGTTTTAATCTAATTCACATGTTTACATCATTTGCGGTTACTATTTCTAATTACTTAGAACCTTGTTTACACGATCATTATAAAAATTCGATTATTTGGTTATTAAGAATTCTAGGTGAAACAATAAAAAAGAATTAAATATATTTGCTAACGAAAATACTTCTCAAAGTGTCAAATAGGTAGAATTTAACATCAAATACTTATATATCAAAAGTAACATAACATTATAGACTTTCTAATTATATCTTTTCTATAGGAAAAAAAGTTTCATACAAGAATTATTTATTTTCTAAAATTACATGTAAGATTCACTTAGTTTTATATAAAATATCAAAACATATTTCTTTAAACATTTTACCTCAATTTACCTTCATTCGGTACTGTCCAAGAAGGCATTTATACGGTTACTAATTTGAATACACAGTCTGTGACCCTTCATTATTGTTGACGTGCCTGAGGAATTGTTACTACGGTGGACAGTAGCAGCAAGTCGAACTTTCATGTTTCTGCTAAAGTGCAATTTTTTAGGCACGTTTGCACTGATGGCCCTATGCGTAGCTTCTTTTTTGTTCGTATTGTCATACATTTTCATGCTGTCTAGGGCGTTGATACTTGGTTTCATTTTTAAAATTTCAAATAACAAATGTTTATCGTTTTCATTCATTTGCAGGGCTGTGATCTGATGATGAAAGACATGTCGATCGATTCCACCTGTTTTGGTCTCGGCACCCCATCACAAGACTTTGGAATGTGTACTGCACATAGAGAAGTCTCCATCGTAACACTTCATGAGAGCTTCAAAAGCTTTTGGTAGGTCTTCTCATATCTTCTGAATGCCACGACCATACACTCCCATGAGATGACTGGTAATCAGGTTTATTTCATTTTCAGGGGCCCCTCTCTTTCTATTGACAGCTTTAACTATCTCCAACTTGTCAGCCATGTCATGTTGGTTAAGTTCAACTAATTTATCAGACATTTTGTTTGCTGTTCTTTGCATACTACTTCTTGATAGTGGTTAACAATTCATATTTGAAAGTAGTTGTGCTCTAGTATTTCCAATTGCTGCCTCTTAGATGCCTAGAGCAAAACCAACATTTGCAGCAGCTGGACCTGGCTACTGAGATGGTATAGTTTTGTACAGTTTATACATCGGTGTAATGAATTGGCAAAGATCACAGTAAAGTAAAAAATTCCAACATACTCCCCACTTCTGAACGTTATAGTATGCAATATGCAGTGGACTACAAGGTTCAGATTTCATTGCACGTAGACGTACTGAACTTTTCATCATTGTTAACAGTTTCTCGTTGTCAACAATACTCATTCCATCAAATGACTTTTTTTCTGTTTTCAGATCAACCGTTGGGGTCTTCTTTGATCGCAACATAAACATCAGACCAGAATTTTATTCGGTCTGGATAATAGCATCCCGTCCATTCGTGGTTTGACGACAACATTATACTCGTTGGATTCCATGCACTCAGAGGTTGTGTTAGTTTTAGCTGTGTCTTTTTGTGAAAGCTGATTTTTTTTTAGGTTGTTTGCGTTTCAATAAACAAGATATGTTTTTATTCCATGGAGAGTCACCATTTTTGAACATGATGAAGATTGATTTTTTTTAAGTCAATAGTAAAATATCACTTAAATAAGTTTGATGCTGAATGTTAGATACAGACTTTTTTTTTGGTCCTAATATATCTTCAAGTGATGTATAATACATTTATGTAGATTAATAAAGAATTAAAGGACCACAGTTGTATGTACACTATTGTAGTCTTTTAAGAATCATTTGTTTCATATTAAAGGAGATGTGACATGATTTTTTTTTTTTTTTTTTTTTTTTTTTAATAAATATTTATTTATACATAATTACCCCCAAAAAACATCGATAACAATATAATCATGGTTTAAATGGATGAAAAATAAATTTAAATGTATCGATCTGTCGACATACTAATTATGCATATTTCAATCCCGGAAGTCACTCAGAACGAGGCTGTGACGTCAGTGGTTACATCAATCATATTAAACTGACGGGTGAAAAGGCATAATAAGCGCAATTTCATATTCGAATATCTTCCAACAAAACCCATGACAGTGATTAAAAATGGTTCTGTGTTCTGCCAGTAGATGCAACAATAGACATAAGGACAATTTGATAAAAAAAAAATCCGTTTTCTGAGTAACCCGCAGACTAGTCCCAGGAAGAGATAGGACTTCCTACCAAGCACTAGTTATAGACTTTGTTCCGCCCACTTTACAAATGCATGTTACGATCGTGACCCAGAAGTTATGAAGAATCTCGAGGGATGTCCTACCATGAAGCCAAAAACTTCGTCCAAATGCGGTACCTGACATTCCATTGACACAACCAACAACAGCTGAGCCCCACCTAAGCGGAGAGCTTGTGAGAAGCGGAGAATGGCTGAGGGAGAAAAAATATTTTTCTTCGCAAATATTTTTTGCGTCCCTTATTAATAATTTTTTTTAATAGTTTAGTCATATTTGTGTATAAATTTATAGCCAAATATATCTCAAAGTTTAAAATTTGGTATTGTGTACCTCCTGCGTGTACCTCACTACCTGTTCACGTATGCAGGTGTGTACACTGAAATTGGACATAATAAATTAAAAGTCATCAACATCGATCAGAAGTTACAGGTATGCGGCACACTTTCTCTGCAGTGCTGGGTTACCTTTGAAGTTGAAAGCTACAGGTGTCATGCCCCCGGGTGGTGATATATATATGACATCGGCAATACGCACTATTGCGTAACATGCGTCGAATCTGTGTACATCCATGATCACCTGCTGGGTGCACAGGTGAGGTTGGAAAATATACTAGAGCAATGGTTACAGATATAAGTTACGTAAAGCATATCTGTTTAACCTGTTTGAATAAACAATAGTCAATACCTTACTGTCGGATATGGGGGTTTACAGAATAGAGAAAAGAGGACTGACAGTGCAGCTTAAAAAAGGGGGCGGATACAAAATAATGTGTTTGTGAATTTACTTAGTAAAGAATGGAGTATAATAATATTAGATAAGCAAAATAAATAGAAAAAAAAATAGAGAATTAAGAAGAAATGCTTCTAAAGTAAATAATTAATAAAAAAAAAAAGCCTGTCAGTCCCCATAACTAATACTTAACCTGTAGTGGGTACATAAATTTCCCTCTCAGTTTTCTAATAAAAATTAGGCAGGTATGAAGGATGTATTGCAATAAGTCATTAGTACTTACCTTTTCTATTTATTTATTAAAAATCATTTTATTTCTTATTAATAATAAAAAATAAATTGTGAAGAGATATCAAGTGATGCTTTTAAAATGACAGACCATTGATGCAAGGTTATCGTGGTGAAAAATTATATGCAAAAGGTGACTTGAATGAGAAACAAATATTTTGGCTGGTGAATGTATGCAAATCTTTATATTGCATAAGACATGGAGATGAATAACATAGTTTTAACTTAAATAATGCAGATAAATCCAATTGATACAGACCTGGGAGTAGTAGATAATGTATAAGTATAGACTGAGTTAGTTAAAACATATTTTACTTGCTAAATTAAAGCAAAAAGGATTAGAAACAAGTAAATGATACTTATGAAGTCTTCTCCATAATACAATATAAAATTACAATAATAGTATGATATAATGTACATGCATATAAGGAAAACAGTTTATAGAATAATACTAGCTTTCATACGTAAAAAAGAGAAAAAGAAAGTTTGAAAAGTCATATATTGATTCTGTGACGGTGACGTGTGTACTGATGATGACAATGATGTTCCGTGCCAGTAACAATAACCTCTATCAAGGCATTAAAAATCTGTTTGACCATTTTATGAAATTTTGAACATGTTTGAAAATTTGAATATTTTGTTCATTCGAAAGTTCCATGTGTCCGCAAATTAATAGTTTTGTATTTAAAACAATGTTTTCAGATAGCCAGTTGAGATTATCGAATAAGGTTTTTCTACATAATGTGTATTTTGGACAAACAAAGAAGTAATGGTAGACATCATCAACATCTGACCCACAATGACAAGAAGGACCATTTATAAATTTATAATATTAGCTCTAAATAGATCATTGTTTAAGAATGAAGGGGAACATCTCAATTGCGTTAGATGATATTCAATTTCCTTGGGCCGTACAAATGAAACGTTTCAATTTTACATAATGGCCTATCGTTTTTTTTAATTCTTTCTGTTATGCATTACTACTCTCTGTTTTCTGTCGTGTAGATAATCCTGAAACCAATCCAATAAGTTTCCGTCAATACCATAAGCTTTCATTTTACATATAAGGCCCCTATGCCAAACTTTGTCGAAGTTGAAGAGAAGTCACAAAATACAAAACAATTTATAGACTGAGGATATACCACACGGAAAAAATATCACAAAAAATAAGCCAGTACTCATAGAACATTTTCAATCGGATTATTATGGAGGGGAAAAAGACATATGAATATATATTACTGTTTTAAGACTTCTTTAAATCTTACTTATAATACCCCCTCCCCCCTGTTATGTCATACCAGAGACATATATACACTCTGGTCATACTTATTACACATTTATTTGGGGCAGCTTTAGTAATTCAAATTTTACACCCAACACTCTTGGTAAGGTGATAGGTAATTTATGACGATTGTTGAGAATTGTTTTTAAATTATAAGAGAGTGATCTTGAAATATTTTATTTTATTACATTAATTCATTTTCGAGTTTAGGAAATTTTTCATGAAGCTTGATTAATGAAAGAAAAATTAAATTTAAATCATGGAAAGGATATAATTCATGCCACAATGAAGCCATTTAAAGGTACCAATAAGCCACTTTGACATGTTGTTTTTATAACAATTATTTGATCATTATTGATATCTATTTTGAATAAATTTTAGTAACAAAGTTACTTAATATATAATAGATCAAGAATTTTGTATTTTTTAAAATTATTTTTTCTTGTTATATGAAAAATAATTTCAAAAATAAATTGTGACTTTTTGTCCTGTGAAATTTTTCCGTGACTTTTTGGCTGTGACCTTTTGTCCTGTGACTTTCTGTCCTACATTATTTATGACCTGTCTTTTTGTATTATTAAATGTAATTCAATTACCTGTTAAACGTAAACATTTTTAAGAAATTTCTCTTTATTTTTGGTGAAATTAATTATTGATATATATTATATCGGCATTGCTTGAAAGATCGTCAATGTCGGATGACGAATTTATATCTTCTACTTGATTATTTTCAACAAGTAACGGCTCAAACTGATACGGTTGAATATCTTAAGTTTGAGAATTGCCTTGAAAACTGCTGTCAACACCGTCCATTGTTTAATTTTCCAGGAATATGATCGACTTTGTCCTTTTTGAGACATTTTCTCAGATTGTATCCACTGACGTCATCACGATCACGTGACCGGTATCTCATTAAAAATCAAAGATTACGACAAGCGATGGATTCTTTGACCATTAAAAGGCCGTTAAATGAGGTTTTGACAAGAAAAAAATATTACAATATGTTATTTGACCAATATTTATTAATTAATTAAAAAAAAAAAAAAAAAAAATTGTGTCACGTCTCCTTTAAAGAAACAGCATTTCCATATTGGTTGATATAATATGTTTTATTAAGGATTAGTCAGTCTCATAAACCATATATTTACTGAAATGTAAATGAAATGGAAGTTAATTTTGAATTTATTTTCAGAACAAAATTTTAATAGGTACATTTTTAACTTTACATGGCAAAAATCATAGACCTGCATGACTAGAACTATTCTTTTTTATATTAAAAATTAGAATTTACTTAAAAAATATTCCTATACAGCTGATAATTTATAGTTTCTAACTAGAACTATTCTTTTTTATATTAAAAATTAGAATTTACTTAAAAAATATTCCTATACAGCTGATAATTTATAGTTTCTAAGTTTTACAGGGCAAAAAAGACATCTAGTGGTTGCTATAATACATGACATCATTTACTGCGAAAATGAGGCACTGCAGTTTAATGCACAATTAGGTTACTTTTATTTTTGAGTTTTCAGACATGACTTAATTGCATGCAATACATGTTTACATCCTACATAATTAAAGCAAGCTGCTTTTTTACAAATTAAGGTTAAGATAAATGTCCTTATGTCTGTAATCTTAAGCTGATGGATTTATTCATTTTCTGACCTGGTCGATTATATTTAGATAAATGAGTGGTTTAATTAATTGATTTTTGTACCTCACTGGTCAAAATGTAATTATGATGTTCAATTTTATGTGTATACCTCTGAATTTCCTTTGTTATATATAATACATGTACATTTGCACATATAAGTAATCAACTAAATAAATTTTATATATTTTATAGGAAGCAACAACAATATGTTTTTAGTTGAATACATATTTGATATACACACACTATACACTGTACAATGTACATCAATCAATTGTATTTGTTTTCCACTGCAGATGCATTTGATTCAAGCTCATCGCCTCTTGGAAAAGAAAATATGGACATGAGCAACCACTACATGCCATGTAGAGGCATTTGTGTTGAAAAATGCATATACGTTAGTGTATAATGTTGTCAATTTTTATTAATAGACAATGATAGATACAAAATTATTAATCGTCTTCTCAGTAGTCACACAAAAGAAAAACCGGTTTAACGTTATATATATATGGATAAAGCGACTTATAAATACACTACAGGTCTATTAGCATTTTAAGAATTGGTGAGCAAATTTATTCACTTTATTTTTAATGTTAAACATACCTGTATAAAATATTTGCCACTGAACATTTTTTTATTATTAATCAAACAATATATCTGTTAAAGTGTAGCTGTGATTATTTGTATAATAAGTCAATATTGAAGACAAGAATATAGGCTATGCCAAAAAGAAGACGTGGTATGATTGCCAACTGTCCACAAGAGACCAAAATGACTCAGACAGTATGCCTTTTTAAAAGAACTGTTTAACCTAAAGCGATATTCCTTATGAAAGGAATAATCGAAGAAAATGCTTCGGCAGCATACACATTTAACAATATGTTATTATATACATGGCTTTTAATTTGTTTGTAAAGTAATTTTCATGTTCCACAACAATCATATTGTACCCACTGATATATTCCCTTTATCAGCGAAAAGTTGGCTGCCATAAAATATCATTACCAACCGAATCAAATCAAGTATACTGAAACAAAGTTTACAGATGTAGCTATTTTCTGTTTATGTACTTCTATTCTTCAAAAAAACTAATCATCATTAGCCATGTGACAAATCTTTTTCGACAGAGTTCTTTTAATCATGGAAATTGACAATTGATATGGTGATTATGCTTTTTTTATTATTCAAAACCAATTGATATAGAAAAAACTACTGAAAAATACCAATTTGGGACATCATGATTTATTTTCTTGCATCAGTCAATTTATAGTTAGTATAATTAAGTATACACACTTTCATTATTAATTGTTTTCATCCAAATTTAAATTTCTTTCTGTTTGTGATTTAGGCAATAGCAGAGAGTCAAAAACATATCCCTAAGGGATTTGTTAAATTCACAGATTGCCATTCGATATATGCATAGGCAAACTAGCTGGCCAACAAACACAGAGTTTATTCAGCGGTAAAACAAAACCGCACTGTTTGAAGCTGGTGATGAATGGGTTTTATGAACCTTCAGAATTAAAGAACTTAACTGCAATGATGCTGTTGAAGATCCCTGTTGGTCAGGCTTTGAAAGGTAAGACCACTTTAATGTAAATGTCTTTTAAAATTATATTCAAGCTGTTATAGTGGCAGTAGTCTTTTTTTTGTGAAGGTTTTTAAATGGATATTCTAAAAATATTAACGAAACAATATGTTTCATGTTAATTTTGGTACTCTTATGAAAGTAATTAGGCATTAAATTACTAATGTTTGTTTAACCAACGTTCATTAATGTTATAAGGAATGTGTACTTCACGGTCATGTGATTAGTTTTTAATTAAAGCATAATGTATTAGACACAAGTCATGTGATATAAACCGTGTAGGTGGAATTATGTTACAGCCTGTACGCATTTGAAAATTTATGTTAAATCCACGTGTTAATTAATACCTTACATAGGGTTAATCCATTTTTTTCACATAAATATGAGCATACCTATTTGTTTGGTTAGCTTTTAATTATGCATATAGGCGGTTTGCATTTGACCGTGTTGATTATACAAATGTATTCTGCATATAAAAAAATGATTTTTCACAACGATAACACTATATTGAGCATCGAAATATCGTCCGACCGTATTTATTTACAAAATACATCATATTCATGCAAAATAATTTGAAATTTAAACCGTAGCTACTGCCTTTCTATACCCCAGTCACCCTTGGGGTGGGGTTCGCCAGAAGTTCACCATAACCTAACAAGGTTATAAGAGGTTCACCACAAGGTTACCGCAAACGTATTTTCATATAATAGAGACCTGTTGATTGGTTGTAAAATTATGCCGCAGATCTGCCGCAAACCTCATTTGCATGGTAAAAAGTCGCGGAGAGGTAGCCGCAAACTGTTTGCGGTAATTTTGCGACAGATCTTGATACAGAAGTTCGCCAGAAGCCTGATTTTTAGGTGAGGGTTATCATGATTTAAAAAAAAGAACAAAATATGCAGGAAAAAAATCATGAATAATATGTCTGAAGGACTTTAAAATATTGAACTTGAATTGACTTTTCTTTGTAGGATACATAGAAATCTTGGGAGTAAAATTGGTGCGAGTCTTAAAAGACACAGATTTGAAGATAAACGAGAGGAAAAGAATAACAAACATAGTTTAAGAACGGCAAACTTCCTGATATCTTTCAAACTGTTCGTGTGATATAAATGTAATTATGAAATATCATCTTATTTGTATAGACATACATGCTGTAAATCTTGTTGGTGCCTTTTTATGTCCTTAAATGCAACCACTATTTAGTAAACATTGTCGTAATTGTAGTTCTATATGTGAGTTTATTCGTTGACTAGTCATTGCATATCTAAGCAATATTATATACCGTACATATCAATCTTAGTGTTTTTAATTATGAAACAGTTTTTAAAACAAGTTATTCTAATGGAATTTTATTTTCTATGTTTAACCTGTTATATGCACTTTGTCAAATATAGCATGTTGCAAAAGAGATGCAATATAGAGCAACCTTTACATTTCTTAGAAAATACTTTTTCTGAACTGTAATGAAAAGTATGGTAATAATCAAATTACTTTTTTTTAAATGTAAAAGTGAGGCATATTTTTTATGAATCATAATATTTTAACAAATGTTAGAAACACATTTACATAAAACTTTTCTTATGTATCAAAATGTTGTAAAATCCTTTTTCTTTAAAGATTTTGTTTTTCAGGACTTTTCCCACTATGATAAAGAAATCTGTAGCATAATTTTTGCTTGTAGATTTTAGTTCGGGATTTTTCCCGAAATGGTTAATAAAAATATATGCACCAAGTGTGTGCTTGATATTAGATTTATATTTTCGGGAAAAATCCCGACATGTGAAAAGAAATTATTAGTCATGAGATCTAGCATATACATTTGATTTTCGGGATAAATTCCATTATACATTTTCTACTTGGTTTATTTTTGTCGTGATATTTCCCGAAAAGTGTTTTAGATCTGTTTGTCAAAACGCTTTGCCAACATATATGTCATAAATAATACATTTCCTGAATAAATAGTTGTCATATACATATTTACCACAAATATTTTAAAACTTGTATATATATTGGGAAATTTCCAGAACATTTGATGTAAGATTTATCAATTATAAAAATAAAAACATGGAATATTGTAAAAATTGTGTATTTCTTTATGAAATCTGCATTCATTTATAGTAAACATTGAAAAAGATTATAAAAAGAAATAAAAATAGATTTTACTCTTTTAAGATAGAGTCTGTTAATAATAAATTTAATAATTAAATATTACAACTTTACCAAAATCAACACTATACTGAAATATGTAATCACGTGACATTTTACGTAATCGAGAAAGAAAGAAGAAAAAATGATCGACAGTTTGATTTTGTGTTTGTTGTTTTGCATTTGGTAGTGTAGTAAATACAGGAGGTGATATAAATATATCATCTTGTTAGAAAGTAGAAGATTTGGGTGATTGTTCGAGGGAAAGAGAAGAGAGATTTCAGGGAGAGGTGAACAATGATGTAGTAAACATTCGTTTTAACCACATCAAGACCAAAGAACAACTATAAGATGTTATATTCACAAAACATGTTATCATCATGATGGAAAAATCAACGAATTTGTGAAGTGAATTTAATCATAAACTGATGATATTAGATGGGAAAATCTGTACAGTAAGTTTGCGTTCATTTGATTTAAATGCCGACAGTTTTCACGATTTTTTTTTTTTTGCATACATGAATATTCATGAAAGACTTTAAACAATATTTCAGTCACGTAATAAGTTTATTTTATCATTTCTAGAAATAATATGAATCTTTCTAGATATTGATGAATGACATCTAAATGACATCATGGTTAAACTTCAACCGTTATCAATAACAATGATTTTCTTCATAACGGTTTATAAACCTTTTTTTCTTCAACTAATTAGAAGTCTATTCATCTTCCCAGTTAATTCCCCTTTTCTTAAAAGTAGGGTACTTTTCAAAATATGTTTACTTCAAACTCTTTCTAATTAATATTGTAAACACTGTATAACTTATAATAAGTTAAATCTATACATACATTTCCCTCTTGATTTCTTTATTGTCTTTACTATCGTTAGTCGACAGTCAACACGATAAAACAATGTGAAAACATGAATATTCATGAATGAAAGACTTCATTCCATATTTCAGTCACGTTATAAGTTTATTTTGATATTTCTAGAAATAATATGAATCTGCCTAGATGTCGATGAATGAAATTTTAATTACATCATGACTTCAACCGTTATCGATAACAATGACTTTCTTCATAACAAAGTTTATATACCTTTTTTCTTTATCAAATTAGAGGTTTTTCATCTTCCGGTTAATTCCATTTCTCTTAAAAGACTGAACATGCAAGAATTATTGGTAGCACTTACATCTTTTCCCCCTGCATCACCTGAAGAGCTGATTTCTATCAGCTTTCTATTTTTGCACTGTGGAATAAAAATTATTAGCTATATTGTATTAAACATTTATATTGCAAAGAAAATGTAAAAACAAAAACAAACTGAGAACTAATGTACTTTTAATTCTTTCTTGGTAATATTGTTAACACTGCATATTATTATAACAAGTTAAATCTATATATACATTTCCCTCTTGATTTTCTTCATTCTTTTTGTCCTCTTTAGTAAGGTCTATCATCTAAAAATAAACATGTATAGGTTTAGAATAAAAATATAATATTTATATAATGAAAATTAACTTTACTCGTATACTATTTACACATTTAATTTGAGAAAGCTGTTATTTACAACCAATAAAAAATATATGGTTTTCAATAAAATGAATGAATATGTAAATACATACTACTACATCCTCATTTCTTTTTTATTGTATCTCCTTCATCTGTAAAATTCAAGATTCTGATCAGTAAAGAAAATTGGACGAAACTGTGTAATTTAAAGGAAAGCATCGTATTTCTCCATTCATTTATAGACGAACACTGATAATACAATGGTGGCAATTAAAGTCGGTATGGAAATAAAGACTACTTTCAACTATATTACTGTTTTCTTTTGATGAATTATTGGACGAAATGGTGCAACAATTATCAAAGAAGTTTTGCCAGGGATGCAAAGTTGAACATGGATCACAACATAGACACGATTGTTTGATGGATAGTGAACTGGATAAACTTGAAAAAAATATTTTGAACAGGCGTTCTGTGAATTTAAATACAGTCACATACTAGGAAAATACAGTGAAAATGTGAGAACATTGAACTTAGATAATAATGTCATTAAAACTTTTTCATTCTTAATGCGTTGTTGATGAATACACTTCGATCAGAAAAAAAACTTGAAGGACGTTTCACACAATAATATTGTATTGTGTGTAAATACATGTATATTTCCTTGAATAAATTTGTATATTGATATTGATATGAAATTTTCGTTGTGTATTTATTTTTGATTAAAAAATATATATTCCGCTAAAGATAAAAATGTTCCATCAATTCATTCGTTTATTTCCGTATGTATAATACATTTCCGGTAGTAGTCGGAAACATTCGTAAATATCCGAATGTCTTAATATTTCTGGTAATAGTGGGAAACATTTGGTTATTTCCGAATGTAAAGTCATTTCCGGAATCGTTCGTTAATATCCCTTTTTTTCATTCCGGAATCGTTCGTTAATATCCTTTTCTGAAAGATTAACAAATATTTTCAATAAACTCTGGGTGGTGTTTAAAGTTGTATAGAATACAAAAATATAACAGTTTTTCAGAAGCCATATTTCTACTGGACACCGAGATAGTTCTTCATGATGAAGTTTATCAACCCTGTTCCTTATCAAATTTGCAGTCTTTTGGGGATCTCTTCGTGCTTGTCTGATCTTTCCTATTAATTCTCTTTCTCTTAAAAAGTGTATACATACATTTTGGAGATTAATACTGTTTCTTGTTATGGAAATACTGAAGAGTTTTGCTGTATTGTAAACGTTTTCCTTAGTTTATAAACTTTTTGCATTCAGATTATACGTTTACAAGATGATACTTCAGGATGTAATCTTAGATAGGTCAACGTGTATGCCACGTTTACAAGATCATTCGTAGGAGGGTAGGGGGATTAAAAACATTTCGTTAAGGATGTTAAGTAAGAGATTGATTTTGATTGTTGACTAAACGTCCAGTGGCAAATATTTCATGCATGTTCAGGACAAGAACAAGTTAACAAAAAATACAAAATGTATGTCTTGTCTATTAGAGGTCATTCGGGATGATGGTCGGGGAAATTTGAAATGCCACTGGAAAATGAGGATATTTTGGATAGGGATAAACATTTTGCCTTGCAACAGGCCACATACAGACCCCTTAACGAGTTGTTGCAAGGGTTCTTAACGTGCAAATAGCGTGTCACTCGCTTCTCAAGAGGCATTGGATTTAACGTCCCCATTCTGACCGGACGTGACTGCGAACTTGATACATCCCGCACAGCCAAACGGACGCCCCACTTCGACAAGTGTTTCACTGCCGGTCGGGAAAGGACCAAATGACCATACTAGAGTTTCGTTTCCCCAGTCATCCATGGGGGTTATAACCCGGATGTCAAGTAATAGTTAAGAGGATTTAGATATTATATACCGGGATATTACGTAATAGTTAAGAGGAATGTCTGTGACGTGGCTTCCTGTGGTGGAATTTTGGTGGACAAACCTCATTTTACACTACTTGTGTAATGTTAACATTGAATCTAACTGTTGTAACCGATATATTTTGTGTTTTTTATTCAGTACATACCTTGTCTCATTACTGCATGTATGTTTTATTGTTTTAAAACTCATCAAGAAAGCTGAAGTCTAACAAATACTTCATTATACATGTAGTATTGTTCACAATGTATGAAGAAATGGTATCAGTGCACCTTACTATGCGACACAATGTATAAGTTAACACTTATAGGTCAATGAACGGCCTTTAAGGTGTAACACCACTAATTCAGGCCCCGCCGGAAAGCACATACCAGAAAGTAGTACATATTTAAAACACAAAATAATTAACTTTCAAAATATGTAGAATATTTAGGTATTTTTGGTATCAAATGAAAGCTGAAGGCCTGATGATCATTGTAGAATACGTTTGGACTTTTAATTTTGAATATTAAAAAAACTGCATCAAATTTTAAAAAGAGGGTACATTTTGTCTGTTTGTTAGATCTGAAGTACCTGTTTTGGTACATCTGAAGTTCCGGGAACCAGTTCTTTCTTATATGCCATTAAAGGTATGTTGATTTTTTCAGTACAAGACACCATAAAGTGTTGCTTTGAATTGCATTGATTGTCACTTTATTTGAACTTAAAACAAAAGAGGTGTGCCTGCTTGAAACGGAGGAATTTAACATAAAAAGCAATAGAACCATGAATTAGTGGTGTACTTCCTCAACACGGAGCCTTGGTGTTACTTAATATTATATTTGATCTCGATACCGCAATAACACCGTGTAGAACGCCACATGCGGGGTGTCGGCTATGTTTGACATGGGGTGGCAATTTTGAAGCGACGAAAAAGTAACAAGGTAAGTTCAAGTATCAACATTTCTTATTTTTAGAACTCTCAGTACCATATAATGTATTGGACGGAAAGAACCGCAACATAATTTATTTCCTGAAAGCAGAAGCAGTCGTTTTCAGTGCTCAGTTTTCTCAAACACCTCGCCCTAGTTTTCCGTGTTGCAGATTTTGAGGCTTTATATGCAAATTTCGGTATAAAAACTCCTTTACACAGCTACTCTTCGTATTATTTATATAGAATTGTATTCTTCTCATTGACTTATACCAAATACCAGTTTCTTATTTAAAATTAGTTGGTTTTAAAACTGTTATTCATCAAAATATAAAGTGTCGCTCGGGGTGTCAGATTTTGCGTCGCAAGGGGTAGAGGCTTGTCATAAAAAAAATACATATTTGCATGTAAATTAGTCTTCATATGATACATTTTATTTCAAACACATCTACTATACCATGCCAATACAAGGATTTTTCATTTTGCCTGTTTTTGGTCTTACAATAAAATTAACGGTACCAATTTTGTTGCACCAGATGCCCATTTCGATAATACATGTCTCTTCAGTGATGCTCGTGGCCAAAATATTTGAAATCCAAAGCTTATATAAAAGATGAAGAGCTATAATCCAAAAGGTCCAAAAAGTATAAATATATGCTTTTGATTTCATTCACATTTTCTTTACCATGACAAAATAAGGGTTTTTCATTTTGCCTGTTTTTGGTCTTATAAAACATGTGCTTTTGATTTCATTCATAGTAAAAAATGGTACGGAATGTTTTTTTCACATTGAATACAAGGGTGCTCCTCTCCGTTATGTATCTTTAGGTGCTTATTGAGGGATGACTCGTGCTTATATCTTTTGGCACACACAAACTGCTCGCCAACCTCCTCTTCGTGGTCTATTTCAAATCCTTCTCGTTCCATTCCTTTAAAAAATATATACGTTTATGCATTTACATAGTGTCTAAACAACAATTAATCTATTTGGGCGTCGATCAGTTTGTGAAAATAAACTGATACAGTTACTAAATAAAAATTATATAAAATCATTTACGATCTCGAATATACATTTGCATTTACGAAATTGAAAAACATATCATGGAAAGATTAAAAGATTTATATGTTCATAGCATTTGATTAAGTGTATTCCTATTCAACTCAATTTAAATCATTAATGATTTGATAATTAATCGGGTACACCCTTCTTCATTCATACGTGTAAATTTCATATTCTTACGTCCATTTGTCAATATTTTTGTATTTCAAAGGTATAATATAAAACAAACAACATTACACTTCTATTCATATCCAATTATTTTTCTACTTTGAGGCTTATTTGCTATGTCTATCAATAAAAATCCACATTACTTAAAAGACTAAAATATGGACCAAATGACATACCTTAAGTTTGTAATTTGTCATCATAACAGTGTAGGTGTGTTTGAATTAAAAAGTATCAGATAGAGATCGATTTATAAGAAAATGTATTCTTTTTTTATGACAAGCCTCTACCCCTTGCGACGCAAAATCTGACACCCCGAGCGACACTTTATATTTTGATGAATAACAGTTTTAAAACCAATCAATTTTAACTAAGAAACTGGTATTTGGTATAAGTCAATGAGAGGAATACAATTCTATATAAATGATACGGAGGGTAGCTGTGTAAAGTAGTTTTTTATACCGAAATTTGCATATAAAGCCTCAAAATCTGCAACACGGAAAACTAGGGCGAAGTGTTTGAGAAAACTGATCACTGAAAACGACTGCTTCTGCTTTCAGGAAATAGATTATGTTGCGGTTCCTTCCGTGCAATACATTATATGGTACTGAGAGTTCTAAAAATAAGAAATTTTGATGCTTGCACTTACCTTGTTACTTTTTCGTCGCTTCAAAATTGCCACCCCATGTCAAACAAAGCCGACACCCCGCATGTGGCGTTCTACACGGTGAATAATAACCATAAAAAATTTTAGAAAGCTAATCGCAACAAAACATAAATAATTGTGTCTTTAAATAATATCAATGATAAATTTAAAGTAATTAAAGATTTCAAAACACAATTGTGTCGTAATGACAACAAATGCGAGTGTTACAGCATTTTTTAATCACCATATTGGGCGACTAAATTATTACAACACATGTATTGTTTACAACTAGATGCTTAGATTTGAATCAGAAACATATAGCGGTTTAATTTGTTAGTTGCTTATTGTCCAGTGGCAAATATTTCATATTTCAGGACGAAAACAATTGAACAATAAATAAAATAGGTAAGTTTTGTAATAAGAGGCCATCTATGATGCTGGTCGGGGAAATTTGGACTTGAACTGGAAAATGAGGATATTTTAGATCGGGACAGAAGATTCAGAAACTTGATACATCCCGCACAGCCAAACGGACGCCCTGCTTTTGGCAAGCGTTTTATTACCGATTGGGAGAAGACTAAGTGACCATATATCGTTTTCCAAGTCAGCCTTGGTGGTTGTTTTATGAGACACATAAATAAGTAATTTGATTGCTTAAACATCGGGAGTCTCTTTGAAGCTAGAACACCAGAAACGAATATGTAGCACCATATACCTCTGAACATGACCAAGACTTTAGTATCTTGTTAGCGATTTCTTGGATTATTTCAGTGCGTGGAAGTCAAATGTAACCAACAGAACAGGTCAATTTTCAAAATCCGAAGAATAAAAAAATGCAGCTCAGTTACCCAACACTAAGAGGTTTAGAAATAACAGTAAACTCCGTTGTCGAATGCGTTAATAGTTATAATAGATACCAAGATAAATATTTAATACACCAGACTCGCGTGTCGTCTTCGCAAGACTCATCTGTGATGTTAGCCAAAGGAAGCCCATATTTCGACCATGATCCCATAAATCATTGTTTTTTTGTATTCTCAGGACTAGTGGTGGATGCAACAACAACCCAACATTAGATCAATCCAACCAATCAATGGTGAATATAAGAGTTGCAGACCCACAAGCCCTTGCACCATTCTGAGGCAATACAAAGCAAAATTTTCAAAGCAATTTTGCATTAGAATGTTAACGAAGATTAAAAAAATAATAGTTTTGATTTTGAGATTAAATCATATGTGTATTATGTACACACAATTTTGTTTAATGGCACCACTTCAAAATTAACCTTTTCTAAATATATACGCTTTGTTAACAATATTGTTCTTTAATTATTTAATTTATTTAAAAAGGATGGGTTTAGAATTTAAATTACTTTCGTATTTACGTTAATATGCTGTATAAGAGAACATTGAAAAACTAACATGTTTATACTTAAGCATGCCTCAAGTACATGTATACCTCATTTGATCTGTGTGTTAATACAAATATGTCAAATGTAACACATACCAAAACCGAACAAACAACAACCGTAACGGAGGCAACCACAACAGAACCAACGAAACCTCCTAAGCGTCATTGTAAAAAGGAAACGGAGGCAACTACAACCACAACAGAACCAACGAAACCTCCTAAGCGTCAATGTAGAAAGGAAACGAAGGCAACTACAACCACAACAGAACCAACGAAACCTCATAAGCGTCACTGTAGAAAGGAAACGGAGGCAACTACAACCACAACAGAACCAACGAAACCTCCTAAGCGTCATTGTAGAAAGGAAACGGAGGCAACTACAAATACAACAGAACCAACGAAACCTCCTAAGTGTCATTGTAGAAAGGAAACGGAGGCAACTACAACCACAACAGAACCAACGAAACCTCCTAAGCGTCACTGTAGAAAGAAACAAAAACATACCAAAGAGGCAACCACAACAGAACCAACTAAGCGTCACTGTGAAAGAATAATAACATACCACAACCGAACAAACAACAACAATAACGGAGGAGACTACAACCATGACAGAACCAACGGAACCTACTTAGCGTCATTGTAGAAAGGAACAAAAACACACCAAATGAGCCATGTAGCATTATACAATACAATACAACGTTTTTTGTTGTCAACTATGACGCCCAATAATTTGAGCAGTACAATTAAGGTTAATTTTATACAAGTGATTACATATTGATCACATTGATTATTTGTCAAGTCTTTTTCAACAAAATTACTTTTTTACTTATAACATTATCCTCAGATGACATTAACCATATTAATTTTGATTTATTTTGAAGTCTTTAATACTGTTGTACATTTTGTTGATTTTCTAGGTAAACGGACAGAAAGTCAAAGGACAAAAAGTCACTGGACATAAAGTCACAAATTTGATAGGACAAAAAGTCACAAATATTTTTTTTTACAATTGTTTAAATATATTTTGAAATATTTTCTTTTTATTGCATATATTCATTTTTATGTTAAGGAAACTGCTCATAAACCTTGATAAATGAAAAGGTATTATATTTTAATCATGCAAAGGATATATTTATTGGCAAAATGAAGCTGCTTCATATATAACACTTCAAGAAGAATACCAAAAAATATTTTCAAAATAAGTGTTTTCTTGTTCAAAGAAAAATAATCTCATAACTGAGTTGTGACTTTTTGTCCGTTGACTCTTTGTCCGTGACTGTTTGTCCTATGACTTTCTGTCCTACATTCATTTTCTGCACCTACTATTTTGAACTGTAACTAGTTGTGCATTTTTTTTTTAAGAATTACTGGTTGTGAATTTTCTTGATGTGTACTGGTTGAACATCCTGCTATTTAAATACCATTGATAATAGTTTGAACATGCTGCGAATACCATCTAAGTTAACGAATAAATCAAACTACAGCAATGGCTAATTGGTGTAGCATTCCTACCATGAAATATGCATACATCTGGTGATTTGATTGAGTGGAAGCGAGTATGAACAGTTTAAACTTGATATAACTAATTAGGAGTATATCAAAGTCTACAGCTCCTCGTTAAAGTATGGGATAAAATGGTCTTTAAATTTGCGGCATTATATTTAGCTTTTCTATAGAACTACGGAGATTTGTTCAAAGTGTGTTTTAAAACTGATACGTGTAGGCACATTAACTTGTACACAGAATGTAAAGATTTTTTTTAGACTTGAATACGTCACACAGGTGACACAAAAATAATTTGTCATTGCTAGTACATAGTTTCAAAACTCTTAATCTCAACAGGGCAAGAACATGATTCCAAATATTCACGCAGCTCTTGGTAAACGGAGGGATCGAAGTATCAATACTAACATTACTTTGCAATTACTGTATTTACCAATAACAGAATCGAAAAATCATTTAGTGGAGCACTAGTTGGGCTCTATACCCCAGGATTATATATATAACAGGTATAAATGTGTAGATATTTACCTCAGCATACGATTTCCCACAAGGATGATTGTCTCATAGACTTTAGTCTTTTGATAGGCTTGATGCAGATCACTCAGGTCAAGAAGAGGCTGTGTCCGGTCAAGCGTGACTCTTGTGTCATGTCTCCATTCGGGGTTCCCCAGTCTCTACCAGGCCATACACGTCACCATTCGGGTCTCTGCTTTTTACCAGTAGATCACACCAGACAGAGGAAACCCCCTAGAACTTCTGGACAATAACACAACACCCCCTCCGTCTCAAAAAGGAGGAACTTCAGTTCCGACAAGGAACACTAGAGAACTTATAACTCCCCTTGATAAGACTGGCAACGTCTTTTACTAACTAAAGCATGACACAAGGTATCCTTAAAAATAACCACCCCCTGATTCTAGAATATGGATTAAAAAATTATTTAACTTTCCCTAGAAAGAAAGGAACTAAACAGGAAAACCGTTTCAACTTAGAATTAAAAAGATTGCCAACCTTCCCACAATTTGGGCACAATGTGTAGGCCTACAAATTAACAGCTACTTGTGAAGTTTATCTCGTAAACTTTACACAATTGTTTTAATTTTACTGTGACCTACTTAGCCAAAAGAAATACTAATATGTTAACATCTAAAACAGTTAAAAAACACAACATTTTCAATCAAATACTGTCCTCAAGACAAATTCATTAATACCGCCCTGAATTTCCAGTTGACTACTACTACACACAATTGTTTCCCTTTTAAAGACATCAATCCGACAAGGAAAAACAAAATATACAAGAAAGGCAATAACTCCTAAATCGGGATAACAAGACATGACCATTAAAAGTTGACCTATGGTCCAAATCCCACCATCACCTAATTAACTCCTACACTACTAATATTTACATTGGCCATGCTGGTACTATCAAGTCCTGTCGGTTGATCTACTTCCAACGAATAGTACACTGTACATGGGATGTGAGGCGAACATTTAAAACTTCTAAATGCTATAAATATATCCTTCCGACAGTCTTTTCACTGAATCTAGTAATTGTTATCAAATAATTATCCACATTTCACTTGTTCAATCAAGTTGTTATCAATATGTAGTTGCAATCCACACATGTTCTTCTATAATTCCAAAGTTCTATATAAATATTTATCTGTCACTGTTGATTCACATGAAGATAAATAATAATAATGTCACATATACTGTAAATGATCACATAATTCATTGGCTTAAATTCTGCCTTACATCCCGTAGCTGTTACACATAGTAACGCCCGTTAAGGGCTAGCCTGTTAAAGCTGTTGAGCTGTCATAGATTGTCCCTCACAATTTGGTGGAATCTAGGAAACGGACCTCAATAGAAAGCCTAGGCGGCTTTATCTCCATGATGTTTTTCAACGTTGTCAGAGGATCTAACAAGGTGTATTGACAAAATAGGGTATCAGCCCCATTTCCAGGGAACCTCTCCTCTGCCAAGGTCCTTAAATTGTTCAAAGAATGGACTGGCACTATTCTCTTTATATTCTTCCATATGAGAAACACTATGCACCTATCTTCAGGATTCTGTGTGTTTCTCCTCCCGAAGATGTTGTGTAGCTGTATCTTTAGGCATTACCACTATCTCTGGGGCCTCTGCCGCAGGTAACATAACTGCCTCTAGGGCTTTTTCCTAAGGTAAGATCACTGCCTCCTGGGCTTCTTTAAGAGTGACCACTGCCACGGCGGCGCAGAGCTGTCCAACCACTAGGGTATCTGAAACCGTACTTTTCTAAGGGAGAGAAGCACAACTGCCTGACTCCGCCCAAGCGGGTACTAAGTTGTTGACCTCATGTGTGGCCATGAACATCTTTTTCATGCACTGCAATTCCTCAAGGCTGAGGTTGTTCTCCCTCTGACTGTAACTTTCAGAGAACATCATGTCCTGATGTGACGTAGTCAAAAAATGTAACACACTGGACATTACCCTCCAGTGTAAGATACATACAGGGCTACTTATCTTACACACAAGCTGGATCTTAAAAATTATATATGTCCCAATTACCAGAAGACCATAACTGACTCGACATCTGCCTTTACTATAGTATTCAGGATCATCATAACCTTTTGGCTAATATGGTCGTATTTACCCCACAAATTTCACTCAGTACAGACAAACCTATACACCTGCAAAAGTTTTAAGGGATGGCAGGAACTAGATATATTAATTTTATATGCATTTCATGTTTAAGAAAATTATAAACTTTACAAGATTTTGCTATCCAGTTTTGTTCGTTCCTACAGAAGGTGCCAAAATAAACGAAGTTGGGAAAGAGGTTTGAGAATCTCCCCTCATATAATACATGCTGTGAGTAGTATTGATTTAAATGGACAATATATGGACAATGGACACCTGTAAACAATAGGTGATATAAACTGTGTAACTGAGTGGACCGTATTAAATGAAACTCGGGTGTTTGTTTATTTAGCTATCGTCTGCAGATTGGAAAAAACTGGACATCAAAATCCAGGTACGTTTTTAATTTTCTGAAAAGTATACTTCATATAATTTTATATATCTAGTTCCTGCCATGCCTTAAAACTTTCCTAGATGTACCACTTTGTCTCTACTCATAGTAAATTATCAGGTGTAAACACGGCCATATTTTTCAATTCCTTATGATGAACCTTGATGAATGGGTGTTTTTATAATGGCCCTGTTATATGTCCTCAGTCAGTAATAATGGCCTCGGATGTCTGTAATGGCCCTTTGTGTTGCCTCGGGCCATTACATACTTCCTCGACCATTATTAAAGACCTTGGACATATAACAGGGCCATTATAAAAACACAAATTTCTTAATACATTTGTTATCAACTGAACAAAAGTGTATGTGTTGCTGCCAACTTGAAATACTCTCTACTCTTTTAATGACAGTTTAATAAAAAAAATAATGTGTACTTCACCATAATAAAGCTTGTAATATACCAAATATCCAAGATATTTTAAAGTTGGCAGAAGTTGAAAAACAGGACGAACAGTGATCCCTATATATGGTTCCTCTAATGTTGGTCGCTGGTAACTAAATTAAATAAAAGAGGGACGAAAGATACCAAAGGGACAGTCAAACTCATAAATCTAAAACAAACTGACAACGCCATGGCTAAAAATGAAAAAGACAAACAGAAAAACAATAGTACACACGACACAACATAGAAAACTAAAGAATAAACAACACGAACCCCACCAAAAACTAGGGGTGATATCAGGTGCTCCAGAAGGGTAATATGGTCGTATTTACCCCACAAATTTCACTCAGTACAGACAAACCTATACACCTGCAAAAGTTTTAAGGGATGGCAGGAACTAGATATATTAATTTTATATGCATTTCATGTTTAAGAAAATTATAAACTTTACAAGATTTTGCTATCCAGTTTTGTTCGTTCCTACAGAAGGTGCCAAAATAAACGAAGTTGGGAAAGAGGTTTGAGAATCTCCCCTCATATAATACATGCTGTGAGTAGTATTGATTTAAATGGACAATATATGGACAATGGACACCTGTAAACAATAGGTGATATAAACTGTGTAACTGAGTGGACCGTATCAAATGAAACTCGGGTGTTTGTTTATTTAGCTATCGTCTGCAGATTGGAAAAAACTGGACATCAAAATCCAGGTACGTTTTTAATTTTCTGAAAAGTATACTTCATATAATTTTATATATCTAGTTCCTGCCATGCCTTAAAACTTTCCTAGATGTACCACTTTGTCTCTACTCATAGTAAATTATCAGGTGTAAACACGGCCATATTTTTCAATTCCTTATGATGAACCTTGATGAATGGGTGTTTTTATAATGGCCCTGTTATATGTCCTCAGTCAGTAATAATGGCCTCGGATGTCTGTAATGGCCCTTTGTGTTGCCTCGGGCCATTACATACTTCCTCGACCATTATTAAAGACCTTGGACATATAACAGGGCCATTATAAAAACACAAATTTCTTAATACATTTGTTAACAACTGAAATACATTTATTATCAACTGAACAAAAGTGTATGTGTTGCTGCCAACTTGAAATACTCTCTACTCTTTTAATGACAGTTTAATAAAAAAAATAATGTGTACTTCACCATAATAAAGCTTGTAATATACCAAATATCCAAGATATTTTAAAGTTGGCAGAAGTTGAAAAACAGGACGAACAGTGATCCCTATATATGGTTCCTCTAATGTTGGTCGCTGGTCACTAAATTAAATAAAAGAGGGACGAAAGATACCAAAGGGACAGTCAAACTCATAAATCTAAAACAAACTGACAACGCCATGGCTAAAAATGAAAAAGACAAACAGAAAAACAATAGTACACACGACACAACATAGAAAACTAAAGAATAAACAACACGAACCCCACCAAAAACTAGGGGTGATATCAGGTGCTCCGGAAGGGTAAGCAGATCCTGCTCCACATGTGGCACCCGTCGTGTTGCTTATGTGATTACAAATCCGGTAAATAGTCTAATTCGGTAGGTCATATTCATGAAAGGGAAGGGGATTGTAGTTACGACGTAAGGAACATATCCGATATCATTTGTTATTCTATAACGGTCAACCAACTCGTGATGGCGTCCGTAAAATTTACGAAGGGATGATTTCAACTTCACCATTTGGAACTCTTGGTTTAATAGCTTCCTTGTGAGCAGCAAACCTCTATCAAGAAAATCATGATAGGAAATGCAAGCACGGGAATATCGTATCAATTGGGAGATATATACCCCGTATGCAGGTGCTGCTGGAATGTTGCTACTTAGAAATGGAAAGTTCACAATTGGAAAGCTAAATTAACCCTTTTGTCGTAAAGTTTTGTTTTCAACCGATCCTCATTGTCAATTTCTAGATGTAAGTCAAGAATAAAATACTAAAAAGTTTTGTAAAACATAATTAAATTTAATAGAACATTAACAATATTTAATTTGACCATTTTTGGTTTGAAAGTTTTAAATTTATTTTTGATATTAACACTGTTTTTCTGTAATGGCCCAGTATTAATACCCAGTTTGTCTGTATTAAGCCCAGTTAGGTTTTTTTTAATAAACAATCATGTTTGACAACAATGTACTTAGTTGGTTTATTATGATTCCTAATTGGTTGTGCATTTTTCTGTATGCATTTATATATAGTACAGGGAACCCCATGATTGCTGGGGAATATAAATTTAAACCACTTGGTCTACTTCCTACAGGCAGTGTAAAGTATGCAGCCACTTCCGATCTGAAATCCGATGCCTAATGTAAAGAGAGTGCCACGCTCGTTGCACGTTATGAACCCTTGCAACAAGTCTTTGTTGGGGACTTGTTGCGTCCGTAGGTGATCTGTTGCACAATTTTGTCCCTATCCAATTTACCCTCTTTTTCCAGTGTAGTGGCTGTCCAAATCCCCGATCATCATCCCGGATGGCCTCTATTATTACAAGATTTACCTATTGACATAGTTGCCACTAGACGTTATGCAACCAACAATCAATCAATCGTCCTGAACATGCCTAAAATATTTGCCGCTCTACGTTAGGCAACCATCAATCAATCATATATTACTGGTATATACAAATGATTTTGACGATTATAGTATCTAGCAGAGTAGCGTTGGTTAGTTAAGCAGACGAAAAGTCACGCTTTAATAGTATTGGTACACTCATGTACTCTTTACCATTACTTCCATGTTTATGCCCCTTCAATGAGCATTATGTTTTCAGGTCTGCCTCCGTTCGTCCGTCTGTCCCGCTTCAGGTTAAAAGTTTTTAGTTACGATAAGCGTGTAAAACCTATTGAAGAGTGTTTTGATTACAGATTAATATGTAATAGTTTTTTAGTGTTTAAAGCTAAAACATACGAGAAATTCGAGAAATTATACAGCCTTCATCCTTGTACTCTTTTATCATTGACAAATCTGTTTTGATAAAAACCAGTGCTAACTCTATAACAAAATTAAGTGTAAAAGGAAATAACGAAAACCTTTATAAAAATATAAAGTCTGTTTTCTGTAAAAAATTAAGTTAACTCAGCAAAGAAATCCAGATTTCCTAAAAATGTCGCGACACAAAACTAGATCTATTGCCGTGAATGACGTGTCACTTAATTAATACAAAGGCCTACATAAAGGTCCGTAAACATTAAGTTATAACAAAGGAGAGACTACCTTCGATACGCACTAAAAAAAAAAAGCTAAATTAGGACAGACGGACAAGCAAACTTATCCAAAATTAGGTAAAAAAGTAACATTCATACCTTTTGCCGCTGGTGTTTCTGTACTCGGATTACCTAACCTCTGACCTCTAGCACCAATTGAATTAGCCAACAATATGCTTTCATGCACTAGAAGTCTCACATTCTCAATACTGTCATCCTTCCCACACAGAAGAATTAATACATCTTTAACGGATTCACCTGGAATTAAATAAAATCATTAATCAATCAATCGGAACAGATACAATAACATGTACAATGAATAAAAAATCACGAACCGTGAAAAGCGAAAAACTCGGAGGAACTTGTTTACTGTTTATAAAATCATCAATTCTGATGACCTTAAATAACAAGAATTAACATAAAAACCAAAAGGCTAATTTTATTGCACCAGATGCAGATCGACAGAAGAACATTATCGGTCAAATCGAAGCTAAATTAGCAATAATTGTAAAGCCATATTTACTTTGAATATAAGGTCCCTGTAAGTCTTTAAGAAAACGAAATAATAAATTATTAATTGTCCGTCGGCTTTTCAAATTGGGCTAGGGAGAAATTACTCCTTGAACTAAACTAAAAACATTCTCCTTCAAAGTTTATTATTTCCAATTCATCGACAATGATGCAAAATCCCAGATGGCCTTTATTGTCACAATTTGTGACAAGACATACCTATTGTTTTTATTGTGAACTTGTTCTCGTCCTGAATATGCATGAAATATTTGCCACTGGACGTTAAGCAACCAACAATCAATCAATCTTTATTTTAAACACTACAACGACGCTCTACCCAAGAGCTGTACAAGTCCGTGCTACCACGCTTGATAGCAGCGGCAAAACTTATTGTATTGGTCAAATTTCTGAAACCCACAACAACTGAACCCACAACAACTGAGCCCACAACAGCTGAACCCACAACATCTGAACCAACAACAGAATCCACATCAGAAAAAACAGTTAAATCTACTATGTCATCAACAATAAAACCATCATCATCATCTCATCCAAAATCAATAACATCAACAGAAACCTCTTCTAAAGACTCAACAACAGGGAAACCCGATGAGGTTGAGGAGATCAAGCATTATATCAAAATTTTGTTGCTATTTGTAATATGTAAGTAATAATCAACTATCATATAACTTAAACCAACAGCCATTATTTTATAAAATGTGTCACAAGACAAAAGGTTTAAAAACCAAAATGAACAAGTGAAACTGCGAGCTACTGCTCACTGATGATACCCCCGCCGCAAGTGGATAATATTAATAGTGTAAAAATATGCAAGTGTTCGGTAAACAGGAAGTTGTCGAGTGATGAATCTGAAAACGCATCACACGGTATAGCTGACTTATAAAAATCCTGAAACCAAATTTCAGAAATCCTTGTATTGTAGTTCCTGAGAAAAATGTGACGAAAATTTTTAACTTGGTTATCATGTGTAAAATCATACAAGTGTTCGGTAAACAGGAAGTAGTCGAGTGATGAATCTGAAAACGAATCACACGGTATAGCTGACTTATATAAATCCTGAAACCAAATTTCAGAAATCCTTGTATTGTAGTTCCTGAGAAAAATGTGACGAAAATTTTCAACTTGGCTATCATGTGTAAAATCAGACAAGTGTTCGGTAAACAGGAAGTTGTCGAGTGATGAATCTGAAAACGCATCACACGGTATAGCTGACTTATATAAATCCTGAAACCAAATTTCAGAAATCCTTGTATTGTAGTTCCTGAGAAAAATGTGACGAAAATTTTCAACTTGGCTATCATGTGTAAAATCAGACAAGTGTTCGGTAAACAGGAAGTTGTCAAGTGATGAATCTGAAAACGCATCACACGGTGTGGCTGACATATATAAATGTTGATACCAAATTACAGAAAGGGTGGATGTGTAGTTCCTGAGAAAAATGTGACGAAAGTTTCATGGGACGGACTGACTGACAGACAGAGGTAAAACAGTATACCACCCCTTTTTTAAAGCGGGGGTATAAAAAATTATCGAAACTAGCATATATACTTTAAACCAACAATCATAACTTTATAATATAAACCATAAGACTAAGGATTTAAGAACAAATTGAAAACATTATGATTGACAGGTTTTGATAGGGAGATTTTTCTTACAAATGTGAATATATTTCTTTAACATACATACACATACTAAATATATTTTAATTTCTTTGATCAATATTAAATACATAGATAAAAGTTATTTATTTCTCCTTTTTTTTTTAATTGTAGTGGTTCTGTCTACATCAGTGCTATTGATTATATTGCTTTTATGCCGTGGGACAACAAGAGGACGAAATTGTGTTTTAAACTGTTTGTATAAATATTTTAAATGTTGTCTTTGCTTTAGAAATACAACACCATCTCCTATACTACCATCTTTCCAATTTAGCATAGGAAATGATATTAACGATGAACTTCAAATGGAAGAAATATAAGTTTTTAATATTTTTTGATTTTTTCTATATTTTTTCTATATCTTTTTTTAAAAGATCAAATCTTGTATTGGATAACGAGACAGTTGGGAAGAGAAATGATAATTCCAATCATGCCTAATGTACAATTCCATGATCAACATCAAATTTTAAACCAAAGAAATATTCTACCAAATCCACCAGCAGTCCAAAATCATCCTGCACACCGCCAACAAATAGTTCATCATATCCCTGCAAATAACCAGCAAATACATCAGATTTTACCCATCCCAGCAATCAACCAAGGACCAAATATCAATCAACAACAAGTGCCTCAGAATCTACCAATGCCAGCAGTTAATCAGCAAATACCTATTCAAAATCGACAAGTACCTCAGAATTTACCAATGCCAGCAATCAATCAACAAATAGCTAATCAAAATCAACAAGTGCCTCAAAATTTAGGAATGCAAGCAATTAATCAGGAAGTACCAAATCAGATTCAACAAGTGCCAGTTCAAAATAGGAATACTCAAAATCCGGTTATAAATGAAAATGAAAGACAACCTGTAGTTCAAAATCCCAATCCGCAACAACTCAGAATATCCAACAGAATTAGAAAACCTACTGTAAGGTATGGGTTTAATGTTTAGTTCCCAAATCATGGTGTGTTTGTATAACATGGTTGTAATTTTTCTACCTCTTTTTTAATGTTTTATATTGTTTATGCAGGTTTACTGTCTCAGATATAGTACATTTATTTGTGTTATTTTGTATTATGAGTATGTTTAAGCATTTTTTTTACCTCTTGTATAACACTTTAGATTTCACACCAGTTTGAATAGTGTTACATTTTTGATGCTAGTGAAATAGTGCTAGTTTTTGGTGCTATTTGAATAGTGTTCACTTTTAAAGATTTTCTTGCCATAAAGAATGATGAATCATAGTTTGAAATTACAAAGTGATTTTAATTTTGACATTGTAACAATTAAAACACTTATCTCCACAAATTCAGGTCAACCTTTTTTCTTTCAAATGACTTTATACATACATTGTACATTTTTATGTCAATTTTTTTTTAGTGTCAATATATTGGTGTTATTTGAAGAGAGAGTTCAACTTCTACCTCATATTTGATTGATTAAGATCAAAATTCAATAAAGATTATTAATTTCAGATCATTGTAATGAAGAAAAACAAAAGTATTTTTAATTTATGCCTAGTAAAGATCAATTTCAGATCATTGTGTTTTTGAATTGTTAATCACAAGTTGCCAAATGTTAATCACAAATTGCCAAATGTCAAATCAATGATTTATGGATGTGGAAAGTTAATAATGTTGATTTTACTTATGTTTAAATGTTGCAGAATGCAAAGTAATGTGTATATGTTTAAACTTTTGATAATGTTGATTTTATATGCAAATGTTTTATATGTGTTCAGTCTTTCATTGATATATATGCAAACTTGATTCAGTTGATTATCAATTTATTGAAAATACTCACAAACTTTTTCTTTACATTCATAACATTCCGAACATATTATTGTATAAGACGCCTTTTTATGAAAGTTTTATTATGGTGATTTTTTTTTAAAGTTAAATATGATAATTTTATTAACTTATGTTAGGTATGTTTAAATGTTGCAAAATACAAACATTTGTTTGTTTGGAAATTTTTATAATGTTGATTTTATTTACAAATGTTATATATATATATATATATATATATATATTGCGTTTAGTTTAGTTTAGTTTTTTAATTTATCCCATCATCAAAACAACCAATTTTGATAGTTGAAAAAACATTTTTTTGAAGGATTACTTTTATTATTTGGTGTTTTAAAAAAAATATTCCATCATTAGAACAATCCAGAAACTTTGGTAATTGAAAACACTTTTTTTGAAGGATTAATTTTTTATTGTTAGATGTTGATAATATTACTACAGTAACAGTAAGGAATAACAAATGATAACAATTTTTTAACAAATAAAGAGACAATCACACATGAACTATTTATCTTGAATTAATAAATGATTTTTAATTTTATGTATAAATTGTACTATATGTTAGACTATTGATTTGTTGAATTAAAAAAAAAGTTAATATCTTTTTATTTCTTCAAAATTCCTTATTTGCAAGTTTGAAACATACACATTATGGAATTTATGAGGTAAATGCACACAAGACAATCTAAATTGATATTACAGTTGAGAGTCACTACATGATATTCAAAACAATGAGATAATTTAACATTACCGTAAGACAAACCCAAGTAGACAACATAAATAAGTTTGAAAGACAATAGTCATGGAGACGGAAATACCACAACATACAACATATAACTCACAAAATTAAGGACAGAAAACCAGAAATTGATTTGAAATAAGTCCATGAGTAAATGATACAGTTTAATAACACTAAAAAAAAAATAAAAATCTGAGTAGATCAGAGAGTTGTTACTGTTTAGTGTGATTTAGTTCCAGAATGTCTTTTTCCATGGTTGTTGAATCTACAATAAATATGAGATTTGATTAGGTCCTTTTTCCAGATGATCAGTACTATATTATTTAAACAAAACAAACAACAAAGAGAAAGAAAAAAAAAAACCCCACAAAACAGACATGATTTTAAAAGGGAACCTTTGAAAAAAAACCATCAATCAAACCATTTATGCTTAGCTAACCTGTTTAAAACTAACACCTGGCTGAACTTAACAAATTTTCAATCATATATGATATTAAACCTACCTGGAAACACATGCTCCAAATTACACTCCACACATTCATCATCTGAGGAGGATAAAACTAAAGAAAGAACATCATCATCAACATCATCTGCTGAGGAGGATAAAACTAAAGAAAGAACATCATCATCATCATCATCATCATCAACAAATTCTTGGTCACTATGTGGATTATTAGGAATATTATCACTGGATACACAATTAAAATGATTTTCTATTGGATTGTCAAAAGTTCCTGCTTTCTGAAATTCAGACATTTTTTTTTACAAACCGATGGGTTGTTTAGTGGTAGTAACACGTTAAGGGAAAAAGAAGGGGGGGGGGGGGGTAAACAACAATCTAACGAGACAACATTTGATAATTGGAAAAGCAGTTTAATACATCATAGCATGATAGAAAAAATTACAGATAGACTTTTATTGTATTGATCAACGGGTGGTAACACAGTTCAAACAATATGAAATCATATATTTTAAATGACCATCAAGAAGTAGTGTTGATAGCAAAACAAAATTAATATTTTGAAATAATAATAGCTTAAATCAAAATAATCCTGAAATAATTGTTGATTTGTGGTGCTGACAAAACAAAACTCAAATAAATCAACCGTGATACATTTCAAATCCTAACAGAAATTTCATTTTATAAAAGATATACCAATCGTTGAAGAAATTTTAATTTTAACCAATCAGAGATGAATATTAATTTAGTTATGTATGATAATTCTTCAAAAATTGGTTTATTTGTCCAATGAAAATATTACCCTAAAACAAAATCTGCTATAAATAAGGTCAACACATCTCTTGTACAACCTGTAAATCTACGAAAATGAATACTTTAGTAACTATCAAAGACGGTGATGCTGTTCTTAGAGCACAGGGAAAGTTTGGAGACAACTTGACCGTAGGGATAAATAGTCACAACGGAAAAACATGGGTTCATTTGAGGCAAACTGCAAGAAATGGCCAACAGAAAAGCTTCTCCATTAAGGCGGAAGAATACATCCAACTCATGAGGATGGTAGATGCCGAGGCAATTAAATCGCTCGATGAAAGTTTTGAAAAACAGGTAAGCACATTACTTTCATTCATTATTGTTGAAATTCATGTTTATTGGATAAAATACCAATGAAGTCCTTCTTGTCTGCTTTAAAAAAATAAATCACCAAGCTCATTGTATTTTTTTTATTTAGAACAGTGTGAGAGTGCAGGAGGAAGAGGAAGCGTTCAGATGTCTGGAACAGCAGACCTCAGAGGAGAAGACTCAGCCATCTCAGAAGAAGAGGAAACTGCCAGCCAAGAGACTGGACTATGTAGACCTTTCGGACGACGAGAGGGATTGAGAGAAGTGTGCCTGGACAGGCAATGCGTTTCCAGCACCATAAATATTTGAACTCGTACACCTATATGCTCAATTATAACTAGAGACGCCATTATCAAACTTCCATCGATTTTTTTGTTTAAGATTTATCAACGTTTGGGGATGGACATCAGCAAATTTTAACAGACAGATTTACTTTTTTTAGTACAAGAAATTTTATGGCAGAGAGTTGTAACAATTGACAATTGTAATCTATTTGAAAATATGTGTTGTTCATTAATAAGATTAGGTGGAAATTTAACTTTTCGGGAACTTTCGTTTTTGTTAAGGAACTACAAAATGGAATTTTTGGATGTGTTGATGGAACTTTACCCTCGTAATTATTGGCATGATGTAATTAGTGCAATAAGGAGGGATCGTTGTGTATTTTAAATAATCTGTATACAATATATCATATTTACTGTATTGGTAATTTTATATGCAAAAAATATGATATTGTATTGCGCTCCTTGTGAACGCTGCAGTGTAGAGATATTGGTGTATGTTTTATTTATTTTTAGTACAATAAAGCACATATACTAAGCCATTGATTGAATTTTATTCTCATAATTAAAGGCATGGTATACTTAATGCAATAATTAAGGAAGGATTGTTTCTTTTAATTTGTTAGATGAATAAAAACCTTTTAAATTTGTTATATGAATAAAAATCATATCTTCTATTTGTTTTAATTTATATGTTAATACTAGTGTTCATCAGTCTGGGCAATTAGACAATTAGTCATAAGCAATTATATGTTGAATGACATTACAAAGAAAGGCTAGTACTTTTGCAGACAAAAGTCTCGTAAACATTAAACCTAAATTAAGACATTTCAAGAAGACTAAAATAATTTCGACGACTTTCTGGTGTTTTATTATAATCATACACTTGTATACTTATTTCTGCATATTTTATTTTTGATAATGTTGAACACGATGCAGTATGGAGTGATGTGCGTGTATATTTTTAACTTTTATATCCTCGCCTTTTGATAAGATACTTTTTAATATTGCGTCATTGTCCACACTTGTAGATTCCAACATTGAACATTGTTTTCATTTTGTCGATGTCGACTATAAATTTGCAAGTAGGTAATAAATTACTTAGTCCGTGACTATAATCGATGATATAAAAAGCATTACGAATCAAAAAGATGAATACACCGTAATATACTCAGACTACAATTCGATTGATTTTGTTGTCTGAATAGTTTAAAACTGAGTGAGACGAGATTTGTCGTTTTCGGATAGCTCGCAGAGAACCAACGTGCCATCTACTATGCACACAACGCTTTAATGGCCAGGATGATCTAAACTGGTAAGATATCACGGGTATATTCACAGCTCTTGTTTAAAGCTGAAATCTTGAAAATCATATTTTGTTGTGTTAGAACAGCTTAACATAATAATCGACTCCTTAATGACCAGGATTATCGCAACAGGTAAGAAACCACAGGTTCACTTCTTGTTTTAAGCTGAAATCTTGAATATCATAGTTTTGTATTAGAATAGGTTTAATGATGAAAAGTTAGCATGTACCGGTCAATTATATTTTTTTTCTCGTTGTCTTTACATTTATTTGAAAGCAGGTAGAATATTGATTTGTATAAACCTTTAAAGTTGTATTTCCCAAATCAAAACCTGTTTAGGTAATAAATTATTTTATTTGATTGTGCAATAGATAGTTTTAAGGCTATAATTGCAGGTTTTGGTCGGAAAGCTTGACGAGTCATTATGGGCACGAAGCTTTGTAATTTTTGTTCAGTGTTTCTTTGAACATGTTTTGTTTTTTAACGTTTTTAATTTGATCGATTTGATTTGGTTGTGCAATAGATAGTTTTAAGGCTATTATTGCAGGTTTTGGGATAGCTTGGTGTGTCATTTTGGCTCCAAGCCTTGTTATTTTTATAAGTTTTGTTGGTTTAATTATGGCGTGCTTTGAACACGTGTTTTTTCACTTAAAAAATAATACGTTGGTATTATTTCTTTGGTTTAAGCAATGCATTGGATAATTTATAGACTATATTGCAGGCTTTGGATTGCTTAGCAGATTTTGTTAAATCGTGAGTTTCGGCGTGTTTTTGAAGATCTTTGAACACGCGGTATTAATTTTTTACTTATTTTTTGGTTTTGTTGGATTTTCAGGGTGTGTTTTGTAAAGCTCTTTTATGCGTTTTGTGAGAGTGTATGGGTCTTGAGTAACTTTTTTATTTTTATTCATTTTTGCAGAGAATTAGAAATCTAATGGTAGTCCCAAGTCGTTAACCGGTGGCGACCATTTTCTCGTGCGTTCCATGAGAGCGGGCATTTTATAGCCTTTTAATTTTATTTTCGTTTACGTGTTCTACAGTGTCACGTTACATGTGCTTTGAAATTGAAGGCTTTATTTTTCTTTGGGATACTATTTTGCTTTGTGAGCTTTCAGGTAAATATTTTGGAGAACAAGATCGCATTTTTATTTATGTTTCAAAAGTACTTTTTTTTTCTTATTGTAATGTGTACAGATTTTCTTTAGTACTTTTCTCCACGGCACGTGCTCAATTTATCCCGCTTTTCTCTTTGTACCTTTAAACTATGTAGTAATTTGTAAACATAGTATATCTAGGTTAAATGTTATGCACTTGCGATTTTTTAAATGGCCGGCTCACCGGGCGACTCTTGGTCTTTTTGTTTACAGTTAGATTTATACTGTTTATGTTTGGTTAAACATATTTCTACATATCGGTATGAAGATTATGTTTGAAATTTGTAAGATCTATTTTTCTCCTTTTACACCAGTAACAGTCTTTTCAATGTGTCTGAGATTTTTTACGGTAACTGAAAAGTTGATAGACTTAGTATAAATATTTTGTTTATTTCATGAGGATGGACCAGGCACAGGTCTTGAAATCCAGGTATTCCCTGGTAGGGAAATGTTTAATAGCTATTATTCTAAAGGTCAAGCCGCACCAGACCCAGATACTAAATGAGAGTTTTAACAAATTAAAGAAGGACCACTCTCTCCTTGACTATTCGTTTGAGGAATTAGAGACTGAATTTAACGGACTTACGGGAGAGGTCATGGTCGATGTTTTGGCGGTAAGAATAATTAATTTGAAATTTGCCGTAAACTGCAAAAGCAACAATATATGAATATAATTGAAGAATATATGCCACATTCGGTTTTTCTTCAGGTTGGAGGCAACGATTTATCGTCTGAAAATGAGCCCGTTAAATTAACAAGAGATATCAGCTTTTTTGCCGATTACATAATAAATTGCTATCATGTTAACCACGTGGTTATTGGTCAACTTCTCCCGAGGTATTCCGAAAGACCGGAACCATATTATAACAACGAGGTTTACATTGTAAACAAAGAACTTAGTCATTTAGTAAAACAAAGAGAAATGCGACTTTCTGGCACCAAAGGGGGTTGTTGAAGAACACCCCAGATTTATTATTTTAAAGATAAAGTTCATCTTAATGATGAAGGCAGGGTTTCCGCTGGCGAAAAAATAATATTTTTGGCGATAAAAATTTGTCATTTGCGAAAGAATTTGGCGAAAGAAATATATAGAACGATTTATTTTCCTTCATCTTGTTTATTTACATTTTTTTCGAGTTTCTTGGACTTTACCATATCAGACAATACTCGGAATTCACCATGACCTCATTAAGATTTGGACAGAAAATCAATAATCAGCTGATTGCATTTTATAGCTATCGACAACAAAGGACTAATTAATAAAGGTGTTGATTGAATTGTTTGACAAAATGATATGGTTAAATGGCTTCCGCTAAATGTCACATACAGAATTTATTTACCACTTTGCGACGCACGTGTTTGAAGCAAACTTTTGACGTCTCCTCTCCTTAGAAAAGAAAGCTGTTGTTGTGGCGAAAAATTTTCAAAAGCAAGAAAAATCTCTGATTTAAAACTTTAATTATCCTTTGACTTTAATATAGGTAATTGATTAGGGAGACTACTTTAAAGTCGTTTGAGTGACACGTGTGTTTCAAGCATAGTTTTACGTCTCAACTTTTTTATTTACGATGGTCAACAAAAGAAAACTGTCGTTATGAAGAAATATATCCAAAAGGTTGGGAACAACCCCTCGAATGAGAGTAGCCCTTCAATGTTATGACTACATATGAAATGAGGGATCAAAATATTATGTGATAAACTTTTGTTTTGTTGTAAAAACCACTTCTTTATAGTACAAAAGGGCACATCAATATTTTTCTTTAAAGAAACTTTCCCTACGAACTTTACTGGTATTATATAATCAAAACATGTCCATTAATTTTGTTGTATTCCAGGACTTATATCTTCTTTATTATTAAAAGTATAGTGGCCCCCTCATTTAGAAAAGTTGTTTAAATTACAATGAATATTTTTCCCTTTTATGTTAAAAACAAAATCTGCTTGTTTTAAAGTAAATGTTTAGTGTTTATTCATTAAATGTAAACTCTAAAATAAGTTTGACAGAATAATCATAGACACAATGGTGCAAAATCACCTTATTTAAGGGAAAAAAAGGGGGGTACAGAAAAAAAGGTAAATTTTAAACGAAAAATATAGTTGTGTTACTTTGCGAAAAAAATAATTAAGTGGCGAAAAATATATTGTTTTTGCGAAAGAAGTGGCGAAAAAAATAATTGACCCAGGGGAAACCCTGGATGAAGGTATGGAAATATACGCAAGAAGTTTTCGTGCTGCTGTTGAAAGCCTTTTACGTACATGTAATGTCGGGCAAACTTGCGTGTATGATTGATATTACTTATTGTTCCTAATTGGACCCCCAAGGGTGACTGGGGAATAGAAATATGGTCACTTGGTCTTCTCCCGACCGGCAGTAAAACGCTTGCTAAAGTGGGGCGTCCGTTTGGCTGTGCGGGATGTATCAAGTTCGCAGTCGCGTCCGGTCAGTAGGGGGACGTTAAATCCGATGCCTCGTGTAAAGAGAGTGCCACGCTCTTTGCACGTTAAGAACCCTTGCAACAACTCTTTGAGGGGTCCGTAGGTGGCAAGGCAAAATTTCTGTCCCTATCCAATATACCCTCATTTTCCAGTGGCAGTCCAAATTTCCCAGACCATCATCTTAGATGGCCTCTATTACAACAATCTACCTATTGTATTTATTGTAAACTTGTTCTCGTCCTGAATATGCATGAAATATTTGCCACTGGACGTTAAGCAACCAACAAACAATCAATCCTAATTGGAAACATGAAGAAAAAGAAGCATACACTACAATTATTTAGTTATCGATGAATGATTCATATTATTACTCCATCACCTTAACGATTAAATAATCTAAATTATCTCTGAGTGGTTGTGCTTATATGCACATGATTGTGACACTGGTGACATGAAAAATGTAATTAATTATGGTTGGTTACATCATTTATATCAGCGTTATATAATATAATATGACTCTGATTATATTTAATTATTGATTATTTATTCATAATTATGGTTAATATACTTTTATATTAGTATATTATTACGTTATTTAATGAGAGAATAAATCATGTCTTTCCCTAAAATGGTTGTGTCACAATAGGGCTCGATTTTGGTACTATTGAAGAACGTTATACATATTAGTTAGTTTTTAAAATTGGTTTTAGAGAATTGATTAGAATATCATAGTCAACTTAATTTTAAACATGAGTACATTTTGCTAGATATATCATCGTATCAACTATGTTTAATTTTCTGGTCAAGCGTTTTGGTTTAAAAATTATACTTATATAGTAACATTCTTTAAATTATGTGATAATACAGGATTTCTATTTTTATTTTTTGTTTTATGTCTTTATAGCAAAATGCCAAAGCAGAACTAGAAGAAAAGCTGCTCCACAAAACCTTAGAGAGGACGTTCAACATTTAGTGGAGGAACAAAGTCAGGAGTTACCACCAATATACAGGCCACCAGTGCAGGGACGCAAGGCTAGACAAGCAGTTCCTGAAACAAATACTGAACAGCCGTCTATTCGTACTGCAGATTAAATATGCTTGTGAAATGTTGAGACATACTATACCTTTAGATTATCATGTCAGCAGTAAGGTTAAATCTGATGTTTGGTGTGATAATTATGTAAATTTTGCTCTATTGTTACCTTCTAACATTGATGATACATGTAATGAATCAACATTATTTGAGAATTTACATATTACGATTCCAAATATGAAGCATAACAAAGAGCTTTTGTCCATTCACCGATGGACAAATGCTTTTGATATATGTATGTCTATATATCTTGAAAAGAATTTGAGGTCTGCTAAAACATTGATAAAATATGGTTTTAATATACGGTCATCATGCAAGTCCTTGTGTTTTCAAATTACTATCTACAGTGAAAATACACCTAATTTATCAAAATTCTGAATGTCCAGCTATTAAATCTGAAGTTTCAAAAAGCAACAGCTTATGCAAGGTTACACATCGGATCACACGCTACCCCACTCGTATAGATAAGACCTTTGGTTTTCCTGTTTGATTTTTTTACACTAATCATTTTGGGGACTTTTATAGTTTGCTGTTCGACTCCATGTTGTACACTATACTTTGACTTATACTAGTAATTGTTTACTTTTTACACATTGTGCCTTGGATGGACATTTGTCTCATTTCACACTCATAACACATCTTAGTTCTATTTAACATTTAGGGGTGTCAAAATATCTTAAATTTAATACTCGGTACTTGGTCATGATACTCGAGTACTCGCGAGTACTCTGATGAATCTTAAACGTGTATTGAAAAGTTTAGGTTTTATGTGGGATGCAGTGTTTAACTAACTTCCATAAACATATTAACGAAAGACAAACGTAATACAAACACAGCTTGGTCTATGTGTCAATTAAACAATGAATTACTGACCGCCGTTTCTACAAATAACCTATCATAATAGCAATTATTGTGTGTGTACGTGTTAATGAACCAAATTCCAATAAAATCAAAAATATTTGCATATAAAGTCCGACAAAGTAGACAATATATGTATTATCTGTTCCTGGGGAGTTGGTACATTCATATAATTGTCACAGGTTTATATGGTTATTTGGTTAAATTCTTTGTGGATCATTTTCATTTTTTCACAAGATAAACACAAATATTATTTTCTGGTCAGATATTCGCTATATAATCAACCAAATTAAATTATAAAATTTCATTGCATGTGTTCACATCAAGAGAAAACAAAAACACACGAAGACAAAAATATGACCAAATGAATAAATATACTTTCCACAATTCTACGTCTTTTTAAGGACATCGGCCACTTCAAACAATCATTTGTAAAATAAATCGTAACGGGATGTAAACATCGTTAATTTCGTAGATAAGTGTGTAACATATATCGTATGTCTATATAAACAGGTTGTATCAGCTTGAAATAATCCTTCTCCGGACATTGCCGATAATTGCCGACATTTAATAAACATCGCCCCGAATGAGTGCGTGACGTCACTTGTGTTGTTTACATCCACTAGACCACGAAAATCATACTATTTCCAACTAAAATTACACAAAGTATACAATGGATTTCGACGGACAGGACAGCGGCGATGAGCCATTTATAACTGCTGTTGACTGTGTCAGTTCGAGCCTGTTGTTCATATTGAACAAAACGATGTGAGCAGTCAAAACCAATCGGACTCCTCTGAGGAAAATTCTGAAGCTGAATCTAACTCCTCTGACCTGCAAGACAGCCGGATGGATAACTTGGCATGGTATGGTTGATTGTCTAATACTGTCTAACATGGTTAAATACTTCACATTACCAAGCCTCCTTAGATGTAAATATGTTTTCGTCCGTTTTTTGTTCTTTATTAAAATAGGGGGTTTGCATGTATATCATACACATGTGCATATAGTACTAAACACTCGTATATTTAAGGTAGATAGGGTGTCTTCCTCCATTTTGGATTTTGAAATACAAGAAAACAATGTCTAGATTTTTGATGAAATGTGCAAATTTTGAAATAAGTAGGTAATTCATGAGAAAGATTTTTCATTATAATATATAATATGTCATGTTTTATCATATTTGTAATTGTATTTAACCAAAAAACCAATACTTTTGCTTGATTAATTTTTTCCAACTTTGTCAAATAAGGGGAGACAACTCAAATGCAAGGGCAGATAATTCAGATAGTGTTACTTTTACCATAGAATGTGTTAGGAATTTACCCATTTTATTATGTAGCAAAAAAACGAGTCCGGTGACCCCATTTTTTCTTCTTCTTATCTGATAGAATAATTTTGGAGCTATCTTCTCATATTTTATCTCAAAATTCTATGGTGTAGTTTTCGTTTTATGACCGAAAATTGGGTTTTCCATGCATAATCTATACAAAATTTGACAATTTTGCACAACCAGTAGTGTGAAAATAAGTCCGGTGACCCATTCTTTTTATTAGTGTTCTTCAACAAGCAGGATATAAACTACATTTTGGCAAATTTTTAAGAAATTCTATGGATTATAATTTAGACACCCCATCTACCTTAACAGTTCCTAAACAACATACAGAGTCAAATAAGACATATTAACTATACGTTTTGATTAAAAAAAATATTCACTTTACACAATGATATTGAATTGATGTTAAAATGCACCATGCTATTCATTTCACATTGATGCATTGTCACTTTTTTTATGAATAACGTTACTGTTTTTTTTACAAATTTACATAATGATGGATCTTACCGAGGATTTTTTGTAAAATATTTGCAAGTCAAATCTGCATGTACATTGTACATTAAATTTCCCAGGTGTGACTGTAACAACTGCACTGCAATGCCCACTGTGGACGAATGCCTTTGTTGCAAGGAAGTTGGTCCGGTTTGCAGAAAAAATGGAAGATGGGGACCTTGATTGTATAACAGACCATGAGGGGTTCACTGGAAACTGTCTAAATAGACATGTCATTGAGGTCTCTTTGTATGACTTTGTTGAAAGGCAGGGACCAGTAGACGATAATGAACCAATTTATGAGCAAGTTCAATTTAATATTGATGATTAAACATAAATTTAACTTCACAACTATCATTTTTCAATAACAATTTTAATCAGAAACATAATAAAAAATATGTCAAGACCAAGCTGATGATGAAGTGCAAAAAAGGCTAAATAAATCAAGCTCGATAAACATACAAAATATACATGTATCTTCATGAAAATATGAACTCATCTTGATGACTTTTTTCAGCATACTGATATATGTCATATATCTGTTAAAATAATATCCTTGTTCAAGCTTTGAGTATCACTGTATCACTTTGTAAAACGAATATGAATAATCTGTTAAATATGCTATTTTTTCAGATTATATAGATATGTTGCGTACAGACGGTTCACTCGTTGGATCTGGCATATACTTGGTAAAAAAAAGAAGAAACGTGATACCAGCATGTGCAGTATTAAAAATTTGGGAGGCATTCCCGTCTGAGGACTTTACTGGGTTCAAATATGCCAGGTCATGATAATTTGAAAAAAAAAAAATTAATTGTGGTTAAAATCTGGGTAAATTTCATGTTTCCACAAACAGAGCTTTGAAAGATAAAAACACTTGACTACATGATGTAAAGTGTGGTAAATACAATGTAAATGGCGAAGAGTTATATGGAACAATAATCGCATAACATATTTAAACAAATGCACGAGAAATGATGTCAGTTTCTAGCGAAACGACTTGTTCGATGTCTTATTAGCTCCTCCTTATCAAATTACGGGTTTGATGCTTAGTGGATGAAGTCTCTGGCACATGATGTGTATGCTGTTTGCAGTCTTATAACTGAGCGTTCACTAATGCATTTTAGTTTCATTTGATCAAACAGTCTTACAATCTTGGCTGTATTATTCCCGCTAAACATTATGGCACTTGCAAGCAAATGATTTCCCCATGGTAGTCTTTCATGACAGTTTTGGGATTTCCACTTATAGATATCATTGTCCCTCTACTGAATTCAATAATTGGAACTGTTACACTCTCTGCATACTGATAGTAACTGAAATAGTGCTGTTTCAGAGACCATGTAATACTTTTCCTCAACTGGATCATTACATTCTTCCATTCTGTAATTGCTTGTTTCTTCCTCATCGTCAGATCCATACTCATCGTCTCCATCTTCTTCCTCGGACTCGTTATAAATATAATCCGGATCATTATCATATTCATCTACATCATCTTCATCATCATTAATCTCATCATTGTCATCCAAGTTTTATTCGGTCGCTGCCAGTACAAGGCTACTGCTTTTAATATTTGCGGTTTTCTTTGATGTCGCGACTATACTTGCTCAATCATTATCTGAAGGGTTACACTGAATGCCTTTAGATTTTCTCTTGGGTTTTAATGTTTGGTTTCTTCTTGATTTCTGTGGAATGGCATCTGTTTTTTATTTTTTTTTATGTTCATGTTTGTGTAATTGGTATTAAAAGATTTGACTCGAATGTTTTTGGTATACCTGCCGGAATTTCTTCCTTTTCCTGAATCTCCATACTGTCAGGTGAGGGTGGCGATTCAGTTTCAGTGTCAATGGAGTCTACGGACTTATCTAATGAATCATTAAAGGCCTCTTCAAGAACCTGTAGGTGAAATTAAATTTTTATTTTAAAATTTGCTTTCATAAATAAACCATACATGAATGTAAAAAAATCATATCCCGTAAATTCACCTTTTTTGTCGTTGTATTCGGGAAAGGACCGGGTCGTAGATTTCCTGTGGAATTGAATAATTGATATGTTTTTGTTTTCTTTAGTAAGACTCACGAAATCTTTATTCGTATATTTCAATGGCAATATACGAACTTCTTCTACAAGCGACTGATTTCATAAAAAAAAAATACGAGAAAAATATAAATCCCAGAAGTCCTGAACATTTCAGTATGACTTAAATAATTTTTTTATTGGATCGTAATATAATGTAAATGAATGTATACCTTTTCATGTAAATAAAATAAATGCCTTTGACAATTTTTTCTAGAACCAAAACGGGAAGAAAGATATACGAATATAATAAATAATAAGTATTGAAACCATACAGATAACCATGAACATATTTTTAACAAAAGTTTCGATGGAAAATAAAGAGAATCAATTGTACCTGACGTTTTTGTCTTTTTCGAAGGCCGACCTAGGCTTTTTAGGAGAAGATGGTCCTTTTTCTGCATCCACAACTACAGGAATGTAGGCATGGCGTCATCTTTTAAAGCTGCCTTTGAACCCGGATATCCCAATTCTGAAAGTCTTTCAGGGTGTCTGCTATACTGATGAAGGGTAAAATGTTTAGAACAAATTCTGCTGTGCTTTGACGGTTTAAAGTCCTGTCATTTATAATAGTGAACCCAAGCACGATTTCTCTGAGAATCTTTTGTCACATTGAGAATTGCTATTGCAACCGTAAACCACACAATACGGCATATTTACACTTATATTTACGAAATAAAAAATAATTACTTCTTACTTTTAAATAATTCTACTACGTAAAGATTTGCTTTTACATAAAACTAAAACATGGATGTAATATGAGATATGAATGGAACCCTACACTCCTGGCATTTATGTTTTATCTATATAGTATTACCACTGAGAATATAAAGCTGGTAACACAAGTGATGGCATAGCCGTGAGCCTCGTTATCATGTCTGAAAATATGCATACAAGGGCGATCAATGCCATCTGTGTATACACTACTGATTATCACATTCCCTGATAAGAAATACACATAACAAAATGAATATATCGATTTTATTAACTCAGAAGGTTTTATTTTACACATGATTATTTGAAGTGGCCGGTGTCCTTTAAGGCCTTGTTGATAAAAATCTAACCGAAAATGCCTTCAACATAGTTTGTTAGAAAAAATGTGTTTTTATATGAAAGGTCAGTTTTTACGGCTTGCGATGAGTCAATTATTAATCCATTAAAGTGTTGATCCGTGTACAAACACAATTAAAAATGTCTCTAATCAGTTCCGTAGGATTCACCGCCATTACAAATTTAATTTTCCACAAAAATATAACGATGGCAGTAAAACAAAATTCCGATAGTAAACACAACAGACCTCAAGTACTCCCTATTCTCAGCGAAAAGGGAAGAAAAACATGGACGTTGATAAAATACCTCACATGTCATGGTTATAGTTAAACTTCTTATAATCGCATTTGCCACTGGACTTTTAGCAACCAACAGTCATTCATAATACTCGTTTGCACATTCACATTGTTTAGCTTATGTTACATGACAGAAGTGGAGATTAGATGTCCAACTAAAGTAACATCTTCATCCGTGGCTGGGCGTGTTCACCTTTAAAAGGGAACGAACATATGTTCTGTCAACCGCCAAATTGGGCTTTCGAAAGGATTGACAAAGATGTTGTGCTGAATTTGAATAGAAGAATCAACCATGTTAAAATTAAAAGTGGTTTTTTTCCCACAGTGAAAAACGTTAACGATGAGTTGGAAATTAGCCTTAATGAAAAAATTGTTTGGTACACATAGGATAAATAGATGTGTTTGTTTAGTCCAAGTTATGTCATAACCTAATGACAATGCGCACGTGATAATACCTGACCTCATTTCATATCGTGTGAATTTTTATAAAAATCTTTTTGAATTATTTGCTTAATATGCAACATTGTTAACCATAAAAGAAAAAGAGCGAGGTTGTTGATAAATTGTATTATAAAGTATTTGAAGCACAATTTCTTCTCTTCACAGAAATTATGTCTGCCCAACGAGGATAGCGATAATTTTCTGAGAGTCTGAGAGTGATTGGATCATTTGGATCTTGATGCCCGTCCAAATCAACAAGTAAAGGGATGTGCTGCCCCGGATTTAATTTTCCTATGGTTAATTTACCAACACCGTATTGTTAGTTATATGTCATATGACACCGGATACGTTTGATGTTCACATTGCGCTTTGTCAAAAAACATAGAATTTAGGTGTTGGCCCCTCATGAATTTTGTACCTTCTCCGGGGGTTTGAATAGCAATTAAGCATAGAACATTGCACGGTACAAAATTCATACAAGGAACTAGCTACACATCAGAACAAGTCAGATTCAGAGTGGACATCGGACAAATCCCTTAGACGACAGAGGAACCTTACAGAAAAGGCATACAAAGTAATTGTTCAGAAATATTGGACAACACTTACCGGAGTAAAACCAAACATTCATTTGTTCATTCAAGCTATTTGTGAAGGTACCTGCACAGTATCAGATGTTGATACGCATGTACGCTTAAAACTTGAACTTTATCGTAGAAACTCGGAAGGTTTTCATAGATCCTTATCATAAATTCGCACAAGATTTAGTGACATTGAAATGGCAAATAATGATCAGGAACTTAAAAACATTGATAAAGAAGTCCAGTTCTATCTTTATAGAGTTCATGAACATCCAGGAACCTCAAAACAGGATTCAATGTCAGAACAAAACATTACTGTGACTCAGAAGGAACAAGATTCATTCTCTGACACTGTGAACGAGCTGAGCCTCTCGGCATCTGAGGAAGTTGCATAACGATCTTGGAGTCGTTCCCATATTCTGTCACGTGCTTTGGACAGGTCCAAATAGTTCGCTGAGCGGATACTTATAGCAGACTTTGTTGACTATGGTCCCAGATACTTCACCAATATGGATCCCTTTCCTCAGATGCTGAGAGGTTGAACTCCTTAACAGTGTCAGAGAATGATTTTTTCCACGATCAAAAAATAATCTGCCCCTTATCATCAAATCTTTGTATTCGAGATATCAAAATATCTTTTTAAACAATAAATTTTGCCAATTCCTCACTAGAGTTATTGATGGCGTATACAATGTAGACACATATTTAAAATCGATCTTTCTGGAACAAAACCTTTTGATTTTCTTTGTATTAAGATTCCACGATCAAAGACCTCAGTGTCCATTATAGATATACATATTTGAAATCGATCCGATTCAACTAAAAACAGTTGTCATAATCTATCAAATTTTAAAAAGTTTGTAAATACAAGTGTTAGTTGAATAGTTGCATTTCTTAAATCAATCTTTTTTGGGGGAAACAAATATTTTCTTACTTTTTTTTCTTTCAGTTATAATATTTCAAATTTTAGAACTCGAGAAGGATGTTATTTTTTTTAAATTTTTTAAAAATTTCTTCTCGCCTTATTCAGCTGAATATATTTTCGATTTAGAAATTAAACTTAGAAATTATAAACTTTAGTGAAGAAAATGAATTATATGATATATTTTTTACCATTTTTAACGTTCTAGATACCCTTTTACAGAACTATATTCCCTTTCCTGGAAAGGCGATGATGTTTCGGTGTTTTGATTTTGTAGACGCGAATCGTAACGCATACCTGAATTAACACCCCGACTATAGATTTTCCAATGCTATTATATTGCATTATGTTTAGATTTTTAATTTACAAAAACTAAAAAAATAAATAGAATAAGAGAAATAATTTACTACACATTTGATTAAAAACAATATTACAGTGGAGTCCCCGATGTCCGCGCGGCCCGTGATATCGCGTATTACCTGATTTCGTCATATCAACACAGTAACACAAATAAAATCGATCTTATTATTGTTTTAGCCTTCCGAAGGGATGAAAAAGAATAAAATTGATAAGTTCAAGAGTTAATTTATACCTGCTATCCAATGATTTACCATATTTGGCCAATTTCCATTAAAAAAAAATACACTATCAGATAAAATTGGTTTTATTTGCATCAGATTGAAATAATTTTTGCTCGGCATCCTTGGCAGTGTGCTTGGTTCAAACCCAGCTATGTTTCGTAGTACAGAATCTTTTCTTTATTCAAAATTAGCTATTTTTTGAAGGCATGCGCGAAATCACCGGACATTGGAGGAGCTCTCAGAACAGGAGTTTCCCTTTTTTTGGACACACATTACATACAAACAGAATATTTTATGAAATAAAAGAATGTTATGAATGTGTTCACACAATCTTATCCAATTATTGGTTTTATCAGTTGCATGAAGTGAAGTCATAAGTCTTAGGTGCGCGGATACATCAGACTGCACCGTACTTGTGGTGTAAACACAAACAAGTGTTCAGACATAATTTCTTTGTTTTAGTCTGTGTACATTTCATATATACACAAGGTGAAGGTGAAGGTTGATCATGGGCAATCACATTGAGTCGAAATGCCGTTGGTACTACATGTGGTGATCACAATTTGTTATTTGGTAGGAATTAATGTATGATGTATTTACAATGAAAGAATGATAAATGTGAAGAATGCATGTAAAAGAGAAAGAAGAAAAACATGCGATGACAAAAATACTCTAATAGATAGAGTAAATGAACTATATTGTACACCAGAGATTATTGGAGTTACTTTAACAAACATAGGAATTGACAAGCAGTTATTCATTAGAAAAGCATGCTGCCCAAATTTGAACAAATTGATGGTTAAAGTAGCTATTGAGCGCCCCACAGTTATCACAGATAGCAAAGAGCTGATAACTCTTTGGTCATGCGGGTGCGAAAAAAAAATTTGTAAGGTATGATAAACCCATTTGTAAGAGAATACGTTGTTTACACATTTGTCCAATGATTTTTGATTGCATATCTGTTTGTCAGAATTATAGTAAAATGAGCTTACATTTATGAAGTTGTTCAATCATAGTCAAAATTAAATCACTTGACAAAAATACATTAAACCCTTACATATTTTTCATGTTAGCATGATTTAATTTGTAGAAGGTAAACATCCCTCTAATCCAGAAAACATCATAAGATCTTGTAGTTTAGTGCATTTTGTAATGACAACTCAATACGCTTCCATAGCTATATCAAAGAATTTAATAGATTTATTTACTTAAGACTAAAACTTAACAGACACTATACCCCCATTTACAAGCTGAAATTTAAAAATGAAGTTTGAAGTGAATATACAGGAATTAGGGGTTTTATGATATGACTGCTTATTTTTACTATCTGCTTGTTTTTAAAATTGCTGATAATAAATTTACCATTATGAAATTGAAGTATGCAATAAAGATTGTTTATTACACATTATTAATATGTTTATACATTGTATATTTACAGATTGTTCCCATCCATACCACCACTACATCTACACCACAAACGTTTACTACCAAACATCAGACACACCCTTCTGCATCTAAACCGCACTTTAACCAACCAACTTTAAAACCGGATTAAGTCCAACCAACTGTAAAACAGGAGCAATATACTACCAGTCGTGATTCTATTGACCATACATTTGAACCGGTACATGCATCTTAACAGCACCTTAACCAACCAACTTTAAAACAGGAGTATGTCCAACCAACTGTAAAACAGGAGCAGTACATTACCAATGTCGTGATTCTATTGACCTTACGTCTGAAACTGAACACACATCGCATTTTACCAACACCAATGTACTGACTCCAGTCTTAATGCAGTATCTATTAAGGAGTATTGTTTATGGATAGTGATTGGTTTAGTATGTAAGTATTAGTAATTTTCAACGATAACAACATATATATGTATATACAACTCGTCTAAACATCAACCCATGCACTGTAGCCGTCCCGATAGACCACACGACCACTTGGGCTTCATTAAAATGAAGCTTTCGGTGGCCGAGTGTTACCTTTCCACATCAGTTTTAATCTAGCGTCGTACTACAGTACATGATATATAAGGCATGAAGATGTATATAAGAAAACTATTAAAAAGATAATAACGATTTAATTTGGCGGTTCAGGGAGACAAAAAAACGGACTTGGAACTGTCACTCCCTGGCACATATCTCTACCCTACCGGCTCTTTAGTGGAGGGTATCACATAATTTCCGATGGTTCATGTCATCAAGAAGAATCTCCTCCACTTCTGGTATCAGAAGGAAGGTGTCATCTCAGCAGTAAACGTAATTCAGGTTGTTTGCATTTAAAAAATCGGACAGACTTGTTTTCAGAGATATGTGTAAACAGAGGGGGTCTCCGTCCAGTCCACTCTTGCACGTACTAGGGATGTGTTTACACTTATGTTATCATAGGGTCACCGGTATGCTCTTTTCAATGCTTTGGCTATCGGTTTGTTTGTCTCCCTAGAACTGGTTAAACATTTTATCTGCGGCCTATCAAATATCCACACATACATATTTTGAACATATACTCGTATTATTAGTAATAAATATTCTATATTCTTTCTACAATTTGTATTGTCGGTTTTTCAGCGCCAGTAGTCCGTTTATTAACATAGTTATGTATTTTTTTGTGTGTATTTCAACCGTCTTTGTTGTAGAGACCACCAATTTGACAAGTTATCAAGGAAACGAGGCTAGCAAAAACGGAAGAAAGGAGACGTATCCCAACTTAATGAACTTGCACGAGGCATTCCTCCAGTCAGACAATTTTATAATAGAGACGAAACAAAAATACTGTAACATGTTCGACGTGGTCTTTATTTTAATGAATATCAGTAATACTCTATTTAAAGAAATGAAAAAAATGTATTGCATAGTTACATTATTTTTACTGTTTTATGTTATATCCCCAGTCCTAGGGAGGAGATACTGGTTTAATTCTGTGCCTTCATCAATTCATCCGTCCATGATTTGTCCGACCGTCCCATGCAACACATCTATTCACATGTAGCTGTTCAAATTCACTTTTCAAAAATCTTACATCATGTGGTAAAAAGTTGGTTCATCGGTTTAAAACGATAAAATGAAGTCCCAAATGGAGGAGGACTGTTGTTACCATGGTTATCATTTAAGGGAAAGACACACTAGATGTCGTATGGATATATTAAATACATCTATATCTGCTAGATGAAATCATGAGTTCAAATTTTCAATCAATTTTGCTACAATCCTTCAAATGTATTTACCAGTTATAACCAATGATAAAAAAATGATCAAAATAACAATTATAGAAAAAAATAACGTGTTTCCCGTAGTAACATTTGTAGAAAAAATAAAGTACATATATAAGGGAGCTACCATTTGATTTTAGGGGGTAAATTGTGATTAAAAGGCAAACCAGATGTTTTGATTAAAAAAAGGCAGGACAACAATTAATGTAAAAAAGGGATACGTTACTAATTAAAAAAGAACCAAATAGAGTGAACAATAAAAAGCTGGAAAGAGAAAAAAACTGAAAACAAATGCAGGACAATTTTGTTCACTCTAGCCCCCCTTTTTTCATCCTTAAAATAAAGAAGTAGCTCCCTAAGAGTTATCTATGAATATAACGGAGGCTTAAAAATTGATACGACTTAATAGATCGTTAATCCTCAATAACGTTTTTTTCTAGTATAATTATACCTGTTAGATCTGTATCGAAAACCTTTGTTGCATACTTCGCAACAAAATTGGGCTAAACCTTTCTTGTGCTTTCCTGTCACATGGTCAGTTTGTAGATCTGTCCTGTCAAATCCCTTAGGACACATTGAACACTGGAAAGGTTTTGCATTGAGAGTGTAACAATCCTTTTAAAATCAGTTTGAAGTTAAGTGAAATAAGGAATACGCCTTTTATTATGAAAATGTGTATTACCATGATTACCTATGTCCAAAAGTGCCCGTTTAAAATAAATTTTAACACGACTAGTTTACTTTACAATAAATATATATTTAAATTCTTTCGAAAGACAATGTTCAGATCCGTGTTAACGTTGCTTTATATAAATTGTTGGTTTTAAAAAATTATAAAAAAAAAAAACTTGATATATAAAGACGAAATTTTAATTTGACATGACCAATTTCTTTCGTTCCATACACAGAAATACAATTATTGAGATGCTCATAATAATCCAACGTGCTAAAGATGACGATAGAATTACTACTATTTGTGTTAGCATTTTGTTCTTTTTTGGCAGCTGTAAAAATGTGTATTATAACATGGATCACATTTGCACAAAATACTTTGGAGACCCTAACTATAAGGCTGATCCAAGACCAGTCGAGAAGGATGTCACACTTTAAGGAAATGCAAGAAAAACCATCTTCAATGTTCTGTCTAGAGACATGCAAATTACTGTCAGCAGTGAAAATACACCTAATTTATAAATATTTTCAATGCCCAACTATTAAATCTAACCTTTTAATCCATGTTTCTATCTTGTCATGCGGTTCATTCAAAATAGATAGATTTATGGGACTTTGGTGGCCAGAAAATTATCACATGACGCACCAACTGTATAAAAAGTAGAGGTACATTTGTTCTGATCTTCAATGGTGGCAAAGATATACATGAAGACATATCAGATTACGTAGGACTTGGTGGCTGTCAAAATCAAAACCAGGCTGGGGAAATGCCAAATGCGCGCATCAACATAGAACTGGAGGTTCTTGAAAATGTAGCTGCAGGAAAGCTCTTATAAATCCAGCAAAATCAATTACAGATCTAAAATTTCATTCATGCTGGGAGAGGAAATGCCAAATGCGTGTGCCCACATAGAAATAAAGGTTGCTGGTTCAGTTGAAATAATAAAAGCTATTGCCAAAAGTTATCTGGGGTCTAGGGGTAAGGAAATCCTCATGTTTTCTACAATTCAAAGATTTGTTAACAGGAAATTTAACCAGATGCTCCGCAGGGCGCAGCTTTATACGACCGCAGAGGTTGAACCCTGAACGGTTGGGGCAAGTATGGACACAACATTCAAGCTGGATTCAGCTCTAAATTTGGATTGTGATTAAATAGTTGACACAGCATAGGTTTCCGACACAGAATGAATGTGGTCTAATGAACTTAAAAAAAAATGTTTGCCTTTGAGTAATTCACTATGCTGTTGAATATTAATCCTCTCAAAAAAATGTTTGAAGAAATTTTCTTTTTATTTATGAAATCTGAAATGAAAAAAATTGACCCTCCAATTTTTTTTTCACATCCCCCTTTCCCTTATTTCAAAACTGATCTCAATTCAAATTTCTAATGAAGTTTGCAACAATAACTACTCATTTAAATACATCATAAAATATTAAAATGTAAAAAAAGTGCTTGTTATCACTGAATGGTAAAGATTGTTTTAATCTATCAGTTGGTAGTAAAAGTGAATATACATTGTATATTGTATAAAACAATGATTTAAGTTGATTCAACTACTATTCTGGACAAAGAAAGATAACTCCAATTGAAATCCAATTGGAATTTTTTGCTATTGCACAATATTGTGCAATTAGATATTTCTTGCTATTGTGCAATACTGTGCAATTGAAAATATTTGCTATTGCACAATACTGTGCAATTGAAGATTTCTTGCTATTGCACAATACTGTGCAATTGAAGATTTCTTGCTATTGCTGAATACTGTGCAATTGAAAATTTCTTGCTATTGCACAATACTTAATATAATAATTTTGGATCCTGATTTGGACCAACTTGAAAACTGGACCCATAATCAAAAATCTAAGTACATGTTTAGATTCAGCATATCAAAGAGGCCCAAGAATTCAATTTTTGTTAAAATAAAACTTAGCTTAATTTTGGACCCTTTGGACGTTAATGTAAACCAATTTTAAAACGGGACCAAAAATTAAGAATCTACATACACAGTTAGATTTGGCATATCAAAGAACCCCAATTATTCAATTTTTGATGAAATCAAACAAAGTTTAATTTTGGACCCCGATTTGGACCAACTTGAAAACTGGGCCAATAATAAAAAATCTAAGTACATTTTTAGATTCAGCATATCAAAGAACCCCACGGATTCAATTTTTGTTAAAATCAAACTAAGTTTAATTTTGGACCCTTTGGACCTTAATGTAGACCAATTTGAAAACGGGACCAAAAATTAAGAATCTACATACACAGTTAGATTCGGCATATCAAAGAACCCCAATTATTCAATTTTTGATAAAATCAAACAAAGTTTAAATCTGGACCCTTTGGGCCCTTTATTCCTAAACTGTTGGGACCAAAACTCCCAAAATCAATACCAACCTTCCTTTTATGGTCATAAACCTTGTGTTTAAATTTCATAGATTTCTATTTACTTATACTAAAGTTATGGTGCGAAAACCAAGAAAAATGCTTATTTGGGTCCCTTTTTGGCCCCTAATTCCTAAACTGTTGGGACCTAAACTCCCAAAATCTATACCAACCTTCCTTTTGTGGTCATAAACATTGTGTTTAAATTTCATTGATTTCTATTTACTTAAACTAAAGTTATTGTGCGAAAACCAAGAATAATGCTTATTTGGGCCCTTTTTTGGCCCTTAATTCCTAAACTGTTGGAACCAAAACTCCCAAAATCAATCCCAACCTTTCTTTTGTGGTCATAAACCTTATGTCAAAATTTCATAGATTTCTAATTACTTAAACTAAAGTTATAGTGCGAAAACCAAGAAAATGCTTATTTGGGCCCTTTTTGGCCCCTAATTCCTAAAATGTTGGGACTAAAACTCCCAAAATCAATCCCAACCTTCCTTTTGTGGTCATAAACCTTGTCTTAAAATTTCATAGATTTCTATTCACTTTTACTAAAGTTAGAGTGCGAAAACTAAAAGTATTCGGACGACGACGACGACGCCGCCAACGTGATAGCAATATACGACGAAAATTTTTTCAAATTTTGCGGTCGTATGAAAACAAAATTACCATATATATATTGCTGCTGATGCATATATATTTTTTTGCTAAAGACATTGACACTGAAAATCTAAAACAAAAACGTAACGTAAACAATAATAACCATTCTTATTCTGAATGATTTCAACATTTAGGTGTCAGACCACCAATTAAAAATCCCTATCTGTTCAACCAAATATTGCAATTTTCACAGCTTTCTAAATATTTTACCTTAAGTTTAACTTCATAGAAACCAGGTATATCCTTAATTGTACATGTATCAGCTTTCTACATGCCAATTTTCACCATACCTTTAAAGCCTTCTAACAAAATAACTGACCATCAAACAGAGGTACTCCAAAACAAAAACCTGATTTTCTGGAAATCTAAAATTAGTATACTAGGGAGCGCATTAATCCTCAATTTTTAATGCAAACTCATAGACAAGTAAATTTTGGCTCAAAATGATCAAGATATATTTCTCTTTCACCAAAAGTTTCATTTCTGCAAATTTGTTGGTTAGTTTTAGTAAACAAGGACTTCAAAAGCACTATTTTGTGTCAGAGTAGGGCTACTTTTACATACGTTCTAAATTGGAGGGAGTAATTGGTGGTCTGACACCAAGAAACGCGTAAAAGCGATAAACTGGTTTGAAAAATTCGATATATCTTTTAATAAGATTATTTCATTCTCTGTACAGGTTTTAATTTACTTCTGTCATTGTATGATGATGACTACCTTGAAGAGATAAAAAATTGCAATGCTACGTACTGTGGAAACAGAATTAAACATAAATATATAATTACGTCATTCAAACATTATTCAGTTCTTAGCCGACAATACAATTGATCTCGTGCATGAGTTTATCAGGTTTTATGGGATGTAATATTGCGGATGCTATTTTTAGTGAAGAAACAAAGTATGACATGGACATCAAAGCTGTGGAGCAAACCAACTAGGGATAAATCAACCAATCTTACGTTACTAGTACATACAGTGACAAAACTTTTATTTTTATCTGAAGGTTAGACTTGAAGAGAAACTCAATTATATTCGTCGAGTAAAGAATACAGTTGCCACCTACAGAATTCCTCTTCTCAGAATTCAAACTCGTGGATCTTTTCTGAAATTAAATTGTTTGGAATCAGCCTCTAATTACATAATTCCAGCAACTCCAATATTGAAAATTCATCAGATTTTACATTGGAAAATTCTAAAATTGGTTATTTAAATTCATATGAACATCTCTGGCTCTTGAAGACAACGCAGGACTCCAAATTGAACAGCTGAGTGTAAAGTTACCGGACTACTACAAGTTATAGACTCGCACTTTTATCTAGACCAACTGTGCAAGCAGATGGGTAGTGTTGCTTTCAAGGATCTGGATGACCTTGGCTCTCAAAGCACATATAAAACAGAATTAAAATATGCCATTGCCAACTTTGTTTTTCCTTCATCGTGGCCAAACTCAGCGCAGCGAATTAAGAAAGAATAACCGGTTGAGTGAGATTCACCTTTGTTATTCCTCCTATGAGCTCATCATCGACTTCACCTCTTTAACATAATTGGAATGACCTTCAAAATTCACTCAAATCAACACAAACAGTGGCAGTTGGAGATATTGACTTAGATGATTCTACTAATCCAAGAGATTCCGAACGACAGATAAAATATTTCAGAAAACAACTTTATTTGGCAACAGAACTGAATTCAACTGAAGTAATTCAATTAAGAGGAAAACCATTACTGTATGAACACGTTTTGGTCACATTAAAAATATGCAAACCAGATCAACTAATTCATTGGGATTGTTTTACCTGTACCACTCAATTTTATTCAGCAGCCGTTAGCCAATTTTCTATTATTGCTTTTGGCATTACTCCATTTATTTTGAAAGACCAGTATTCAAATATTGTAGAAATTGAGATAATCTTTGTTGTTTTGGAATCAGATGCTAAGTATATTCCTCTTCATTCTTACACTATTGGAAATCCCTACTCAGTACATGCAGTGGCACTAGACATATTTGAGCTTTTACAGCAACCAATTGAAGGTGTCTTCAGGATTACTAGTGAAAATTCTACAAGAATCTACAAATTACAGTGAGATACGAATACTTGTGACTTAATATTTATTGGAGTTTGCGGTCCTAATCAGACGCAAAACGGGTATTTAAAAGTTATAGGGAAATTTCGGGAAGAAAGTCCTGAAGTGAAGGAGTATTAATGGAAGTGTTCGCCAAAATTCAGTAAACTAGAATTCAAAATCAAAAGGTGTCGAACTGGAGGAAATATTGCTGGTGGGTGGAATTCATAATTCCAGGGAAAACATTTGCAAACTTGTGCACTTCAGTGTGGTGACATGATTCAGGAGGAAAAAGAAAGAGAGGGAGGCTGGGATTATATGACCTTGACCTCATTTTCTTGGATCATGTTATGTTTATGTGCGAGTCATTTCAGCGTGTTTTTCTATATTTAATGTTTATAGTTATAAGTCATGTAAGTATTCAAAGATTAAAATATTTATTTTAGGTAAAAAAAAATCAACAGCTGTATAATGCAGGAGGAAATTGAAGAATGTGTCAAGGCTGGGCAATCTACACGTTCGGCGCCACCTAAAAAAAGGGAAAAGGCAAATGAGACAATTGGAATAAGAACAGTTTAAAGATCTCATTACCCTTCCGAAGCACCTGAGATTACCCCCGGTTTTTGTTGGGGAATACCCGATGATAATATTATAAAGGAAAGTAATTAAAATATTTCGAGAATTAAATATTTTGTACTGATTACCCTTCCGAAGCACCTGAGATTACCCCCGGTTTTTGTTGGGGAATACCCGATGATAATTTTATAAAGGAAAGTAATTAAAATATTTCTAGAATTAAATATTTTGTATATTTTAATACATGTAGTTGATTTATTTGTCACATTTTTAAAGAGCATTGAAAGACTGCTCCATCCGTCCGTTATAACCGTTCAATTGTTAACAAGGTTCAATTATTTTCCAACTGAATTTTGTTTGCTTGGATACAGTAAACATTTACTTAGTTTCAATGAACACTTACTTAGATGCAGTAAACAACTCCTTAGATGCAGTAAACACTTACTTAACTAACTTCAAAATGGAATCTGAATTGAGAAGATGTTATTTAGTTAAAGTGTCGGATGAATTAGAAAAACTTGAAACATTATTGGCAAAACGTAATAATACGATAAATTTACAAGATATGGAGATGAACAGCATAAAAAAGGAAATTGAATTGTTAACCGAGAGAATAAATAAAGCTAAGGAAGATTTTGATGACAAAAACAAGAGACGGATTTGGTTACGATTAATAAGACAAAAAGTTGGTGCAAAGACTAAGCTCAAAAAATTGATAACAAAAAGAACCTGTGAGAATGAAGAAAAGACTACATTGGAAATAAAGAGAAGTGAATTTATTTCTGAAAAGAATAGGATAATAGAACTTGTTCGTCAAGACAGTAATTCCTAGTAATTAACTTCTTTTTGAATTTAAAGCAAAGAATTTATTTATTTCATCCCATTGTTGATATGCTTTCATTCCTTGACTGTATAGTTGATTTGGAACACCTTCTATTGTCTTTTGTTATGTTAGGATTATAATAAGTTTCTGTACTTGTTCTTTCAGGATCTTCGAACAACATTAGAATTCCTTTCATACTTCTAGCTGGAACATTTAAATTAATATTCCACAATGTATCAGATTTGTTTTTGGTTATTTTTCTATGTCTTAGTATTCTATCGTACAAAATAACCATCTGACCATCAACTTGTTGTCTTATCTGTCTTGCTAATTCTGTATCAGAAACCATATCAAATTCCAAACAAATGTTTTTGATTTTATAACTTGCAGATGTATCTGTTGATTTAATAACTATGTTGTAGTCGTTGAATGTAAGTTCATATTCAAGTCTATCACCAAGACCTGCTTGATAAAAAGGCATATATGAGTTTCTAGTAGTTCAAAATCAAAATATGTGTTTTAACATGTTTGTTTCACCAATACACAATCTCAAACAAAAACAGAAATTTTAAAAGTAGGAACAGGATTTGATGCACAAAAACAATTCTTAGCAAATGTACAAGATGTTATTAATAGTCCTATTGATTTGCCCACTCAGATATCAAATTATCAAAATGTTTTAAAATACGCAAGAAGTAAAGTTGATTATGCTTATGGACTTGGTTTATATATGTCTCCCAGTGATATGGTATTACAAATTGGCACCATTGTTGGTTATAATAATAAAATTGTAATTGCAACAGAAAATCAAACACTCGGTTTAAATGATGATTTAAATAATAAAAATGTTGATTTTACAGGTCTTGATCCTGTTGATTTTAAACCAAAAAAATCAGAACAAGTTCAAATAGAACCAGTTCAAATAGAACCAATACAAAAAAATGAATATAACGAACACGAAGATAATAAAAAAGCAATAATATTTAGAAGTATTGTATTAGGTATTACAGCACTTATTATTTATAAAATTTATTTTTTTAAATATTTCCTAGCAGCAGCATACAATAAACCAACAACCAAAACAAGCAAAGCCCATAAGTTGTTTGCAAACCAATTTACTACGTCTTTTGTTGCAGACAATAACCAAGATACAATAGAACCTATAATACCTGGTAATGCAGCTGCTAATTTTCCTGCAAGAAAAGATAATAGTTTTCCAATATCTTTTAATTGTTTTTTTATCCAGTCTTGTACAGCACCTTTTGATGAAGAAGGAGAAGTAGTTCCACCAGTAAATGCCTCAACAATAACACCAATAATCATTCCAAAAGCAGTTAAAACACTAACTATTGTTATTCCTTGTTCTCTGAATAATGTTCTTATTCTTTCAACTAATGTTTTGTCTTCGTATAACACTTTATTTATTGTTTCTTTAATTCTGTTTACTTGACTACGTAGTTTTTCTTTATTAATATTAATTACTTCTAGGTTTGCACTTCTCTCAGATTCCAACTCTCTTATTCGACTACTTATTCTATCTATTTGAAATTCATCATTGTCTTCTTTAGCTTGTTCTAATTTGGTATTTTCTTTTGCTAAGTCTTTATTTGTTTTATTCAGTTTTGCTAATTCATTTGCAATCTCTTCTTTTACTGATGTCATTGCACTGATTATACCATCCATTTCTCTTTTTGTCATATCTGTTTATGTTCCTTGTTCAATAAATGAAGTTTCTATTTCTTTCACATGTGTTTCTTCATTACTTGCTATTTCTAATAATTCTTGTCCTTCTTGTTGTGTAGATATTTCTTGTAATGGAATTTCTATATTATCGAGTTCATTTAACATTCTCTGAAACCCTGCTCTACTTTCTATTATTCTATCAGATATTAACACCGTATTCTCTTTGAAGAGTGCTAAATTTATAAAACTTTAATACTCCTTTTTGGTAATATGTTAATGCAATATCATTACCTTTTTCATCTTTTACATATAAGATTTGTCTTCCCTTATGATCTTCCCCAACAAAAAAAACCTCTTCATTACGCATAGTTTCACCATTTTTTTTTTATAAAATCGTTTTATCATTTTTTTTGTAGTTTCTTTTTTACGAATTTTAGCATCATTTTCTGATAAATCTCTTGATTTTTCAAATTCCTTATTTATATTATTTTGAAACTCTTCATCATCTTGAAAAGACGTTTCTTCTTCTTCTTCTTCATCATCATAATCATTATTTTTAAACTCAGGATTATCAAACTCATAACCTCCTTCAACCATTTTTTTAAAGAGAATTTAATTCATATTTTGGAGGAGGGTCATTAACATGATTAACTATTGTAATTTTGTTAAAAAAAATTAGATATTTTCCATTTTTTTTTTTAATTCACTTTTTACCCTAGCTTCTGTATCTTCAATTCATTTTTTTCTTTCATTATCATTCATTACTGTTTGTGTTTGTTTTGTTCGTATATTTTCTTTCATTTTGTTGTATTTTTCTAATTCATCCAAAACTGATTTAAATTCTTCTGCACTTATCTGTCCGTCAGTTAAAGACAAGAGTATGTTTACATGTGATTGACAACGTCGTCATCACATGTAAACATATAGCAGACTGGTGCGGTCTTTCGTTTCAAATTAACAGTGGTGAGACATTAATTTTACCTTCAAATCAGTGTGAACGTGAAGCAGATATGGAATCAGAACAACAATGGACTTTTACCCAAAAACAATTGATTAATGATTATAGAATTTACTATCAAAATATGGGATTGTTGGTTAACGAAATTGATTCAAATGGACCAACCGGAAAGATGCCGAAGCTTCCTAAAAAACCTAAACAACGGCTTAGTGACGTTTATGGACCGAAAAAAGTGAATAAGGAAAAAATGACCCCCCAAGAACTGCACAAATATCTAACAGACAACATTGCTGATGTTAACCACACAATTTCTAGAGAAACATTCAGCCAGGCTTATTTGCTTTTTGGCAATGAGAGTGAGACGAACATTGTGGAAAAATTAAATAAAGGGATACGAAATCTAAAACGGCAGGATGCTCAAACACTTTTAATTCATATTAGTTTTGGACATTTTTTAAATCTTACCAAAGCCTGGCTGGAAAATGAAAGGAAAGAAGGAAGAATTAAACAATCTTGGTCTGCATGGTTAAAAGAGAAGACAGGGTATTCCGATGACCACGCGAGGAAGCTACGTGCTCTCACAAAGATTCTTCACGAATACCATCAATTTTTTAATGTGGGATTACCTCTAAATTTCATTTTGAGAAAACTAAAACAAATAGACATCATGCTACAAATTCCAGAACTCAATGCATTCTGGATGAGACCTGTGGTTCTACCAACCACCAATGATCTTCAATCATCGCAAGACGATCCAATGATATATTTAGAAACTTAGAACTTTCTCAATCTGTAATTGTGTTTTTTAATATAGTATATGTTATATTGATTTTCTTATTCCATATAAGGAGTGATCATACATGATCAGTGGCTGGGACAACTTTGTATATATTCCGTATAAGGAATGACTATTTCTCAATGCTATATTTAGAAACGGTTATGCATAACCGGGTAACTTTCAGTGGATGTGACAGTTCTTATCATGAGCGGTTTGGACAAAAGAACTTTGAACAGTTATATTATGTTTATAGTGTTTGACTTGTATGTATTTATTGCACTTTTGTTTTCAAGATTTAAAACTTAGTCATTTCCAATTCTTGTTCATAGAAAGAACCTGTTATTTCTTCGCCTTTTAAATCATTTATTCTATAAGTAAAAGGAATTGTGTTTAAAACTTTTTTAATTACAAATATTTCTTTAGTCCAGCGAGTAGTATAACCCTTTTCAAATTTACCCTTTTTTTTTGTTATTCTTACTCTAGTACCTGCTTTAAATTTAGGTTTTTTAATTTTCTCTTCCTTTTCTGGATATAAATTTTTATACACTGTTAAATCATTTTTTGATTTACTTGCTTCAACAGGTGTCATTTTAATTGAAGAATGTACTGTATTATTATAATTTTTAACTAATTTATCTAATATATCATAATATTTAAAAGTTTCATTAGCAGTAAAGTATTTATACATATGTTGTTTCATTGTTCCTATCCATCGTTCCACTACACTGGATTTTTCTTCATTCTCAGTTGAATATAACTTTATGTTATTATCTTTTAACAATTCTTTTACTTGTCGATTATAAAATTCGGATCCTTTATCTGACCAAATATATATTGGTTTTCTTTCTTTAAATAATGTTTTAAAAGCTTCACTGACTGTTACTCCTGTTTTATTTTTCAATGGAATCAACCAACCATATTTACTAAAAATATCTATAACTGCTAATAAATATTTATAGTGTTTATTTTGTATTGAATATGGTTGCATATCTATTAAATCAACTGCCCATGTTTGATCTATTGAATGAACATAAACACGTCTTTTAGGAAAAGATTTTACAACTCTATGATGTAGTTCATCAGCTAATTTATTTGTTAGATTTGTTTTAGACATTTTTAAGTAACTAAAATGTTTTCTTAAAAATGGAAATAAGAAAACATTGTTCCAAATGTAATGAATACAAGTTACTAAGTGAATATTACAAAGCAAAAGACAAACCACTGGGAGTTAAATCTGCATGTAAAGAATGTTTAAAACCTTCAAAACAAAATCAACACCATCAGTAACATTAACTCCGCGTTTATATTTCTTGTATAGTGATTTACGATTATCTCTCTCATTTATTAGTGGAAAGACCAATTGTTTTTCTTCTGATTATTATTTTTTTTTTTCTTCCGCCTAATTTTGTTCTTGCGATAATTGTTTCGCAATATGTCGCTTTGATATTTGGTATATGATATCAAACAGTTTATGCGCTTTTGAAATTTACCCTGCGTAACCGAATACTTTCTTTGTAGGAGTTATCTCCCCAAACACTGTTTTCCTTGTGCTCACAACTCCTTCGCAACCGTAAAAGATAACGACAAATTTATTTTACAAAATTGCTCGTTATATCCTTTGCACGATTTGTCCTATTTTGACCGAAGCAATATGACCGCTCCATATGAGAGTTATTTCCCCTTATGCATCTGATATAAGTGATATGCATTTCTATCTTATAAACCATAAGTGATAGAGAACTAGGATCTTTTGATTTGAGGTCCTTGGTCCAAAAAAATGAAAATTAGGTCAAGGTCAAAGGTCAAGGTCATATTCTAATATTTGAATTTGGCTTATTTTCACTTATATTCAAAGACCGAAGATATCAACAAATTATTTTTACTAAATTGGTAGTAGCGACATGTCGTAACACATAAATTTTTATTGCAAGGACATGTTGAACATAAAAGGGAGTTTTCTCCCCTCTTGTATTTAAAAATACGTGTTTGGTGATATAAGTCATTAACCAAATATAATTAAGACCTATGGTCTTTTGATTTGAGGTCCTTAGTTCATGAAGGTCATAGCTTAATTTGACGTTCTAGATTTTTACCTTTGCTTTTATTTTATATGTATACATGATAAAGCTATGAAACTTTTGGAAAAAGGTATCAAACCATTTAACCTTGAAAGAAACAACCGGAAGTGACCTTTTGTAAACCGGAAGTAGCTATTATTTGTACTTTATTAATATAAAAGTATATAGAACCAGATATTTTTGGAATCAGTGTCGAGTAAATAATCAAATATAATCGTAAGTAACATTTTTCAAACCGGAAGTAACAAATTATCTCCCTTATTTAAAAAAAAATGTTTGGAAACCAAATATTTTTGGAATCAGCGTACTAGAAGCTATCATTTGACGATTGAAATGACATTTTAAACTTAGTTTCACAACTTTCATATCAAAATACATTGTTTTGATGGAAAGACCTTCAATTGTTCTCTGAACAATTGGTTTTTAATTAATGTTTTTTTTATTTCTGTTATTTTTTGTAGTCTATAATTTTGTCCATCTTCTACAGGTAATTCTGGATATAAATCAGGAGCTGTAGGTTGTTTTCTCTTAAAATCCACATAATTCTTTTTCTGCCAGTTCTCCCGGCTTTTTTTTTTTTTTTTTTTGGGAATTTTTTTGGTTTTTTTTGGGGAGGATTTTTAAGGTGTTTTTTTTTTTCGGGATAAAAATTTTTTTTGGGAGTAAGAAATTTTAGTGTTTTATTTGGGTGTTTTTTGCTTTTTTATGAAAATTTAGGCTTTTTTACTTGAAATGTGGGGGTTTTTTTTTGGGGGGGGGGTGCGCTAAACTCGCTCAAGTACTATACTACTCATGTTACCCATTAGTAAATAAGAAAAAAAGTCAATCTTTTTACAGAAAAATGAGACATTTTATTATGAAGGTGTTTGAGCAGTTTCAGCACAAAACCTGATGATTATTTTTATAAAGGAAACTAATTTAAACGGACGAAGATATCAGCAGGTATTTGGGACATTTTTAAGGCTTTTAATAATTGAAATACATTGTTGTTTGTTTTCTTATTGATTAATTTAGTGTTTTTTTTTTCATTTTAATAGTTGACTATTCACAATTGTAATGGAGCGTTGAAAGACTGCTCCAACTGTTTGTTCATCAGTCACAAAATCAAGTCGTGTCTTTTTGTAACAACCATTTATTTGTGAACAAGGTTCTGAATACTATAAAGTCAAATGCGAAATGGAAAGATTGTGGGACTTTGGTGGTCAAAAAATTTACCACATGACGCACCAACTGTTTATAACAAGAAGGGGTACATTTGTTCTGATATTCAATGGCAGCAAAGGTATTCATGAAGAAATATCAGACTACATTGGACTTCCTAGCTGTAAACAATCACAGGAATGCAGCAGCTATGTTACTATAAGTGAGTGAGAAAAAAGTTGTCTATGTAAATACAAATAGGACATGAATAGTCTGACGAAAGGTGTTTCATCTGGTTTTTTTATAAATGGAAAGTAGATATAACATTAAGACTTTTATTGATTTGTAATAAATTTTATGTTGGGTTTTTTTAATTGACTTTGTTTTGTTTCTTATCTTTTTTTTTTAAATTTTAATGGTTGAATTTTTTATCACATTTAAAGATTGCTCCGTTCGTCCATCACAACAACTAGTTGTGTCTTTTTGCAACAATCATTTATTTGTGAACAAGGTGCAATTGTTTTACAGCTGAACCAACTTGTCAGTTTTGAATACTATAAAGCCAAATGCGAAATGAAAAGATTATGGGACTTTGGTGGTCAAAAAATGTATCACATGACGCACCAACTGTTTATTACAAGTAGGGGTACATTTGTGCTAATCTTCAATGGCGGCAAAGGTATTCATGATGAAATATCAGACTACATAGACTTCCTAGCTGTAACGATCAATGAAATACAGCAGTCATGTTACCCATTAGTAAATAAGAAAACAAGTCATCTTTTTACAGAAAAATAAGACATTTTATAAGGAAGGTGTTTGAGCAGTTTACCACAAAAACTGACGATTATTTTATAAAGGAAACTTATTTCAACAGACGAAGATATCAGCAGTTATTTGGGACATTTTAAAGGCTTTTCATCATGGCAATACATTGTGGTTTGTTTTCATATTGATTTATTTTTTTTAATTTTTTAATTTTAATAGTTGACTTTTCACATTGTAATGGAGCGTTGAAAGACTGCTCCATCCGTTTGTTCATCGATTGTGGGACTTTGGTGGTCAAAAAATGTATCACATGACGCGCCAACTGTTTATGACAAGTAGGGGTACATTTGTGCTAATCTTCAATGGCGGCAAAGGTATTCATGAAGACATATCAGACTACACAGACTTCCTCGCTGTAACGATCAACGAAATACAGCAGTCATGTTACCCATTAGTAAATAAGAAAACAAGTCATCTTTTTACAGAAAATAAGACATTTTATAAGGAAGATGTTCGAGTAGCTTCAACACAAAACCTGACGATTATTTTATAAAGGAAACTTTTTCAACAGACGAAGATATCAGCAGTTATTTGGGACATTTTTACGGCTTTTCATCATGGCAATACATTGTTGTTTGTTTTCATATTAATTAATTTTTTTTTTTATTTATTTTAATAGTTGATTTTTCACATTGTAATGGAGCGTTGAAAGACTGCTCCATTCGTTTGTTCATCAGTCACAGCATCAAGTTGTGTTTTTTGTAACAACCATTCAATTGTGAACATGGTGCAATTGTTTTACAACTGATCCAACTTTTCCATTCTGAATTCAATAAAGCCAAATACGAAATGGAAAGATTGTGGGACTTTGGTGGTCAAAAAATTTATCACATGACGCATCAACTTTTTATTACAAGTAGGGGTACATTTGTTCTGATCTTCAATGGCAGCAAAGGTATTCATGAAGAAATATCAGACTACATAGACTTCCTAGCTGTAACGATCAACGAAATACAGCAGTCATGTTACCCATTAGTAAATAAGAAAACACGTCATCTTTTTACAGAAAAATAAGTCATTTTATAAGGAAGAAGTGTGAGCAGCTTCACCACAAAACCTGACGATTATGTTATATAGGAAAGGTATTTCAACAGACGAAGATATCAGCAGTTATTTGGGACATTTTTAAGGCTTTTCATCATGGAAATGCATTAATTAATTTTTTATTTTTTTTTATTTTAATAGGTGACTTTTTACATGGTAATGAAGCGTTGAAAGACTGCTCAGTCCGTTTGTTCATCAGTCACAAAATCAAGTTGTGTTTTTTGTAACAACCATTCAATTGTAAACATGGTGCAATTGTTTTACAACTGATCCAACTTTTCCATTCTGAATTCAATAAAGCCAAATACGAAATGGAAAGATTGTGAGACTTTGGTGGTCAAAAAATTTATCACATGACGCATAAACTGTTTATTACAAGTAGGGGTACATTTGTTCTGATCTTCAATGGCAGCAAAGGTATTTATGAAGAAATATCAAGACTACCAATGACTTCCTGGTTGTCAAAGCAAAGCAATACATCAGATATGTTACTAGTATCCATTTATAAATGAGAAAAACACAAATAAGACATTGCATAGTCTTTCGATAAGTGTTTGAGCAGGTTTACTACAATATCTGATGGTTATTTTATAAAAGAAAGTAATTTAAAATGCAGACAAAGATATCAGCAGTTATTTGGGACATTTTAAAGACTTTTAATCATTTTTGACAAGTTGTGATCCAAACCTATTAATTCAGCAGAAAACAGCTGCACCTCCATGCTGGGGAGAACAAATGCCAAATGTGTGTGGCCACCCGGAACTAGATGTTGCTGACTTAGTAAAATGAAAGCTTCCAGCACAAAACAATCAGAGGTCTAACATTTGAAAATTGATGCTGGGGCGAAAATGCTATATGCGTGTGTCCACCTAGTATGAAGTAGTTGTCTAAGTAGCTGAATGAAAGCTATCGCATTTATAACATTGAAGTCATGCTGGGGGAGAAATGCCAAAATGCGCGTGTCCACCCAGAACTTGAGGTGTTGGCTGACGAAAGACAGATAATGAATGTCAGAGTTTATAAAACGGTCCATGTGTTTTTTTTTTTTGCAACTGTAAATAGTTATCAAATCAAAGCTACCAGGATTGTAATTTAATACGCCAGACGCGTGTTTCGTCTACATAAGACTCATCAGTGACGCTCAGATCAAAATAGTTATCAAAGAGCATTGAGGACCCAAAATTCCAAAAAGTTGTACCAAAGGTAATCTATGCCTTGGGTAAGACGTGTGTAAACTTAACTTAAATACTTAAAAACTTTTTTAAAGTCTATTTTAGAAAGTGTATATATATTCACGGAGTGTGTACATAGTTAAAGACTTTTATCCATATTACCCTCAAAAGAGGGGTGTTCCTAACAGAGGAAGCTCATACGAAGAAGAGAAGAAGACAATCATTAGTAAGTTTTATAGAGGAAATTTAAAAAAATGTCCATAATATATAATTTTAAATTCACTTGATAACTATATACGTTGGCTGAATTTAGATGTGTTTGTCACGTTCAGTGCAACATGCAGTGCACGATTTGCTCACCCTTCCGGAGCACCTGAAATCACCCCCAGTTTTTAGCGGGTTTCGTGTTGCTCAGTCTTTAGATTTTTATGTGGTTTCTTGATTACTATTATTTGCCGTTTGTCTTTTTCATTTTTAGACATGGCGTTGTCAGTTTATTTCTTTTTATGGGTTTGACTATTCCTCTGGTATCTTTCGTCCCTCTTTCAGTAAAACCATTTTATCATCTATTTCGAATAAAGCTAGATGTATGTTGTTATATTGAGATTTCGAGAGTGCCAACATTTGATATGTCTTTAGAACTAGATAACTGTAATTAATTGTCGATAGCTTAATGTCCTGTTGAAACAGGTACGATGAGGGTATATCACATAGGGACAGAAATTAAGCCTCAAAACGGACCACGAACGAAATTGATTGATTGTTGGTTGCTTAACGTCCAGTGGCAAATAGTTCATGCATATTCGGGACGAGAACAAGTTCACAATAAATACAATAGGTAGGTCTTGTCACAACGGACGCCATCTGGGATGATGGTCGGGGAAATTTGGACTGCCACTTGAAAATGAGGGTAGATTGGATAGGGACAGAAATTTTGCCTTACAACAGGCCATCTACGGACCCCTCAAAGGGGTGTTGCAAGGGTTCTTAACGTACAAAGAGCGTGGCATTCTCTTTACAAAAGGCATCAGATTTAACGTCCCCATTCTGACCGAACCAGATGATAGATAAAATAATTAATCCAAAGATAGGTCCAGAAATAAGGTCGATATAAGAATTTGATTACTACTGCACAGAAATGCTTGCCAGTCACATTATACTTATTTAATTCATTGTCTTTGTTTATTTGACTAAATGTTATTCTCGGATGATGACGATGATGATGATGATGGAAGTAATTATCGACTTAGAAGAGGACAAAAATTGCACAGCTGCGTACTGTGGAAAACAATAAACATAAACTCAAAATTGCGTTACTGGAACATTATTCAGTTTTGGCTGTTGCTTGAGCCGACCCTACAATTTATCTCGTGCATGAGTTTAGCATTGGATGCAATATGGAGGCTGCTATTACCAGTTCACCCTTGAGTGCCTCGAATATAAAGATAACGCAGTCATATTGTGTTCTGGTCAGTTGCCTGGAGTTAGCGGTCGTAATCTGACAAGGGTGACTGAGGAATAGAAATATGGTCACGGTCTTTTCCCGACCGGCAGTAAAACGCTTGCCAAGTGGGGCGTCCTGTTGGCAGTGCGGGATGTATCAAGGTCGCAGTCACGTCCAATCAGAATTGGACGTTAAATCTGATGCCTCATGTAAAGAGAGTGGCAAGCTCTTTGAACGTTATGAACCTTTGCAAAAACTCTTTGAGAGGTCCGTAGGTGGTCTGTTGCAAGGCCATATCCAATATACCCTCATTTTCCAGTTGCAATCCAAATTTCCCCGACCATCATTCCAAATGGCCTCTATTATGACAAGACCTACATATTGTATTTATGGTGAACTTGTTCTTGTCCTGAATATGCATGAAATATTTGCCACTGGACGTTAAGCAACCAACAATCAATCAATCAACAGACGCAATTTTGCACTACAGTGCCGTAAAACGATTCAGGAAGAGGTGGGGCTGTGCCATCTACACGTCCGGAACCACATGCAAATGGAAAAGGCAAATGAGACAATTGCAGTAAGAACAGATTAATGATCTGCTCACCTTTCCGGAGCACCCGAGATCAGCTCAAGGTTTTGGTGGGGGGGGGGGTCGTGTTGCTAAGTCTTTAGTTTTCCGTGTTGTGTCTTCTGTACTATTATTTGTCTGTTTGTCTTTTTGTTTTTAGCCATGGCGTTCAGTTTACTTTCAATCTAGGAGTTTGTCTGTCCATCTGGTATTTTTCGTCCCTCTGTTTTAATCTGTGAAACAAGAGGCATTTTATTAGATAAACTAACAGAAAGTCACAGGACATAAAGTTACGATTTTGATAGGATAAAAGTCACAATTAATTTTTGGACGATTGTGTGAATATGTAAGAGAAAGTATTGTATTTTTTTCTACATCTATTCGTTTTTAAGTGTAGGACATTGTTTATATACTATGTTTAGTGAAAATTTATTAAGTTTTGCTCATGCAAAGGAGATATTTTTGGCACCATGAAGCCATTTAAGTACAAAGTCACACTGACATTTAGTTTTCATAACAATTATTAATCACTATTGATATCTATTGAATAAATTTTAATTACGAAGTTGTTTTAAATATAATATTAACAGTTCAAGAACAAACATTTTTTTTAATTATTTTTGTCTTGTTTAAAGAAAAATATTCTAAAAACTGAATTGTGACATTGTCCTGAGACTTACTGTCCTATATTCTTTTGTTAAGATGCTCATAGGGTAGGAATAAGTAACATTAATCGGTTCTTCGCTGATGCTCAAGCCGACACTACAATTTAACTCGTGCATACGTTTAACTTTGGAGGCAATATGGAAGATGCTGTTTATCGTGAAGAACCAAAGCTTGACACGGATCTCAAAGTCAAAGAGCAGCCCCACTAGGGATTGTTCATTTCTTACTTTACTAGTACATACAGCGACTAAATATTTTTTATTGAAAGGTAACACATCTAGACTTTGAACGTAATTCTTGATCTTAAAGAAGAAAGACGAATTCCGTTCCTTTATAATTAAAAACAGTTAATGCAGCGATTTCTAGATTTTCTTAAAAACTAGTCTGTGCTATTTTTAATATTTGCAACAACACAAATACATAGATAATTAAGATAATTAAGGCGTAACCGGCATGTATTTTCCTTTGTCTCTCACCTAGTTACATAAAGCGACAAAATTATTTTATTTACCTGTATGACAGAGTTCAAAGTACGATATTTACTAACTTGGACACCTGAAGGGATACAAGTTCATTTGGAACTTGATAATGTGTAGAGATTCATTGTTAATATCGGTAATGCGTACTGCATTTCTAGGTGAAGAGAGGGCAGTCGTCTAAATATCTTAGTATAGAATATCTGTCCGAGTACATCATGTGTGAACAGGTATCGAAAATATTTTTGTCGCTGGATGTATTTAGGATTTTAAACTATTTCGACCTTTTAATATTACAGAAAGTAGACTTTGTATACATGATTAACAGGATAGTTAAATGAAAAATATAGTTCATATTTTACATTTCGAAACTTCATTCTCGCGTCTCCATTTAAATATTTCGAAATTGTGAACAACGATTTCAAATATTATGTTTACAGGTTTGTGCAACTGGGTATACTAATTCCACCCGGGATACTATTTAATCAGCTTAGGTACACTTAATTGTCTATATCGCTGTTTCATACAAACTATAGCTGAAGATATGTGAATTTAATGAATGGTATCGATTTTTTTCACTATCATACAGGTGTATAAAATAATTTTGTTGCTGTTAGTATTTTGCAATATCTGAAAGGTGGTTACCGTCCATCTGTTAACAGACTAAATAAACAAACAGTTTTGAAGACTCAAAGGAAAGTAAATAATATCTCAAATAATTTAAAAATATTTATTGCATGTTTTCATTTAACAGATGACATTAATGTTCATCGATTTGCATAACATTTTTGCAAACTAAAAAAGATTTTGACGTTGTTAGTAATGATTGTACATATACCGGTGGGACAAAAAGTCTGAAATAATTTGCGGACAAATGCTTGAATATATGAGAGAAAGATCTTGACATATTTCCTGTTTGTAAGATAAGCAAATGTTTCATAAGCCTAGATAAATGAAAAACTGTTAAAATTTAATCATGACACGGTTGACTGAATAGAAGTATGGTCACTTGGTCTTTTCCCGATCAGCAGTTAAAAGCTTGCCGAAGTGGGGCATCCGCTTGGCTGTCCGGGTTGTATCAAGTTTGCAGTCACGTCCGGTCAGACTGGGGACGTTAAATCCGATGCCTGGTGTAAAGAGAGTACCACGCTCTTTGCACATTACGAACTCTTGCAACAACTCTTTGAGGTGTCCGTAGGTGGCCTGTTGCAAGGCCAAATTTCTCTCCTTATCCAAAATACCCTCATTTTCCTGTGGTAGCCCAAATTTCCCCGACCATCATCTCGAATGGCATTGATGGAGACCAGACCTACCTATTGTATTTATTGTTCTCGTCTTGAAAATTGCATAAATATTTGCCACTGGACGACAAACAACCAATCAATCATCTTAATATACATGAAATAGAATTAGAGAATGTCTTTTTAGTCTCATTATTATGTTAGGCTTATTGTCATTATCAAAAGAGCTGTTGTTTAGTGTTCAAGTAGTACATCTTTCCTCTTTGCTTACGTCTGATGTTCACGCACTTGCATTGAAACCATTGATATGGACATTCCATGTTCTCACATTTGATCATACATCCATATTCTGGTTCAATGCAAAGGTATCAAGTTTCTGTCACGTTGTTGTTGTCATCTTTTGTAGTTGAAGTTGTGGCAGGTTGGTTTTCAAGGTCTCTGGTAATTATTTTTTTCACAAGGTAGTCTTCGATAAACCTGTTACATTTTACCATCATTTAATTCCAGAAGTTGATGTCTAATAGCACGCGTATAACTAAACTAGGTAACGGCTTACATTTCGTATAAACAACAAAGTCACAGTAATTTACTTCCAAAATATACATCTTGAACTGTATCTGTAAAATATATGTGTTTAGTTGTCAAATGCAAGTTTTTGTCAAGACAGAAAGTGAGGTCAGTTGCTGCAGCATGTTCATCTAAACAATGCTACGACCACAACACTGGCAATTTGTGATTACATCTGGACTTTTTCCAAGGAAGGAATTTTCACTGCTATCATGAGAATCACTTTGTGTACAAGTAAAGTCTAAGTGCGGTTGTGCTGTTTTGCACAACTTTGACGACATTCTTCGTGGCCCATGCCAAACTTAACTGCCACCTTTTTAGCTCACCTGGCTCGAAGAGCCAAGTGAGCTATTCTCATCACCCGGCGTCCGTCGTCGTCGTTATTTTTTTACATTTTGCACTTCTTCCACTGCATGGAATGAAACCAAACATAGCTTGAATTTGCCTTATCAGGTGCTGACCAAGTGTTGTTACTTTTTAGCCGATCTATCATCCAAGATGGCCGCCAGTGGGTACTTAGTTTAACATCGGACCCTATGGAAAATGCATACACATGTCTTCTTTAAGAGAACCACTGAATGGAATGAAACCAATAATAACATAGATGTTACTTATGAGGTGCTGACCAAGTGTTACTTTTTAGCCGATCCATCATTCAAGATGTCTGCCATCGGGGTTCTTAGTTTAACAAAGAACCCAATGGGGAATAAATACACATGTCTTAATAAGATGCTGACCAAGTGTTGTTACTTTGAAGCTGATCCACCAGCCAAGATTGCTGCCATGGGGGATTAGTTTAACATAGGACCCAATGGGAAATACATGCAACTGTCTTCTTTTATAGAACCGCAAAACGGAATGCAATATTGAACCAAAGTTGGTCTCCATCATTATGTAATTATCTGTTATGATTTTTGTCTTTCTCGTCAGCTGTGCGAGAAGAAAATGGTTTAAAACCCTTAGAGGTAGACCCTGGAGGTTTGGAAAACTCATTAGAATTACTACCCTTTGATTTCAAATATCACAGTTGAATATGTGGTACATCAGTTCCCCAGATCAACTTAGGACATCGCAGGTTGCAATTATTGCAACCTGCGTACTCTATCATAAAAGGGAACCGATGTTACATCATGAGAAAGAAACAACTGATATGTACGAGTGACATATGATAAGTAGTCAAGTATGTTATTCTGGGCTAGATGACCCTCTTCTCATAACTTACATTTAATGACTCTAGCTTAGGTTTGTTAGGTCCAGACTTTATAATAACTGACCTGAACCGATTCGGACACGATCCGTTCATCGTTATTACAACTGTTAACCCCTGATAACATGATAAAATCAACAATGTCTAAATAATTGGAGTTACATTAGTTATTTCCTAATGATTTTATAAATACTTGTGGGTGCTACCAGCACTGAATGTGACTAAAACAAGCAGTACCTTGATTTATGACACTTGCTGCTGTTGCAATTGATTCAAAACATTTTCAACACACGTATCTGTCAATCCGGATGTATGATCGTTTTTGTTATTGTTGCCTCAAAGGAAGGAAATGCTAACACATTCCAAATTTCTATTTCAAATGAATAATTATCCAAGGTATTCATGGAATTCAGATACAATACTTGATTGTACTGAAACTATGAAATCTTGTTATTCCAAATTCAATATTGATATTTTAAATGAATCATCTTCATGCTTTTCCAAGGTATGCAGTCATCCAGTAATGTGGTCCTTTAATAGATATTGTAAATTTCTTATTTGTACACAATGTACAATTTTCATCTTTTCCCATTTAATCAGAACATCATATCATCATCATGGAAGTGCAATTCATTATTTCCGAAAATAAATAAATAAACACAAAATAATGAATGAATCCACTGTTTCACAATTTGCAACTATTAGATTAGAGATGCACGGACTCGGTGACATCTATATTTCCTATGCATCAAACTGCACATGTAACAGGCTTCTTATTCTAACTGGGAATCATGCTCACACCAATATGAATTCTCCAAAAACACAGCTGTAGACTTTGAGACGAAGAATGCCCTGGGTGACCCTTTATCTAACTTTGATATACCACATACCGATTTAAATCTAATATTAGAGAATATGTTTTTAATAAATTGAAAAATTAATGGAGTAAAAAATATGATAATAAATTAAAAACCAATTTTTCAGAGAATAAGAAGTAAGGATATCATTTGATATGAAAATATTAAAATTTGGTTTTAAATATCTATTTTAGCGTCAAATGACAGCTTATTGAACGCTGATTCAAAAAATATATGGTTTCTATGTAAAAAGATATAAATAAGGGAGATAATGTTTACTTCCGTTATTATTAGAAAGTTTACTTGACACAGATTCGCAAAAATATGGTTCTGTATACTTTTGAATTAATAACGTACAAAAATAGCCACGGTGCATAACCATAACGGCCACTTCTGGCGGAAACGGATACTGCCACCAAAACCAACGGCGACTTTCGGCGTTTTTCCTATGATGGACTCGGACGACGATCCGAATAATGATGATTTAGACAAATCTGTTAGGTAAGTGATACAATTGCTGTGTCCACGGAATCCTCGGATGTGTTTATGTCATCTAGAAACCACTTATCCCAACGAACATGTATTCCTTTTATATTTGATTAGCATTTTAAACTAGTGACTTTGTGTTGTGCAACTCTTTTTCCACCAAAATGATAATTATTTCCGCTTTAATTAGAACAGTATTAGCCATACTTACATGGTTTCGACGTAAACTTTCTTTTGTTAATAACATTTTGTGCATAATTCAAGATTTAAAGTCAAACTCCTTCCTTTTCAAAATTATTAGAAACGGACCCTTTCGCCTAGATCAATAATAATAATTTTGAAAAGGAAGGAGTTTGACTTTAAACTTGAATTATGCACAAAATGTTATTAACAAAAGAAAGTTTACGTGTGTACCATGTAAGTATGGCTAATACTGTTCTAATTAAAGCGGAAATAATTATCATTTTGGTGGAAAAAGAGTTGCACAACACATAGTCACTAGTTTAAAATGCTAATCAAATATAAAAGGAATACATGTTCGTTGGGATAAGTGGTTTCTAGATGACAAAAAAACATCCGAGGATTCCGTGGACACAGCAATTGCATCACTTATCTAACAGATTTGTCTAAATCATCATTATTCGGACCGTCGTCCGAGTCCATCATAGGAAAAACGCCGAAAGTCGCCGTTGGTTTTGGTGGCAGTATCCGTTTCCGCCAGAAGTGGCCGTTATGGTTATGCACCGTGATAGCTACTTCCGGTTAACAAAAGGTCACTTCTAGTTGGATTTTTCAAGGTCACATTGCTTGCAATCTAATGCAAAAAGTTCCATGTCTTTTTGTCGATATCTAATATAATTTCTGAAAATAAGAGATAAGCTAAAATCAAAATTTTGAACATGACCTTGACCTCATTATCATTTTTTGGACTAAGGACCTCTATCAAAAGACCCTAGGCCTCTTTCACTTATGGTTTTCCAGTTAAAAGTACATTTCACTTCTATCAAATACAAAAGGGGAAATAACTTTCATATGGAATCTCTATCAAGCTTCGGTCATAATAAAAGAGATCATCCTGAGGATAGAACGAGCAATTTGGTAAAACAAATTTGTCGGTTTCTTGTACGGTTGAGAAACCTTAGAGATAACGAGAAAAATAGTGTTCGGGGAGATAGCTCTAAATGGGAAAGTATTGGGTTAAGCGGTGTCAGTTTTAAAAGCGTATGTACTGTTCGATATCATATTCGAAATATCTAAGCGACATCTTGCAAACAAGAAAACAGCGAAGGAAAAAAATTAGGCGGAAGAAAAAAAAAACAATAATAATTATCAGATGAATAGCAATAGGTCTTTCCACGGAAAAGTGGAATTACCTAATTACATGAAATTAAACCTAATTTAAGTCAACCTTTCAATAATTTTATGTGCAGAAAAGATCGGTGTGTTATTTCTAGATGTCGTACTAAAATAACACACGAATATCTTTTAAAAAAGGAAGTAGAACCACAATGTATACCTTGTAACTGCAAGTAGGCTATTAAACATGTTTTAATTAATTGTAAAACATGTTTAATAGCATACTTGCATGTTTTAATTAATTGTATTGACGTTGCTGATATTCGAAGCGAGCATTTCAATGTCAATAGTTTGTATGATTTATTTAATAATGTTCCATTTACAAATATTGTTTCATTCTTAAAAGAAGTTGGAATATATTATAAAATATAAAAATGTTATTATATTTAAAACTTTAAATTTGTATCACGTTATCTTACTGTTCATTTTTATTTGTAAATAGTCAATTTGCTTTTATTTAGTATTTTAGTTTATTGAAGGACCTTTTGTATGATTTTAAGAATACGCTTTAAATTGTAAAAACATATTCGAATTAGCTCTCTCCGCGATATAGCCTTTTTGTGCTAATGCAACGTAACACAAAGCAACATACAATCAATCAATCAATCTTGTCTGATTCAATCAGGCCATCACATCATCATGAAAGCACTATTCATTATTTCCGAAAATAAATAAATAAATAATTATGAATTAATCCACTGTTTCACAATTTGCAGCTATTGGTTTAGAGATACTAGTACACGGCGACATCTATATTTCCTATGCATCAAACTGCACTTGTAACAGCTTCTTATTCTAGCTGGGAATCATGCTCAAACCAATATGCATTCTAAAAAAACTTAAAATTGAGACAGTACTTAACTGTAAGGTTTAAGTTTAAGGTTAACTCACATAGTCAGTGGACGAGATAAAGCTAGACCATCTAAATCTGTTGATGAATGATACTTTGGTAAATTGTTATCAATTTAAAGTTCCATCAAATGCGGCCTTCAAATGCTGGGTTGTCGGTCAAAGTTGAGTTGTATAACTCAGCCGGTACCGTCGTACCTGTAATGTATTGCTACATTGAGTTGATGACATCATTGATTTAACGCTCAGCAACAGTGCTGATGTTCAGGTAAATTCCGGTAACAATATATGTTGGATTTTATTTCCCGAACCTGTTAGCTTTGAGAACAGATAACTGGGAACTGCTTTAAAATTTATAGAATAAACGGTTCCAGTATATTTTCTTTTGAAAACTCAAATTATGCAAACATTACTAAATGCAGGTAAATAGCAATTTTCATCAGACATTTCACACAGAATGATGAAAGGACTAAATTGATAAAGGACGAATACCGCCTCTTACTCTGGTAATAACTGACCTTGGTCATAATATAACTTAGCCAAGCGAGTGCAGAGCTAAACACAAGGTACTCTTCACCACCTTTACCAATGGCTGTTTCTCATAAAAAAAAAAAAACTATTGAGGACCTTACGGCATTGACCTCTTTTAGAGACTAGATCGATGCCAACTCAGCATTCTTAAATTCATGGTAGACGCGAACATTTGAATTTTGCTCTCCCCAAGATGGATTGTCAAGGTTTCTTAAGATTTTCTTCGGGACCTCTATTTCTGGATCAGTTTTGTCTGTTGCATTGACAAAGATCATATTCAGTATTAAATCAATAAACAATGATTACCCTTTATAATCTCATATAATAATAATTTCAAAAAGGATTGACTCTTAATTTTCAATATTGATTTCATTAAAACACACATGTCAGATAATATACAAACGAATACTGTATTGTGTCGTAACAATTTCCTTTTCCTAAATTCAAAGTCACTAGTGTCTAGATAATCTTGCTTAATGCTTTCTTGGAGGGCAGTGCCTGTAAATAATTGCAATTTCGCAAATTGTGTATTGTATTGGAATTTGAATCATTATGAAAATATCAGTTCTCTTTTTGGAGTACATTTCAAAATTTTGAGAGAAGTTATAATAGTTAACATCCGTTTGAACAATGAAAAACCCTAGATATTTGTGGTGCAATTGAATTTCAATATGTTTAAAAGAAGTTGGCCTTATTAGCAAAAGAGATAATTTTCATTCTTCTAAATTAATTTACAAAATTTTAAGTCATTTAATTTTCGATCCACTCTTGCATTTGTAGTAATTGAGTTTATAATTGTCGATGCACTCTTGCATTTGTAGTAATTGAGTTTATAATTTTCCAATGTCGAGTCTGATGGTTTCTGAAGAGTGTTTACTTAATCTGATACGAAAGTGAGATGATCTTGAAGGTCAGATGACTGATCATTGAGAGTTATTACTGTATCTGATACGGAAGTGATATTAAGGTTAAATACAGCTGTAACAGTGTATCATAAAAGATGTCCCAATATCGTAATTAGAATTATTACTTGCTGCAGTGTCTTCCATATTTATTAACATCTGATGGTGTAACAGCATTCTGGAAAATTTGGTTCCTGGTTAAAGTGTTGTTAATAAACGGACTACTGGCACTAAAAGAAAGACAATACAAATTGTAGAAAGAATACAGAATATTTATTACTAATAATACAACAAGTATATGTACAAAATATGCATGTGTGGATATTTGATTGACCGCAGATAAAATGTTTTACCAGTTCCAGGGAGACAAACAAACCGATAGCCAAAGGATTGAAAAGAGCATATTGGCAACCCTATGATAACATAAGTGTCAAAACATCCCTCCTACGTGCAAAAGTGGACTGGACGGAGAACCCCCTCTGTTTACACAGACCTCTGAAAACAACAATCTCTCCGACGTTTGAAATGCAAACAACCTGAATTACGTGTACTGTGGAGATGAAACCTCCCTTCTGATACCAGAAGTGGAGGGGATTCCTCTTGATGACCGGAGTGATTCCTAAGAAAGTATTTGATACCCTCTACTAAAGAGCCGGTAGGGTAGAGATATGTGCCAGAGGGGACAGTTCCAAGTCCGTTTATTGTCTCCCTGAACCGCCAAACATTTTCTGCGCTCATTTATCTGGTGAGAAAAACTATGCAACACCGAGTACGAAAGTTTCTATGGCAGCCTGAATGTTATTAAAGACGATGCCAATACCGACTTGTGACAGGTGGCATTGAATTCAGAGGCTTTGGTAGGTGGATACCTCAAAATATGTTGACCTTCGATCTTCATAAACAATCTTGCGGCAGAGTTGACTCTTTTTCTTTTGGCCTTAATGTTCCATGCCAATAGGGCCTTGATAAAATGTCTGACCATATTATTCTGATGTCAGGTGCGAGCACTGTTATTCTCAAAATTGAACGTTTAATGTTCTCTTTTAACTCTTTTGATTTCATAAATACTAAATCATTTGCGCCTAGATGTATAAATATATAATTTGGGGCTGGCCACTTTTTAATTTCACTTTCAAAAGATGAATCCAGATCTTTCCATTTCATTCCTGATTTTTTATCCATTTAACTTGTACTCCTAGCCTATCCATATTAAGGGTATTCACACCAGTTTGGCTAGCAGCTGTTATGCCAGCCCAATGGGGAATAAAAGATCCCATTATCCAAACAGTTGACAGCAGCTCATGACCAGATGATCTATATTAACTGCACTAGCTTGTTCTTTCTCCTTAGGGTCGGCCAACCTTGTCGCTTTACCCCCTGCCCTCTAGCTGGATTCCTTCTCTTCGAATTCCCTCTTGGCATAGTAGATTGGAAATCAAATGAAAAACTAGGATGGCACTTACTTTAGAAACTGGTCAGTAAACAAACGGCTAGGATGGTTCGCAATTTAGACAATGGAACGTCACACTTTTTATACAGGCTAATGTTTCTTCGGTATAAAAAAAAAAGCTCTAAATGTCAACAAAATGTTTGTTTGCGATGATACTCCGGTAATAATAACTAGGCGTTCCATTGTGAAAATTGCACAAAAAACCAAGAATATAGACTAAGCCAATAAATATGTTTTGTTTAACAAAATGTTTGTATGAAGCTAAACTGATGCTATATGAAAAAGTTATCAAGTGCTTTACACTCTTGAGAACTAAATGCACGTGAAAGTAATCATTCAGACTGTACATTGACCTATAATGGTTTATTTGAAGAAAAAAAATGTTATTTGGATTTAGAGTTGTCTCAATGGCACTCCCATCACATCTTCCTATATCTATACTAACAGAAAAAGGCGTCCCTAAATGCACGTGATAGTAATCATTCTTAACAGAAAAAGGCGTTCCTAATTGTAAGACAGTGTAAACGGACACTTTACAAACACATTATAATCCAAAAACAACCTACGACAGTTGCCTAATTAAATTCAGTTATCTGATAAACAATAATTGCTATTATAACAGGTATTTTGTTTCTTTTTTTCTGGTCTACTAGTCGTGATAGATTTCTAGATTGTTCTTTGCCCGGTTTGATTTAGTTTTTGTAACTGACAGTTTTGTATATGTATTTCCATACTGAAAATGACTTCTTATAGAGTTAAGATCATTATCAAATATTATCCGTACATCTTGGAAGATATGAATAGCTACACTATGCTTCTTCGGTGATATTTGTAAAAGGTCCTTCACATATTCAGCTGATAAATCCAGTGAAATACTTATATTTTCTGAATTTTGTTCAATTGATTCAATATTTCCAATTAAAAAGTATCGTTGCATTAAAAGAATGAAACGTTGATTTCACAGCGGTAAAACTGTTTAGTAAAGACGTGGTGATTGCACATAATCCATTTATGAGGAGCACTCAGTAACACACTGTCTCGTCCGAGTCTTATCACTTATAAAGATTGGTGACTATGTTCAGCAAAGATCTGTTTACATAAATAAGATGCAATATACATTTCCAGAATGTACAATGACGAATGTTCATGCACACCCTGCCTGTCACTCAACAGCAAATATCTGTATTACTTTTTTTGCTGTTTTTTTAGTACACATACACACACACACACACACAAACATATATAAGGACGGTAAAGAACTGTATTCTTATAAAATATTGTTTCATAAATGCATTTATAGCTGCGTGTAAATGTAAGCATATTCAAAGTATATATATATATAACTTTATAAGTGTTAGAATACAATACATGTATCTCATAGTACACATTCTTACATAAAGTGTCTTATCATTAATAGTGAACCACTGAGTTTCTTATAGCCCCACAACCATCATAAAGTTGATGTGTTTATACCACTAACGATCGGCTGTATATTTTGCACTCGTGTGTACATGTACATTTAATTTTTATGAGATAATTAGTTATTTTCTTTTGTAAATTACCTTATTTTTTCTACATATATCACGGCTCATCTTATGCTCAACTTTCTATTTCCTTCAGTATTTAACTGTACTCTATGATTGTCTAAAATGTCATATGTTGTGTACTGAATCCCACGATGCACCCAAAATATCATTCTATTGTTGAAGAAATGCTGTAATTGCTGCAGCTTGCACTTTAAATCAATTACCAATACTCTGTCATTGTACTGGGACACTGGAAGTCCTCGTTTTGCCAAAACCTTATTCTAATTGAACAGTAACCCTTATGGAAAATATGGCTTCTTGCAAATATCCGCAACAATATCTTCTCGTCATAACATTTGAAATTGTCTTATGCTTAATACAACTTCAGCATCGTATGAAATTGAAACAAGCAGTTTATATTGGGGACACTCATTTGTTCTCTGTTGGTGCCCTTTTGCAGGTGTGGATCTTTAAATTCAATTCAGCATTGAAGTCACTGTCTTTAACATTAAATTTGTTGATTATGTATATGTGAAAAATGAAAGTAAAACCATCTAGTATATGAACGTACAATCATACTCAAGTGTTATAACATAATTGCACGTATGAAAGGCTACTTCCTATGTTTTATCAATTGGTCTTCGTATCCTGCTCGTACAATTGATTCTGTGATTAGCCTTTACTTAAATATAGTTTATAAATATATTGCTCTCAATCCCTTGTCACAACTAGGAAGAAGAGTTTAAACAAATGTAAAAATGTCATAAAAAAGAAAAAAAAACATGACGTCTATATATACGGATATATATGTATAAAATGATTGTTTCAATAACTATTCTTCATCTTAAAAGGGTTGGCAGGCATATTCTTGTTGCATGAAATAAACGTGGCATGTATACAATTTTGATATATATATATATATATATATATGTATTTTTCTCTGCCCAGATCCAGGAAACTATTAAAAAAGGAAAGTGATGAACACCGTTTAACATTTATATATATTTTTCAGAACTTTCTATGACGACCTACAACGTATAGCCTGAATTATTTTGTTGTTTCTGAGACCATTGGCCTTCTGCCCAACTGACTCCTGTGGCTCAACAAAGCCATCGAACTTTTTTATGGTGAACTAGGAACCTTTGCCATTAACTTACATATTAGGGTTGCCATCCACAATTTTTAAGCTGATGTACATTTCTTGTAAGACACTTAATACTTTCCCCTCTTCAATACCAATTACCAATATGGCTGAACGTAAACTCGATTTTTTATTGAATATAAGTGAATCAGCATAAACAAATTAAAACACATGATTTCCGGTTTTCAAAGCTCTAGGAAAAAGCACAACAATTAATAGTAATGCACAAATGTGGATGTCTGTCTATCCATTTAAGCAACAAAAAAAAACGATAACTAACTTCCAGAACTTGTCTGATTACTATTATAGATAAAAAAAACACAACAGTTTTCCACTTTCCAACTACGAGAGGTTTAAATATTAATAGTGACAAAATGGCCGACTCTTATGCCTTAGCACTTAACACAACAACACTAATAAAGATAATGTAGAGCCTGATCGTGAAATATTCATCGTCAAGCCTGTATTCATTTTAGAATCTGACATTTTTTGGTAGCTCGAAACCGGATATAAAAAATTACCTAACACATACATAACACTTTAAATGCATTGATCTGACAATACCAGTTAACCACCTGGACTTCAGAGTTTTTGGAGATTTTGGCAAGTATACCCAGACATTGAGGAAGACAGAGAAAGATCTGTGGTTAATTCAATTACAGTGAGGGAAAACTCATTAAGGTATACCCAAGAAACCCAAATATGTTGCAAAAGAAAGTCTGTGAGAATAAAAATAAAGAAAAACTCATTATCCGCTGATGATTGGCAATTGGTAAGGTAACTACAAAATATGCACCTCGAAAAACTTAACTACCAGAGATAAAGGTTACGGATTTACGGTTTCGTGATAAACTGTCAAACAGGTGACCGAATCATTCATTGTGAACCCTTTCTCCATACAATCCTAGAAACCAATTTGGCAAGTACTGTGGACCCATTTTTTTTAAGAGTCAAATAAATCAGAACAACTCAGAATTTACATATACCAAATGCCTGCTAAACGGTCAAATGGACTGAAGCAATGTCCGGAAATGTAAGACATGTGGTACATATGGACACATCTCTAACAATAGCACACCTGAGTTTGAAGAAAACAGTCAAGCTGATTCAGAAGTGTCGTCAGATGAAGAAAGGGAAGATGAATCTAAGGAAGTTGAGGAGATTGTTTTTTTTTTTTCACAATCGACCTAAAGCCCTTTAGATACACAACATACTGAAGAAACCAGTAAAAATGCAGATCCCAAATACATTAAAGACACGTGTACCAGAACAAAACCAATCTGAATAAGAGTCTGAAGTAACCACTCTATGGTATGTAGATATAGGAAGATGTGGTGTGTGCCAAGGAGACATCTCTCCATCCAAATAACAATGTATAAAAGTAAACAATTATAGGTCAATGTACGGGTTTCAACACGGAGCCTTGGCTCACACCGAACAAAAAGCTATAAAAGGGCTCCAAAATTACTAGTGTTAAACCATTCAAACGGGAAAGCCAACGGTCTTATCTATATAAAAAACGAAAAACGAGAAAAACATATAAAACATAAACAAACGACAACTATTGTACTTCAGATTCTTGAATTAGGACAGGTGCAAACATTTGCAGCGGGATTAAACGTTTTAATGGTACCAAATCTTCTCCCTTTTTCTGAAACAGTAGCATAACATCACAACATAGAAACCACAAGATAAAATATCAATTGGAAGGGATAACTCAATCAATAAAGTAAATTAACATACTATGAACAAATAAATTTGCATGCTTTCCAACAAATTATCCATATGTTTTTTAATCCACATATTATAATTCATACATCGTCTTTTTTCATTTCACGTAATAAACATTCAGATATATTATTTAATCCACATATTAGGAATACTTCAAAAGTCATATTTAATCCACCTGGTAAATGCCATCCGTCTATCCTCTGAAATCCACATATTATTAGTCAATATGTTCCTCCATAGAAATATACAAGCACTGCTGCTGCAAACTATAAACATTTTGATTGTTTCTAAACTGATTGTAAATTCCTACACCATGTACATGGTCCAACAATTTCTTCCTACTGTCTAATTAGTTATCAAAGGTACCAGGATTATAATTTTGTACGCCAGACGCGCGTTTCGTCTACATAAGACTCACCAGTGACGCTCATATCCAAATATTTATAAAGCCAAACAAGTTGAAGAGCATTGAGGATCCAAAATTCCCTAAAGTGGTGCCAAATACGGCTAAGGTTATCTATGCCTGGGATAAGAAAGTCCTTAGTTTTTCGTAAAATTCAAAGTTTTGTAAACAGGAAATTTATAAAAAGGACCACATTATTGATATTCATGTCAACACCGAATTGTTGACTACTGGGCTGGTGATACTCTCGGGGACGAAACGTCCACCAGCAGTGGCATCGACCCAGTGATGTAAATAGTTATCAAAGGTACCAGGATTATAATTTTGTACGCCAGACGCGCGTTTCGTCTACATATGACTCATCAGTCACGCTCATATCCAAATGTTTATAAATACTAGTATCATGCTCTGCACTAGGAATGTAAACATCAATTTTTGGTAGCATTTATTGTAGTTATTACGAAGATAACTGAGGACCCTTGTCAGAAAATAAAATCTGTATGTCATGGTAAACTGTGTTCTTGGTAATTTCCCCTGTTAGAAATGCAGGTTTCACTTCTAAAGCCAACCTGTGCATGGTTATTCCACTGTTGTAGGATAAATTCTCTATTCATGTCATGTGTCTTGTCTCTGTTAATCAACTGTTTGAAAGTCTCTTGAAGTCCTGCAAAACACTGAGGTTTTATTTTATATATATATTCATCACTATTGTGGCCTTAGGAATCTACTCAGCTAAAAAAAAATGGTATTTGCTCCATGCCTAAACCAAGAGCATAGATATGTACCTATCAGGATGCCTATGAGACAATAATGCCCATCAATGATTGACATCAGTCCTTTTAAAAAATCAGATAGTGTTATTCTTTGTTTCGTTACCCAGTCTCATTACTTTGAATGTTAGTCATCTACGAGTAGGCAGTGTTGTTTATGATATTCTTATAAGTCTACGGCAAGTTCCGACCAGGATCGCTGTACGGGTTTTATTAAGTTTGTAGCCAATTCCGGTCAGAATGGGGAAGTTAAATCCGATGTGATTGACTTCGTCCATTTTGAGACATTTTCCAAGGTTGTATTCACTGATGCATCACGATCACGTGACCGTTAGATAATTAAGAATCATAGATTACGACAAGCGCTGGAATCTTTCACCTAAAAAGTCCATTATTCGGGTTTGACAAGCAGAATTTATTAAATCGTGTTTTTAGAATAATATTAATTAATTAAAAAAAAGCCTCCTTTCAAGGTTTCTGAAGAATTTCATTTGTTGACCGGCAGCCTTCTATGGTTCAAGTGCTTGTTTTACAATAGCGGCAATAAAAAAGTCTACGTTTTTCTGTCTCAGCAGAGGTAAAGATTGTTCAAATGTAATCCTAATTCCTCATTGCTCGTGGTAATTTGTTGTTAAAGTTGCAGTATCAAGAGGGTAATGAACTGCAAAACCACATTTTACTAGCTGACCAACTGGTCTTCCAGGTATAAGTGTCAAAGTGAAAAATACATTAACTGGTGATATCAATTGTTTCTCAACAGGGCTCAAGTCAACTTATTTTCCATTTTCTCAATGTCTAAATTGGCCAAAATAAAAAAAAAGTGAGACCTGTCTAGAATACTCAGCATTACATTTGTCACACTGGAATGTATCCACACTTCGGGACGTCGTTCAGCCAGAACATGTCTCCTGGTGCCTTTTTTTAGCTCACGTGGCCCGAAGGGCCAAAGTGAGCTTATGCCATCACTTGGCGTCCGTCGTCTGTCGTCGTTAACTAGGGTATCTAGTTTATAAATTGTATCCGAAATTTTGATCTATCAACAAACAGGGTCGCCATTGTTAAAAATAAAACATAGGGGTCAAATGCAGTTTTTGTCTTATAACTCAAAAACCGAAGCATTTAAAATAAAATTGATTATCAGGTCAAGATCTATCTGCCTTGAAATCTGCCCTGAAATTTTCAGATGAATCGGACAACCCGTTGTTGGGTTGCTGCCCCTGAATTGGAAATTTTAAGGAAATTTTGCTGTTTTTGGTTATTATCATTATATTATAGAATATTATTATAGGTAGAGATAAACTGTTAAACAGCAATAATGTTCAGCAAAGTTAGATTTACAAATAAGTCAACATGACCGAAATGGTCAGTTGACCCCTTTAGGAGTTATTGCCCTTAATAGTCAGTTTTTAACCATTTTTCGTAAATCTTAGTAAACTTTTACAAAAATCTTCTCCTCTGAAACAAATTAATCCAAACTTGGCCACAATCATCTTTTGGGTATCTAGTTTAAAAAATGTGTCGGGTGACCCGGCCATCCAAACAAGATGGCTGCCACGGCTAAAAGTAGAACATAGGGGTAAAATGTCAAAAACCAAAGCATTAAGATCAAATCTGACTGTGTGGTTGAATTGTTTATTAGGTCAAAATCTATCTGCCCTGAAATATTCAGATGGATCGGACGACACGTTGCTAGGTTGCTGCCCCTGAATTTATAAGTTTAAGGAAATTTTGCAGTTTTTAGCTCACCTTGCTTTTCTCATCACTTGGCGTCTGTCGTCGTTAACAATTTTTCAAACATCTTCTCCTCTGAAACTACTGAATGGATTTGGATGACACTTAGCATGATTGTTCCTTAGATTATCCTGCACAAAGTTTGTGCTTCGATTTTTGATCCGTCAAAAAACATGGCCGCCGTTACTTAAAATAGAACATAGGGTTCAAATGCAGTTTTTGGCTTATATCTCAAAAACTAAAGCATTTAAAGCAAATCTGACAAGGTAAACATGTTCATTAGGTCAAAATCTATTAGCCCTGACATTTTCAGATGAATCAAACAACCCATTGTTGGGTTGCTGCCACTTAATTGGTAATTTTAAGGAAATTTTTTGGTCATTATCTTGAATATTATTATAGATAAAGATAAACTGTAAACAGCAAAAATGATCAGCAAAGTAAGATCTACAAATAAGTTAATATGACCAAAATTGTCAATTGACCCCTTAAGGGGTTATTGTCCTTTAATGACAATTTTTCACGTTTGTTCATCATATTTTCTAACTTTAAAAAATCTTCTCCTCTAAAACTACTCAACCAAATTCAACCAAACTTCATTTGAATGATCAGTAGGGTGTATAAAATAAAGTTTGTGTTTTATTTTCTATTTCGTCAAAAAACATGGCCGAAGGCATTGTATACCAGGTGAGCGATTCAGGCTCTTGAGAGCCTCTTGTTTAAAGATCCTTTAGTACTGAAATACTCATTACACTTTTTCACATTTGTACTGGAACATGTTATCATGTTTTATACTATAAAGGCGTAGTCAATGTTGGGTTTTGTATTCGTTGGTACAACGATGACTATGAACTTCTTTGACTTCGGCAATGGCTTGATTGACGAACATTTGACATCTGTCTTTTAAAATTACTTTTATTATTTTTAAAACTACAGGTTGCATTTCTGTAAGTATTGACAATGCAATTTCTTATAGGAACTCCTTTTACGGTTAAAACTGTACCACTTTTACTATGAAGCTTTGAAAAAAATCTTATCTTAGACTGGAAAGTTCATATGCACTAGAATTTTTTTTCAAAGGTCAAAATATAGGGCTGTGCGGCATATTTTCAACGTTTATATGCCCTAAACTTTGCAGAGTTTAAACTGACACTAATTTTCTTAACTACCCCTACCTCGAATGAAGGGTTACCACATATTTCAATTTAAACAGTATGCACATGTATATTTACTGGTAACATTCCCAAGTTATGTCTCTATGAGATGAAACCCAGAGAGCATAACTTGGAACCAGTATGTAAACCAAATTAATTTTCTTTGAATATTCTAAATCTCCCCAAAAGAGGCGTGGTTTGAGAAACAGCTGTATTTACAAAGTCCAACCTATACAAACATTTATTCAAATAGAAAACTCTCTAAAATCAGTTTTCTCACATTATTACTCATTTATCAGAGTTATAGCCTGAAAAAAAATCACTGTGTATACTCTATAAAGTTTTTTTTACTGAACATTTTATACCCATCCCCTGTTTCTATTTTTAAAAGAATTTGAAAACAAGACATTATTTATTGCCAGCTTACCCTATTTGCATATTTTCTGATATAAAATGCCTAGAACCTGTTTAAAACTGTTTTGATAACATATTGAAAGCATATCAGAATACTATAAATGTTATGTTTAGAAGTCAATCATTACAACATTCAAGATTATATAACATATCAAATCCTGTCTCTGTCTCCAGTCCACATCTTACTGTATGCCTATTTGTCAATTAAAGTTCACATTTTCTAAATTCACTTAAAATTTTATAGAGATGACTGCTAACATCTGATTTTTGCATAACTTCCAAGCATAGTTTTTGTTTTCTATATCAAGAACTTAAAAATCATAAAATCATAGCATTTACAAGCTAAATTATCTGTTTTATGACCCAGGGGGTAGGCAATTTTCTATGTTTTTTGCCCCTGAGGCCTCAAATTTCCTAAATTATTTTGCTGTTTCTAGTAATTTGGAATTTTTAGTACATATTCAGAATTCACTATTGTAAGTTTTGTTGAGATATTTTGTATTTCTAGTTTGTATTTTTTATGCCGTGGTGGCAAAAAAGCAGATTTTGGTGTTACGGCTTACTTTTGGGTTATTAAGAGAACACACACACCCCATAAATAATATTCAGGAAGATCGATGAGTTTCAATGACTGCGAAGAGTAAATATAAGCACTTCTTAACAATTTAACTTACAAATATGGAACTATTATGAATTAATTTTGTATTCAGGACTTTAAGTAAACTATCCCTATTAAAAATGGTAAGTGGAATTTCACTGGAATCCCGTTCAAATCCCACTTGGGAATTCCAGTGAATTCCACTGGACAATTTTGTCGGGATTTTTCGAAGATTCCAATGGGAATTCCAGTGGAATCCCAGTGATATTTTTGAATTTCCACTGGGATTCAATTAAATCCCTGTGGAAATTCATGGCATTTTCCACTGGGATTTTAATAAATTCTAGTGGGATTTCCAGGCGATTTTCACTGGGATCTCAGTGAATTCTGATCGGAATATTTTGCAATTTCCACTGAGATTTCAATGGAATCCCAATGACATTTCAATGAATTCCAGTGGGATATAAATAAATTTCAGTGGGATTTTCATGCAATCCTGTGAAGTGTAATTAGATTCTTCAGATATCTTTAAGTAGTGGTGTTCAATATCCCAGTGATATATATGAAGTGTATAAATCGGTATTTGAACTCCTTTTTTTATTTCATGTCTTGTGCAGTCAACCATCTGTTCTTTTTTATAATGCAATACACGCACATGCTTTTCTACTCACAGGTCTGACCAATGTTAACAGTGAGATTACTTGGCAAATTTTAATATGGAATACCAAAATGAAAACAACTGTAAAATATCGAAATTCTTTATTAAATATACAATATTTGAATCAATAAAATCAGCAGACATTTACACTTATACATTTTACATTAAAACAAGGGATTCAAAAACAAATTCTTATTTTAATTATCCTTTTCCTACAATATTTGTGGGTACACAATACTATCTTCACAATATTTCACTAAGGAAAAAGGAAAATTTAATGGTTGAAGTGTATAAAATGATTAACAACGTCAATATTTACTTGTATATCATCATAAAATTTATACAAAAATATCATTTGGAAACTATCTTTAAAATATTTATCATGTTGTAAAGAGACCAATTACTTTAAACCAGACAATACATTTTCATGCATCGATAACCCTGCAATTTTTTATTATAAATAAAAATGATGTACATCAGAAATAATTACTCCAGGTACCGGTACATTATGGAAATATTTTTTTTAAGTTTGATTTGGAAAGATGGACAGAAGTGGGAATTAAATTTTTCAATCCTCGAATCTTATCGTTGATTCTGACAGTAAGCTTTTCCATAACTCTTCTTTTTCTTCTTTACTACTTTCTCCTGCTTTTTCAAACACAGCACCTGTTAAATGAAAAAAACACCATTAAACACATACAATATATGCTGTATTGTTTTTTATCTTGCCATTTAAATTCCCAATGTATTCCAGATTACATTAAATATTTTCAGACTCTGACACAATCCACCCTTTAATCTATTTAATTAGAATTTTGTCTTCAAGAAGCACTAGCTAAAAAAATATATTTTGGGATTGTTCAATCATTGATGAAAGTGAAATAGTGAAATAATAATTTCGATTTTAGAAGCAAGCTTGTTCAATTTTGTCAAAATAAGCTAAAAAAATTGATGGTGAATTATCCACTTGCAATCTGTAATAATGTGAACTCCAATGTAACCCCTTAGCTAGATATTGATTATGCACGGTTGATGCGCTATTAAAAGAAAATAATGCCAATAAAGAAAGTGAAACAAGTGTAAATCATTTGATTGACTTGTTAGATCTAAGAACAAATCTTTCTTTTACATTTAATTAGTTTTGAAATCCACATTTGAAGTAAGACTATATTTGTTTTGTCATTCTTACATCTAATTGCTTTCCTTTTCTGGTCGTCCACCGCTCCCTTCTTAAATTGATCGTTTCCATATAGAGTGCAATTACTGATCTCATAATCTGATAGGACAGGAGTTATCAAATTTAGAGCAAGCTTTTCTGGAGTTTTTGATGATTTCAATATTTTGTCCAGAATAACCTTGCTCAATTTAACACCATACGTGGGTGCTCCCACATAGGCCATTTCTACAAGTTAAAGCAGGAATGTCTTTAATGAGATATTGTGTATGTACAAGACTTATTTTGGACAAATATCTTTAGACTTAAGAGTATTTCTGTTTTATATCATCCGATGCATCTGGCGTTAATAAAAATAAATGCTATTAAGTAAAATTCAAATCTTTCTTATAGCAGATATTAAAACATATATGCTCGTAGGATCATGTAGTCACTAATTTTAAACAGTAATTTTACTGCACAACAATTCTAGACAGTTATACTAGACCGGATTGGACTAAATAGTATTCAGGTGTATTATTGTAGTATGTAACCAATTTGGCAAAAAATAAAAATTCAGGGATTTGCCATTTATTTTAAGATATTTTTTTTATTAAAGAATTTCAAAATTGTACACAGCTACAGCTAAAGTCTACATGCCAAAGAAATGATTTATTACCTTCTTCTCCACCACATGCTGAATTGTCATCTTCAGATTCTGCTGAAGGTCTTTGTATTACATGTATTATTGATCCTACAAAAAAAAAAGAACAATTATCCTTTCTTATATTCTCCCCATGGTCTTATAACATAGAACAAATGACATAATGTAGGTGTGCTACTCGATCGCTATAACCTTTAATTCTATATATTACATGCATGTATCAAAAACAAACATAATAACCAGTATATCATAATTACAATTCATCGGGGAATACATGTGTCTCTTCTTATGCTATAGCCAGAGTCGATGGTCAGAAGGATGACCGCACAGGTTATAAGTGCAAACAAATGGTCACATGTCATGAATATTCGTGAACGTACAATGAACTAAATTTTATTTAATACAAACAGACAGGCAATTGCTAATCAATAAAAGATTTTGTAATATGATAATACAGATGATCTAACATCAACACCAAGGATTAATCAAGTAGCTCAAGTAACTTATTATTCTAATAAGAAATAATCCAATACCAAATCATAAGTGTAATTTATAATTAATGTTGTTATAAATTCAAATTTAACTGGAGAATTATTGTAAGAATCTTTGAAATCAATCTACAATTGCCATTTCCTACTCATTAGCAGTCGTCTTATCCTCAAAAATCTTTTTTGTTAGGGTCAGTGATTGTTTACTTCATAACTTTCAATATCGACAGTTTCCATAAAAAAAAATACCATCCTCTCTTTACTTTTCATGATTGAATTTATGTTAAAAAAGTGGTATATGAATGATTTTTTTATAAGTTTCACATAATCTTAAAATGAACAATGATCAATGTTACTGAGTTCAGGCTGATTGAACCTAAACGTCTTATTATGGTGTTGGCTTTTGTTGTTTTCAGCCTTAAGTTTGTCACATTTTCTCAAGAGAGAGCCTTCAATAGCATTGTTAAAAGCCGTACGGGTGTTACAATTTTTGTAAATTGGTCTAATCGTAGTTTCTTTATTAGAAACCATACCGAATCTAATAATGAAATGTGTATGTTTGAATTACTTAATTAAGTTATACACTTTTAAAAAAATATATTTACATTAAATTGTAAAAATATTCGAATTAGCTCTGGCCGCGAAATAGCTTTGTTGTGCTCATGCGACGAGAAATTATAAAACATGTCTGACATAGGCTGATCCTTTTGCAGAAAACTTCTAAGGTTAAAAATTATGTATGTATTCGACTTTCAGAGTTGCTGATGAAGGTAAATCTTTTAAGACTTTTGAAATTTATAAAGATTTGCTTTCCCGTATTCAAATGTAGAATTATTGGCAATGAGACAACTTTCAAACAGAGAACAAAGGACGTGGATTAAATGGCCATGACTTCATTACACCAATAACCACAAGGAAATGTTTGTATTGAGAATGACAGTAACGTTGTGTTTTGATTTCCTAGTTAGTATATTTATACAAGTGCATAACACTTATAATAAGTTATTTTTGATACTCTTGGTTTTGTACATTCCCAGAACAAGTTTTGTTTCTCTTTTCCCTCAACTTTAAATAAGTACAAAGCAGCGCCGGAGGTCAATACTTGTGATCGTGATAGATGCATTATCTATAAGTAGAAAACTGAATAAAATTTACCTTAAAACTTTTCCGCTAAGACACATATCTGTTTCTTACGGAAGAATTTGATATGAAACTAGAAATGTATGGCAATTTTCTCGGAAGACAATTGTATCTGTATGTATTATATATTGAAGCGTTAAAGATGACTTGCTTGTAAGATTGCCTGGAAGACATATATATATCTACAGATCTAACATTGTTGGGTTGATGTTTAGACGAGTTGTATATACATTATGTACACAGCCATGTATCATCATCATTGATGGCGATCCGATGGATACATCTGTTGTAGAGTTGTCACTGACTCAGACGTACTTATAAATATAATTATTTTCTGTGACTGTATATTACATTAATTTGTAGGATCCTTTACTATAGATAATTTAGCTGATCTGTAACATAAACATCTTCATGCCTTATATATCATGTACTGTAGTACGCCGCTAGATTAAAACTGACGAGGAAAGGTAACACACGGCCAGCGAAAGCTCTTTTTTTAGAGCCCAGATGGTCGTGTGGTCTAGCGGGACGGCTGCAGTGCAGGCGATTTGGTGTCACGATATCACAGTAGCATGGGTTCGAATCCCGGCGAGGGAAGAACCAAAAATTTGCGAAAGCAAATTTACAGGTCTAACATTGTTAGATCTGTAAATTTGCTTGTTGTTGGATCTGTAAATTTGCTTTCGCATATATATATATATAACTCGTCTAAACATCAACCCAACAATGTTAGATCTGTAAATTTGCATTCGCAAGTTTTTGGTTCTTCCCTCACCGGGTTTGAACCCATGCTACTGTGATATCGTGACACGAAATCGCCTGCACTGCATATATATATATATATACGTCTGAGTCAGTGACAACTCTACAACAGATGTATCCATCGGATCGCCATCAATGATGGTGATACATGGCTGTGTACATAATGTATATACAACTCGTCTAAACATCAACCCAACAATGTTAGATCTGTAAATTTGCTTTCGCAAATTTTTGGTTCTTCCCTCGCCGGGATTCGAACCCATGCTACTGTGATATCGTGACACCAAATCGCCTGCACTGCAGCCGTCCCGCTAGACGAAAATTTTTAGTTCTTCCCTCGCCGGGTTTGAACCCATGCTACTGTGATATCGTGACACCAAATCGCCTGTACTGCATATATATAGGCAAGTTATTTTAATAACTTATTTTATGCAAACGACGAAAACCATTAATTCATTTCTTTTTGATTATTTTCATAATCCTTTGGGGAACCCCTGCATTACGCTCTTTTGACTGGATGCCCATTGGTTAGTTTCTTCACTATGTATCTTATTACACTTTCTTACTTATCTACAGATCGATAGTTTTGTAAACAAGATTTTTATTTTGAGATTTTATAAACTTTGGACTTTTATACCGACACAATGTTTGTTATGTGTAAGCAAGGAACTAGGTAAATTTTATTTAAGCATTCGTTCGTGCATGTTATTCCGTTTGAACTGATGAAGGCACGAATGTAGTGATGATGCAGCTCTCTCGATCGCCATCTTGGATATTTTATGTGCACGAACATAGATTATGAATATGTAAACATATCGTACACATTATAGGAACATTATGTAATAGTGTATTCCACAACAATGATCATGATGATATATACGATAAATCTTTTAAGCACTTGAGTTTTTGAACTTTTACCACTATGGTTGTAAGTCGGAATTTATTCAAGCTTTATGCGGAAGTTGATTTGTATGTTCGTTCTCGTCGTCCTAAATATTGACATCGTACCTAATGTTTTGATACTAATACAGTTTTATTTCACGTCTCACTCAAGCTTTTTCAAATGAACCAAAGTTACAACCTGTGTTTAATTACGCGTCATGTAGCTATAATATGAAATGGCATTGTTGGATTTTATACAAACTGTATTCAGAAGATGTTTCGTTGGTTCGCTCTACAGTAGTCGTTCTATTAACCGACTTTTTTTGTAAGGTATTGATAATACAAGAAACAAAAAATATGATTTTACGTCTCACTAAAGCTTTAACAAATTACCCAAAGCTACAACATTTGCTTTAATACAGCACAACGTAGTGGTAGATATATAGTGTGAAATGGCATTGGTGGATTTATTCCAACTTTATTTTGAAAGAGTGTTGTCTGTTCGTTTCTCATCGTCCTATAAATTGGCGTTTTATCGAATGTATTGATACTAAATAACAGCTTTATTACCTGTCTCACTTAAGCTTTAACAAATGACTTGAAGTTACAACCTAACCGGAATTATGCGTCACATACATGTACATGTAGATGAGTGTGTAATGACATTGGTAGATTTGAAACATATACAAACTTTATCCAGAGGACGTTTCGTTTGTTCGTTCTCATCATCAAGCTTTAACCAATAATTGAAAGTTAAACCTGGCTTTAATTCAGTGCAACTTAGTGGGAATGTAATGGTATTGGTGGAGGCACAGTGGACAAGTTGCAAAATAATGCAGCCTACATTATACAGTTTAAACCATCAGTGATCGATTTGAAAATAAAAGTAATGGCATGTGCGATGCAATCTTAAAACCTCATACATGCATAAGCATGTAGATTTGATGTGAGATTTATAAAATAAATTATAATTTTGTAAATTTTGTTTGTGTGAAAACTATTTTCATGAACAACCCCTGATTCAGTACAGATTGAAAAGTCAGAGAGAAAAGAATACAATTTAACTATACAAAATGCATATACATGTACATGTATTGTCATACAATATATTTGGTTAAAAGAATGAATAAAACTACAGGGACACTTACTGTATATTTGGGTTATTTTATTGAAGAAGCATCAATGGTTCATACATGTGTTGTTATGTTAAACATGTTAAATGTATTTGTTTAATAAGGTTTATATATTTGAATTTTAAAAAAAAAAACTAAAAAAAACATAATTTTTTAAAAACAAAATATTTAGTTAATCAGTTGATGTTTAATTAAACACTGTATCTATTTAGACCATGTTCATCATGTTCATATATATATATTCCTTTATAGAACATAAATTGGCATATATATTTAATTTAGTTAAACATTGTATATTAATTAAAGCTGCATGTACATGCACTTGTTCAATATTTGTTGGTTAAATATTATATACTCATGATACTTGTTCCATAGACATAATAGATTTATATAACGTATGTACACTGTATTTGTAAATTGATGTTCATAAAAGATTGATTGATAGGTGTTTCATCCCACTGTTGGTAATATACATGTACATGTACATATCGCTAGATGGAATAGAATTTTTAGATATACTCAATTTTCTATTTACATGTACTACCAATGTCAATAGAATATTCTAGTTTTGCATGTTAGATATATATAATGTATATACATTGTAGATTAGGTTGAACATGTTTATTTTCAATAGAATGTGATTTTTATATTTATACATTTTATTCAATTTAATTTAATGTATTTATTCTCAAAGAACATTTTTTATAAATACAATATGTATATACTTTTTATTTATATCATTTATTCATTCAATAGAATATGAATTTTATTTATTATTACAGATATATATATTTGATGTACACATTATACATGTATTTGTTCATTAAAATTTGATTTTTAGATACATACAATTTATGTAAACTAAATACAATGTTGCATGTTGGTAAAAGACCAATTTATATTACTTTTAAACCATGTATTTGGTCAATAGATGTTAGTAACAGACCACGGTTTTGGTCAATACATGTATATGTTTATTATAATACAGTATATTAACCATGTATTAGGTCCATGAGGTTGGTAACCAACTATGTTTTGTTTAATAGAATAAGATTGTTATGTATGATATGTATTTGTTCAAAAGAATATGAATTGATTTATAAAGATATGTACTTTTTATGAACAGAATCTATTTTTATTAAATAGAATTTATTTTATTTTTTGTTTTTGTTTTTTGTTTATTTGATACATACATTTAATACTGTGTGTGTTTTAATTTTGTTATTATACATGTATGTTTCGTTTTTGGTCATTTTATAGTATTCATTGTATATTATAGTAAAAGACCATGTATATGGTCATTATATGTTACATAGACCATAGTTTTGGTCAATAGATATTAGTAAAAGACCATAGTTTTTATCATTATATGTTACATAGACATGGTTTTGGTCGTTTGATATTATTATAGTAACAGACCATGTAATTGGTCATTATATGTTACGTGAGACCATGGTTTTGGTCGTTTGATATTATACATGTATATTATAGTAACAGACCATGTATTTGGTCATTATATGTTACATGAGACCATAGTTTTTGGTCGTTTGATATTATATTATAGTAACAGACCATGTATTTGGTCATTATATATTACGTAGACCATGGTTTTGGTCAATAGATATTAGTAACAGACCATGTATTTGGTCATTATATGTCACGTAGACCATGGTTTTGGTCGTTTTGTATTATATATTATAGTAAAAGACCATGTATTTGGTCATTATTGTTACGTAGACCATGGTTTTGGTCTTTTGATATTATTATAGTAACAGACCATGTATTTGGTCATTATATGTTATGTAGAGATCATGGTTTTGGTCGTTTGATATTATATATTATTGTAACAGACCATGTATTTGGTCATTATAGGTTACTTAGAGACCATGGTTTTGGTCGTTTGATATTATTATAGTAACAGACCATGTTTTTTATTTTTGTCATTATATGTTACATAGACCATGGTTTTGGTCAATTGATATTATATATTATAGTAACAGACCATGTATTTGGTCATTATATGTTACGTAGACCATGGTTTTGGTCATTTGATATTATTATAGTAACAGACCATGTATTTGGTCATTATATGTTACGTAGACCATGGTTTTGGTCATTTGATATTATTATAGTAACAGACCATGTATTTGGTCATTATATGTTACGTAGACCATGGTTTTGGTCATTTGATATTATTATAGTAACAGACCATGTATTTGGTCATTATGTTACGTAGACCATGGTTTTGGTCATTTGATATTATTATAGTAACAGACCATGTATTTGGTCATTATATGTTACGTAGACCATGGTTTTGGTCGTTTTATATTATATATTATAGTAACAGACCATGTATTTGGTCATTATATGTTACGTAGACCATGGTTTTGGTCATTTGATATTATTATAGTAACAGACCATGTATTTGGTCATTATATGTTACGTGGACCATGGTTTTGGTCATTTGATATTATTATAGTAACAGACCATGTATTTGGTCATTATATGTTACGTAGAGACCATGGTTTTGGTCGTTTGATATTTTTATAGTAACAGACTATGTATTTGGTGATTATATGTTACGTAGACCATGGTTTTGGTCAATAGATATTACTTTTAGACCATGTATTTTGTCAATAGATATTACTTTTAGACCATGTATTTGGTCAATAGATATATATATATAAGTACGTCTGAGTCAGTGACAACTCTACAACAGATGTATGCATCGGATCGCCATCAATGATGGTGATACATGGCTGTGTACATAATATATATACAACTCGTCTAAACATCAACCCAACAATGTTAGATCTGTAAATTATATATATATATATATATATATATATATATATATATATATATGAATAAATGACTGCACTCATCATCACGCATCGTTTGTTAGTGTAAATAAAAAAAGTTCGTGCGGAATAAATAAATACCTATCTCGTTTATGTTTTAATTAGGATGGTTATTTAAGCATCCAAAATTATACAAACGGTCAGACAACGGTCGAATTGATTTCAGGTCAACTCTCATAATGGTAGTAACAATTTATGACCTGTATATAAAAGAAATATTTCAAAAAAGAAAGTTTACATTAGGAAAAATGTATACACGTACGCACTTCGTATGTAGGTATGCAATTTTTGTCTCGCCTTGACGGAGCAAAAAAGCGAGACATAGGTATGCTGTTTCCGGCGGCGACGGCGACGTCGTCAACAATGTATTAGTTTGTTATAAGGTCTTGTTTATGGTGAACCACAAGTGGTATGTCATTCATATTTGGTATGCAGTTGTATAAGCATTAAATTTTGCCCCGCCCCCTTAGTCATGGTCTATTGACTTTGAAATTTTTTCACAGTTATCATGTATTAGTTTGTGATTTGGTCAGTCCAATGTAAATTAGTATTCAGTTGTATAAGCATTGGCACATCTCATTTCCATGAAGAATATTTGGCCTCGCCCCTAAGTCACAGTCTAATGACTTTGAAACTTATCTTAGTTTACATGCATTAGTTTCCATTGATATTATTTAGCCCCACCCCCTCTACATGGTGCATTGACTTTGAAACTTTTACATAGTTTACAAGTTAATGTTTGTATTTAGGTTTGGGAACTACTTATACTATATAATAAGTCAATGGTATTTGGTATGCAGTTGTATTAGCATTTGCACATCTCATGTACATGGAGATCGTTGACCCATGTAACTCAGTCGTGGCTCATTGACTTTTTATATTTGCATAACTTGTGTAAGATGTTAAAGTATTGCTATAATTGTGATTTCAACATTTGCAAAATCAAAATTAAAAAAGGCGAGACATTTCTCTGTGATAACAGTTTATTTATGAATGTGAATAGTAAAAGTGTAAAACATGTGTGAGGAGAGATTGGTATTCAAAGATTGTCGTTTATTGATGGCTACCATAAATAAAATAAACAATATATAAATAAAATAAAAAAATGGATGTTTTTTTTTAAATTTTGATATATTTAAATAGCTAGGGGCCTTTAGAGCTAACTATTCGGCGCAGTTTATGGTCGAAAGACTGGTGACGTGTTACATTATTTAGTGTATGTAGTGAAACTTCTATTTACAGTCGTTCCAAACTGATGCGTCGCTAGTGAGTTAAATCAAAAACACGTTTTCACGATCTTAGATCTTTAGAAACATGAATACGCGTCTTATCTGTAAATTTACCAGTTATGTCATATTCACGTTGGTTGACCCTTGTATGAGTCTCGATTTGCGTGGTGAGAAAATACGTTACCTATAATTCACAACACTGATTTCCTCTTTTTTAATTATTTCACATTGTGTAGTACCAGGGTCCTTTATAAGTTACTATATCATGTGTAGATATATGGGTTTTGCTCATTGTACAAGGCTTTCCGGTGACATATAACAGTTCATATTGTTTACTTTTTTTTTAATGGATAGTTACCACATTGGAAATACTACCAAATATCTTTATTCGTATTATTTTTGGTGTATGATTATTCTATTTACTCTCAATGGGAAAACACTAGTGAAAATCGTGTCAAAACATAAAACTTATCAGATACTAAACGATGAGAAATCCTAAAATGCATTGAAAATTCTGACTACTAGGAAATGTATGTATTAAAATATCAAAATAGAGTGAGGTTTAAATTATGATCTACTAACGTTATGTTTCGATTTCCTTGTACATGTAGGTACATAAATATAAGTGTTCAGAACTTTTGCTTAACAATTTTCCGTCCTTGTTTTAAAACGTACAAAATCAGATATTATCATCAGGACAAACATTTACATCTATTTATCTATTATATCAGGAAGTTTTTTTTCAGGTTGTGTCAGCTTCCTTTAATTCCTAATTTTAATAACTGAAGCAATATTGTGAGGCAACCAGTTTAATTACAGCGGGACAGTGAAAACAGTAAGTTTTTTTTTGGACATTATAATGGAATTTAATACGATTGTTATACAAGTGAGAGGTTTTGCTCGCTAATCATGCTAAAACACCATGTTTAATTCAGCAATGCCTACATAACACACTTCAGAGTTCCTCAGTGTTTGTTTAATACCTTGATTTACGAGATTTGAACATCAGAAAACTACTGTCGCATTAATTTAATAGACACGACATGGTATTAATATCATATCAGAAAATATTACATAGGTTTTTTTTTAGATTTTCTTTCTTCACGTCCTTAAACTCCTAGTTTTAGTAGTGGTCCAAAGACGTACATATGCATATTGTAAGCAGTTTTGATGTCGTTGCTTTCTTAATCTCCAATTTGTTTAGTTGTTCAGAGTCAAATCATTGTAATCTATTCTTGGAATTAGCGTAAATGTTTATATACTTTTGGAAGTATCTGGTATTTAGAGGTTGATAATAAAAATGACGGACATAACAATAAGCTGTATTTGTCAATATACGCTATCATTTTGTAGAAGCTTAACACATTTTAATAAATAAAAGTAAACATACAGTTTGTTTCTTTTTTGGGGGCCAACGGTTATATCATTGTGTTCTTTTGATAAAATGAGTGAACAGTTTTCATTTATGTTTTTGGATTGAATGCAAACACTTTTTGTGTTCGTGCAATTGGTCTTCTTGGGTATTTTTTAAGGTTTGTTTTGGTTTTATGGGGTGATGCTGACCAAAACGCAATAATAAGTTAAAAATAAAGTGTGGTTATATTGGAAATGCCCGTCTGTTCATAACGTATGCTCTTGTTAATATTACCTATTGTATTCGACGATATTCTTTTGAACTGGTCAAACATCTTCAATATTATATGTTTACCTTGGTTATTTTAAATGATAAAAGTAAAGTAACAACACAAGTGTAAGATGCAATTGTAAGGAAATGTAACGCCAAACTATAAATTCTACATTTAAAAAAGTGTTGTACATGTAGGCTGTGTATTTATAGGATTTTTAATGACAATTCAGAATAATTGATTGTTGTTTGCTTAATGTCCAGTAGCAAATATTGCATGCATGTTCAGAAAGGATGGCAAATGAGAGTAATGGGCTCAAATTTTGTGTTTAAAAGGATTTTTTTTCTAAACATAACAGTATCTATTCGAACAACTACAACTCGGAAAGTGCTGATTAATATCAAGATGACGGTGTTATCAGATTTTATGAAAATATAAATAAATGATCAATAAAAATAATAACAGATTAAAATAATGTGATTCATACACAATTCCAAACGAGATACGTGATGTCTTGTCTTAGGCTCAGATATTAGTGTTGTACCGTGAAGTCTATTTTCACTTCCAGAATAACATCCATCATGGTGTTTTACCAAAGCAAACACATTCATAATTGTTATTGCAAGCGAATGATTCCATTAACATTGTTCTCTTCACGCTTCGCGTTTAAGTCGTCTCAATTTCTCTGAAAAACAATTTTTGTTATTTCAGCTTTTCAACGGTTTGAAGCAAATCAAAATTTTAGCGTAACTGTTTAATTAAAACAGTATTTGCACGTCGCTTTTCTTCTTGTGTCTAAAGTTGGTCTAAATCAATAATATATTTTTCTTCAAAGTACCAGTATTATATTTTTTAAAACTTAGTTATGATAGCATGTATATTAAGTTTAAAAAATAAGTTTGATACCTGGACTGATTATATATTCACTGAGAATCAGTAAAATTTTTTACATATTGAATAGTAGTATGAAGCTTTGAATTCATTGCATACGAAAAACCCATATCTTATGTACGCTTTCATATCTTCTATACAGGCATCATGGACTTAAACTACAGGACCCAACACAACAACTTCGATGTAAATTTGTTTCGAATGTGGAAAATATACGGGGTAAAATGTTTTCCGTACCGTGGAAAGCGTAGATTTACACCATTACTCTACCAATCTACAGATGGAGGGATGATTATTTCAAATGATGTTTTCGGACTGACAATCACGCAGTTTGAACGAATGTATAAAGCTTGTTTAGAAAGAAGGAAAACAAACGAACAGTGGATAATAAACCAAAGATATCCTGACAAATCCTCAAATGAATATTTGGAATACTTACAGAACTGCACATACAGCAAAAAAGGTAATTATAAAAAAGAAGTTGTGGTATGATTGCCAATGAGACAACTATCCACAAAAGACCAAATTGACACAGACATTAACAACTATAGGTCACCGTACGGCCTTCATCAAATACTTTGTTATGTCCTAACCCCTAGAAAATGACATGTATGTACTAGAACTAGATCTTCATGTTCCAGTTATACAAATAAAAATGCATGAAAGGAGAAAATATATCGATATTGAAATCGAACACCATATGCCAAAGACAAACAGACGATACCATGGCTTATCATAGAAGCGATAATAATAGAACGAAGATCACAAAATACTACACAGGTAACTAATGGCTGTGAATTACGGATCCCAGGTGCTCCGGATGTGATAGTTTGTGTTCAACTATATTGTTAGACTTCTCATGACCTGAACAATTTGATTATTGGTCGCGTTCCGTAATTCATAAACGCACACTAGAATTAGGTGTACTAAATTGACAAGGTAAGTACTGTCTGTAAAGTAAAACCCGTATTACACATTGACATTTCTTGTTAATTCCAGTTAACTGATGATTGACGTACTTTCTACAACTTTTAAAATTTTGTCATATGAAAATGTATACATCGATTCGCAACAATAACATTGAATACAATATAATTTTAGTATTAACTTAAAGATAGAAGTTAAATCTACATATTAAGTCATAAAATCACAACAAACTAGTTGCGCCTTAATCGCTTTCAACCCACTAAGAAAAAGTTTAAACCCCAAATTCGACCAGGGCTTTATATCCATACGGCTAAAACTTAGTGATTGCAATAGGTCAACAGTTTATAAGTAGTATATATTTACAGTACATGAACGTATCAACATTTAAAATTCTAATACAAGTGAATTTACTACAAGTAACCGGACGATCGATTTTGTAATCTCCATGACATAGTAACCAACATAATTAGTGTGCTTCCATTGGATGTAAAATGAAATAACGATACCTGGCTTAAGATATAAGATCGGCTGGAATAAATGTCGGGGATAGGACTATCTATGTGCTAACGTCATGATACGGTTTTGTGAAAAATAAGCAAATCAATATTTCTTTTATAGATCACTTGCTTTGGCCTGGAAAAGACCCAAAGGAGAAATACTTATACCAAAACTTAGTTGAAACAGTTGGCACTGAAATAGATATACGAAGTAGACAACGATTATGTATCATAGATATGATTTATAATTCAAGCTATACTTGTAGTACACGAATAACAAGTGGAAGTTTGGCAGAAGGACTAGATTTACCTGGCAGTGACATAGATATAATGTACATAATGCATCATGTTGACGTTATAAACAATATAAAGAATATTAAACACATAATAATCGCACTACACTGGTTATGGAAACAGATATGGAGCATCCTGGATTTGCTAGACTCAAATTGATAGCAGGTGGAGAGGGGGACACGGGCTCTATTTTATTTAAAAGTACTATTACAGGTATATATTTATCCGCGAATGCCTATGTTAATGATATAAAACGACGCAGTTATCATTTCAACTTTTCTTCACATGGCCCTTGTTTATCAACCAAAAGTGAGACTTATGATTTTGCATACTGCCTACGTAGTAAATATTTACCTGATACCGCACTTCGATGGGCATGTCGCTATCGACAGCAGTGGCCCCCTAATTCCGTAATTGACAAGATTCAAATATATGGATGTTTGTTAGTACCTATAGGACCTAAGATCGCATCAGATTGTAATTTATTATGGAGATTATCTTTCTCCGTAGCAGAAAAACAACTTGTTCATTCGTTTAATTTCTTTCCACTCTTATGCTACGGTCTTCTAAAATTAACATTAAAGTGTTGGATCAACACAGACGAGGATGTCAAAGATTTATTGTGTTCTTACTTTATGAAGACGGTTTTATTCTGGGTATCAGAAGAAGTGGATATTGAAACATTTCAAATACCTAAACTATTTGTTTGTTTTTCTCTCTGCCTTGATAAACTAATATCATGGATACATAAATGTTACTGTCCGAACTTCTTTATACCTGAACATAACATGTTCATAGGAAAGATCGATCAGAATAATAATAAAATACTGCTCAATGCGTTATATAATATTAAGAGTGGAGGAATTGATGGATTGATCAAAAAAATATTTTCGCCTGACTATGGTAATCATCGTTTATTAAAAACAAAGAATGAAGCTTCGTTCATTAAGTTAGACTATTTATTTTACAGGATTCGTGGAGGGTTGAGGTCTCCAAAAAACATTTCAAGTTGTTATAAAATACTGGCATGCATTGAATCTTTACTAATTAAGGAATCGTCTGCATTTGCTATTGATGTGTGTAATTTTTATAATGCACAAATCAGTCAATATATAGCGCAGCTACTACCACCACCAGACACAATAAACAAAGAGTACCTCATTCACAAACGTTATCATAGATATTTACAAGACGGTATAAAGACAGATGCAGTGTCGGGTTGGTTGTTATACGCGTCGTTTTACTATGTAACAGGACATTACAACGTAACACTCAGCCTAGCAGATTATGTTCTATCAAGATGTACAACTGATATTGTGTATGCAGCCTATTTGAACTATCCCGATGAAATGGATAAATACAGACGAAATGTACATTCTACAATGCCATTGTATGAAAAGATGCAAAATGCCACTATAGACATGGTTGAGTACTTACAGCATTCATCATTGATCCCAAAAGAATTACAGTTGATGTCCAAAGACGTCAACGAATTCCAAATACCGCCTGTTGTTATGTCTCACTGTCTAAGATTTCTATGTTATCATCATCTTGGAAATACGTCCAACAGAGGGCAGGCATTACGTGATTTAAATTTACCTGTGAAATATAAGTATTTTATTCCAGATCGTTCATTATCTTATTCGTTGAACATTCTTGGGATTTGCTATGAGACATCAGGCGATAAAGACACCCGGCCCGCAAATAAGGATACCAAAACTTATTGACTTCTTGTATAAACTTCATCGTTATCATGAAACATTTTCAGACTAATATTCATTTACGTGTTACATCGACTTGTTCAGGTGTTACATATTTGTTTTTCGTTCATTTTTTTTATAGAAACAAGGCCGTTAGTTTTCTCGTTTGAATTGTTTTACATTTTCATATCGGGCCTTTTATATCTGACTATGCGGTATGGGCTTTGCTCATTGTTGAAGGCCGTACGGTGATCTATAATTGTTAATGTCTGTGTCATGTTGGTTTCTTGTGGACAGTTGTCTCATTGGCAATCATATCTTCTTTTTTTATATTTGTACTGTGTATGGTGTTTCTTATACATTGTTACACATGATAAAACAATATTGATACAATAAAGATCTAACTTGTACGTCCTCATTCTGCATTTAATTACGCAATATGTATTTAACAGATTGAAGTAGTAAATATTTCCTGAAATACTCAAATTTGTTGAATAGTTTAACAACAGCACCCCTCCCCTGGATGGATCGCCATCATTGCCGTGGTCGAAGGGCTTGCATGTCTAAGTTACCCTTAAAGCTATGGCAGGTGAAGCATCGTCTCCTGGCAGGGTCAACCATGCTGGACAGGTCGAAGTATAGTTATCAAATAGAGCGATCCGTACATCATACGAGTTGTCCGAAGATATAAATAAACTAGTTATTCAAATTTTTAACCTTTATCTTATATGTTATTTCTCACAACAGTTTAATGGGGAATAGAAATATGGTAACTTTAATTAAGAAGTCAAAAGGTATTGGGTATCCATACATGACACAAAATCAGTACATGCAGAACACAATAAAAACACACAAAAAGCAAAGTAACAGCGCTTTTATTGCTGTTCGTCATCTCCAAGTCACATTAAGGCCTTCGTCAGGGAGCAACAACAAAAAAACCAAACAATACCCTTACTACACTGCACGTTTACGACGGCTCCCAGTTGAAGTTTGAGCGGAATTCTTTGAAAACAATTCGGAAGAATTTCTAAAATGTAACGCCACGAGTTTGTGCCCGGTAAACGAATAACATACTTGAAAATAGTACATATTTAAGGTAAATCATAAGTTTAGACTTTTTGAAACAGAAGTTTTTTACAATTTGCCAAAATGAAGATTTTACTATGCTTTTTTCAAAAATATAATAAAAAGTATGGGTCACCGTGCTATTTTTCATGCCATGACACGTTGAAAATTGCCAAAATTTGGTCAGGTTGTTCATAAAAAACACATTTGTGTGCATAACAACATTTCTATGAGATGGCGGTATACCATAAATCTACCTTAAAACAAAAAAGTTAAGCAATTAAGGTATCAAATGAAAGGTTAAGGACTGGTGATCCTTGAAAAAAAATGTATGAATGAATTCCTAAATTGAGGGCATGTATTTCATTTTGCTCAGATATGAAGTAATTGGTTTGGTGTATCCAAAGGTTCAAAGTCCTTTGGGAGTTCTTGCGATTCAATCTCTTTATATTTTTGCACTGACTTGTACATGTTGTATCTTCCTTATGAATTTGGATATTCGATAAGTTTGACAAAAAAACTTCAATTTTAAAAAAAAAATTAGGATTTTCTTATCCCAGGAATTGATTACCTTAGCCCTATTTGGCAAAACTTTTTGAGTCATCAATGCTCTTAAATTTTGTACTTGTTTGGCTTTATAACTATTTTTATCTGAGCGTCACTGGTGAGTCTTATATAGACGAAACGCGCGTCTGGTGTATTAAATTATAATACTGGTACCTTTGATAACTATTTACAACACTGGTTCGATACCACTGCTGGAGGACGATAAGTCTTCGAGAGTATCACCAGTTAAGTATATGCACTTCGTTGACATGAATATCTATTATATGGGCATTTTAATAAATTTCCTGTTGACAAAACTTAAAATTTTTCGAAAAACTAAGGATTTTTTTTATCCCAGGAATAGATTACCTTAGCCCTATTTGGCACAACGTTTTGTAATTTTTGATCATCAAAGCTCTTCAACTTTGTACTTGTTTGGCTTTATAATTACATTGATCTAAGCGTCACTGATGAGTCTTATGTAGACGAAACGCGCATCTGGCGTATTACATTATAATCCTGGTACCTTTGAGAACTATTTGTTCATCTGGTGTAATACGGAGGCCATGAAACTAGAGTATCTAAGCCATGAAGACGTTGCGTTTTAGACTGTCATGCAACAGGATACCTTCGGACACTCAAATAGTTGTTAGAAGGGTTTGTAACGTGCAAAGATCGTGGCACTCTCTAGGCTAGGTATCGGATGCAACGTCTCTATTTTGACGGGACGTTGTTGTGATTTCATACACCCTGCATAACAAAACTGATGTTCCACTTTAGGTTTAAATAAGAGTCGGAAGACCACGTGATGACCATATGGGTAGCTTTTGGTTGGGTTAATTTGCTAAACTTTCTTCTAGGGATGTTTTTTGTCGTTAACATTTTGACCATGGCAATGTCTTTTTTGTCGACATGCGTTTTTATCTTTGTTGTCGCTTTGGTATAATTCCAGCCTCCTTTTAAATAAAGGTAAATGAAGTTGAATCATACATATATAAGATTTGAAATAACTTTAACCTTTCAACTTATTCGTATACATTTTGTAGTTTGTTAATGTGTTGTTCAGTTACGCTATTGTCCGAGGTAAGAAGGAGGGGGCGCTCGCTTACATGTTTAACCCCGCCATATCTTGTATGTGCCTGTCCTAATTCAGGAGCCTGTTATTCAGTGGTTGTCGTGTGTTGCTGTATATTATATTTGTATTTTTTTTTTACATAAATCACCCCGCTTGTTTTCTCTTTTCAATTGTTTTACATTTGTCATTTCGCGCCCTTTTACAGCTGACTATGCGGTATGGGGTTCACTCATTTTTGAAGGCCGTACGATGACCTATATGTGTTAACTTCTATGTCATTTGGTCTCGGGTGGAGAGTTGTCTCATGGGCAATTATACCACATCTTGTTAATATAATATTACTAAATTAATACCGAACCGGTTTCGTTTATAATGTGTCATTTAAACTTCACAGATGTTTATGAACTAAAGAACGCCAAATAATTTCTGAAACGATGACACGTTCTGATTATTCTTAACATATAAAGTCGTTTTATGTTATCAAATAAAAATTCACTGTAGCATTATTGACCTAAATCCTGTGTGCTTGTATAGAAATTTTAAAGTACACGGATATCATTTTAATCTAATCGCAAGCAAATGCATGATAAACTGTTAATAACGATATACTTTACGTTTCCTTAGGAAAATATTTTCTATTATTTGAATGGACAAAAATCACTTACACTTTATTAACTAAATGTAGAACAAAAATCTGTTCTGATGATATTAGCGAAGGATGAGTAGAATTCACTCTTTACTTTGTAAAGACAGATGAAGTCAACAAAATTCAAACATAATTGAAGGGTTTGCAATTTCAGAGGCAAAACATTTAATTACTGTTACAAATCCTCACCCCCCTTTTTTTGACGAGAGGATTGCAGTTACGGCATAAGAACATATCCGCTATCATCTGTGAAACGGATATTCCATAACGGTCAACCAATTCGTGATGGCGTCCGTAAAATTTACGAAGGGATGATTTCTAATTCACCATATGGAACTCTTGGTTTAATAGCTTCCCTTTAAGCAGCAACCCTCTATCAAGGAAGTCATGATAGGAATATAAGTAAACTGTATAGGCCATTTTGATCTGAACAGCTCTTAAAGAACTGAAAACATAAATAATTATGCAATGTTTTATCATTCAGTTAATGTTATTTACTTGCTAAATTTAGTACTGCTTAAACGATTTGTGGTTTATTTTACCCAATAAACCGAGGTGGTCTCAGGTGGGGAATTGTCTCATGGGCAATTATACCACATCTTGTTAATTTAATATTACTAAATTACTACCGAACCGGTTTCGTTTATAATGTATCATTTAAACTTCACGGATGTTTATGAACCAAAGAACGCCAAATAATTTCTGAAACCATGACATGTTCTGATTATTCTTAACATATAAAGTCGTTTTATGTTATCAAATAAATATTCACTGTAGCATTATTGACCTAAATCCTGTTTGCTTGTATAGAAATTTTAAAGTACACGGATATCATTTTAATCTAACCGCAAGCAAATGCATGATAAACTATTTATAACGATATACTTTATGTTTCCTTAGGAAAATATTTTCTATTATTTGAATGGACAAAAATAACTTACACTTTATTAACTAAATGTAGAACAAAAATTTTTTCTGATGAAATTAGCGAAGGATGAGTAGTATTCACTTTTTTTTACTTTGTAAAGACAGATGAAGTCAACAAAATTCAAACATAATTGAAGGGATTGCAATTTCAGAGGCAAAACATTTAATTACTGTTACAAATCCTCACCCCCCCTCTTTTTGACGAGAGGATTGCAGTTACGGCATAAGAACATATCCGCTATCATCTGTGAAACGGCTATTCCATAACGGTCAACCAATTCGTGATGGCGTCCGTAAAATTTACGAAGGGATGATTTCTAATTCACCATTTGGAACTCTTGGTTAAATAGCGTCCTTTTAAGCAGCAACCCTCTATCAAGGAAGTCATGATAGGAAATATAAGTAAACTGTATAGGCCATTTTGATCTGAACAGGTCTTAAAGCACTGATAAAATAAGTAGTTAAGCAATGTTTTATCATTGAGTTAATGTTATTTACTTGCTAAATTTAGTACTGCTTAAACGACTTGTGGTTTATTTTACCCAATAAACCCACACAAGTGAGTACCCTGCAAATCGACAGTTTATGAAAAGATGTCTGGTAATAGAAAATGTTATTGCAAATCAGAACTGCTTAATTCCAGAATACGATTATTATGCAGTGCATATCACAAGTTTGTTTTAATGAGTCGATTATTTTTTATTAAGATAAGTAAGCAGGATACACAATATCATTAAACATTGTCGTCTACATACGCTATGCTTTTTAAATGTAGAATTAATGTTTACCGTCATACCTGACTACATATTAATGTCGCATGGATTTTTCGTTTGGCTACCTTATTCTTAGTTTCATATCACGTAATCAAATACCTGGATTATACATGAACAAATATATACCCTTTAGACATGGAGTACACACCAGTATTTATCAATGCTATGTTCGTTTTACTTAATGGTGTAAACGTATATAAAAATGAACGAAGAACAGCGGACATCTCGACCACGCATGATGGAACAGGTAATTAAACATGAAAATAAAGACATCTGTACAGATAAGGAACAGATATATTGTACATTTTTATATATCATTGGTCCAATGTTGTAAGCCAAAGTTGTCCGTCACACTTTATTTTACGTTAACAACTTTGCTTAAATTACATATGACAAAAGCTAGGAATTTTAAGGAAACATATAGTTTATAGATATGGACTACACACCAGTATTTATTAACATATATGCTTTAGTCATAGTACTAACGGCTATATACGTATACAAAAATGAAAGAAAAATGGTGGACATTTCGATGAGGCATGATGTAACAGGTAATGGAAACCAGAATCACTTTAAATCAAATCAGGTAAATACAATGTGTTATTATGAAATAATTTTATTTCAAACATATATTGTAAATTTGTAAAGGTTGAACAAGTGGCTTAAACCACAGATGTCCCCATTTGTCATTAGATTTTAGTTTTTCATTGAGATATTGTTCTGCTTGTTAAGAATGAAACATGTTATTACCAAAAACTACTGATTTTTAAAAAGAAATAATTTAATTTTGGATGGAACGCATCTTCTGATTGACTGCTGTCTTTTGTCTATCAGCTTATACACATAATTTTGTCATGTCCATTGTGACGTCATCAACGTTTTTTCATGATTTACCCGGTTTTAAAGTGGAATTTAGAATTTAATTATAATGAATGACTGTAATATGTTTTCTGTCTATTCGAGATAACACCAACAATGTGATGCACACTTTCGAATAACCCGCAATAACAATTTGATGTTATTTCTCCATAGACAGAAAAAATATTTTAGTCATTCTTTAAATATTTTTGAACAAATACCTTTGCTGCACGTAATATATATTTACAGGAGTGGCATACATCAGATGGGGTAAAAAGCTATGTGATGGACCCAACACAGAAACAATATATTCAGGTAAATCTGTATAATAATTGTTATCCTAGATAATGTCAATCCTACGGTGGATCGCTATCCTTGCCGTGGTCGGGGGGCTTGCGTGTCTCAGTGACCCCAAAAACTATGCCAGCTGGAGCTTCGTCTCCTCGTAGGGTAACCCATGCTGGACAGGTCGAAGGGTAGAGACCAGACTAAAGTGATCCGAACATCGTGAGATGCCCGATGTTTTGAATAAAATAGGCTCTCCAACCCGTTTACCGTGGGTTGCTACCCGTGTCGGTGGTTGACGAGATCTTTGTGGATGAAGGCTATAGGTCAGAAAATACCCGGACGAACGAGACTATAGTTCAATAAGCTGCTTTGGCTCCGATATCATCTAAACGGGAGGTCGGATGGACCCTGTTCGATCAATCGGCTTGTCATGTCGAGCCCTTCAGTTAATCCTCAACAATAAGCTTTCTTGTAACAATTTTCATTATAAACACATGTGTTTTAAATTGAGCTTTTTATATTTCGGATAACTGAAGAAGGAGATGGCTCATGGGTCAATCAAGTGGTACGCTTTCTATTTCGCGTGATGGATACGCTCTGCTTGAGTATACTATTCTTGGAACATCTGGTGCTTTCCGCAGTGGATCTTATGTGCTGATTTTGAGGACCAGCTACATTATATTTGGAGCTCGTTTTAAGCATTAGCACTTGATCCTGGTTCGCCAAGGGAACACAGCATCGCCCTGGTAGGCACACCGAGGTGGGTGGATGACAAGAATGGTGAATCTTTCTCCTTTCATATGGCACAACAAAACCAACCCTCTAAATCAGCTTTAATACATAAAAAAAGAAAATGTGATGATTCAGTGCCATGTCCACTGGTATTAAAGAGATAATAGTAACTGCAATTACGATTATCCCAATATGGCGACGGTAGATATAGGTAAAATCTTTACACTCATTTTTCTTAAATGTAGCATGCTTTTGTCAATAGTTACTCAGCTGCAAGGTTTATCTATACCATTAAATCATATTTGAATCGTAACGGTGCACTGGAATCGTCTGAGCGCTTTGAAAATTGCCGTTGAAAAATTCGGTATGATAATCGTAATTTTTCTTCTTTGATAATCGTAATTTTCTTTATCGGATAATAGTAACTGAAACATAATAAATGTGTCTTTCAGCATTTCAATGGTATTTTGTGTGTTAAAAATGCAAATGTCAAGTTTAACGATGACATAATAATAAATGAAGAAACTTACAGGTTAATATCTAGGACAAATTTACCTATATATATATATATATATATACAGTCATGGGACTAAAGTGAGTTCCCAGTAAAAAAAAGTCCTATCATTTCAACTTGTATATCTATTTATAGCTGACAACAATATGCATAACCTTTTAGTTTAAACATATTTTACTTGCAAAAGTAGCAAAAGGGATTGGACACAAGTTATAACAACATTAGAGACGTCCTCTCCCAATATAAATATAAACACAAAGTACATTAGATAATGGCGAAAAAAACACAACATAGTAGTAATGCATGTAATACATACTTCAAACAAAAATTAGAAATAAAAAGAAAAAAGAAAAAAAAATACAATATAATACGGAATAATAATGAAACAACTAGACTGAAGTGAAAGGTTGTAAAGTAGAAATTTAGAATGTTAATTGACTGCTTTAAATCTTTGTGTTATTCTGATATAAGATTGTACGGACTCAAAATGTCTTTGTTTTGCTGAAAAGAAAGGTCACCGTCACCAGCTAAAAGAAGCTCAATGGATATAGCATAACTTTCTAATTTTGAAAACAGTATTTCTCTGGCTTCGTTGTGAAGAGCGCACTGTAAAAAATAGTGTATACTATCTTCAACAGGGTGGCCACAGCTGCATGCGGGACTGGGTTTAATATTAACACGATGTAAATCTGAATTTAAAGAACTGCACATATTTCTCAAACGTGTATGAATGATATTAATTTTCTATCCCCACAACTAAAATAGGAAGGTGGCTGTATCAATTTGGACTTCATCTTTCGTTTAAAAATATTTATGTTTTGGACGTACGTATGTCGGGGGGAAGGCTATTCCATTCAAAAGTGGTGGATGGGAAAAAGGATTTTCTAGTTATGTCTAGTCTATAACCGGGTACTACATAATTATTACTGTTTCGCAAATCGTAGTTAGATACTTGACCAACAAGCGGGGGCATTAAATCACAGAGATAATCAGGGGCAGTCTCATTATGTATAGAATAGAACATATTGAGCATTCTGGATTTTCTTCTGTTCACAAGCAATTGCCAGCCAGTTTCAAAATATATAGCTTCCCGACTAGCAAACACGGGCAACCCAGTTACTAACCTCCCTGCTTCTAACTGAACATGTTCTAAATTGTCGGCTTCTTGTTGAGTACAACCATCCCATAACTCACATGCATATTCCATAACGGGTCTTACAAAAGTTAAATATATACGAGCAAGATAATTTCTATTCAATACATATTTCAATTTTTTAAGAACATTTAATCTCGTGCTTGCACACTTTAAAATATTTTCTATATGTGTATGGAATTTATCATTGGAATCAAAAGTAATCCCTAAGTGTTTATGACAGGAGACAAATTCTACTAATTGGTTTTGAAATTCTATTTCAATATCATCTAGGGAAGTATGGCAGGAGAATATCATAGCCTTTGTCTTATTAGGGTTAAAGTTAATAAGCCAATCTTTAGACCATACTGAAATTTGTTCTAAATCGCTGTTTAAGACATCCTCTATAGTGTAAGGGTTATTGCTGGAATAAGAAAGAGATGTATCATCAGCAAACAATCGAGTGAGACTTGTCAAATTATCAGCTATGTCATTTACATAAATAAGAAATAGTAGGGGACCTAATACAGAGCCTTGCGGAACTCCTGCATTAGTATTATCAAAAGGCGAATAGGCATTTGAAACGAAAACGCTTTGTTTTCTATTTGAAATATAGCTTTTAAACCATTTATACAGATTTCCATCAATACCATACGCTTTTAGTTTTATTAAGAGGCCACTATGCCATACCCTATCAAAAGCTTTAGAGGTATCACATAATATAAGAGATGTTATACAGCGATCATCAAGTGACATGCATATCCTATAATAAATTTCTATTAGCTGGTGAACCTTTTGATATATACATGTACCTGTTAAAGATACGGAAAATGAAGCAGTTGTCGAGACAGCTATTGTGGTAAGTAGATATTTTGATTTTTTTCAAAGTTTCAATGTTGTGTGCGCGTTTAAGTCCGTTTTTGTTTGTTCTTTTTAGGGGGAGGGGGAGGGGGGATTAGCTATATCCCATATCCCAAAAGTGCAATCCTTTCAATTCATTGCTCAAAATGAAAGTCACGTATACCACATTTTCATATGTCATATATATGTTTTGCCTCCAATATCACGTTTATATTAAAATTCTGCGCGAAATGAACAAAAGTTTCCGTCAATAACTTTATAACTGCATTATCGGATTTAACAGTTGATACCTTTATCGGTAGATATGAGTGTTCATATTTCCCTTTTCCTTATAATTCAATAAATATAGCCGTCCATTTTTTTCCCTTTGATTCCCTTTTTTCTATTTTATACTGATATAATATATGATTTTAAAATTTTACTTCAAATGTTTTGATCAAATACCCATGTATTTTAGGACGTTTCTTTAAACAGTGTGTATGGTAAAGGATCTAAAATAGTTACAGTTTATTGTTACTATTGTTTATTGTTACTTGTGTTTATTGTTACTTTTGTTTATAGTTACTTTTGTTTTTTGTTTTTTTTAGCCTTACCTATAGTCTTAATACGAAGCACTTGACGGACTGAAAAAAACACACACAAATATGTATATTGATAAATAACATCAGAAGGCATAACATGTACATCATCACAGTCGGAACTTGTTTAATTACAAAGATTTTTATAGATTTTAAAACAAATATTTTGTGCTTCAGAAAAATACATGACAATTAGGTTAGGCTAATTTTTGTTTTCATTTAATAGAAAATAACTTATTGTATGGCAAGTATGCAAATACAAAAATTTTCCTTGTTTAGTACCTTCAATATTTGTCTCTACAATATCTTCCATGCATATGTATGCATCATACTTTTCATATACCGAGTATTTATGAATTTTTGAATTAGTTTGTTTCTAATATTGCGGAATATGCGTTATTTTATTCTCCACTTTGCAGTCATTCTTTGAATAAGTATTCCTTGTAAGACAATTTAAAGCCACATCAACTTCAATTCTTCATTTTAGGGCTTTTGGCCAAACTTTAAGAGAACACAAATCCATGTTTGTCAAAGAACTCCACGTTACTTAATTTCATAATACACAAAAAATCCCAACCTTTCTCTATTCTTATATAGCATTAACTGTTTAAAGGATGTCATATTGTTATAATTCAAAATTAAATTTGTGTTGTTTATAGTTATTTTCTGAGATATCGAAATTTCAGTGACAGTCATGAAGTAGCTAAAATGCCAAAAAAATATGGTATGGTTAACAACGAGACAACTTTCCACAAGAGACCAACATGACTCAGATATTAACAAAAATAGGTCACCGTACGGCCTTCAACAATGAGCAAAGACCATACGGCATAGACAGCTATAAAAGGCTCCGAAATGACAATGTAAAACACTTTAGACGAGAAAACTAACGGCATTATTTATTAAAAAAACTAAATTTTATTATATACTAGTATGTAGATATGGGAAGATGTGGTGTGAGTGCCAATGAGACATGCAACTCTCTATCCAAATAACAATTTATAAAAAGGTAAACCATTATAGGTCAATGTACGGCCTTCAACACGGAGCCTTGGCTCACACCGAACAACAAGCTATAAAGGGCCCCAAAATTACTAGTGTAAAAAAACAATAGCATAACATCACAACATAGAAAAACCCACGTTAAAATATCAATTGGCAGACTTAACTCAATCAAAAAACATAAATTAATACACATATGTAGCTGTTTTCCTAAGAACTGTTAATAATATATGCATAAAAAGAAATGTCATAAGATGTTGGAACGTTTCGTAAATAATTCATCGACATAACTTCATTATATGCTATTAGATATATGTTTTAAGTGTCAATATCAATAAAACACTTTCCAGTTACGATTATCTTTCCATTTTTAAATACCATAATTACGATTATCTTTTTTTCCGAGTTACGATTATCATCCCGAATTTTTCGACGGCAATTTTCAAAGCGCTTAGACTAATCCAGTGCACCTTTACGATTCAAATATGATGTACTGGTATAGATAAACCTTGCAAAAAAAAAGTTTCAAAAATGAGATCTGGCAGTTTGTTGGATGAATGTTCCAACAAAAGTCAATCAACAAATTTGCTTACAATGACTACAATTACAAACTTTCCTGTTTCTGCCTCTCCTCACAACAGTTTGAACAGCTGTAAGGGGATCATTCGAGACAGAAGTCAATACCTTGGTGACCTTACCGTGGAAGAAATTGTTGAGGAACTTTCAAGCCAAGGTGTAACTGATGTTGTCAGATTTCAAATAAAAAAGAATGGAAATATAATCAAATTAAATACATATCTTTTGACCTTTAGAACTCCAACTCCTCCTCCATCTATAACTTTAAGGTTGCTTCGGAATCAGAGTTGACATGTTTATCTCTAACCCAATTCGATGCTTTACTTGTCAAAAGTTTGGTAATAGAAGCAAACAATGCCGTGGTACGCAGAGATGCTCCAAGTGTTCTGACGAAGGACACGAGGGAACAAACTGTAACTCTGAATCTTCTAAATGCGTAAACTGGGGTGAATCCCATTTTCATCGTCTAGGGACTGCCGTGTTTACCTTAAAAAAAATATTATTAAAATTAAAACAGAAAGAAACATCAGTTACCCAGAAACTTAACAGATAGCTTCTGTTTTGAATGATATCCTTGTTTCAAACAGACCATCATACGCCAACAAAGTTGTCCGCTCATTCAGTCACGAGAATACACAAACTCACATGACTTGGCCAATTAATGCGGACACATTTACAATGCTGCCTGTTGAAACAGAACCTAACGATAAAATATTAATTCCAAGAAAACCAAATCTTCCAAAACCAGTACTCGGCCAACTCAATCTTCCCTATCATCACAAAAAACATGAAAAAAAGAATTCAAATAAAAAAGAAACAGTTAAATCAGGTAAATCTATCTGGGATCTTCCCAGTGACATAGATGATTCTTCCACCTCAAATAGTCTTCCTTCATCTTTGCATCTAAGAAGTTATCTACTTCATCCAGTACAAAGTCTACTAGAGCTCCATCTCCTCTTCGTTCTACAGAAAAGAAGGATGTCCAAAAGAAGCCAATAAATACATCCTCTCAGAGGTCTTCTGATTCGAGGTCGCGGGGTAGAGGTCGAGGCGGAGTAAAACAAGCTGCGTGTGGTCGACGACTCTCAACACACAACAGATTTTCAACACTTATGGACGAAACTGAAATGGAAATCAAAAGTGTTCCGCCACCCGAAAGATCACAATCTCAGGGTGAGCGAAATAAGAATGCTAGCAAACTCGACAGTATTCGCCCTTCTATTATCAAATAATGACTAATATCATCCAATGAAATTGCCGAGGTCTTAAAATAAATCTTCTCGAGTTAACACTTCTAGTTCAGTCATTTTTAGCTCACCTGTCCCGAAGGGACAAGTGAGCTTATGCCATCACTTGGCGTCCGTCGTCGTCCGTCGTCTGTCGTCGTCTGTCGTCGTAAACTATTTCAAGAATTTTCTCCTCTGAAACTACTGGGCCAAATACTTTCAAACTTTAACTGAATGTTCCTTAGGGTATCTAATTTATAAATTGTATCCGAAGTTTTGATCTATCAACAAACATTGTCGCCATTGCTAAAAATAGAACATAGGGGTCAAATGCAGTTTTTGGCTTATAACTCAAAAACCAAAGCATTTAGAGCAAATCTGACATGGGGTAATAATGTTTATCAGGTCAAGATCTATCTGCCCTGAAATTTTCAGATGAATCAGACAACCCGTTGTTGGGTTGCTGCCCCTGAATTGGTAATTTTAAGGAAATTTTGCTGTTTTTGTTTATTATCTTGAATATTATTATAGATAGAGATAAACTGTAAACAGGAATAATGTTCAGCAAAGTAAGATTTACAAATAAGTCAACATGACGGAAATGGTCAGTTGACCCCTTTAGGAGTTATTGCTCTTTATAGTCAATTTTTAACCGTTTTTCGTAAATCTTAGTAATCTTTTACAAAAATCTTCTCCTCTGAAACTAGTGGGCCAAATACTTCCAAACTTTAATTGAATGTTCCTTAGGGTATCTAGTTTGTAAATTGTATCCGAAGTTATGATCTATCAACAAACATGGTCGCCATTGCTAAAAATAGAACATAGGGGTCAAATGCAGTTTTTGGCTTATAACTCAAAAACCAAAGCATTTTGAGCAAATCTGACAGGGGTAATAATGTTTATCAGGTCAAGATCTATCTGCCCTGAAATTTTCAGATGAATCAGACAACCTGTTGTTGGGTTGCTGCCCCTGAATTGGTAATTTTAAGGAAATTTTGCTGTTTTTGGTTATTATCTTGAATATTATTATAGATAGAGATAAACTGTAAACAGGAATAATGTTCAGCAAAGTAAGATTTACAAATAAGTCAACATGACGGAAATGGTCAGTTGACCCCTTTAGGAGTTATTGCCCTTTATAGTAAATTTTTAACCGTTTTTCGTAAATCTTAGTAATCTTTTACAAAAATCTTCTCCTCTGAAACTACTGGGCCAAATACTTCCAAACTTTAATTGAATGTTCCTTAGGGTATCTAGTTTGTAAATTGTATCCGAAGTTATGATCTATCAACAAACATGGTCGCCATTGCTAAAAATAGAACATAGGGGTCAAATGCAGTTTTTGGCTTATAACTCAAAAACCAAAGCATTTAGAGCAAATCTGACATGGGGTAATAATGTTTATCAGGTCAAGATCTATCTGCCCTGAAATTTTCAGATGAATCAGACAACCTGTTGTTGGGTTGCTGCCCCTGAATTGGTAATTTTAAGGAAATTTTGCTGTTTTTGGTTATTATCTTGAATATTATTATAGATAGAGATAAACTGTTAACAGGAATAATGTTCAGCAAAGTAAGATTTACAAATAAGTCAACATGACGGAAATGGTCAGTTGACCCCTTTAGGAGTTATTGCCTTTTATAGTCAATTTTTAACCATTTTTCGTAAATCTTAGTAATCTTTTACAAAAATCTTCTCCTCTGAAACTACTGGGCCAAATACTTCCAAACTTTAACTGAATGTTCCTTAGGGTATCTAGTTTGTAAATTGTATCCGAAGTTATGATCTATCAACAAACATGGTCGCCATTGCTAAAAATAGAGCATAGGGGTCAAATGCAGTTTTTGGCTTATAACTCAAAAACCAAAGCATTTAGAGCAAATCTGACGTTGGGTAATATTGTTTATCAGGTCAAGATCTATCTGCCCTGAAATTTTCAGATGAATCAGACAACCTGTTGTTGGGTTGCTGCCCCTGAATTGATAATTTTAAGGAAATTTTGCTGTTTTTGTTTATTATCTTGAATATTATTATAGATAGAAATAAACTGTAAACAGCAATAATGTTCAGCAAAGGAAGATCTTCAGTTAAGTCAATTTGACCAAAATTGTCAATTGACCCCTTAAGGAGTTATTGCCCTTTAAAGACTTTTTTCACAATTTGTTCATCATGTTGATTTACTTTAAAAAATCTTCTCCTTTGAAACTGCTGTATCAATTTCAGCCAAACTTAGGCTAAATGAGTTTCAGAGTATCTAGTGTAAATTTTATATTTTATTTCCTTGTATGTCAAGAAACATAGCTCCTATGGCTAAAATAGAACATAGGAGAAAATGATTATTTTTTTTGGCTTTTGAAGAAAATAGGACGATCCAAAAAACATTTAAATGAATTGAAAAGCCAAAATAATCATTGATGAGAGATTTAACCAAAAGAATTAAGGTGAGCGATTCAGGCTCTTGAGAGCCTCTTGTTACCTATTGCATTTTGTCTTCAAGAAACTCATCTAAAAGAAAGTGACAATGTATCTTTAAAAGGATACAACATGTATAGCACATTTTTTAAGGTAGATGAACGTGCTGCAGGCGGATCATGCATTTTTGTAAAGGACAACGTCATTCATAGCACAGTCAAACTCACCACGGATCTGCAGGCAGTTGCAATTCGTTAGACAAAGCGATTACATTATGTTCGATATATATTCCACCCAATTCAATTATAGATAAATCAAAACTCAAAAACCTCTCTGATCAATTACCCTCACCATTTATACTTATGGGCGACTTCAATGCCCACAATCCATTATGGGGTAGCAAGACTGATAATGCTAAAGGTAAAATCATTAAAGACTTTGTCTCTCAAGAAGGATTAGGCATTTTTAATGATGGATCTAATACTTATCTTCATCCTGGAAACGGGTCTTATTCTTCTATTGATATCACTATTTGCGATCCCTCTCTTATTCATGGCGTGTTCATACTGATCTATGTGGAAGTGGTCACTTTCCAATAGTACTTGAACATATTTTTACTTCTGCCCAACAGAGAGTACCACGTTGGAAACTTGACAAGGCGGACTGGTCCTTGTTTGAGAATCTCTGTCAAGCGGAACTTCAGTCAAAGATGTTTGAAACTGTACAAGATCCAATTTTAACTTTGAATACAGTTGTAACGTCAATTGCTGACAGAACTATTCCTAAAACCTCGGCAAATCCGAAACATCCCAGCAAACCATGGTTTGATGACGCTTGTGATCAAGCCATAGGTGACCGTACACAATCTGAAAGACGGTTTAATCAACAACCAACGAAGGAAAACTTGAGTAATTTCCGTATTTTTCGCGCTAAGGCACGGCGGACTTGTAGGCAAGCCCGACGAACATCCTAGAAAAAAAATAGTCTCGGGGATAACATCTCGCACTCCGATGACAAAAGTTTGGAATATGGTACAAAAAATAAAAGGTAAACATTTTAAAGCCACTGTAAAACATTTGAAAGACGGCAATGATTTATTAACATCTGAAAAGGATATTGCCAACAAGCTTGGTGAAACTTTTGCGAAATATTCTTCTTGTAACAACTACAGGGAAGATTTAAAAAAAAGTTAAAAAAAAACAAAAAGAAAAAAATAAATTAAACTTTAAACAAAAAATGGTGAAAATTATAATAAACTATTTTCTCTTGAAGAACTTAGAACATCTCTGTCAAAAGCCCATGATACAGCTTGTGGGCCTGATAATATTCACCACCAACTCTTAAAACATTTGCCAAATTCCTCGCTCGAAGCTCTCTTGCAGCTCATGAATAACATCTGGGAATCTTATGATTTACCATCAATCTGGAAGCTTGCAACCGTCGTGCTTTTCCAAAACCAAGTAAAGATCACACGGATCCTATTAATTATCGACCAATTGCTCTTACCAGTTGTGTCTGTAAGACACTTGAACGGATGGTCATTGATCGCCTTGTTTGGTTCTTGGAATCAAATGAGCTATTAGCCAATATCCAGTGTGGATTCCGACAAGGCCGCAGTACTCTTGATCATCTTGTTCGATTCGAATCATTTGTCCGTAATGGTTTTGCTAAAAATGAACATGTGGTGTCGGTCTTTTTCGACCTTGAGAAGGCTTATGATACTGCATGGAAATATGGTATTTTAAAAGATCTATTTAATATTGGGGTTGAAAGGCAATATGCCAAATTTTATTTCCAATTTTCTCTCTAACAGACAATTTAATGTTAGAGTGAATTCGACCATGTCTGATCTGTATGATCAAGAGATGGGTGTCCCTCAGGGCAGTATTTTATCTGTTACATTATTTAGTCTTAAAATCAACAGCCTTGTTGAAGTTTTAAAAAGTAATATTGAAGGTACATTGTACGTTGATGTTACAGAGCCAAAATATGAATAACATAGAAAGACAATTACAATTATGTCTTGGAAGAATTGAAAAATGGGCCTCTGAAAATGGTTTTAAATTTTCCTTGTCAAAAACGGTCGGGATGCATTTTTGTAACAAAAGGAAATTGCATCTTGATCCAGAACTCACTTTGTAAGGCAACCCAATTAAAATGGTTGATGAAACCAAATTTCTTGGGTAAATTTTCGATAAAAAGTTAACCTTTCTACCCCATATCAAAATGTTAAAATCGAGATGTTTAAAAGCATTAGATATTTTAAAAGATATCAGCAGATGTGACTGGGGTTCTAATCGCATCATTTTACTTAATTTATATAGATATCTAGTTAGGTCTAAACTAGATTATGGCTCTATAGTGTATGGCTCTGCAAGGAAGTCCTACATACAGATTCTCGATGCTGTGCATCACCAGGGTTTGCGTCTCTGTCTTGGCGCATTTAAAACCTCACCAGTTGAGAGTCTGTATGTAGAGGCTGATGAGCACTCACTCTCTAACAGACGTTTGAAGCTTGGACTCCAATACGCTGTCAAACTAAAAGCCTATTCAGATAATCCTGCCTACAGCTGTGTCTTTAATCCGATTTATGAAGATATTTTTGCAAAACATGAAAATAAAATTCCTCCGTAAGGTATACGTTTAAAACCCATTAAGCTTCTTTTGATTTTAAATCTTTTGCTCAGGTTAAAACTTGCAAACGTTCTCCATGGGAACTTCCCAAACCAAAAATGATATTTGATCTCTGTGAACTCAATAAAAATAAAACAAATCCTCTTTTAATTCAGCAACACTATGCTGAAATTTAAGCCAATTATTTAGATGTTTCAACTGTCTATAATGATGGATCAACAGATGATGACAGAGTTGCATCTGCTGCTGTCTTCATGGACAGAGCTGCAACTCTCCGTTTGCCATCTGATGCATCCATCGTTACTGCTGAAGCAGAAGCAATAATTTCTGCTTTGAAATTTATTGCTTCTTCAGATAAATCCAAATTTATCATATGTTCTGATTCACTTTCATGCTTACAAGCTATACCAAATACTAAAATTAAAAACCCAACAATTCTCAAAATGTTATATGTAATGAGGAATTTACAAGTTCTTCTGAAAGAAATAATATTCCTATGGGTTCCAAGTCATGTTGGAATCCTTGGAAACACAGCTGTAGACCTTGAGGCAAAGAATGCCCTGTGTGACCCTTTATCTAACTGTGGTATACCATATACTGATTTTAAATCTAATATTAGAGAATATGTTTTTAATATATTGAAAAATGAATGGAGTAAAAAAGATGATAATAAATTACATGAAATTAAACCTAATTTAGGCAAACCTTTAAATAATTTTATGTTCAGAAAAGATCAGTGTATTATTTCTAGATGTCGTATTGGTCATACTAGAATAACACACGAGTATCTTTTAAAGAATGAAGATGAACCACCATGTGTACCTTGCAACTGCAAGTATACTATTAAACATGTTTTAATTAATTGTATTGACTTTGCTGATATTCGTAAGAAGCATTTCAATGTCAATAATATGTATGATTTATTTAATAATGTTCCATTTACAAATATTATTACATTTTTAAAAGAAATTGGAATTTATTATAGAATTTAAAATTGTTATTATATTTAAGTCGTTTTTAATTTTTATCACGTTATCTTACTGTTGATTTTTATTTGTAAATAATCAATTTGCTTTAGTCTAGAATTTAAGTATATTGAAGGACTTTTTGTCTTATTTTAAAAATATGCCTTAAATTGTAAAAATATTCGAATTAGCTCTCGCCGCGATATAGCCATTTTGTGCTAATGCGGCGTAAAGCAACCAACAATCAATCAATCCTATTTAAATAATACGTTGATCAATACTAATCAATCGATATTTGGTTAAATCAATCGATATTGGGTTAAATCAGTCGTTACAGTGTTATATCAATCGAAATAGTGTTATATCAATCGATATAGTGTTATATCAATCGATATAGTGTTATATCAATCGATATAGTGTTAAATCAATCGATACAGTGTTATATCAATCGATATAGTGTTAAATCAATCGATACAGTGTTATATCAATCGATATAGTGTTAAATCAATCGATATAGTGTTATGTCAATCGATATAGTGTTAAATCAATCGATATAGTGTTATATCAATCGATATAGTGTTAAATCAATCGATATAGTGTTATATCAATCTATATAGTGTTGAATCATTCGATATAGTGTTGAATCATTCGATATAGTGTTATATCAATCGATATAGTGTTGAATCATTCGATATTGGGTAAACTTTTACATTGATTTACACCCCCAAGGGTGACTGGGGAATAGAAATATGGTCACTTGGTCTTCCAATCGGCAGGAAAACGCTTCCGAAAGTGGTGCGTCCGTTTGGCTGTGCGGGATGTACCAAGGTTGCAGCCAGGTCATAACAGAATGGTTAAATCCGATGCCTCGTGTAAAGAGAGTGCCGAGCTCTTTGGACGTTAAGAACCCTTGCAACAATTCTTTGATGGGTCGGTAGGTGGCCTGTTGCAAGGCAAAATGTCTGTCCCTGTTCAATATACTCTCAGTTTTCAGGAGCAGTCCAAATTACCCCCGATCATTTTACCAGATGGCATCTATTATTACAAGACCTACATATTGTATTCATTGTTAAGATGTTCTCGTCCTGAACATGCATGAACTATTTGAACGTTAGGCAACCATCAATCAATAAATACATTGAGTTTCTGTCTCATTGATCTATAACTCGCACCTCATATTCATGATAATAAATTCTAAAAAATATGTTTGTAATATTTAAAGAAAAATATGCAAAAGAGAGAAAAAATAAAGAAAGATAGGCGACAAAAATAAGAAAGAGAATAACGACCTGCATAATATTAAGAATAGAGAATAATAGGTGCTAACACATATATATATATATATAGAATAGAAAAAAAAACAGACAAAATCAAGAAAAAATAAAGAAAAATAGCCCCAAAAATAACAGAATATCTAAATGAATAATCCAGTCCACCCTTATATAATAATAATTATTTTGTCTACAGGTCAAGTAGGTGGTGGACACTACGCACATACAGGGACTAGCGTGAACTATGTTTGTTTACCTAACGACCCGAATATTGCACAGTCGCTGAAACCCCACTGTGATTACGATTTGATATATGGAGCAGAATACCAAATTGGTGCCTATAACCAGCCTCAAGGTATGAGATCAGGGATAGAAAATCGAGACGCTGCATGTGCAGCATGTTTAGCAAAAGGCAAAACGGCATCAATAATAATACCAGGTAAAATATTTAATACAGTCAAAAATACAGGATTGCATTTCAGTTATAAATAAATGGTTAAGAAGCAACTTTATTCCTATGTTTACAGGATATAACTTAATAGGTCCCTGAAAGGCTTTTGTAAGAATCATAACTGATTGTTCTTATGATTAATACTTTAAACTTTAAAACTCTTTATACAGTCATGATTCTTCTTTGTCAAAATTATCTTCCCATTACGCCCTTTTTTTCAATAGTACATTTGAAAGACATTGTAGGGGGACACGTCGTCCATTAAGCTCTTGGACAAATAAATTCATCCACATACCTGTATCACCATTACGAATCTTGTTTGACTGCTGTACTTTAAAAGACAAATATATATATTTGCTATTAGGTATCACTTAAAATTTAGACCTTCTCAATTTGAAACTTTTGTCTTTTCATGTTGGCTTTGGAGCGCTTGCATTGCAATCCAATTCTATCTCAATTCCGAGAGGCAAAACTACTGGACAGTATATTGCTTCAGCCCATAGTTTTGAATTTATCCGAAACATTGTTTATATAAACTGCCGATATTTATTTCATAACAAGAATGTGTCCCCAGTACACGGATGCCCTATCCGCACTATCATTTGCTATGTTCAGTGGACCGTGCAAATGGGGGGAAAACTCTAATTTGGCATTAAAATTAAAAAGATCATATTATAGGGAACATGTGTTCTAAGTTTCAAGTTTGTTTGGACACCAACTTCATCAAAAACTACCTCGACCAAAAACTCTAACCTGGAGCGGGACAGACGGGGGAACGGACGGACGAACGAACGAAAGGCCGGACGGACGAACAGACCAGAAAACATAATTCCAATAAAATGGGGCATACAAAATGACAATAATTGTATGTGTAAGAACGGACGTTCGGATAGACGGCTTTGCATCGGAGCGCATATTACACAAGGGACAATAATATATGTGCTAATTTGAACTAAGACAATAAACCTCTTTGTGTTAAATATTTAAGCAAGAGATACCTGTTACAAAGGATGGACAAAAGAATACAGTGGAATATTAATGGCTGGAAAGTATGATCACTCCGCTTCATTAGAATACGCATGCGTAGATAATGATGCTGAAGCTATAAGTGACGATTCAAAGGATGAAAATGGAATTTTATTTTATCCCGTAAAACAGTCTGCGGGTCATTAAAATGTCCGCCATATAAACAAGACACAGAAGTGTTGTGTGTTGTTTGTTCAAAATAGCAAATTGCACGATTGGTCTAATGTTGTGAACCAAATTTGTTTGCTACATTCAAATGAAATCAGGAAATGTGACAAAATTTTGTGAAATAGACTTTTATCGACTTCTTTTCTGCTACTGTGAATACTCTGATATTTTTCTTTGTGTATATCGTTTTATATTCATCTTTTAAAGTCATTACAGTTCATTCAACCACAGGTTAATAAAAAAAGTGGGGGGGGGGGGGTCAGATGCCTCACATAAATATTTATCATTTATTATAAAAAGTATAATCACAAAAATACTGAACTCAGAGGAAAATTTGAAAAATGGAAAGTCCCTAATCAAATGGAAAAATCAAATGATGAAACACATCAAACAACAACTGTCATATACTTGACTTGGTACAGGCATTTTCGAAGTTCACTGGTTCCGCAAAGTGCGCATCACTTATAACAGTAAGATTCATAACGGTTAACATAATGTTTAGCCTCAATGGATTTCAATTATTGAAGTTAACACAAAAACGATACTTACATTAAATCTATGTTCTTGTCATCCCTTTATCCGTATTTTTAACGTCAGAATTTAGTGTCCGTATCACAATCATATATATTCACAATATTACACGTTACTTTTTACAATTTATACAGGTAAATATTATAGAAAGTCATTGAAAAACACACTAATAACAGTAGATATCATGTTTTCCCTTTAGACCGATCGTTTTGGGTGTGTTTGATTATTCAAAATAAGAACGGTTGATATCCATTGAGCCGTTTCTTTTATTTTTCATGCCTTCATGCTTATTAGAAAATTACAAATTTATGTAATGTGCTATATAAATATAATGTATATTCATGTATATTATGGAGAAGACTAAGTTGAAAAACTTGTGTCTAATCCATTTGTTTTGAACAATAAAATATGGTTAAACTAACAGTAAGATTTTTCAATATCGAAAAAAGGGTAAATGGGTGTTTATTAATTTCATCAACCTCCTTCTTTGACTAATCTGATTGGTTTGAATTGTTTCCAGTTCATTTTTATTTGGTTAAACCAAATTAGTTTTACTTATTTAGACTTAGGTTGAAAATGTTTAGTTTAATTTTTATTGTTTAGAAGGCCAACATCTTTCTACTGTATTCGGACACATTTTTCAAACTGACATCGAGATAGTGTTAGCAAAACATGAAACTAATACACACAGGAAATTGTGATACGATCACGTTATGTTTTGAGGGTCAATGAAAAATACGTTGTCTGCATGGTAAGAACCCTTGCATTCGAATGATGTATTTTAGCTTTTGATTTTATCATTTGATTAAGGACTTCCCAATTAGAATGTTCCTCGGTGTTAGGTATTTTTTTTATTTTACGTTTTGTAACAACTCTTTGGGTGGTCCGTAGGTGGCCAGTTGCCAAGCAAAATTTCTGTCCGTATCGAATATACTGTGCGTAGTTTGGATTTTACCGTGCAATATGATTTTTGAGAAGCTGTATGTTGATATTTATGTGTTTCTTTATCGTGTTCCACTATGGATGGCATATTTTATTTCAGGGTGATATTCAAGATTGCAAATAATCATATAGGATCAACCAGTTACGTAATGTTTAAATATGTAAGACAACTTCTGATAAGAAGCTTTCTCTATGTTTTTTTTCTCAAAGTTCTATGTTAAACTGTGTTTAGTGGTTATGAATTGGCAACACCAACTCAAAATTGGTTCAAGGCTTTCGATGCATCATTTCTATAATATTTTAAATATATTGGTTGTAGTTGTCAGACAATATGGATATGTAAAGTTTTCAGAACGACTTATCAAAAAAGTATGTCAATACCGCACAGGATCATTTACATTGTAGGTGCAAAAACTGTACGGAATCTGATGTACAGTAGTTGTCGTTTGTTTATGTAATATATACGTGTTTCTCATTTCTCGTTTTGTTTATATAGATTAGACCGTTGGTTTTCCCGTTTGAATGGTTTTACACTAGTAATTTTGGGGCCCTTTATAGCTTGTTGTTCGGTGTGAGCTAAGGCTCCGTGTTGAAGGCCGTACTTTAACCTATAATGGTTTACTTTTTAAATTGTTATTTGTATGGAGAGTTGTCTCATTGGCACTTACACCACATCTTCCTATATCTATTGTATTGTGAGTCTGGAAATTTTTCCTTCCGAAAATCCCAAGGCCTGGTTGAAATTATATAGAAAATATTAGGGTTTTGTCAAATACAAAATAAGTTGTACAAAAATTGTATTTTTGATTTATTTGTTCATGATGATAGATTGATATAAGAAAATAGGAAATAAGAATCGTAAAGATTTAATATTGTGACTAAAGTATTTGACTGAATTTGAAATGCATAGTCAATTTTATTTAATCATATTTGTGTTTTGTGAAAAAAAAACATATATAAGTAATGAACCTTGAAGAAAAAGGTGAAACAGATAGGAGCACAGTACTGGCATTACTACCAGGTGTTTATACTTGACATGTAAGTTAAACAATGTAATTAAATTTTAGAAAAGAGAGGCGAAACACCAGAGGATGATTCAAACTCATAAGTCGAAAATAAACTGACAAAACAAACGATATTACATATAACACAACATAGAAAACTAAAGACAGGTCATACGCCTGGCAAAACTGATGATTATATTAGTCTTGATTGGAATTTATTTATTTAAACTTGTGTCGTAAAATTACCTACTCAATCTTGATATTTTGGAGACTTGTTTTGAGTCTTCTACTGTTAAAGTATCACGTGTGGTACACTGTATTTTTGATTCGCAAATAAATCAATAAAAAGTAATTAAAAAAAAACCACAATAATGGAAAATATAATACTTCTAAAATATAACACTACACTAGACGTGAAGAGGGAAATATACCGGTTTTATCATTCGTCTAACGTTTTCACATTAAATGAAGCTCTATATCTTAGAAATATTGACAAATTGTTAAAAGATTATTTTTATTCATAGACCACGGCTGGTAATCTACACACGCAGAACATTTGGTTCTGCAATGAAAACCGTGAGAGGATTTTCCGGTTGTGCTTGAGTGGAGTAATTGTCACCGCTTCAAAAGGTATGTACATTTCTAAATCTCAATTTTCTTATTCAACTGATCAAAATATTGAAAATCAGAGAATGCTATGCTGTGGTGAATACTTTAACGAAGAAATACATGTATCATTTACTGTTGTACGTAGAGTTGAACTCTTACAAAATCAGTTGCCCCACGAGAAATCGCCTAAAAAAGTGACATTTTAATTTTAAAATGGTTCTATTTACAGACCTACAAGTTCAAATTTAGTTTTTTTTTAGGGTAATGGGTATGAATGTTGTTTTTGGCGGCGTGTACGCTGTCCGGTGTTGATAGACGTCTTAATAATTCAAAAAAATACATTTTTTCATTAAGTCATGCGTGAGGGGATCGGTTCTGATTGAGGACATCGTGAATGCGTGAGGGGAAGTACAGAAATTTTTTTTAATCTTTGGCTTTGTGACTTTTGTTGACTCAATAAATGTGATCAATGCTGATTAAAAATCATCACAGATTTGTCCTTATACTTTAACAGATGTAAACTGATCACTGATTCAATAAAATCAAACTATTTAAAATTGTTTGCTCAAATTCAGAAAATGCCATTATTCAAAGGTAAAACTGAAGGAAAAGAGGACTAAAATTGACTCTCTACAAAAAGCCATGGAAATAAAAGTTATCCCAGCCCTCGAAGCGAACTAAACCCCGTGGGAGTAGTCCTGTCGTCAAATATACGTCACAGAGATCACCACATATACTAAAGAAAAGTATATCGCCGATCAAAACTTCAACACTTATATATATTAGACGTAATCTGTTCACCCAAAATCATGAAATTTCCGAAACAAAAAGGGCAGATATACAGATATTATTATTCACGAACATCGATGTAAGCCAAGATAATCTCGAGGAAGACCATAAGGAAGAGCATGTATTAGACAACGAAGAAGACATAGAAGAAGTCACAGAAGAAGACCACGTAGTAGACCACGAGAAAGACCACATGGAAGACATTGAGGAAGAACATAAAGTTTTTCAAAGTGCTTTAGATAAACTCTCAGACGAAGGGAAAAGGGAAAGATTTTTTTTTTTTTCATTAGTGGACGTTTTCCTTTAAAACAACATTGCATTCGACCTGTTTTTGGACATTGTTGAGTGGTTTGAAAGGGACGAATCAAGACGAATGAGATACTCCCCAACATCTCTGCAGTATTTTTGGTTATCGTTGACAACATTTTTTGTTTTTATTCTTCGTGAAACATATTATTAAACCCTAGGTTCCAACAATTTATTTCAATATCAATCTCAGTGATTTTTTTAGCACACATAATGTGTTTTTTCATGAACAATGTAGCCTTATTAAGGTAAGTTTCAACGACTCATAGCTTGAATATAAAGATATGATTTGTACTTCCCCTCACGCATTCACGATGTACTCAATCAGAACCGATCCCCTCACGCATGACTTAATGAAAAAATGTAGTTTTTTGAATTATTAAGACGTCTATCAACACCGGACAGCGTACACGCCGCCAAAATCAACATTCATACCCATTGCCCTAAAAAAAACTAAATTTGAACTTGTAGGTCTGTAAATAGAACCATTTTAAAATTAAAATGTCACTTTTTTAGGCGATTTCTCGTGGGGCAACTGATTTTGTAAGAGTTCAGCTCTACGTACAACAGTAAATGATACATGTATTTCTTCGTTGAAGTATTCACCACAGCATAGCATTCTCTGATTTTCAATATTTTGATCAGTTGAATAAGAAAATTGAGATTTAAAAATGTACATACCTTTTGAAGCGGTGACAATTACTCCACTCAAGCACAACCGGAAAATCCTCTCACGGTTTTCATTGCAGAACCAAATGTTCTGCGTGTGTAGATTACCAGCCGTGTAGACTATCAAAGATAAATACCCGACCATAGAAAAAAACCAACAGCAACTCACTAACTTTGCATATGACATAATAATGAAATATGCACAAAAAAAACAATAACTCATGCAGTTACTTATTTCTACTTGGTTTTAGTCAAAATTAAACAATAAACCGACAATATTCTTTAAAAATGTATTATTTAAAGCCTAAGTATATTCTCCTAAAGTATATCAGGGATTTTTTGTTTGTATTGAATTTTACTTAGTATAGAAGTTATTTATAAATATGTGTACGGTAATTACAATTCCGAATACAAAATCCATTTTAATTCACTACTTTTCCATCCACTAAAACTGTTCCGTTGCTGAAATGCATACAAATTTAAATACCAATACAGGGTTATTTAAACTTTTTGATGAATGAAGTCGTGTAATAAATCACTGAAGTACTACCATATTGAATACCTTTAATTATTTGTGTATACACATTGAGTTTAAACATGTTAAATGTCCACTGTACGTTCGTCGTCTTACCTGACTACTTAATGATTAAATTTGAATTATTCCCCTTTGTTCTATCTTATTCATAGTTTTTGACCCCGAAACACAGTCGTTCGTTTTATGCAAATAATTGAGGAAACTAATTTAATGACATGGACTATTTGCAAGTATTCTTAAATGCTATTGTTGTAGCTTTGATGGCTATGTACGTGTATAAGAATGAAAGAAAAATGGAGACAATATCGACTAAGCATGATCAAACAGGTAATGGGAAGTAAAAACAAAAACAGGACATGTATTACACTAATTTAACGAAAACTTTAAAAGTAAAGAAACATACACGAAACGATAAAAGTTTGTGTAAAAATTGCAAACATAAGCATGATAAATATTGACATTTATGATTAACGCTATTTACATCTCTCACTTTCGAGATTTTTAGTTAGAGCATTCACGTTATATGTATATCTAGACAAGCGAATAGGATCGACAAATTTATTTATACAGTGATATTTTCACTAATTAACTAGCTATTTACCTGTTTAAAGTTGAAAGAAAACATCAAATATGATTAAATATGTTGGTCTTCAGATGTATTTCTTATTGTTTTCTGCCCTTTATTTTCTCTATTTTTTTATTGTTTAATCGTCCAAATTGATTTCTTAAAAATGTAAAATAATATGCAATATTTTGTTAATAGAAAATGAGCTCGGTGTATTAAAGATAGTATCTAAAAGTAAAGAGGACCAAATTAAAGAGTTGAAGCAATTATTATCTACAAAAGCAGAGACAGAGAAACTATCCCAAATAGAAAATCAACAACTCAAGTCAAATGAAAAAGGTTCGGCGCTATATTTTAAGTAATAATATCTAATATATTTTACATATGTTTGACTTGATCAACACGCTTATGTAACCAACACGTGTTCTACTGACTAAAATTTAGTATGTGTTGAAAATATCTCAAATTATCTTTTCAAAGGCTATGCAAGGTGTTGATATTCTTTTGCACAAACTATGGCTTTTACTTAAAAATCGAAATGCATGTGATAATATTATTTTGGGATTAGTTATAATTACCATATATGACACTTAAACTACTTTACAAAAGATGGAGATGAATAAGGTCTGTTTTCTTTGTTTAACCTGGATGAATATTAATGTTGTATTTTTTTTAACCCAACAGGCAATAAGGCGGGGGGAGTCAGAGCTAGGTTCCCGAGTATTACTCATCTTATCAATGTCTGCTTCAATAAGCCTTTTTATTTTGAAAACATACCAAAGGTCAAACAATTCATGTTCACAAATGATTTTCTAAATTTGGATAATGACATTAAAAAAATCATCCCAAATTAAGAAAATCAATTGAGAGGCTTTAATATGTGTTTGATATGGGTTTCTAACAAGTTTTGATGGCTCGTATACTATTCATAAAAATTACTACCAATACATAGATATTATTCAAAGGACCAACAAGTTAACTTTTGGCGCCTGTCAGTTGAAGAATTTGATATCATTCTTCTCTGCTAAATCTCCACCAATTCCTATTCTTTCGACAATTCAAGTAAAAGTAATACATTTGACGACTTCCATGAGATGACTTCGAAGAACACATGCATATTGCTAACCAAATATTTTCAAATTTAATAAAAAAAAAATCCAAAAAAAAACAATGTACCAAAGTCAAAAGAGAATTTAAAATGGAAAGTCCCTTAACAATATAAATGGCATAAACAAAACATATCACTGATATTTATAACATAAATCTGAAATAATCGTTTATACAAGTTGAACAGATTGACTTAAGTCTTAAACTTATTTTTGTGTATTACGTTACGATATTGATTGGGAATTCAGGTAACTCTATTTTGACATCTATATGTCTTTTGTGTCATTAGATTATATCACTCGTATTTAACTATCTTCTATCAGTTTAATCGTATACATCTTTTGAATTTTTCCTGTTTGTGTAGTAACTGTTATTTATATATGCACGGCTAAATATGTGATAACTTCATGGCATACATTATTCTCTTGCGATAACATGTCGTTACACAGGTATAACAGGTTTAAAACAATACTAATTCTTAATAACAGAACAAGAATATTAAATCTCCAACTCCCAAGGGTGACTAGGGAATAGAAATATGGTCACTTGGTCTTCTTCCGACCGGCAGTAAAACGCTTGCCGAAGTGGGGCGTCCGTTTGGATGTGTGGGATGTATCAAGTTCGAAGTCACGTCCGGTCAGATTGGGGACGTTAAATCCGATGCCTCGTGTAAAGAGAGTGCCACGCTCTTTGCACGTTAAGAACCCTTTCAACAACTGTTTGAGGGGTCCGTAGGTGGCCTGTTGCAAGGCAAAATTTCTGTCCCTATCCAATATACCCTCATTTTCCAGTGGCAGTCCAAATTTCCCCGACCATCATCCCAGATGGCCTCTATTATTTCAAGACCTACCTATAGTATGTATTAATTGTGAACTTGTTCTCGTCCTGAATATGCATCAAATAATTGCCACTGGACGTTAAGCAACTACAACCAATCAATTAAATCTGAAAATTAGCAGAAACACATGTTTCCTCGTCCGTAGCCGGGATTCAAACTCATGCTATTTGGATATCGAGACAACACTGCCTGCACTGTGCCAGCGCTTAAGACCAATCGACTACCTAGACTAAACTTATAATTCAGCATTGGGTAGCCTAGTGATAATTTTCCTCGTCAGTAGAATATAAAGTTGAAACACAGTACATGATATATACGACTTGACGAAGAATTTCTGGCAGATTAGCTAAATATCTATCGTAAGATACAGTCACAGGAATTATCATTTTGATAAGTACATCTAAACTAGTGACAACTCTACAATATATTCCATCACCAGTGATGGTGATACAGGCTGAAAACACATATTACATTCAAAGTGACTATAACTATATTTGATTCGAGCGTCACTGATGAGTCTTTTGTAGACGAAACGCGCGTCTAGCGTATATACAAAATTTAGTTCTTGTATCTATGATGAGTTTATTTGTTAAAGTTTATTGTTGTTTTTTTCCAGGGGTGACATACATCAGATGGGGTAAGACAAAATGCGCTGGACCCAGCACTGAAACAATTTATTCAGGTAACAATATATATGTGAAGGAACAGAAGTGTAAACTAGTTTCAAATATACGTTGAGCAATGATTAAAAGAAAAGACTTGATGTTTTCAACAAATTGCTTTCATTTTTTTTTATAAATGTTTATTGGTTGGCTATCGCTGAATTTTTTCTGTCTCATTATTATTATTTTGTTTAACTAAATAACCAATAATCTACGACGAGTAAACACTTTTTTTTCACTTTCGAGCAGTCAAAGAAAGTGGATGCTGATGTGATGCTTTTGTCCTCTTTTCACGACAAATATGTACTTGTTCAAATGCTCAAACAACATTGTTTTTAATATTATATTGTTTTATATGCAATTAAAGCAATTTTTGAAATGTCTAAAAACAGACATTGGAATTGACGTTAAATATGTGAATCACACATTAAACCCTGCGTCATTTAAGAAGATCAACAATCCGTTATTTTATTCATTATCACTACAAAAAGAGGAAGACGAACAGTCTTCATACTGAATATATTTACGTCAGTAACGAATTATAGCTTGTTCAGCCAAATACTCAACTTTCTAAAGTTTCTTTTACCAGTTTTTAACAATGAAAATGCATTCAGAAATATAGTTAAATGCGTCTCATATAATTTTTATTTCAATTGGTTTCACATGTACTCATTATTTTGAATACCGCATGAACAACGATTGTCAAGGTTTAAAACCGAAAGTGTACATTATTTGGTTCAGAATATTCACAAAGCGATGATTCTAGGAAAGATTAATTAATAATTGTTTGTTAAGCCAGAAATTACCACTATTCGGGACTGTGCAATATTTATCGCAGGGTGGGGCCGGTGCAATCATGGACGGGGCAAATATTTTTTTCATGCAATAAATGAGCGGGCGCAAAATGTTTTGAAACAAACATTTGGCGGGGCATACTTAAAAACCCTTTGTGTGTGCATGATTGAACAAATTATCAGAGGATAACAGAATACAACTATCTGAATGCAATATGTTTAAAGGTATAAATATTCTTATCAAAACATTTATTTGTGATTTCTTTAGGAAAAAGTAACTTGATAGAAAAAAAGCACAATTGAATCTAAAACAAAATAACTTAATACAGGGCTTTAATATATTGTTATGTGTTTATGCTTTTAATAATCATTTATTAAAAAATGAAATTCTGATCAACAGAATGTTTAAAATATACATGTACATAGTACGTACAAAGAATTTTGAAACTAAAATAAGAAAAATAAATGTTTGGCACTTTAAAAAAATATTAAATTGCTTATAGTACATTATTATTAAGCCTTATACTTTGAGAAATGAAAATAACACTTTTCATCCGCCTCTTGCTAGAACTAGCTCTTATTTTAATAGTTTCCTTTCTTCAACTATAAGACTTTGGCATAGTCTTCCTTTGAGTTTACAAAAATCCCCAAGTTTGGGTATATTTAGAAGTGGACTGGAAAAGTTTTATAGAACGGATGATATATATTTAAACCTTTCAACTATCGGATAAGGAAACTTAATATAAGTCATTGTCAACTCAGAAATAATGCTAGCAACCTAAAATCTCATCTGTTTAATCAGTTCTTATCCGAGAACACTTTTTGTGCAAACTGTAATCCCTCTGTTGACGATAACAAACATTTCTTTTTCATTTGCCCTAAGTACAATGATGTAAGACAGCTCCTGTTCTTGATTCCATTAACTCCATTGCTAATAATGTTGATATAAATATTGAATTATTACTTTTTGGAAACAGATTATTTTCATATGATATGAATATTGCTATTTTTAAATCTGTTCATAAATATACCAGTGACACTAAACGTTTTGTTTGAGACTTACTTATTTTTTGTTTCATTTAGTTTCATTTTTGATTTTTTTCTCCTCCACTTAAACATTGATTCATTTTATCCAATATCTTTCAAGCCATATATATATATTTCTAATGACTTATAAAGGATATTTGCATGTTCAAGGTTCTTGAATACATGATGAGTAATTGCCTATATACTTAAATGTGCATTGCATTAGTAAGTAACACTGTAAACATATATTTGCTCGTGTGTGCTCATAAGTAGCATGCATGTTCCACTATATTGCATCATTTTAAATACAGTTGTTATAATTGAATTATACCTTGAACATGTAATATGGATAGAGCTTTTATAAGCTGTGCCTGTTGCTCAATCCTTTTCATATCTTAATAAATAAAATATGTTTAAAATCAAATTATTATTAAGCATTGTCTGAATAAATAAAATATCTGGAAAACTATAAAGAATGTTTTGTAAATTAAACATATATGACATAACATATGGTAAATAAATGCTTAAACATAAAACTACTTTAATTGAATTTAATTAGATCTTTAACATAATACAAATTAAATTCTTTAACATTAAAAGCATTACAACTTAATCTATTAAAAAAGCTGAATTATGTCCCTTGGGAGTATTGATTTCCAACAAAAGTCCTTGCAAATAAAAGAAAAAGAAACAAATATATATGCCTGATATAATTAAAGATAGAAACTATAAAATCAAGCACTATTGAAATATTTTCTGCATGAATTGCCAAGAATGTGAACAATTCTTAAAACAGGAGAATATAAATTCTATCTAAATTTGGCCTCAAGTGGAGTTTTTAGCTGGACAAGTTTAACACTGAAAATGCTTCTGGTATGACAAAATATTGCATTATTCCATAAACAGTAAAGCTTAACCAAAACATTTCCCATTTTAATAGATTATAGCTAGAGAAATACCCAAGTGATACATTACACAGCAAATAAGGCATATATCTCAGTCAAAAACAAAAAGTTTTTTCAAATAATTTTCTAGAAATATTTCAATAGTGCTTCTTTCACAAAAATAAAATCTTTATAATATTGAATAATATGATTGATTGATTGATTGTTGGTTGCTTAACGTCCAGTGGCAAATAGTTCATGCATATTCAGGACGAGAACAAGTTCACAATAAATACTATAGGTAGGTCTTGGAATAATAGAGGCCATCGGTGATGATAGTCGGGAAAATTTGGACTGCCACTGGAAAATGAGGGTATATTGGATAGGAACAGGAATTTTGCCTTGCAACAGGCCACCTACGGACCCCTCAAAGAGTTGTTGAAAGGGTTCTTAACGTGCAAAGAGCGTGGCACTCTCTTTACACGAGGCATCGGATTTAACGTCCCAATTGAATAATATGCATTTGAGTTTAAATTAATTTGGCTCGTTTAATTTTCATAAAACTTTGACAAAATGTTTACTTTGACCCTTTGACAAAAATATAAAAATTTAAAGAAATTTGAACCAACAACTTTATCAGCAGATTTCGTTGGTTATTTAGCAGTTTGACAAACACTAAATAACTCACTAGCAATAGATCGTGATTGAAACGTTTAGCTAATTTTACAGAGTTATCTCCCTGCAGTGTAAGGTACCACCTTAATTCGTCCTTTCATTTTACCTTTTAATGTTATCTTCTTTGATTTTATCCGGCTTTCGATTGAACAAACGAATCGAAAACACTTGAGACGTTTTTAGGACACCACGAATGCAGTCATTCTATATTTAATCATTATGAGAAGTTTTGTTTGCTTTTCTACATAAATGAATTGCATTGCAGCCGTTTTATGTCAGTCTGTGTATGTTCTACGTGTGATGCGGAGTATGATTTTGAGCTTCGAAATGAATACGTAAAACTTACTTGCACTTAATAAAGAAAAAAGAAAATTCTATCACCATTTTCATCTGGACAACATTAACAGTTAAATGCTGTGAAGAGTGGCAATAGGAAAGGAACGATACGAAATACAATTGTATTTTGATTTCCTTTCCCGGCATGACAAATAACCAACACAATATTATAGATAGGTATGCCGTTTATACCAAAAATGTTAGTTTCTCTCTTTTTTACCCTAAGATGCTGATCTTCTGCAACATCATTTTTAAGTCTCCCAAACAAAGTTTGGAGACTTATTGTTTTTGCTCAGTTCTTATTAAGTCACCAAAACGGAGTTTTGGCGACTTTATGTTTTTGTCCCGTTTCTTATTATTATGGCACCCTCAATGGAGTTGGGGTGACATATTGTTATTGTTCGTTTCTTTTTTTATGGCACCCTCAACGGAGTTGGGGTGACATATTATTATTGTTCCGTTCTTTTTGTCTTATTATTATGTCACCCGATCGACAATGTCGGGTGACATATTGCTTTTCCTCTGTTTCTTTTTCCATATTATTATGGCACCCTCAAAGTAGTTGGGGTGACATATTGTTATTGTTCGTTTCTTTTTTTCTTATTATTATTATGGCACCCTCAACGGTGTTGGGGTGACATATTGTTACTGTTCGTTTCTTTTTGTCTTATTATGTCACCCGATCGACAATGTCGGGTGACATATTGCTATTCCTCTGTTTCTTTTTCACTATTATTATGTCACCCGATCGACAATGTCGGGTGACATATTGCTATTCCTCTGTTTCTTTTTCAGTATTATTATTTTCTTCCACCTAATTTTGTCCGACCGCATTCTCGGAACCAAATGAACCAATCTAAATGATAGTTCACTATAACAAGTAACCCTGACTTTCGAGTTGCAGTGCAACTTTGGAACTAAAAAATGGCTGCCGTTACCATGGAAACAGAACAATTGTGAAAAAAATACAGTTTTTGGTTTTAATGAATTATTTGGATATGCTTAAATTCAGAATCATTATATTTTGATACAATGTAGGTGCCCACTATATACTGGTTTTGGAGGATTTTTTGCAATCATGGGAACTACTATGTTGCCATGGATACTACACCAAAAATTTCATAAATATGAAAATGCTCCAAATTTTATAAAACTTTACAGTAACGATGAGCAAAATTGGTAGATGTGGAATTTGGCGTTAGAATTTCGAAAATGTCTGCTGTTACCATGGAAACAATGCAAAACAGGTCAAAATGGTTCAAAAACTTAAAAGTGGCATTTACTTTCTTAAAATGGTAGGTCAAATTGATTGAAACTTTGATGGTATGGTCCCTCCCATGTACCAATGTGGTATATGCCATTAACTTTTGGGAATGGTCTCTGTTGCCATAGGAACAAATCAAAATGTAAAAAATTTCAAAAGTTTCAAAATGCTCCAAAATTGATGAAACTTCATATGAGTGTACACTGTCAAGTCTGCATGAGACTTTTGACGTTGGAATTTCCAAAATGGATACCGTTGCCATGGAAACTGCAAAAATGTCAAAAAATTTCAAAATGCTTTGAACTTAATGAAACTTGATATTATTGTTAACTGGCAAGTAAAGATGAGACTTTTGACTTTGAAATTTTCAAAATGGCTGCCGTTGCCATGGAAACAGCAAAAATGTCATGTTTTAAAAAAGGATCTAAATGTACTGAAAATTTGCAGAAAAATGTATAGCCATGCAAATATGTGCATTCACTGTTAAAAGTTTTTGAAATGGCTGCCGCTTAGTGGCAATGGGGGGGGGGGGGGGTGACATCCGCTATTGCTTGCAATGGCAAATCTAGTTATATTTATTCTTCCACACTTTTTTGTCCATTCTATTTCTAACGACAGAAATGAGATTTGTTTTAAAATAATCTAAATTAACTGAAAATTTAAAGAAAGATGTAGAGCCATGTATATTTGTGCATTCACTGTCAAACATTTTTTTAAATGGCTGCCGCTTAGTGTCAATGGGGGGAAGGGTGACATCCGCTATTGCTTGCAATGGCAAATCTAGTTATATTTATTCTTCCACACTTTTTTGTCCATTCTATTTCTAAGAATTGGCTTGAACAATATTTATGGAACTATACCATCATGTTGACCACAGCATTATATAGTGCAGTGGGGTATGGCATCATCAAGATGGCTGCCGTTGCCATGAAAACGAAACAATTGTGAAAAAATCCAGTTTTTTGTTTTGGTGAACTGTTTGGATATGCTAGAACGCAGAACCATTATATTTTAATACAATGTAGGTGACCACTATATACAGGTGTTGGATGATTTTGACACCCGTTGGAACTACTATGTTGCCATGGAAACTACACCAAAATTTCAAAAATATCAAAATGCTCCAAACTTCATGAAACTTCACAGTAACGATGAGCAACATTGGAAGATGTGGTATTTGGAGTTTGAATTTCCAAAATATCTGTTGTTAAAACAATGCAAAAAGGTCAAAAACATAAAAATGCTGCAAACTGGATAAAACTTTATAGGAATGGTCACTGGCATAAGCAGAGTTGTGTTTTGAAGTTGGAATTTTCAAAATGGCCGCCGTAACCATGGAAACAGCAAAAATGTCAAAAATTTCAAAATGCTCCAAACTTAATGAAACTTAATAAAAATGATAATTTGAATGTGTAGATGTGCACTTTGACATTGGAATCTCCTAGATTGCTGCGGCTCGTCTAGCAATAGGGGAAGGGTGCCATCCGCTATTGCTTGCAATGGCAAATCTAGTTATTTTTATTATTCTTCCTCTTCTTCTTCTTCTTCCGCCACTTTAAAATTGAACTTGTCCGCAGCGTTTCTCCAAAACCGCTTGTCAGATTTACTAAGGGTTTCATGGAATGGTAGACTAATATGACTAGGTGAGCCATCAACCTTTCGTTTGTGCATTGGGGTCTTTTAAGGGGTATTTTGGGGGTAGAAAGGAGGGAGGGGTTTACTATCGAACCCTATGGGATTTTATTTTCTAAATTTTTCAAATGAATATAACTTGAAAACTGTAAGTGATAGATACATGCAGTCTTCAGAAATAATTATAGGACAATAAAACAAATCACATGTAATATAGGGGGTCATCCCCATCCCCTTCAATGTGAGAATATGCTTTTATCTTGTAAACGGTCCAGATCCCCACCCCTAAACCATATATATTCTTGTATGGAACAACAAAACAAATCAAATGAAATTAAAGGGAAGTCCTCGGGGTCATCCCCACCCCATTCAATTTGAGAATGTGCTATTATCTTGTTAACGGTCCAGATCCCCACCCCTAAACCATATATATTCTTGTATGGAACAATAAAAGAAATCAAATGAAATGTAGGTAAAGTACCTGGGGGTCAACACCCCCTCCTGTTTAAATACTTGTAAATGGTGGAGATCCCCACCCTAAGCCATATATATTCTTGTATGGGACAAAACATCAAATCAAATCAATATTTAATATGTCACAAGGCTTCTGTTGCAATGTATGTCACAATTATAAAACTGTGTTCAATGATGGCCTTTATGTTAATTAATCTTGGGTCAATCGGTGTTCCTCATTCATAAAAAGAATGTCGAAATTGATCTATTTATCTGAACAAGAAAAAAAAAGCAAGAAATAAATTTAACCGTTATATTGATCAACAGGCCAAGTAGGCGGAGGACACTATACGCACTCAGGGGCAAGTGTGAACTATATATGTTTACCTAATCACCCGGACGTGGCACAGCCTCTGAAATCACATGATGAATACGGTTATCTGTATGGATCAGAATACGAAGTATTTGACTTTAACAAACCACAAGGAATCAGGTCTGGTATTGCTGAACATGACGTCGCTTGTGCAGCATGCCTAGCTAAAGGAAAAATATCATCAATCATGATACCAGGTAAAATATTATTTTTCTCGTGTTAGTATACTATTAGTTAATTCTATGTGTAAGTGACCTAATACAATATATATGGAGTCAGTAAATTCCACATGGGCAGAGAGCGACGCTCGAATCCCCATATGAAAATTACTTACCCCATAATATATCATATAAGGTCACTAGAACACCGTGTAACGCATATATCTTACCAACTGTCTTCAAATGCGGTATATAGACTATATGCCTATCAAAGTGATTAAGTCTTCAATACTTAGTTTTAAGAACCTACTTTCATTTGTATATACAAAAAGCAAATGCCAACAATAACAACGAGTTAGATTTAAATTTGTTTTATGAATGTATTGCAATCGTTCATTATCAGTTTCTTCGTCTGTTTAAACCTTTCAGATTTTTTTTTGAAAGGGAAGTAACTCCTTACTAATACGGATGCCATCACCAGTTGGTTGTCATTAAGAAATGCATGTTTCACAGAAGACTACAAATATGTTCTAATTGGTTTTTTTATTGTAATTGTGCCTAAAATTCCTATAGCATCGATGTTATATTATATTTGCGAGTAATCATATACAACTCTGACGAACAGTGGTAACAATAAAGTATACATGTATGTGCATTGAAAAAAAAATAGCAAAAAAAACCCAAATGATAGATCATTATAAATTGTTAAGAATGTTAACTGATAGGTATTTGTTTAGTTCATAATATTGTTCAGGTTGTTCACGTTTGTGTCATCTGTGAAAAGTTTCTTCATAAAAAATAAGTACAAGGGTCCCATTATTGAACGATTTATCGCTAAAATCCTACGTTAATTTCAATGTCTATACTATATCATTGTAATGTTTTTGCAGTAGTTATAAGTGGTGCAGCTGAAAGGAAATATATATATTTCAATTGTTTCTTCCGAATGCACTCTAAAACTACGGTATAAAGATGTTCAAGGCGTAAGGATAACGTTTTTAAGATTAGTTGGTTAATAGGAAATAAATATGGTTCCTACATTACACTAACGGTAAGTTATTCTTTTCAATAACGGTCGCCGCGTATATTATTATGAAACCATTCCAAACAAGTACTGATATTTTGTGATTCCGCTATGCCCTTTCGAGAAAAAAAACCCAATCCTTTTGTACTTGTGTGTGAAATCACTCATACCTACACCCTTAGTCGCCTATTTAAATATGTTATATATAAAAGAGGAAAAAAACAGAAAAATATGATTTTTCTTTAGTATATCTTTAAAGTAATTCAATTGTTTGATTTACAGAGGTTGTCATCGAAACAATAATTCATGGCTGTGCATATCTTTACAATATCCTGTGTGTTGTATTTGAATGATAATAACCTGTAGTACAAATTTTAGACAAACCGACTTATTGTAAAAAAAAAAGAATTTATCACATGCTTTTACATGTTTCCTGTGAGCTTTATGTGTTTTTGTTAAATTATAACAATATGACCGAAATTGTCATATTGTTAGACTCTGGAATTGATTTAATATAGTCTTTTTTTACATGTATTTTCTTTTGTTCTTAACATATACTGCTAAATTAGTAAGACAGATTTAGTAACACTGTCATATAAAAGGAGTAGCAAATTCTTCTATTCTCAAATATATGGGGTTAATGTGCTGATAATTGCTTTTCAATGTTTCAATTATTAAATCCACAATCCCGTGCGTTTCTACCGTATTATATATATCACTGGGGTTGTACTTGCAGTATCTTAATGTACATGACGAGTGCCACACTTGGAACATGATCTACGTACTGTTTCGTAACACCTGAGTTCACCCTCGGTTATTAGTTGGGTTCAAGTTGCTCTGTGTTCAGTGTTCCATATTTTTTTTTGCCATATGGATTAGGTATTTGGTATGACAAATCGTACATTTAATTCGCTTTCTTAACTAGGCATGCCTAACATAATACTTTTCTTTATAAGGATTTGTTCCCAGTTCACTATTTTTCTAGTGAACGATAGGTCTTTATTATATATGATGAGTTTATTACTACAATGTTATTGTTCATCCTCACGCTTCAATTTATTTGTACCACAGATAACACATTGATTACCGGCCATATGTAACAAGCTTATACGTTAAAAGAGATATTTGATTTTAAATGTGTAGAAATTTATAAAGAATCAATGAGTTTTTTAACTGTGCGAAATACCATATTAATGTGCGTACTGTAAACACTCGTTCATATATACAAAACATCATCATAAACACATGTCGTACTTCATTTTATGAATTGTTTCTATGCATGCATACTTAATATTCTGTTGCTACAATTTGTTCACGGGTGAAGGTTTTGTTGAACTTCTGTTTCATTCAATATGGAAGTACACCACTTATTGCATTGCTTTCTATGTTAAATTCCTCCGTTTCAAGCAGGCACACTTCTTTTGTTTTAAGTTCAAATAAAGTGTCAATCATTGCATTTCAAAGCAACACTTCATGGTGTCTTGTACTGAAAAAAATCAACATACCTTTAATAGCATATAAGAAAGAACTGGTTTGCAGAACTTCGGATTTACCAAAACAGGTACTTCAGATCTGACAAACAGACAAAATATATCCTCTTTTTGAAATCTTGTGCAGTTTTTTAATATTCAAAATTAAAAGTCCAAAAGTGTTCTACAATGATCACCATTCCTTCAGCTTTCATTTGATACCAAAAATACCTAAATATTCTACAAATTTTGAAAGTTACACTCATGCGCAGGAACTATTTTGTGTTAAATACGTACTACTTTCTGGTATGTGCTTTCTGGCCGGGCCCGACTTGGTGGTGTTACACCTTATACATATAAAAAAAGAAGATGTGGTATGATTGCCAATGAGACAACTGTCCACAAGAGACCAAAATGACACAGAAATTAACAACTATAGGTCACCGTACGGCCTTCAACTATGTGCAAAGCCCATACCGCAAAGTCAGCTATTAAAGGCCCGAAATAAAAGTGTAAAACAATTCAAACGAGTAAACTAACGGCCTTATTTATATACACAAAATGAACGACAGCCACTGAATTACAGGCTCCTGACTTGGGACATATTAAGATTAAAATAAGTCTGGTTGAAAACTATGTTTTTATTAGTTGTGTATTGCGTTGAACAAGCCTTCAGTCATCTCGAGTACCCTTAGATCTTCACTTTGTAACTTTCGACTGTATGCTTCATGTGCTTGTTGTTTTGTTTTTTTTTTTTGCTTCGTGCAGATTTGATTAGTGAAGCTATTTCCAACATTTTTTTTCGGATGGTTCTTATTTTGCACTGTTATATCATTGTCAGAGGTTACAGGTAGGGTTGAGCGTTCACACAGAAGTTAAATATCGTTACATTCTGTAAGTACAATTCACAAGTCAGGAGCCAGTAACTCAGTATTTGGTGCTGCCTCTTATATCTGTTTTTCGATTAATATTTTGTCATTGTTCAGGACGTTAGTTTTTCGTTTTGAAGTGTTTCACATTTTGTCATGTCTTCGCATTCAATAACTGACCGTACGGTTTTGATTTGCTCATTGTTGAAGTCCGTTGCCTTACTTATAGTTAGTAACGTATACGTCAATTGAAATGTACTATAGGTTACTGTCTGGTTGGCGATTATGCCACATTTTGTTATTTTATATGATTATTTTAAACTAAAACCGAATTGTCAAAACTAAAATATTTCAGGAAGGAAAACTTGTTACAATGGATGGACAAAAGAATATGAAGGAATTTTAATGGCAGGATACCATAGTCATAAGGCTGCATCAGAATTCGCCTGTGTAGATAGAGACACTGAAGCTATCGCAGGTGGATCGAAAAACGAAGATGGAAAATTATTTTATCCTGTAAAAACAGTGTGCGGGTCACTAAAATGTCCTCCATATGCAGCGGACACAGAAGTTTTGTGTGTTGTTTGCTCAAAATAGCAATGGCAAGATAATGTATTGGTTCAAAGTTGTTGGTCAAAGTTGTTAGCAAATCAAACCATTAAATATTGCGAGACCGACTATGACAAAATCGATCAATAAATTCACTTTGAAAAGATTTCAAAAGAAGGCACTAACTTTTGCATATTGACACTGTTAAAGATTTCTTTATCATTAAAAGCATATGGAGATTCTACCCGACAATTGTAAATGTATATCAAGTGTTTTACCTTACAAAACCTAACTACATTATTCTTAATTATTAAATGATATTATATGTATCGACCTACATGTGTATGGTTAATTATAAACATATTTAAGTATTTTCTACAAATGAATTGTTGATTGATTGTTTGATGTCTAACTGCCAGTGGCATATAGTACATGCATACGTTCAGGTATAATGCAATCAAATCAAAGTACGTTACATCCAGTTGTATATGAAAAAGGGTAGAAAAAAATCTTCCCTTAAAATTGACAGGAAATTAATTCTTTATCTTATTGCATTATAAAACATTGTGTGTTTCAGCGCACCATTATTTTTTTTGGTGATGATTTAGAATTGGTTCATTTTCTTATATGAAATGAAGGATGATTATTTTCTTAAATGCAAAGAAATGGTCTGTGAATTTTTTTCTATATCTCTACACAGGATAATACCTACCAAGTATTTCTTTATTTGAAACAAAGATACAGTCTGCATATTTTATTTACCAATGAATTAACCTATCCAAATTAACATTCTAACGTGAAATATTATCTAATCAGGAATTCTACAGAGGTATAATCTTAATAATTCCTTATGATTGGATTGCTAAATTTCAGTGAAATCTTTGATTCTTTTCTCACCCTATTACATTTAAAAAAATATAAAACGGCAATATTTTGATAAAGTTTCTTATTTGATTTTTATTAGGGTATGACAACAAGGGAGTATGCGTATTTGTGTTTTTTTCTTTAGATACTTCTTTATTTTGTCATAAGAGATCCAATTTGTTATGGTACAGGTATACAAAACTTCATGTATGTGTTTGCAGAACAGTAGAAATACACACATGCTGCTATGCTTTATACTATAATGAATTTATTGATAACTGTTTTGTCCCTCTAGATCTTTTCCATGATTGAAAACAAAAGATATACGTTGGGTATTCACGGAACAACAATCTCATTTCATTCTAAGTAATTGAAATTCAAACAAGGAAGTTAGGTTGAAGATACCGATGTGGGATTAACAGTAATACAAACGAGAATGAATAGACATTATTAATTTATCATGTACCTTTCGTTTTGCACTCACTAAGCCGTGATTTATGTATTAACAAAAGACAAACTAATTCAGTTTTCACCCACACATAATAAATCAATAAATAATTCTAGACACATATAGATTGTAACTTTTTAAGATAGATGTTACTTCATTTAATTTTATAAGAAATCATTTTTAAAGGATAAACTGTCTTTTGTTAATAAATCAATAAATAATTCTAGACACATATAGATTGTAACTTTTTAAGATAGATATTACTTCATTTAATTTTATAAGAAATCATTTTTTAAAGGATAAACTGTCTTTTGTTAATACATAAATAACGGAATGTGTATGATTAGATTCTGAATTCACATTATAATTGAAGGCATAATTTCATAATGTGAATTCAAAATCTAATGCACTCTTTGTAACATAACAAGAATTAACATCAAACGTTGTGATTTGTTAAAATAATTGAAATTAAACAAGTTTGGGGTACGAACAATGAAATTACCCATAGTCCTTTATATTCTGAAACGAGGATTATTTATGGATTTTATTTAATATTCACTTAAATTCACAATGTCACTGCGTCGTGTAAGTCCTCAAACCTCCAATGATAGCTCAAAACTTTAATTTAATTTTAATCACTTGTAAAAAACGTGATGTTGGGAGTACGAAGTGAATGTAACGTTTTAATACAAGTAACACGTCAATTTTTCAATTTTGTAGCAAAAAGTATTCAAAAGATTTATTTGATGTTTATATCTCGGTTTTTTATTGTCGAAATAGTAGAATGTAAAAGTCGGGATAAATGTGTGTTAACAATAAACTATGAATAAATACTCAACTTTGTAATATTCTAGTACAATTGTTTTGGTACGGGATGTACAAGACTTCAGGATAGTACTTGCAGAACAATATATATATATATATATTTATATATACATGCAGTTTTACTATACTTTCATGAATGCATTGATAGAAACGATCATATTTTGGAATGAAAACAGAATGTCCATAATTGAAAACAATTGATATTGGTTGGACACGGAACAACAACCTCATTAAATTCAAAGTAATTGAAATTCAAACAAGGAAGTCGATATACCAATATGAGAATAATCGTTCTATTGTATTGTACCATATTAAACAGTAATACAGTCGAGAACGAATATACATTATAAATCTATCATTTACCTATCGTTTTGCACTAGCTCATCCCACAATATGATTTATAAACGAAAGACAATATAACCTTTTTATTGATATAGGTGATCTAATATTTATCTTTTAACATGTAACCATTTATTTTTAAAAATTGAATGGTTCTTTTCGGTTGATTGTTGTTAGACTGCAGTATCCAACTCGTAGACAGCCATTTTATTTTCTTAATTTTGAAACCATAATGCCAATAATTAACCTAGCTTTATCTGTGATAATTTAGTATTTTTTAAATTATTTACCGAACTGTTTAAATTAATGTTAAATGTTTTGATACATTTCTATTTATTTCTAATTTTTATTTTATTGAAATCTTAGAGTTTTCATACAGTTATACAGTTATCATTTGACAATTATTGATGATGGTAATTTTTAAACTTTCGATTTCCACATTTCATATTCGTTTTCACCATTCAAAGTTCAAAGGGGACACTTAGTGCTTTAATTCAATTATCTCGACCTTAGTATATACTTGACTATTGTGTCGTTTCAACACGATGTTTTAGACGTACCCACACATAACCGTACATGTGAATTTATTAACGATTTACAATTTAAACTCTTTATTGATATATGTGATTTGATGTCTTTCTAAACATGTAACAATGTATTTAAGAATTGGATGCTTCTTTACGGCCGATGGTGCTGGACCGCAGTGTCCAACTCATAGATTGAGCCATTTCATTGACTTAATGTTTGAAACCATATTGCAAATATGTACCTAGTTTTATCTGTGATAATTTAGATTTTTAAAATCGTTTACCAGCCGACCTGTTATTATTTGATGTGAAATGTTGTCTGCGAATTATTATTTTTTTTATATATTTATATTTATTTCTATTTTTTTTATTAAAACTATAGTTTTATATTTGCCAATTATTGATGATGGTAATTTTAAACATTCGATTTCCACATTACACATTCGTTTTTAACATTCAAAATTCGTAGGTGACATTCAGTGCGTTCATTGTTTTATTCCAGCTCATATATACGTATATACTTGACTATGTTTCGTTTCAACACAATAGTTAAGACGTTCCCACATATAACCATACATGTATACTTCAGACAACAAGGATACTGAACATTGTACTTCCTTTTTCAACCTTGGGAGATATAGATTTTAACAAAGATATACATAGATAGATAACTATAGTTTATTGCCAAGTCTTCATGATACAGCGTTTCAAGAACACTTCAATCTTTTGTTTAAATACATCCTTATTGTTTTTAAAGAAATGTGTCGATGATCATGGAGATTTACAGGTATTATCAATAAATAAGCAGGTTATGATAGTGTACTTTTTTATTGCACGTGTATAAAATATATAAATAAAAGTAAAATTCAGTAAATGAAAAGGATAGCACATTGTAAGGTAAGACTTGATATGTCTATTCAAAATTTAATGAAACACTTTTAATTGATTTTTACATGGGAAAGTCAAGGAGGGTCTAAATGGGGTTTACATAATAGAGATTAATGAACTAAACCACTAAAAGGCAAAACAAATAAGAATAGAAAAGGAAACAAAAAATTAGAAAGAATAGAAAAGGACAAGAAAATGAAAAATAGAGAATACTGGGATGCTAAGATATATAGTGTGAAAAAAGTCAGACAAAATATAATCAAGAAAATCGGCCTTAAACATATTCAATATTAAAGCATACAGAAATATAGACATGATTGTATTCTTTTCGGGGAAACAGTCGTCACAGACAAATTAACGTACAAAATACTTTATAAATAAATCTTTTACTGCGTAAAACTTAAAAAGTAAAATAAAAAACAGTAATTCCCTAAGCAAATGGCTTAATCGAAAGCTCAAACCCATCAAACGAATGCAAAACAACTGTCATATATGGTTTCTTGTTATTCGTGGATTAGTAAAATCATCAAAAGATTTAACAATCTCTAGCAGATAAATCTATTCAATATGGTGGTGAACGTTTGATTTTGTTGTTTTTATCCGTTGGTATATATGTTTGTAGGTATCAGCCACATATTTAGTTAAGTGTAAAATGATGTCACAAAAATCACCACTGTCAAATAGAACTTTGGATGGATCTTCACATAAACACGGTAAACACAACGATGAAGCGTCTTTTATGTCATTACATTCGCATCGACGTTCAAGTGGATTGTCAAATCAGCAACTATCAAAACAGCTTCACAACGGAACGTCCGATTTGCCTTCAAAAATACATCAAGTGCATGCTGATACGTCATCACAAAGGCAACGGCCACTTAATGGCAGACTAAAGCCTGGTAATATTATTAATCACTCTTCAAACTAAAAATCAATTACAACAATTGGCAACACTTTTAGGAATTTTGGATCTCAATGCTCTTCAACTTCGTACTTTATTTGGCTTCTTATAACTTTTTTTGGATTCGAGCGTCACTGATGAGTCTTTTGTAGACGAAACGCGCGTCTGGCGTATATATATAAAATTTAGTCCTGGTATCTATAATGAGTTTATTTACAGATGTAGTGATAACACAATGCGATATATGTGTAGTATGTGTAGAATATATTGATATTCTACTGGTATCCTGCTGCTGTTTCGAGCTAACAGTTCCATCTAAATTGCTGTTAACGTCACAGTTCATAATGGGGTATATAAACCAGTCCGTGAGGATTTCTGTTAAAACAAATTCAACGGCTGAGAGTTACAACATACATTTAAGGTCAATGTTAAAATAAGCAAGATAAAGCAATATTTTACAGCGTACAAAATATATCAATGAATTTGTACTCACTACGAAACAGTCTTTCATTTCCGTCTGTTATGGATAGATTTATTTTATATATGTCGTCACTGTATGTATATCATGTTATATGTAGATATAAGAAGATGTGCAAAGGAGAAATATATGTATATTTGAGAGAAGGTAGGGTATTATAGGTTAATATACTGCAGTAATTGCCTTTATATTAGATTTTGTTTATTCTTGGAAAAAATTTATAAATATAAAGCGATACTGTAAAAAGAAAAAATGTTATAAAAACAAATGATACATGTTAATGCTCTTTGTTAGCAAATATTTAAAATTTTTTGTCTGTTTGAAATTTTATATAATTTTATTAGACAACACAAAGGGACAATAAATTGAATCAATTTGAAAATACTTTTCCCGTGAATCGCCAAGGAACTTCAATATTAACAACGCCTAGCTCCTGGGAAAAACGTTTACATGTGAACGGACAAGGAACATTAATTCTCACCAAAAATACTCGGACACCATTTCTTCTTTCTGTTGAGGATGGAAAGGGACATTACCGAATGTTTGTGAAAATTGAAAAAGATCAAGTTTGTTTTATAAAATGTATTGGAGACAAAGATGAGGTGCTTTCATCCGTAAGGAAGAAGGAAGTGGAATTGAAGACGGCAAGATTTCATACTGGTTCAGTTATGATAGAGATAATTTAGTCCTTAAGTTTGGTAAGGGGTACCTAATGGAAGATACCACTATTCTTGTTTATGATTTTCTGAAGGGAACCAAACCACAGGAAGGAAAGAAAACAAGAGAAAATCTTCATCCATACTTCAATGCAGAGGACAAGAATTTGTAAGAAAATACGAACTTCTGGATTTTGTTAAATATGGTATGAATGTTATAATGAAACTCTAAGTAAACTTTATATATTGTCTAAAACATTTCTTAATGGAAATTGATATGGCTGATAATGCTAAGCTAAAAAGAACATATTGTATTTATTTCAAAACAAAACGTTACACGAAGTCACTCAATATTGATGAACCTAAGCGTTCATTAAGACTTATAGTAAGAACAAGACAGTCCTATATGTGCAGTACACCAAATCTGTGCTTTACTTGTTAATCGCAACATAGCTAAAGTAGTATCAAATTATTAGCAATATTCCTTGGTACTTACCTTGCAATATATGTGTTCATGTACAAAAATACATTTATGCCTGGGATATATAAAGGCAAATATGTAAAACAACAGACAATATCTTTGTTAAAACAGTGATCTTTAATTTTTAAGTCATTTTAGAATTAAGTGCCAATGGCCGATCTTTAAAAGTCTACATTAAAGATATTAAAAATATTTTATAATCGTGAGATTAAAATCTGGACCAAGTGTCATCCACTTGTTTATCTTTGAAGACCAGTAGCTGACCTGAAGATGTATTCTGTTTTGCTGTTGTGTGTTTTTTTTTTGGGGGGGGAGGGGGCATATGATTCCTTTATTTGTTTAATCACTGGAGGTAAAGAAACCAAAAATATATACATGAATATTTAAAAAAAAACGGTGAAAAAATCTAAATATTGAAAAATGACATACAGATTAATTCCTCCTTTTTCCTTTCCAGGCGGCAGATTAAGAGTTAAGGAGGAGTTGGTAGAATTTAAAAAAGAACCGTTTATTACAAATATTTCTCCATTGGTCATGGATAGCTCAAAAGTCAATATATTTTATCTCAATGAAGGCAATTATATCTCCTCAGCTAGTCTTCCTGTTGCGTGCAGAGAGTTATATGAACATATAAAAGGTTGTTGTGTAAATATTCACAAGGTGTCACTGGAGTGTTCCTGTCAGATGCGATTCGATACAGTATAGAAACCAAAGGATGCATTCTGAATACAAGATTAGATGAAAAAGCAAGTGGATTCGGAAAAAGAGATATAAAAGGGACATATCTCCGCATCACTCTTGGCCAATGTTTGGGAAAATCACGTATATGCTACAGATTCTAAGCCACTGAAAGAGTTTAGTGCAATGAAAGGTGATGTCACGTGGGTCGATCGTAACTGGTACCAGACGCATAAACCGATAAACAAGAGCAACGATTTGTGCGCTTCTATTCAATGTTATAACTATGACCTGGAGGACAAAACGCATTGGCCGTACTTTGATTACATCAGCAATAACGAAAACATGGCGGAATGCATGCCTGATTCTTTGGATGTCGTAAAATGCATGAAACTCTTGTGATGGAATACAAAGGTCACTCTAATAAGTAAGAGTGACAGCATTTCATAAAAGACAGAAGACATTCTCTCTTTTTATCCATTGCAAAACGTTTATGAAAATTAAACCATTATTGTTCACGAAAAAAAGTACTCTACCAAGTATTCTATAAACAACGCACTTAGTTGCACTTTTTTTTTAAAATTTTTTCAGTATTTACAACACTTTATGTGTTTAGATTTCAGTATATCATTTTCTTTTAGAATAAAAAATAACCCTCAGCAACAGAATACCAAAAACCTCAGCAACACACAACACATTAATTATGTACGACCATTGCATTTAAGCGTTTATATAGCTTTTATGGCGTGTTGTGCAAGTACGGCTGCATTTCTATAAAAGTTGTACAATGGGAGAGTCATTTATAATCATGTTGGATCATTGAGGAAAATGAGGAATAAGAGAATCGACAGAGTTTAACCTTGCCAATCACAAGTGTTTAATGCATACAATCTGTACAATTAAAACCATTTTTACCCCACCACAGTCCAGTATTTGATTTTAAAAATCTATATGCAATATCAATTCTTTAACTACTACATAGCCACGTCCGGTCAGAATATGGAAGTTTAATCTGATGTCTCGTGTAGAGAGATGACCAAGCTTTCTACACATTAAGGATAACTCTTTTAGGGGTCAGTAGGTAGTTTATTACAAGGCAAATCCATATCCAGTATATTCTAAATTTCATTCCGGACGGCCTCTATCACAGCACCTATCTTAGTTATTATAGCTAATCTCTTTTCGTCCTGAACATGCATAGAATATTTTACACTGGGCATTAAACTAGAAACAATCAAATAATTTAAATTGCTGTCTTTGGGGTCGGTATCTCTTGACGTTTCCTATAGTACCCATGAATGTTTAAAACAAAAGAGTATTCAAGGTTGAGAACTAACTCTACAGTAACTAGAGTCTCTAAAGAGCCTGTTTCGCACACCTTGGTCTTAGTGCATATTCAACAAAGGACATTCGCCAACATTGTTGGCAAAAAAGAATTCATGACAAAAAACTGTTTGGTTGATCTTGTATTGCTGATAATTAGGTCTTTCCACTTTTCTGTGGAAAGACCTATTGTTTTTCTTCTGATTATTTTTTTTTTTCTTCCGCCAAATTTTGTTCTTGCGATAAACATTTGTTTCGCAATATGTCGCTTAGATATTTGGTATATGATATCGAACAGTTTATGCGCTTTTGAAATTTACCCTGCGTAACCGAATCCTTTTCTTTGTAGGAGTTATCTCCCCAAACACTGTTTTCCTTGTGATCACAACTCCTTCGCAACCGTAAAAGATTACGACAAATTTATTTTATAAAATTGCTCGTTATATCCTTCGCATGATTTGTCCAATTTCAACCGAAGCAATATGAACGCTCCATATGAGAGTTATTTCCCTTTTTGTATTTGACATTTTGAAATGTATTTTAAACTGGATCACCATAAGTGATAGAGACCTAGGATCTTTTGATTTGAGGTCCTTGGTCCAAAAAAATGAAAATTAGGTAAAGGTCAAAGGTCAAGGTCATATTCTAATTTTTGAATTTGTCTTATTTTCACTCATTTTCATTAACCTTATAAGATATCGACAAATTATTTTGTATAAATTGTTAGTTGCGACATGTGGTAACTAAATAATTTTAGTTGAAAGGGTGCGTAAACAATGAATGGGAGTTTTAGCCCCTATCATATCTAGAATTATGTGTAAAGTGATATAACTTATTAACCATACATATTAGAGACCTAGGGTTTTTTGATTTGAGCTCCTCAGTTTGTGACCTTGAAATTGAAGTCAAGGTCATAGGTCAATATGACGTTCTAGATTTTGACCTTTGCTTTAAATTCATATCTATACATCATAAAGCCATATGAACTGACATTTTAGACTGATTTTTAATATTTCAATATCAAAATAGATATTAACTGGTGGAAAGACCTTCAATTGTTCTCTGAACAATTGGTTTTTAATTTAGTCTGTTTTGTTTCCCCTTATCTTCTTTAGTTGATGCTCAAAACACAAAAGAGAGTTAAAACATCCTTATTTAAGGGGCTGGGTAATCACTCATATAAAGGGTGTTAGTAGATCTTTAAAGTGTCTATTTATCTTCTAGAATGTTTATCATGAATGGCAAAACCCACACAAAATGATAAAAATCGTCATTTAAAGGTAATAACTCCAAGGAGACGTCGGACGATAATCTCTATATTGTCCTAATTGCATATCTTGTCTTGATGATAATTTTTGCTTGTCTAAGTTTCTATCTATCTATTGTAAAAAATTTTGACATAAGTCAAACAATTGGCAAAAACCATCATCAAAGGGCAATAACTCTAATGAGGAGTCAGCTGACAATTTCGACAATCAAACTTATTTGTAGAACTTGTCTTGCTGATCATTTTTGCATTTTTATCTTGAAAACAATCTATTATAGTTTTCAAGATAATAGGCAAAAATGAAAAACAAATGGTAAAATTAGTCATTTAAGGACAATAACTCCTATAAGAAGTCGTCTGACAATTTTGACGTACATGGACAATTGGTAGAGCTGCACATTTTAAACACTTTTGCTTCCTGTCAGATTTTCTCTAATCATAGCAGTTTTCAAGATAATAGACACAACTTGCATTGTACCACTATGTTCAATATTTAGCTATGGCAGCTATGTTGGTTGACAAGCGGGGACATCGAACACATTTGTTTAACAAAATACCCATTTGGCCAAGTTTGACTGAATTTGTCCATGAAGGTTCAGAGGAGAAGATTTTTGTAAAGAGTACCAAAATTTACAAAAAATTGTTAAAAATTTAAAATAAAAGGTAATAACTCCTTAAGAGGTCAGTTTGGTCATTTAAATTATTAGTTTATCTTACTTTGCTGAACAGATATATCGATAATATTTTTCAAGGTAACAACCAAAAACTGCAACATTTCCTTAAAATCACTTATACAGGAGCAGCAACCTAACAACGGGTTGTCTAACTCGTTTCAAAATTTTAGGGCAGATGGATCTAAACCGGATGAACATTTCTACTCCATATCAGATTTACCCTAAAAGCTTTAATTTCAGAGTTTAGGCTAACAACTGCATTTTACCCCTTTGTACTATTTTAGCTATGGCGGTCATGTTGGTTAGTTGGCGGGGTCGTTGAACACATTTTAAACTTCATACCACATTAATGATTGTAGACAAGTTAATTTTGGACCAGTAGTTTCAGAGTAGAAGATTTTGACAAAAGTTAATGAACAACAACGACGGATGACGACAACGGCGACGGACAACGGACGCCAAGTGATGAGAAGAGCTCACTTGGCCTATAGGTCCAGGTGGGCTAAAAATGAATAACTTTTGAAGTATAGTATGATTGCTGGGTGAGTGCTTTGCGCTGCATCAGCACAAAGCTGCAATATCTCTGACAGAGCTTTATCAAATATTTAAACAAAAGACAGTACATTTGTACATGCTTTTAATATCAGACAAAAGATCTTATCAATTACCAAAACTTATTTACAAACCACATTCACAGATAATAAATCTAGTGTGACAGATACGACATCTAAAAATAACACAAGGATCTTTTCTGCATGTATAATATTATTTAAAGTTTTGCTTATATTTCTTGCAATCGTTTGTACATTTTTACGCTAAATCATGGCCCCGAAGTTTATTGCAAACAATAAAAGCAATTATTGAGATCACGCATTTATCAAAAAAATATTGATTGTTTACTATTGTCCAGAGGTCAACTTCCTTTAAAAATTAATAAACATTTGCGGGCTGTTGATATGAAAAAGAATAAAGAATGGAAACTGAAAATGTGCCGAAGAAATAACTTGATAAAAGAGCAGAAATCAGCCTCAGACCCGCAATAAGTGTTCAACGTAGCTAAAAAATCAAGCACCCAGAGGAAGATAAAGATGGCCGCTAAACAATATTGTATGGTAGTTGGGCTAAATTGCCACTAAGCACTTTAGATAAAGGTCGTGTAGAGGTTTCTTATATTAATAATAATATCAATAGTATCTGCCAACAACGATAATATTTCAATTATTGAAACTATTAGATGGAAACTTTTAAATGACCTTCATGGAAAGAGTGTCGAGGGAAACTTATCAACGCAAGTCGAAAACTACATGAATAAGTAATTATACGAATCAGATGTCAATATCTGCTCGATTCATAATTTGTAAAGTCAAACATGATAGTTTGAAGATATAAATAATCAATGAGGAATAATCTCATATAAAACGTAAAACTTAGTATTGACACAGAAACAACTTTAAAGCCAACAATATCAATAGAAATATAAACAGATATAAAAATGGTGAAATTTCTAACTTTATTTGTGGAAATGGTTGTTTTAATCTGTTTATCAGCTTGGAATAAAACAGACAGCGCTATTTCATTTAAGGATGACACTAACAATGATATATCATTTAAGAATGAAACATTTTGTAACACGTCTTTGGAATCGATTGGATCCATATCAGGTAATATAACTCTGAATGTTATTTTATAAATAAAGGCAACAGTAGTATACCGCTGTTCAAAACTCGTAAATCTATGTACAAAAACCAAAATCGGGGTAACAAACTAAAACTGAGGGAAACGCATTAAATATAAGAGGAGAACAAAATAAAATTGTTCACTTGTTTTCCTAGTAAATTATAATGTTTTGAGCTATAAGACAATAAGAAAATTTCAAAAACTTGATTGAACACTGATGAACTCTTGAAAAAATAAGATACTTTGAGTTATCAAACACATGATTGATTGATTGTTGGTTGCTTAACGTCCAGTGGCAAATATTTCATGCATATTCAGGACGAGAACAAGTTCACAATAAATACAAAAGGTAGGTCGATACGATAGAGGCCATCTGGGATGATGGTCGGGGAAATTTCGACTGCCACTGGAAAATGAGGGTATCTTGGATAGGGACAGAAATTTTGCCTTGCAACAGGCCACCTACGGACCCCTCAAAAGAGTTGTTGCAAGGGTTCTTAACGTGCAAAGAGCGTGGCACTCTCTTTACACGAGGCATCGGATTTAACGTCCCCCTTCTGACCGGACGTGACTGCGAACTTGATACATCCCGCACAGCCAAACGGACGCCCCACTTCGGCAAGCGTTTTACTGCCGGTCGGGAGAAGACCAAGTGACCATATTTCTATACCCCAGTCACCCTTGGGGGTAGTTATCAAACACAAGTAATTTGTCATATTTATTTACTCAAATTATAAATTTAATCACCTTCATTATTAATTAAAGCTAATTATTATTAGTAACATTCAAGTAAGTAATTTCAGTTATTCCAAGTAAGATTTCAATTAATTCCATGTAATACATTTAGAAATTATAAGTATTATTTTTAGTAATAAAAAGATTAGTATAATTTTAGTAATGATAAGTATTGATTTTAGTAATTAAAAGTATTACTTTTAGTAATTAAAAGTATTACTTTTAGTTATTCTCATTATTATATTTTGTGATTATAAGTATCATTTCAAGTAATTATAAGTATCATTTCAAGTAATTATAAGTATCATTTCAAGTAATTATAAGTATTATTTTTAGTAATATTCAGTATTATTTTCTCTCTCTCTTGAAAAGTTGACCGTAGATTGTTATTTCCTATTCTGATTATATCGTTTATGATCCTATATCACTGTCAATTAAGCTAAAATTAAATGTTTTAGATACCATAAAGTTTTCATATAAGGGGTGTCTAAATAAAAATCCATAGAAATTGTTTTTTAATTTGTCAAAATGTAGATTATATCATGCTTTTCGAAAAAAAGATTAAAAAAAGAATGGGTCCCGGGCCAGTATTCAAGCTACAAGTAGTGCAAATATGACAGATTTTGTATAGATTATGCATGAGCAATCCAGATTTCTGCCATAATACGAAAACTACACAATAGAATATTAAGATAAAATATGTGAAGATAGCTCTAATATTATGCTTTCAGATAAGAAAAGGGAAAAAAATTGGGAATACGGGACTCGTTTTCTTGCTACTTAATAAAATAGGTAAATTCCTAACACATTCTAAGGTAAAAGTAACTTTATCTGAATTATCTGCCCTTATATTTGAGTTGCCTCCATTATGTGGCAAAGTTGAAAAAAAATTGAATAAAACAAAAATATTCTATGATAAAACATGTCGTTTTCTGTATTAAAATAAAAATTCTAACACATAAATTACCTACTACTCTCGAAATTTGCACATTTTATTAAAGGTTATACCGATTGTTTTCTGGTATTTAAAAATCCAAGTTGGAGGAAGACACCCTATCTACCTTACTAAGCTTTTAGTAATTGCGTTAAAACTTAATTTTGTTTTCTTTTTGATACTTGTTTTGTTACTAAATACTGTTCTATTGAGTCAAGTAATCACCTACTGATTTCACAATTTGTTGTTCAAACACTCATTTAGCAAAGTGAATGACATTTAAGAACTGTATAAACTAAACATTGAACAGGGGCAACTATATATTAATATTTCCGTATCGATTTAACCATTAATAAAACCCTGATTGAAAGATTATCAATACACCGTTTATTACTCTTGACGACAACTGCGTGAATTCATAATGAATTAATAGGAAAGTGTTAATTTCTCTAAAAGAAATGTACACGAAAAATGATGTAAAAGTTTTATACGGATTTTGTGTCTGATAAAACAGGCATATACAAACTGCGTAAAGGGGGCAATATCCATGGATAGGTCGTTGTACAAAATTGTACAATTTGTTCCTGTGTGCAGTGCTAAAAGATTTCAAATACGCGGAAACGATAAAACACCAATACATAATCAGAATAGAACTAATAGGTCTAAGAAAGTGGCAGAATATATTGCTTCTAACTTTTAATTAAAATATATGTAAATTAGATAAAGAGCTCAACAATTTGACGTATCGATCGAGCACAAATATGTAAGGAAAACAAATTAGGAAACAAAAACAAAAACGTTACTAGATAACGTAGTCTTGCTAAAGGAATATTATGATACCGGTTTGAAATACACTTTTAAACTTTTCACAAAATCTTACATAACTATACTGCTTCAATTGAACGTGTTGCATGTAATGATTGGCTTTCATTACAACAATCGTTATTGATTTCTATGAAGCTTGTATTATGATTTAAACCAGGTCGATCATAGCAGGCAAAAATACTGACATCCGTCCGTTTTTTTTATCAATTTGGCAATGTTTCAGGGTAAGACAATAGATTTTTGCTATCGACTATCACATGGAGCTTTATTCACGATGGCTTTTTTTTAGTATCAAGATTAAAGCTCGATTAACTTTTAAGTAATCAACGATAATTCCATCAAGTTTTATACCCGACTTTATTACTGTGCCATACTAAATTGTTATTCCTGAATATTGTAATAGAATCTACTTGTTATACATGCTTTTTCTATTTACAGAATATAAAAATCAGACAGCCTGTGAATTTACAAATCTGAGAAAGATTGTAGAGCAATCTTCTCGAGGAATGTTATACCCTCTACATAAATCAAAGGAATTGGTTTTGATTAAATTTAACGATTCAAATTTGATTGCAATAGAAATCAGAAGTAAATGTTTACATAAATTAGGAGATGTTTTCTTCCGATGGCTCTCAGTCCACGATATACAAAACTTGTTTGGTAACTGCACAAACGAAGTTTTATTTAGAAAATTGTTCTGTGATCAGATAGTAACTTACAACATCAGTTATAATGAACACGAAATATTTCCGTATTTTTCCAATGTAGGGCTATATTTTACAGATAAATCAAACTTCTGCACACCACGGTTTAGACAGTTTGTTGAAACAAATAATGATTGGCTCAATAATAATGATATTAACTTCTTCCTCAGAAACATAACTTCATGTTGGAAATATATGTACTTCACAAATCAAGTAAATATAGAACTGCCTTCGGGAAGCTTAACTTCAGATGAGAACCACTTTTTCAAAGGAGACGTAATTTTGTCTTATTCTTCTGACTTTCAATTATATTTCGCCTCCAAACAGGAATTTTGTGTCAATCAATTTCTTTCAAATCTCTTTTCGGATGGATCTAATGAAGAAGCATTGGGTGCACATTATATCTGGTATGATTATATTATCGAGTTTACTTCAAAAACTGACTGTTTAGAAGTGAACACTGAATGTCGCCGTGGTATAAATACAGTTTACACTATACCAAACAAAATAATAGCATATTCACAACTAGCACTAGCATGCGAGGTAATGGTAGTAAATGTAATTGCTTTATTGTTCTTCTTTCAAAAGGGCAACATATCACCAGTGACAATAATCTTATCGGCTTTATCTGTATCGGACATTTTCAGTGCAATCTTAATGTCTCTTCCTACATACATTGCTCATCAACATGACTTCCATAATTTTGATTATAGCGAAACACTGCCGTTATTTTATATTTTTGATTATCCAAAATGTGTTGTGTATTGCATTGCTATAGAACTAAAATATTGTTTCCACTTTGTTTCTGTTATGTTAACGTTGTTGTTGTGTCTTCAGAAAACGGCTGCCCTGTTATTTCCCCTTTGGAGCAATCGATATTTTCATAACAAAGTGAGTGTTCTCTGCTGTTTATCATTATTGATGGTCAGTCTAGCACTGTTTAGTCCGGTTCTTTATTTTGCTTCTGATATTGAAAATGTTAATGGTACCTGTTGTGGGTTTTTTAATAATATTGATACATACTGGTATATGTACATGGCAATTAACATGTGCACATGTGTGACATGCGCTATCGTATTTTCATGTACTGTTTACATTGCATGCAAACTGACAATCGTGAGAAGAAACCTTCCATGGACTGACAATGTGGTCGTTCAGAAAAGGAATCGAGTTTCAGCAATAATAGTTGCTGTGATCTGCATAATATTTGTGATATCCGAGATACCGCATATAATAACCGTTTTACTGGTAGTGATGGGTTTCTATACACGGGAAATATACATGTTTAAAGTAGTCAGATTATACGAAGACCTATTTTTGATTGTTGGATTTGCTTTGAACTTTGTCGTCTATATTGTAATGAGTAAACAACTGCGACAGAAAGTTTGGTCTAACATAAGACAAATGATGATATGTTGCAAAAAGAATAAATTTATAGTCTGAAAGTTGAAATATGTCTTCATTCTCAGTTATTCCATTAATTTGTAAAATACACAAAAACACAATGATATTGCATACTGTGTTGTTAAGCAACTACATGTCACCGATGCTGTTTTTGTTATAAATTTATTTCAATATGATATAGTTGTTTGTATTGTGCAAAGCAAATGAAGATATGCCGAAATGGTTTTCATATTTAATTTTTATAGTTATTATAAACATTAAAATTTCTGTAGAATTAAAGCCTTAAATATTTCATTTGTGTAACTGAGATTGTAGATAGAAAATGGATGAAAATAATCCTCATACAAACACTTGCACATGTTGTATATACATTTACACCATTAATGCGGTTGAAATGTCGAATACGTTTGTTTTAAGGCTGGTATCAAATGTTGTTTTTTAATGCTTTTAGTTTAATCTGTTATATATTATTGTATGATATTATTAATTTATAGGTTAGAAAATACTTGGTCATCTTTTAGGAAGATTTAATCTTCATAAAACATGACCAAGTATTGTCTGACCAATTGAGAACATATTCACATTTTAGAGTGATCTCACAAAAGTATAATTTTCCATTGAAATATACAAACCTAAGTAAGAGTTCGCTTTCTATAATGAATGTAAATCATAGGTTATGACCATTTCAATGAATGAAATGAAATAGAACAAACATATTTTGTTAAGACCAAAAGGATAAATTACGTTTTTTCTGCTTCAGGTAAAATTTTATACTTATTTATCTTATTTTTTTAATTGTAAAAAGCGCAATGTTAATTATATAAATCCACTTGTTTATTCTTTTTTTATAATTATAAAACTTACTGTATAAGTATTTGAATTCAGACCATTCAACTTTAGATCTTTACTTTTTATTGATAAATGTACATGTATTGTGTTTTTCGAAAAGAATATCCTTTGCTTTATATATTTTAGCAGTCTGACATTGTTTTCTTGAAAGAAAAATGTCAGGTATATTAATCAAATAAATATTATTTTACCTACATCTTTACCCCTATTTCATGTTTTTGTTCTATATATATGTACCATTACAAAGTGTATACAAAAAATGCATATTCAACAATGTTTTATTTTTTGTATTTTTTACTCTTTTAGTTTTAATCAGTAGGCTATTTACCCAAGAAAAATGCATTAGGGGATTGTACACTTCGTTAGTGCAATTGTTAGGAGTTCACTTTCATAATTAATCTACAATGAAAAGTCATTCATGTATAGTATTTCATAGTGCATAATTTGATGCAGTGTATACCAGTACCTATTCTACCATTTAGTTGTGTCAGCATACATTTGTATGAAGCTATCTTTTTGCAGTTATGTGTGATATTTTCACAACTTTAATATCCCTGTGTAACCAGAGCCATTATCTGTATCAACCATCTGATAGGCAAATATGTAATTACCGATGTTGACTCTCTTCGTGTACAGTGTTTTTAATTATTTTAGTTATTCCCCATTCATACATTAATGACGCTTCTATTTTTTTATTTACTTTAAACAATACAGTTTATCAGTATAATGCATAAATATACAGTTTACAAGTTGTATAGCGTTAACATGCACATAGATAACAAACTTCAGAAATATCAGTTACATATTATACAGTTTGTGAGTTTCAGACTACCTATAATAAACATAGGTCTTAAATAGTATTCCTGCACTTAAATGCATAGGGTAAGTACTTTCTTAAATTACAGAGTTCCTTACTGTTTTCAACAGAAAGCAATTGTACTAATTTATAAGTTGACGATCTAGTCCAATAATATTTCTTAATAAACTTTTTACGTATATCATTATAATTTGTACATTGTAAAATAAAATTAAATTCATCCTCTACTACATTTTTATCACACATAATACACATTCTAATATTTCTACTTATTCCATAAAAACGACCAGTTTCAATGCATAGATTGTGTGAGGACAGGCGAATTCTCGTTATCCATTTACGAGCTATTACAGGAATACATTTTTGTAAATTAAATTGTAATTCTACATTTGACACAATACACTTATATATTCTACTCTTTGGTGATGTTTCAAGCGGGAAATGCAACTCTTGTTTAGCTTGATCATATATTCGTTGTTTGGTTAAATGTAAAAATGAACTATCCAAACAAAGTACCCATTGGTTGTCCCAATTATAATTCATACCAAGATCATATAAAATTGTTTTAATACAAGTTGCCCAGTTTCTACATTTATTGCTATTTGCTACTAGTTCTTTGTAACAAGACTTTATAATACAATTTTCACTACCGTGAATTTTAGTCCATAATTTGAGCATCCTAAACTTTCGCTCATATAACAATGGAAATCTTCCTATTTCATAATATACCATTCCATTAGAAGTGGACCTCTTGACACCTAGTAATGTTTTACAATAGTCCAAATGAACTTTTTCTATATTTGGTGCTCTGTGAACACCCCAAACCTCACAATCATACATTAAAATACTACATACATAAGTGTCAAATAAACTTATAGAAGTAACAGTGTTCAGGTATAAGGGTTATGCCTTTTTCCTCATACTAAACATAGCTTTCCTGCCTTGTTCAGCACAGTGGTTTTGAGTAAAATAAAATTTACAATTATAATGAAATAACACACCCAGATAACAAAAATGATTTACAATATCTAATGGTTTACCATTATAAATCCATGTCTCAGTAAGACTAGTTTTTCCACCTTTACGAAAAACTACTATCTTTGTTTTTTTGGTGTTAACTGAAAGACCCCATTTCTCAGTATAACCAGATAAAGTATTTAACATAGTTTGTAAGCCTTGGATTGATTCTGACATCAAAATCATATCATCAGCATACATTAATAAAAAAGTTTTATGTCATGAAATTCAAGTCCACAGTTACCATTATTAATAAAGTCATTCTCAAAGTCATTGACATAAAATCAAAATAAAATAGGGGAAAAAACTTCCCCTTGCATTACACCAAGATTATTAGAAAAGTATTTTGAATAAAATCCAACAAATCTAATACAAGATCTTACATTGTTATACATTGATTTTAAAATGTTAAGCAATTTTCCTCTGATTCCTAATTTAGAAATCGTGTCCCGCAAACATAGACGATCAACTGTATCAAACGCTTTTAAAAAGTCAACAAAGCAACAATATAATCTATTATAATGCGATGTTATTGCAATGATGGCACTTATGCCAATTGAGATATCGGGTCAATCGGTGTTCCTTATTAATAAAAAGGAGGTCTATTTATCTGAACAGGCAAAAAAAAAGTAATACATTAATTGAATAAATATATTAATTTGATAAACAGGTCAAGTTGGCGGTGGTCACCAAACACACTCAGGGGCAAGTGTGAACTACATATGTTTACCTAATAACCCGGACGTGGCAGACCCTCTGAAATCACATGATCATTACGGTTATCTGTATGAAGCAGAATACGAAGTATTTGACTTTAACCAACCACAAGGAATCAGGTTTGGTATAGGTCAACATGAAGTCGCTTGTTCGGCTTGCCTAACAAAAGGAAAACTATCATCAATCATGATACCAGGTAAGCTACTACGACAAAAAAGATAAATATCACGATATGCATTTCTCACGGATAAGTATATACTTCCTACTTATACGACATTTTACAGCTGCATTTGTCATCAGGATATATTTGATATATAGTCGCTGTTTACAAGGCAGTATTAAACTAAGATTTCTAAACAGGGATGTCGGTATAATCTCTTCGCCCGTTTTGGAGATGCCATCACTAGTTATTGAGAAGTTGACTTTTATGAAATGTATGTTTCACACAAAACTACACATATGTTCTAATTGTTTTTGTTACTGGTTTTGGTCGGTGGCTTACTTTTATAGTAATTGCGCCAAAAATTCGTATAGCATCGATGGATACGTAGTTCGTTTCTGTTTGTGTTAGATTTTAATGTTGTGTCGTTGTTCTCTTATATGTAATGCCTATCCCTCAGTTTCTGTTTGTAACCCGGATTTGTTTTTTTCTTTCGATTTATGAGTTTTAAACAGCGGTATACTACTCTTGCCTTTATTTATATTATATTTGAAACTCTGACGAACAGTGGTAAGAATAAAAGAGGGACGAAAGATACCAAAGGGACAGTCAAAAATTATAAATTATATATATACTAGCATGTGTATTACAAGAAAAAAACATAGAAAAAAAACCCTAAAAAACACAAACAAAATGATACATCATTATGAATTGTAAAATATCACTGATAGGTATTTGTTCAGTTCATAATATTGTTCATGTAGTTCACGTGTGTATTATCTGTAAATACATTCCTTCATAAAAAATCAGAAACAAGGTCCCATTTTTTAACGATTTATCCTACGTTAATATAAATGCCTACTAGAACACAGCCGCGAAATAGCGGGAATTTAGAGCTTGGTTGAAAGTATGTATACCGTTGTAGGGAGACATGTTGTAAAAGATTTAGTGTCTGGAGAATTTCAGTAAAAGAGTTCATGTCTGGAGAATTTCAGAAAAGGTATCAAAATGCATAGGTACTTGGAAACAGTTTCAGCCCTCTCCCTTTCTTTCCAAAGTCCGTTATTTTTTTTCTGTTAAAATCCATCATTTCCGCGTTTCTGTATACTATGAACGTACGTATCCTATAAATAAAGTGTTTTTGCTAATAACTATCAATTTCAAGTTTCTTTTCAAACATGTCAAAGGCGATCACTGCTATAGTATAGAGAGAGTCTCTATCAACCCCATAATTATTGTGCTGTCCCCGAGTACTCTTAAGAAATTCATGTGGAATTTTAAAACCGGAAGTCCTGTTTTGCTTAAAAGCGAAATCGCGGACATTTGAAGCCTGGTTGAAATTATGTTTTCTATTTTAGGAAGAATTTTTGTACAAGATTTTACGTCTGGAGAATTTAAGAAATGCTATTAAAAGGTACATGGAGACAGGACAATATTTTTAAGTCCTCTCTCTTTTTTTCAAAGTCTGTTATCATTTTTTTTTCTGTTGTATTCCATTATTTTCGCGTTTCTGTATACTATGAACAGAGACATACATATAATACATTGATGTCTCTGCTATAAACGTACGTATCCATATTAGAAATAATATGAGGAAGGCGCTACCTTAAATGCCAGCTTTATACTAAGACAATGTCCTATATGTTGATTGGTTGTTGGTTGTATAATGCCCAGTGGCAAATATTTCATGCATGTTCAGAACGAATGTCCTAGGGTACATTAACATATTGTTTATGGCTAAAAGAAAATAATAAGTTCAGATGGAAAATGTTTAGGGAACGAACATTGACCTTGAAAAGGCATCAGAGGTTATGGTATTTTTCCTGAAAAAAATATTCTGATTCCCAAATTGACGAATAAAAAATCTGTTCAAGCATAGGACAAAAAAAATATTTTAAATCCAGATATCTTCACCAAAAATGATTTTATCTTTCAGATATGCAAAATAAATTTAACTTTTATATATCAGTATCTAAAAAACATAACAAATTCCAAAACCGCACATGTATGTCAGTACACAGTAGTTTTTAGGTGATATAAGGCCGTATTTGCCAATTTGTTATGATGAACCTTAATACTAGTGTTAAATTTTGTCTAAATAATTTTAATTGATAGCGCTGAAGGGCTTCAGTAGAAAAAATCTGACTGGAATAAAAAAAACATTATTTCTGATCATCTTCAGTTTGTAAGTTCTACATCAATTTCATGTACTAATTCAGAGTCGGTTTTACGTCATTTCTTGCATATATTTGTTTTTGTTACATGTACATGATGTAGCTTACTTTTCATGTTTTTATATGACAGCAAAATAAAATTGAGAATGGAAATGGAAAATACAAGCATGTCAAAAATTTGCTTTCGAGTAATGCTTAATCATGTCATAGTTGTTTTCAAGAAGACACATTTGGTTTCCAGACAATAACTTGAGTATAAGTGAATGGGTCTCTATGAAATTTTACTAGAAGGTTCAATACACAAAAGGAAGATTAGAATGGATTTTGGGGTTATGGTACAACATTATTGGGGGTGTTTTATTTTTTTTCAAAATTTTGGGTTTTTCTTCCAAAAATTACCTTATTTACATTGGTTATACTCATCTAGTATATATAGATGCAACAAATACTGATTTGGCAGGAAATGCACTCAAAATAGGGTGTTTTCAATATTTTATCTGTAATTTGTGCATTTTTCCTATGATAGGTACTTCTTTATAATGTTGATGTGAGTATCATGATAAAAAAATATATTTGGTAAGTATATATATATATATATATATATTCACAATTGACATGCGCCAGTGCGCTGCAAAAGGATCTTCTTTCCCTTAAATTCCAAAAATTGCACTTGATTTTTTTCTCACAGAAACACATGAGTTATTTGGTAAATGAAACACTTTTCATTGTTTGAAACTTTCAGTAATAAAAATTTAGTTTAGCCTGTTTAAATGTTTCACTGATTGTGTGAAAATTTTAACAGAAAATGTACAAAACACTTGATAAAATTGCATTATCTGCAGAATTATTGATAACTCTCCTCACAATATATTCACAAGGACATAGAACTAACATATTGTCCATGCTATTCTGATATGAGTTTTTATTCATACATACTGGCATGGCTGGTGCTGTTTCAAGTTGTTTTCTTTTTCGGTTTCTTGAGAAGTATTTGTTTAACCTGTTCAGTCACTATAAAGTGTTACAATTCCTATTTAGACGCAACACATAAATAGTGACCAAAAAGGTACTGCTTTCACATGAGAGAAGCTAGAAAAAAATTAAATGTACACATTTTCAATATTTTTGTAGGACTTGCTATCATATGAAATTAAGGAGATATGTAGTTAGAGACTTCTGCTGAATTAGAAAAATGTGGGTTCAAATTAGTTCATATTGAAGTTTGAAGCATTCAAAATTAGAATATGTTTTCAACTGACATAAAAACAAAATGTTTTTTTTTATATGCTTAATATACATCTGTGGTCGTATCCGGCGTGGCAAAGCATTTTATTGCCTTTAGGTTTGTACTTTTTTTTTTTTTGGTCCTGAAAATAAATTTGAAGTTCTGTTGTGAAGTTGCTAACATGAGAATACCCAAATTGGACCTAAATTGTCATTTCTTTTACCAACTTTTTTATGTACCAGACAAAAGTTTATTCTGTGTTTTTTGTGTAGACTATCCTTGTCTACAATATAGATACACCAATTTAATTTTGAGTCCATATAGAGTCATTGAAAAATAGGTTTGAAATTACACCCAAACAATCCATGAAACTGTAATGGGGTCAGTACCCAAATTCCATACATCATTACATGTATGGTTAATTTCAAATCCTTTAAAACAGAGGTTTTGTTTTATTTCTTCAAATATTCCGAACAATTTGACATTATTCCATGCTTTAACTATTATTTTTTGAAGAAAAGGATGCTGGTAACAAATTTAATTTGCTCATTTTAAAAAGATGATAAGATAACTTCACATGGTGAAAGAAAACTTGCAAGATTTTTGCAGGTTTTTTTTTGCTGAATAGGTGCAATTTGGTTACTGAGTACAATTTTGGTACTGTGATGTTATATAACCATACATGTGTATTGCTAAATAGGTTGAAATGTGAACCTGATAGTGATATAGTGATAAAGTACTTGGTAGAGTGAAAATGTTTTGATCAGGTTTAAACGGATGCATAAAATATGCAGGCGACTGCTGCAGCTTGAATTTTAAAGGATGTAGCCCACATACTTCCAAGTAATAAAATTAACGGTACCAATTTTCTTGCACCAGATGCGCATTTCGACAATACATGTCTCTTCAGTGATGCTCGTGGCCAAATATTTGAAATCCAAAGCTTATATAAAAGATGAAGAGCTATAATCCAAAAGGTAACATGCCCTGTATATACCTATCAAAGTCATGGTATTCTCATGGGTTATCATAATAACTCCATCTTCCCAAAAAGAATCCAATTTTGGACAATATGGGAGCATACAATATATACAGTCAGTAGTCAGTTCTAAATGTACTACTCAGACTTAAGTCTCTTTTTATGATTAAACTTATAGAGAGGAAACTAAACAGTTTCCATCTCCTGGGACTGTATAAGGTGTGACATAATCAATGAAAAGATTTGTTGAGAGTTTGCCATTTGAAGGAAGTAGAATTAGAAGATTGTGAATTATTTTCATAATTTTTTATGTTTTTAAACTTTTGTTAAGTTTTGAATTAGTCTGTGGGCTACCATAGGATCCAGAGGGGCGACGGTCCTCCTTTTCTTGGGAAAAAATGTTGATTATATAGGGAATCATTGAAGCATGACTGGAGCACCCCGTCAACGGGCCCTTCTTATGAAAAATGCTGGATTCGCCATGAACAACCGTGATCACATTCAACAGTATAATTATCATTGTTCCTTGATGTGGGGAATAATGTGACAGATGAACATAAGTAGTCATGGTCAACCAGTGCTTCGGAGTTTCCCCCGCATACTGGACCGGATGGCCATTATAAAAAAAATCCGAAATGTATTGCTTGCAGAGATTTTTTCTGTGTTCCCATGGCTGGACGGAACTTATACGCTAAATATGTTATCGTTATCTATGATTTTGTGACTTTTAAATGAAGTACCTGTGATTATTTGGGTAATTTGTTTTGACCTCACTGATAATGGAATGGTGAAGCAGACGAAACATGGCGTCAGATGTTGTTGTCCTAACTTCGGTAATGTTCCTGGTACGATAAAATTTAAATAAGCTACACAAGTAACCAAAATTTCTGAATTCTTGTTTTTGCAAACAAATAAAAATTCATGTCGTATTTAATATCAAAATTATTCCGATCTGTCCCGTTTTTTCAAGGTCACGTTGAAACGTTAACTTCGGCCGCCATTAAAAAAAATAATCGTACGAGATTTAACGAGAGTGACGAAACTTTTCAGATGGGTCGTGTAGAGAGAGTTATCGTTCTTTATTCCAAAACGATGCTTCTACCATAAGCGCCAGCTAAAGCTGGCATATTAAAGTGTATTTAATTTTCTATTAACTATTAATTCTAAGTTTAATCTCCATGGCGATCACTGCTATATTATATAGAGTGTCTATATATATTATAGTAGTATTTTAATCATAGTATACAGTACATGCAGATAAACGCAAAAATAATTGTCCTGTCCCCGTCTGATCACTTATAAAATTATGTGTAAGTTAAAACCGAGGTATAAAAGTAGTGGTTCTTACGATCTAAAAACCACGATATGAACAATACTCTGATTGGCTTAATTATTTTTCATTTGTGTTATCTATCATACGATTAGTTCTTAATGTTTAAACCGGTAGTCATGTCTGACATAAAAGTCGGTCTGATGACGGAAGGAATATCCGGACGCCTTTATTTCCTTTTTTCTCCCACAATAACCCAAACTTAATAGTCATCAGAATGGATGACAAATGCGACTATGCATTGAACCAATAGGACACAGAGGTATGATGATCAATTTATTGTGGGAGGATGAGAAGCGACACACAAAATGAGGTCTTCTCGTTTAATGTTATTGTGGGAGGAAGAGAAGCGACACACAAAATGAGGTCTTCTCGTTTAATAGCATATATACTATATCCCAGTAATGTTTAGTAGTAGTTTGAAGTTGTACAGCTCAAAGTAAACATACTATTTCATTGTTTCTTCCGAATCCCTCTCAAACTTTTAACATATGAAAGGCGTAAGGATGACGTATTTAAGATTAGTGGGTTAATACGAATTAAATATGATCCCTAATGAGCGACATGTCTTAATTGTCTATGGTGAACTTATTATTATATTTTTGTGTATTCTAAAGCTTTAGTTTATTTGTGTCACAGATAACGCATTGATTACCAGTCATATGAAACAAGCTAATACGTAAACAGAAATATTATTTTTAAATGTATATAAAATTTTAAGGAATCAATGATATTTTTATGTACGTACTGTGAACACCCCTTCTTAAAATGTCGTACTCCAATCTATGTATTGTAATTATGTATGTATACTTAATATTCTGCTGCTACATTTTGTTACGGGTGAAGGTTTTATTCAACTTGTGTTTTATTCATTATGATTATTCATATTTAACCCCTCCACATTATTTATGTATATGCCTATCCCAAGTCAGGAGCCTTTAATTCAGTGGTTGTCGTTTGTTTATGTGATACATATTTGTTTTTCAATCATTTTTTTATATAAAAATAAGGCCGTTAGTTGTCTCGTTTGATTTGTTTTACATTGTTATATCGGAGCATTTTATAGCTGACTATGCGGTATGGGCTTTGCTCATTGTTGAGGGCCGTATGGTGACCTATAGTTGTTAATGTCTGTGTCATTTTGGTCTCTTATGGACAGTTATCTCATTGGCAATCATACTTCATCTTCTTTTTAAAGTTAAAATACGTCTGGTTGACAACCATGTTTGTAATAGTTGTTTTGAACTAGCCTTTAGTAATTTTTAAAAAGTACCCTTAGATCGTTACCTTGTAACTTTCGACTGTATGCTAGTTTGCGTCGTGCCGATTTGATTAGTGAAGCTATTTCCAACATTTTGTTTCTCAATTTGTTCTTATGTTGCACTGTAATTTCATTGTCCGAGGTTACAGGGAGGGTTGAGCGTTCACGCAGAAGTTAAATTGTGTTACATTTTGTATGTACCATTCACAAGTCAGGAGCCAGTTATTTAGTATTTGTGGCTTGGTGCTACCTCTTACATCTTTCGTTTTATGTTTTGTAATATATAAGGCCGTTAGTTTCTCGGTTTGAAGTGTTTCACATTTTTCCATGTCTTTGAATTCAATTGCTGACTGAACGATATAGATTTGCTCATTGTTGTCCGTTAAGGCTGACTTATAGTTAGTAGAGTCCACGTCATTTGACCTTAAATGGATTGCAGTTTCATTGGCAATCAAGGCACATCTTCATATTTTATATCATGCGTTAAACTTCAAACAAATAGCCAAAATTATCCACTTTATTGAAAAACATATTTCAGGAAGGAAAACCTGTTACAATGGATGGACAAAAGAATACGAAGGAATTTTAATGTCAGGATACCATGGTCATGCTGCTGCATCAGAATTCGTCTGTGTAGATAGAGACACGGAAGCTATCGCAGGTGGATCTAAAAACGAAAATGGAAGGTTATTTTATCCAGTAAAAACACGGTGTGGGTCACTAAAATGTCCGCCATATGCAGCGGATACAGAAGTTTTATGTTTTGTTTGCTCAAAATAGCAATGGCAAGATATTGTTTTGGTTCAATGTTGTTAGCAAATCAGAGAAACATTCAACATTTTGAGATCGCCGAAGGCAAACGTGATCAATTAGTTCACTGTGTAAAGATCTGAAAAAAGGCATTACTTTTAACATGTAAACACTGGGAAAAAAATCATATCATTTAAAGCATTCAGAGCTTTTACCCATCAAGTTGTATTCAATGTTTTATCTGTCACAACAACTTACTTCTGTTACATTTTAATAAATGTTATCAAATTATGCTTAAACTTAAAACTAATACTATTAGCTTAAATATAAACATATTTGAATATACCCTACACACGACTAATTGATTGGTTGTAAGTTGCTTAACCTACAGTGGCAAATATTTAATGTATCTTCAGAACAGCAATGAATTAAAAAATTAATTTAAATTGTTGGTCCTGTAATAGGGACCGTCCGGGATGAAGGTCGGGGATCTTTTGACTGCCACTGAAAAATGAGGATCTGTTAGGTAGAGACATACATTTTGCCTTCCATTAGGCCACATATGGACCACTCAACAAAAGTTTCAAAATAAAATGTAAATTCATATTCGGGTCTGTTTTCCTAGGACTTGCACACAATCAACTTAACATGTGGACATTCTTTTATTACACATTGCTGAGAGGGTGATAGAGCAAATGTATTATTAAACTATAGATAAAATTAAATCCGTTCTGATTTAATTGCTAATTGTTTTGGAAATGTTTGATTCTTTTCTTACCTTTAAAATATAAAAAGGCAGTATTTTGATTATTTTTCTCAATTTATTTTCATAAGGGGTGGCAACAAGAGCGTGTGCGTATGAGGGTTTCATTTTTTGGATACACATAACTTCGTCATAGTCATGATAGTCGAGTACAATTGTTATGGTACAGAATGTACAAGACTTCGGTATAGTGTGTGCATAGAAGTAGAAATACATGCATACAGCTATACTACATACTATATTTAATACATTACTAAATACGATCATATTTTGACTTAACTGTAAAATTAGGAGAAAATGTTTTGTCCCCCTACATCTTTCCCATAATTGAAAAAAAAATGATATTGGTTGGATATTCACAGAATAACAATCTCATGAAATTCTAAGTAATTGAAATGCAAACAAGGAAGTCGGATAAAAGATACCGATGTGAGAATAATCGGTCTGCTGTATTGTACCATAACTGTAATACAAACGAGAATAAATATACATTATAAATCTATCATGTATCTATCGTTTTGCACTAACTCATCCTCCAATATAATTTATTAACGAAGGAAGTCGGACTGAAGATACTGATGTGGAAGACATCGTTGTATTGCACCATAACACATCCTCTCATATGATTTAATGGTTTATTAACGATATACACTTTAACCTTTTTATTGATATAGATGATGTAATATCTATCTTAACATGTAATCATTTATTTTAGAATTGCATGCTTCTTTTCGGCCGATTGTTTCTTGACCGCAGTGACTAATTCTTAAATTGAGCCATTTCTTTTTCTTAATTTTGAAACCATAATGCCAATATGTACTAGTTTTATCGATGATTTTTTATTTTTAAATCATTTACCAGCCGAACTATTATTATATGATGTGAAATTTTGTAGGCGAATTATTAAATTTTAATATATTTTTTTTTTATTGAAACAATACAGTTTTCATTGGACAATCATTGATGATGGCAATATTAAACATTCGATTTTCACATTCAACATTCGTTTTAAACATTCAAAATTCGTAGGTGACATTCAATGCGTTCATTGTTTTATCTCAGCTTACGTATATACTTGGCTATTGTTTCGTTTCAACACAATGTTTAAGACGTTCCCACACATAACCGTATATGTATACTTCAAACAATAAGGATACAGACCATTGTACTTCCTATTTCAACCTTGGGAGATAAAGATTTTAACAAAGATATACATAGGTGGATAAGTATAGTTTATTGAAAAGTCTTTATGATACAGCGTTTTAAGGACGCTTCAATCTTTTGTTTAAATACATCCTTGTTGTTTTCAAAAAAATGTGTCGATGATCATGGGGATTTACAGGTATTATCAATAAATAAGCAGGTTATGATAGTGCACTTTTTTTATTGCGCGTGTATGTAATATATAAATAAAAGTAAAATTTCGGTAAATGTAAAGGATAGCAAATCGTAAGGTAAGTAACTGTCTTTTCAAAATATAATCAAACGCTTCTAATTGACTTTTACATAAGGAAATGACTTTCTACATAAGAAAATGCCTGTACCAAGTCAGGAATATAACAGTTGTTATTCATTCGTTTGATGTGTTTGAACTTTTGATTTTGCCATTTGATTTGGGACTTTCCTTTTTGAATTTTCCTCGGAGTTTGGTATTTTTGTGTTTTTACTTTTTACATGAAAAAGTCAAGGAGGGTCTTAATGGGGTTAACTTAATAGAGATTAATGAACTAACTGAATAAAAGGCAAAACAAATACGAATAGAAAAGGACATACAAAATTAGAAAGAATATGAAAAATAGAGAATACTGGGATGCTAAGATATAAACCAATGACACACGACGAAGGAAAACAGCTACTAGAAACACTATTAATAACCATATATCGGGGTAAATAAAGGCAGCAGTAGTATACCGCTGTTCGAAAGTCATCAATCAATTGAGAGAAATCAAATCTGGGTTACAAACTATAAGTGAAGGAAACACATCAATTATACGAGGAAAACAACGAAACAACTGAAATACTAATGTGCAACAAAAAACCAAATGATAATGCAACAAACACAGAAAAAAAACTATTAGACAACAGGCATAGAAACCTTGGTTAACGACACAAACACTTTTTATAGCATCTAGTTTGATTCGCCGCATTTTTATTTTTTTAGATAATACAAATAGATATTTACTGCGTATGTATATACTTCTTCTAAATTTTTTTGTCGTATGATTGCTGTTTCATTGACATATTGATAGCCAACATTACATTTTATTAACATTTTAAACAATATTTTATTAATACATATGTGTAAATGCTAACTACCAAGGAACATTTGATTGCCAAGTTCCTAAGGAAAATGTTTATATGTTAGTGTCAAAAAAACATTATTATTAACAATGTCTATAACCTAGGAAAAATGATTACTTGTAAACCGCCATCGAACAACAATATGGACAAAACTTAGCTCCAGTTTACTGCCAAAGACATATCAATATTGGCAATGCATATATCCTGCGGAAAATTCAAACCTGTTACTTTTATATGAACATTATATTGACAATGTCTAGATCATTGGAAAAGTTTGAACCTTCGAATGGCCACGAAACGTTTTTATTGATAACTTCTAATTAAATTGTCATGTTAACATAAAAGAAACCTTAAAATTGGCAATGCCTAGGGGACGTTAATCTTTGGTGTAGGGAAAGTGCCATGATTTCGACACGTTAATGATAACTGTTTCCTGGTTAAATTCGGGGCTTGAAGTTTATTGCAAAAATTAAAAGAAGATCATTTTGAATTCAGGCATTTATTTTATTAATCAATTTTTTTTTTTCAATTGTTGAGAGGACTTTCTTTTCTATTAAGTAATTTACATTTTCGGGCTATTTATAAGAAAAAGAATCAATAATGGACACGGGGATTGTGTCAAAGAGATAATGACTCGTTCAAATCAACATAAGGCCAAGACCAAGTCTTCAACGCAGCGGAAAAATCTAGCACCCAGAGGAGGGTTTTAGATGGCCTCTAAACAATAACGTATAGTAGTTAGGCGAAATGGCCACTAATCACTTTAGATAACGATCGTTTAAAAGTTTCTTCTTAATGATTCTTCCAATAGTATCTGTCAACGGACAGGATATTTCAATTAATGAAATTATCGATTGGAAACTTTTTAAACGATCTTAATACAAAGAGTGTCAAGGGAAACTTTCGAAAGTTACATTAAAGGTATTTTAAATAAACAGATGTCAATAATTGCTTTATTCAGAATTTGTAAAAACAGTAAAAAAAGATTCCATCGGGGTGTTTAGACGATATAAATAATTGATGAGGTAATACAACTGTTATAAAACGGAAAATGGACTATGGACACAGACACAACTTTAAGCCAACAAGATAGATAGACAGATACAAAAATGGTGAAATTTCTACCTTTATTTATTGAAATGGTTGTTTTAATTTGTTCAACAGACACAGACAGCGCGAATTCATTTGAGGATGACACAAAAAAATGATACATCATTTAAGAATGAAACAAGTTGTAAAACGTCTTCGGAATCGATTGGATCCACATCAGGTAATATTTCTTGAACGTAGTTTAAACAATTGGTCATGTGTTTAACATATATGTACATAACTATTTAGTATGAAAACAACGTTAACCAAAAATTAATTAAGGCTATATAGTAAGTATTATTAGTAACATTCAAGGAATCATTTTCAGTTATTCCAAGTAAAGTTTTAATTAATTCCAAGTGATATATTTAGTAATTATAAGTATTATTTTTAGTAATTATAAATATTATTTTTAGTAATTATAAGTATTATTTTGAGTAATTCTCAGTATTATTTTTTGTAATTTTAAGTATTATTTCAAGTAATTCTCAGTCTTATTTTCTCTCTCTCTGGAATGTTGACCGTAGATTTTTATTTACTATTCTGACTATATCGTTTATGATCGTATATCTCTGTCGATTACGCTAACAAATATACAGATTTAAATGTTTAAGGATTCCACAAAGTTCTCATGTAAGGTAGATGGGTTGTCTAAATGAAATCCATACATTGTTTTTTAAATTTGTCAAAATATAGTTTATATCATGCTTTCTGAAAAAAGATAATAAAAACTATGGGTCACGGGGCTTATTTTCAAACTCAAGTTGTGCAAATATGACAGATTTTGTATAGATTATGCTTGATCAATCCATTGATTGTTGGTTGATTGTTGGTTACTTAACGTCCAGTGGCAAATATTTCATGCATGTTCAGGACGAGAACAGGCTAACAATACATAGTATAGATAGTTACTGTAATAATAGAGGCCATCCGAGATGATGGTCGGGGAAATTAAGACTGCCACAGGAAAATGAGGGTACATTGTATAGGGACAGAAATTTTGTCTTGCAACCGGCCACCTACGGACCCCTCAAAGAATTGTTGAAAAGGTTCTTCACGTTCAAAGAACGTGACACTCTCTTTACACGAGGCATCGGAATAACGTCCCCATTCTGACCGGACGTGGATGCAAACTTGTTACATCTCACACAACCAAACGGACGCCCCACTTTGGTAAGCATGTTACTGCCGGTCGGGAGAAGACCAAGTGACCATATTTCTATTCCCCAGTCGCCCTTGGTGACTATTAACCTTTAAGTAATCAATGACAATTTCATCAAGTTTTGTACTCGATCGTCATGCCCAACTATATACATGTATCTCTGCCATACTAAATTGTTATTTCTGAATATTGTACTAGAATAAACTTTAATACATGCTTTTTCTTTTTACAGAATATGAAAATCAGACAGCCTGTGAATTTACAAATCTGAAAAAGATTTTAGATCCATCTACACGGGAAATGTTATACCTTGTACATAATTCAAATGAATTGGTTTTGATTAAATTTAACGATTCAAACTTGATTGCTGTAGAAAATAGTAATAAATGTTTACAGAGATTGGGAAATGTTTTCTTTCGATGGTTATCAGTCCACGATATACAAAACATGTTTGGTAACTGTACGAACAGAGTTGTATTTCGAAAATTGTTCTGTGATCCGATAGTAACCTACAACATCAGTTATAAAGAACACAAACTATTTCCGTATTTTTCCGATGTAGGAATATATTTTACAGATGAATCAAACTATTGTGCAAAACGGTTTAGAAAGTTTGTTGAAACAAATAATGATTTGCTCAATGATAATGATATTAACTACTTCCTTAGGAATATAACTGCATGTTGGAAATATATGTACTTCACAAACCAAGGAAATATAAAATTGCCTTCGAAAAGTGCTATTTCGTATAAGAAACACTTTTTCAAAGGAGTTGTATTTTCGTCTTATTCTTCCAGCTTTGAATTATATTTCGCCTCCAAACAGGAATTTTGTGTCAATCAATTTCTTTCAAATCTCTTTTTGAATGGATCTAATAAAATAGCATTTGGTGCACATTATATCAGGTATGATTATATTACCGAGTTTACTTCAAAAACTGACTGTTTAGAAGTGCACACTGAATGTCGCCGTGGTGTAAATGCAGTTTACACTATAACAAGCAGAATAATAGCATATTTACAATTAGCACTTGGTAGCGAGGTAATGGTAGTAAATTCAGTTGCTTTATGTTTCTTTCTTCAAAAGGGCAACCGATCACCAGTGACAATTATCTTATTGGCTTTATCTGTATCGGACACATCTTAATGTCTGTTCCGACATACATTGCTCATCAACAAGACTATCATTACTTTGATTATAGTGGAACACTGCCGTCGTTTTATATTTTTGATTATCCAAAATGTATTGTGTATTGCATTGCTATAGAGCTAAAATATTGTTTCCACTTTGTTTCTGTTATGTTAACGTTGTTGTTGTGTCTTCAGAAAACGGCTGCCCTGTTATTTCCCCTTTGGAGCAATCGATATTTACATAACAAAGTGAGTGTTCTCTGCTGTTTGTCATTATTGATGGTCAGTTTAGTCCTGTTAAGTCCCATTCTGTATTTTGCTTCTATTATTGAAAATGTTAATGTTGTGGATTTTTTAATAATATTGATAAATACAGGGTTATGCACATATTAATTAACATTTGCACATGTGTGACATGGACTATCGTATTTTTATGTACTCTTTACATTACATGCAAACTGACATTCTTGAGAAAAACCCTACCATGGACTGACAATGAAGTCGTTCAGAAAAAGAACAGAATTTCCTCAGTAATAGTTGCTGTGATCTGCATAATATTTGTGATATCTGAGACGCCGCATACAATAAGCGTTTTACTGCTAATGATGGGTTTCTATAAACGGGAAATGTACATGTATAAAGTAGTCAGATTATACGATGACCTCTTTTTGATAGTTGGATTTTTTTTTAACTTTGTCGTTTACATTGTAATGAGTAAGCAACTGCGACAGAAAGCTTGGTCTAGCACTCGACAAATGATGAGATGTTGGAAAAAGAATGGATATAAAGTTTGAAAGTTTAAATTTGTCTCGATTTTCAACTATACTCCATTAGTTTGTAAAATATACAAATACACAATAATATAACGGATTACAAACGTGTCAAGTTTTGAGATTGAATAACAACACAGAGATGTCTGAAGGAGTTTATGTGATATTTTTATCCCCAATTGGAACCTCACAAATGTCATCATAACACCTGTAACTATGTGACGTAGTCAAAAGCTACACACAACACCAAGTTACGTGAAAGGCTCGCAGAGGGGAAATAATGACGTGCATCCGTCAATAATACATTTTTAATACAAAATAAACTATACTTAATTTGATATTTTAAAGTATTATTATGAATTATAACATACAAGATACAATTATTTTCATAGCAAATTACAAAATTCTTTATGTCTGTGGAACATATTAGGTTCGGTTTTTTAATTTATGTGTTGTGAAAACCAAAGCCTCACACACATGCAAACACAAAACATGAAATATAAAAATGTATTGTAAAGAGTTTTTAATGGAAAAAATTGTTAATATGTAGATTAAATGGATTACTAAAAATATTGAAAAACAATTAACATGTAATGAATATACGTGCTGTATTGTAGATTGTTTAACAAGTATTTTTAACATTAAGACGGAGGTTATCCATAATATACGTGTAATTCAGGTCTCAGACAGGGTATATACTATTACATTATCGGCTAAAGACTTGTATCCCATCGTACTGGGCCCAGGGTATATACACTCTAAGCCGAGAATGTCACAGTTTACATACTGTCCGAGACCTGAATAACATATACTATGACATAATGAGGTGTTAATGAACTGTATGTCAACGACGCTTTTTTGTTTCAAGTTTCCTTCAATATTTCATACTGTTTTATTGTGCATTGCAAAAGAAGATTGATTTGTAAATATATGCAGAGATGCTTTACATATTAAATAGTATGGATATTATAGACATTAACAATTTCTGTAAAAAAATGAAGATTTAAATATTTTATTGGTGTAACTGAAGTTGTAGATAGAAAACGGATGAAAATAATTCGCATACGAACATTTAAATATACATTTATCACTGTTAATCCGGTTAAAATGTCGAATACGTTAGTTTTAAGGCAGATATCGAATATTGTTTTTAATGCTTTAAATGTGATGTGTAATAAATTATTGTATAATTGTATTTATGATATTGTGACACTGTAATAAATTGTTATCCAACTCCGTACTAGAGTTGTATATGGGGTCTCGGTTGCCACGTGATCTAGTCGCAATTCTGTACCAAAAGCCTGTCAACACAGGGTTTTAGATCGAATCCCACACGTGGTACGAAGATGGGCTCGAGTTTCTGCTAAGACAGCTATTAAGCCAAATAAACTCATTAACGATACCAGGATTAATTTTTTTATTTACGCCAGCCGCGCGTTTCGTCTACAAAAGACTCAGCAGTGTCGCTCGAATCAAAAAAAGTTAAAAAGGCCAAATAAAGTACGAAGTTGAAGAGCATTGAGGACTAAAATTCCTAAAAGTGTTAGTATATAAAGCTAAGGTAACATATTCCTGAGATAGAAAAGCCTAAGTGTTTCAAAAAATCAAAAGTTTTGCAAACAGTTAATTTATGAATATGACCATATCAATGATAATTAATGTCAGCACCTAAGAGGTGCTAGTTGTCTTCTGATACCCTTGTAGAATTCAAACTCCACCAGCATTGGCATCGACCCAGTGGTTGTAAACAAACCCATCATAGATACCATACGTCAAGTGGTTTTAAAGTATTATCATCCGTTTCGAAAATAATACGGACGGTCTCGGCAGTTGGTTACCGGAATTGATTAATTGTTATTGATATATTATAACTTTGTCCATTCTAACATTTTTGACTAAATGAATAATAAAATACAAATTTCACATCTTATTCTAAAAATGCAAATCAAACATTGAAATATTACATTTGATTTTGTGATGTTCAATGAATATTAAAAAAAAGAGGTGAAAACAAAGCTATTACACCATTAATAGAATTGGCGGAATGTTGTGACCGCATATCGTATTACTATATCATCAATGTACTGACATGTACAATAATGGCTGAAATGCAGTAAGTAGTGTACAACAATGTTGGTGCTATGATCAGTTATCATGGTTACACATGGCCACTCCTTGATAGTGTCATGAACTTTTGTTAGTAATTGTGATTTGGTAATTGTATGTGTGTGTTTCTCTTTGATTTGGTCATGACGTAAGTTATTCATTTGAAGATGAAAATGAGTATTCACATTGCTCCCTTGTTTATTTTTAAACAGGTTGGATGGAGAGTTGTCTAATTGGCACTCATACCACATCTTAATATATATTTCTAACTAAGAAAATGTTGTTTTTTTTATTTTGTAAGTTCTTACCAAATGACAAAATCACATCAAACGAATTTACAAAAACACATCAAACGAATTTACAAAAACTGGCATATACCTGACATGGTATTCCATCACATTGACAACGATGTGTGAACAAAACAAACAGACACAATGGGTAATAATGACAAAATAGAGGCACAACAGTCAATACCGTGTTAATACATTAATCACTATAAAAGCAAACAAATGTGTAGCAAAGAAACAGACGAAGCACATCAGAAAAACGGAAAAACAAGAATACAAAAAATTACTATTGCACAATATCGATCACAACGACGGGATGCGTAAGCATAGAACTACGTCAAATGGATAATACTATTAATAGAACAAACAGTGAATGTGATATTTAAAAAGACAATTAAAGAATACTAGAACACATTATTAAGATTACAAACATCGTCAGTTCTCAAAATCTATACTTAAAGACGAGTGTGTATTATTTGTGAGTTGATATGGAATAATCTCCAAATATGTTATAGATTCTGGTACATTTGAAATCGAAACCATTTGGAGGTCTATCCACATCAGTGTTCTAAATAATTGATGAGAATCTTTGTCTGGTAATTCAAAGCTACTATGTGCGTCCAATCATAGGTTTCTTTATATTGATTGCAAACTATAGGGTTTATATTTACTTGTTCTAGTAAAAGGGTGATAATTAGTTAAGAAAACTACCGGTCTCATATAATAGCTTTGCGTATTGTTATGCGTTTACTTTTCTACATTGGCTACATCCAGGTATAGAGGGAGGGTTGAGATCTCATAAACATGTTTAACCGCGCCGCATTTTTGCGCATGTCCCAAGTCAGGAGCATCTCGCCTTTGTTAGTCTTGTATTATTTTTAATTTTAGTTTCTTGTGTACAATTTGGAGTTTAGTATGACGTTTTTTATCACTGAACTAGATATATTTGTTCTAGCTCAAAGTATCAACTTCAAATTATTGATTTATTCAATTTTACCTTAGATCACTAAGTACATCGTTAAGGTAGATTTAACCGCATCGCTTCATACCAAATCACCCAAATATTCCGTCAAATATGAAAAAAAGATTTGTTTCGTTACCTTTTTTGGTTACGGAGAATATACGCTAACAAAAAAAAATGTGTTCACACTAGAAATCTTCACATTAACAAAATGCGTTTTAAAAGTAATAATAATGATCCAACAAAAACAATAAGTCTTTCAAATAATAATCATCCATGTCATCATTATCAAATAATAATGGCAACTTTATAAATTTAGTACGTCCGAAGCACTTTTCGATGTCTGGATTTACTAGGAACGCTACAACTTCGTACTTTATTTGGCTTTTTTTTAAAACTTTTTTGGATTCGAGCGTTACTGATGAGTCTTTTGTAGACGAAACCCGCGTCTGGCGTATATATAAAATTTAGTCCTGGTATCTATGATGAGTTTATTTAAGAGGCTGGGCCAATAAGCATAGAGCTTCAGGTGGAAAGTTAAAAAAAAAAATAAAAATCATAAAACCTTGCTTAAAATAAACATCTTAGTCTTATAAGACTATATGATAAGAAAAAATGATCAATTTAAAGAAAAAAACTTTTTTGGCAGTTAATTAATGTTTACCATAGAAACTAGTGAATCTGAGACACTATTTGAGGTTAATAACATGATATTCCAACATGAAATATTATATCAGAATAAAGAATGTAAATATTTTAATTATTTAACATTAAAATGATAAGATAAAAAAAATCGTATCTAAAAAAAATGTGTATTTATGGTTGCTGTGGTAACAGGAAAGTCAAAGGGTTCAACTTTATAAATTTTACACAAAAATAAGCAATTTTTGGGTCATAATTGTAAAAAATCCAGATGTATATAATATAAAATATGGTACTGACAAAAATGAGTGACTATCATATAATTCAAAGAAAACATAAAATTGGGCAGACTATTGGGCAGACTTTAAAATCTATATTGATGGCAGCTACCCAACATTATGCTGTTTCGGAAGCAATTTTGTATAATAACTACAAATATTGTCACCTAATAGGGGTCAATATCACAAAAAAAAATACACATAAAATTTAAATTTAACTGACAAAATAAATATCACACAAAAGTGTATTCAGTTGAGTAGGAAAATATGCATAAAATATCCATGGCACCCATTTGTTTTGCATAGCAACCAACAGAGGCTGAAATTATATAATATTGATTTTTAACAAAATGCTCAAAATTAGTCAATTGAAGCCTGCTGGTGATAGAAAAAAAAACCGCAATAACAGTCAAATTGTGCGTTAAGATATGCAAAACTCTCCTTAGCAACACTAATTAATGACATAAATGCCTAGTAACCAACTGATACTTGAAAATACCCACGCTCAATTCATGAATAACAAGCACAATATAAAAATGTAAATACCTGATAAAAACTAAAATAACATAAAAAGATCAATTATGCATCATGTGCATAATGATGTTTTATTCAAAAATATTTCAAGTAGCACTACTTATTGCATAGCAACCAACATATGTGGTGAATAAGAATTAAGGACAAAAGATACCAGAGGGACATTCAAACTGATAATAAAAAAAAAACTGACTGGCTAAAAAAGACAAACATGCAATATTTTACAAAACATAATACAGAAAAATAAAGATTAAGCAACCTCAACCCCACAAAAAACTTAGGGGTGATCTTAGGTGCTCCAGAAGAAAATCTTGATCATGCTCCACATGTGGCACCCGTAATATTAAATTATATTATTTCATGGTAATTCAAAAAGAATCAACTTTGTTCGATGATTTCATTCAATCTTTCTTTGAAACAGCAATAAGCAAATAATTGCATAGGCTCTTGTGGGAAGTTGTGACTGGACCATGGTCCAAGTTCAAGGGCGTACGATACAGTTACAGGGGAGGTAATGACGCTACTTACGTAAAATGTTGTTTTCGTGACGTTTAACTGGGACATATCGGGAAAAGATGCATTTTTGACTGATTTTTATCATTCAAACTGATTTAATTTGCATCAAAATTACAATATCGGATCAAAACTGTATCATATGCCCTCAAAACACTACTATTTGATTTTTCAATACTAAAGGAGAGGGTGACCATAAATATTTTCGGCCCTCTGCATTCGAAAATATAAAGTCAAAATAAAAGTAAGATTTAAGAATAAGTCAACATAACCAAAATTGACCCTATTAGGAGCTTTGGCCTTTTAAAGTAAATTCTACACAATATGTTATCTTTTACATAAATCTTCTCCTCTGCAACTGTTGTAACAAAGAAAAAAAACAGCGAGCTTGGCCTAAATCATCGCTAGGGTATTTAGTTTTAAAAATTTGTAAGGGTTCCGCGGAACCCGGTGTCTCGCCTTCTTTTGCTGGTAATCTTACAGTCAACAAATATGATGAAAAAAATCAATAAAAATATTCCTCTCGATACTATCTTTTGATTGTCAGAAGCTTCTGTCCAAGTTTGGTAAAAATCCAGGATAGTTTAACTTTAACTGCAGACTGTATTTAGTATAAGTAAAATACTGGAATAATGTTTTTTTTATTACATAATTTACTTGTGGATACCATCTTATGATTAGAAATATGCTTTTGTCCAAGTTTGATGCAAATCCAGGATAGTTTAAGAAAGTTATCAACATTCTAAAATCTTTAACCATAAAGTGAATGTCCATTTATAAAATCTTTAACCATAAAGTGAATGTCCATTTATAAGTAAAATACAGAAAAATTGGAACTGTATTTTTACAAAATTTACTTCTGGATACTATCTTATGATCATAAAGAAGCTTCTGTCCAAGTTTGGTACAAACCCAGGATAGTTTTAGAATGTTTTTCAAAAAATAACAACAGAGAGAATGTTATGTTTCCTAGCAGAAAAAAAACTAAGTCCATGTTTAAGTAAAATGCGGAAAAAATGGAACTTTGTTTTTACATAATTTACTTGTGGATACTATCTTATGATCATAAACAAGCTTCTGTCTAAGATTTGTACAATTCAAGGATGCCATCATGGTTTAAGAAAGTCATTAAAATTTTAAAAACTTTAACCACAGAGTGCAACGATTCCTGGCAGAAAAAAAAACGAAGTTCATTTATAAGTAAAATGCTGAAAAAATGGAACTATATCTTCTGATCATAAACAAGCTTCTGTCCACAAAACTGATGCGCACGACTATTTAAAGCATGTGCACGACTTCGAAAGTCATGCGAACAACTTACAACTTGTGCGCATAAGTTTCAAAAATTTGTGTGCATAACTTTCAAAAATAGTTTGCACGACTTTCAAACTTGTGCGCTCCTCCGTATTCAATCGGTCAAACTTTGTTTGAATGTGTAAAAGTGATTGGATCTCTCTGTTATTGTCACACAAGGTAACATACTATAAATTGAAAGTTTGGGGGTAATAACTCCAAGAAGGGTTCAACATTTTTTTCATTTGTTTTTTTTGGGGGGGAGGGGGGGAGGTCATAATTTTTCTTATTCCTGAAAATTTTCCATCTTCCCCTTATCATTTCTGATTTATATATATAAAAAAGTAAGTATTGCGCAATAGTCAGAAATCTTCACTTGCATAGTATTGTGCAATATTAAGAAATATCTTCAGTTGCACAGTATTGCGCAATACCACAATGTTGTACAATATCAAGAAATCTTCAATTACACAGTATTGTGCAATAGCAACATAATGTGACGAGGTTAAACATGATAGCGGGAATTTGCACATTTCAAATTTTTTTCCGATCTTTCACCATATTTATGTGTCAGAAACCTATATTTTGTCATAAACTTGATCAAAATCCATCAAATTTTAATATTGGGTCAAAAATGCGCCAACTGTTCAGGGTTCGACCTCAGCGGTCGTATCAGGCAGCGCTCGGCGAAGCATTTCATTTAAAGTTGTGCACGAGTCTAAATCTTGCGCACAATTTTTCAAACTGGTCCGCATCAAATTAATTCTCTGGCAAATGAAAATATCTATTTTATTTACATGGCACTTAAGGGACTCCATAAATGTTTGACAATCTCTTTATATTTGCAATTTATTTGGTGATCAATCTCTGCATCAGCTTATCCCGCAAAATTGATCAATGTTCTTTCAAGTTGGCATTGATGAAAAGGGAAACAACTGCAATGAAAAGTTTGCATTCTTCGCAAATATATTTTAACAAAAATTTTTTAAAAAGCTTATTCATCAGAAATTAGGGACATCACATGTATAGAAAAGATTGTATGATATTGAAACAAAATAGACCTAACAATATTTGTATTCAAAACGTGCCTGGTGGGGAAAATAAAAAAGACACGATTCTTTATAGAGAGGGGATATATCCTTTATCGGGACTCCGAGATCAGGTGTGTTTCAGCTCTGGATTTCGGGATTGATCCTTTTGGGATTCGGGAATTCTTTTTTAGAATTTCGGGATATCCGGATTTAAATTTATTTAGAGTGACCTCGTGATTTCATGTTTTTAATCCCGGAAGTTCGGGATCAGGACCCCTCTTAACCCCTCTTTATACTTATATAATAGATACAACTTTTATGCAGTTTAAGTTTAAGGTATATTCTATCAATTATAAAATGAGAGAAGATTCAGTAAAATGCGCTTTTTTGTTTTGTGTCAGATGAACTCAAATAAGGAGTTGTGGTATAACTGCCAATAAGACAAATTATATACTCAAAATACCCCAAAAGATGTATCTACTATTGGTCTTCTTACAACCTTCTCCATTGAGCAAACCCCATACTCTATAGCAAGCTATAAACATTGATAAAAGCCAGCAGCATGAACAAATACTTAAAGCAAATAAATTATAAAACCCATTCATGATTTAGACTTAAACTATAAACTAAGAAATAATTCTGGCAGACAGTAACCAATAAAAATAAAATTGAGAATGAAAATGGGGTATTACGTCAAAGAGACAACAACCCAACCCAACCAAAGTGCTACCACTGAATCACATGCTCCTTGGGACAGGCACTTATCTAATGTGTGAGGCAAGGGGGTAATTTGTTTACAATCTTACTCCTACTAGTCTTGAACAATAGTGTAAAATTTCGCAACAAAACTGGTTCAGAAACTTCCAGCAAATACCATGTAAATTGACTGAATCTAAGTCAATAGATTTTGAATTAAAGATGTTTGACCATAGTTGAAATAAAGCAAATAATTAACATTTAAGCCTCGGTCACACCTTAACGGATGGCTTAAACGGATACCTAACGGTAAACTTTTTTTTCAATCCGTTCATGCCCGTTAAACGTCCGTTCTTATCTGCTAGACGTCCGTCCATATCCGTTTCATGTCCATTTAGCGTACGTTTTATCCGTCGACGTCCGTTCTGTCCGGTGGAAAATTTTAAGCATGTTCAAAACTTTAAACGGACGTCCTATGAATGAAGTGTCTGTTGAACGTCCGGTAGGCTTCCGTTTTGTGCGGAACCCGTCCGTTTCGTACGGTACTCGTTCGTTCTGTTTTGTTTTGTATGCGTTACTTGCCCGTTATATATCCGTTGGAGGTCTGGTGGACAAATTCACCAATAGACTTCTACCGGACGTATAGCGGATAAAACGGATGATAAATAGATCTTAAACGGATAAATGCCAATTGAAAATTTCGGGTCAGGAATGCAAATTATTGGTATGTCAGATTTCTTGAGGTTTATTAATTTATTATTCATAATCGATCTTAGGACACGTCTTCACTATCAAGCAGCTCTTATTCAGGTAAAACACTGCCCTTTTAGCGGTATTTTGAAGAACAAAACAAAACCAGTTACACAGTATGAATTTGATTATTTATGCGATTTACATGTATTATTATTGTCGCCTTTAATTTTTTTGTATATCTTGTTCATCAGTTTTATCCGGTACGCTTCCGTTAGGTGTCCGTTTTATGTGGTACTCGTCCGTTGGATGTACAATCGACATCCGTTCTGTCCGGTACGTTTCCGTTCCTCGTACGTTGCATATCCGATGTGTTTCCGTTATGCATTCGTTACGCGTCCGCTTAATTGGTCAGTACACTAACGGACTCCCAACGGATAACAATTTTGTCGACGGACAACTTTTATTTTCATCTGTTAGGCGTCCGTTCGTGCTATCCGGTAAGGTGTGACCGAGGCTAAAGGTTATATTAATAGGATCACATTGGAGGGAAATAACCAGGATAAGTGAAACAAAAAAAGGATTCAAAATTGTAAATTTTAAATGCCCATTATGGTAAAAATAAAAAATAAAATAACCAATTAAAAAAAAAAATATGCCCCCCTTTTTTTCAAACCCTGGATTCGCCTTTATTATCACTGATAAAAATGTTTTATATGATTTGCAATGGTTACTTTACTTTATACTTGTAACAACAAACACAATCCTATTCCCACTTTTGCTCTAGGTAGCCTGTAAATGTGTTGATTTTTGTCTAATTTTGGTACGCTCTTTGGACTCGTAACTAAGGACACTTTTTCCTAAGATACAAGATAAAATGATGTGATTGAAAACAAAAATGTTGTCTCTAACATGTTTTTTATGATATAACAAATCAATTAAGAGCACTTAAAACTGAATCTAAATTTTTGCACATTCCCTGTTTGTACAGTACGAAGCTCTATGCTTATAGGCACGGCCTCTTAAATATACAAATATTTAAATGACAAAATGTACAAAAACCTGCTAACGTTATGGTCTATATGAACAAAGACTTAAAAGAATAACCAAATTAATCCTAGGTCAACATTGCCTGCAGAACAAGTATAATTGAAAGGCAGAAACTGGAATTAGTAGAGCTAATCTTCATTTTAAGCTATAAATAAAGGCAACGATAGTAATGAACCAGGTTGATTACAATAAAACATTTCAGGGGCACTAACTCCTATAAGATGCCATTAGATTGTTTTAGACCTAACATATCTGCATTACAATAAAGCAAACATTTTGCACTTATTCTGTTATAAATATCTTTAAAAGTGTTGAAGAAAATGTCAAAACAAATAAAAGTCAAAATTGAGAACATGACCTTGACCTTTGAACTTGACCTCGTTTTTTACGTGAGGACCCAGGGGCTGAAAAACAAATAATTCAGGATTATACGGTTAACGGTTTATGAGTTAAAAAACATACCGACAAATTTATTTGATAAAAGTAGATAACGTCTATTAGATTTTACCGAATCAATTCGATCCAAATTAGCCAACAATTCCTGAGGATGTACCAAACAATTTAGAAAAATAATTTTGTAGATATATATTTGTTGTTACGAAGGACACACTTGATAAACAGTGAATAGGGAGATAACTCTGACAAAGAAAATTGTTTGGCTGAGCAGGGTGAAATTTAAAAGCGCATTCACTTTACGATATTATAAAATAATATCTAAGCGACATATTGCGAAAAGTGGAGAGACCTAAATATTGACCTGACTGAATAAATTTGTATTGACTTTCCGCTTTGTAAATTCCTTGGAGTTCTGTATTTGTATTGTATTTTTTCAACTGCTATAAATTATAATGCTTCCGAAAATGTATAACAAAAGTTGCATTCTATTATAGCTTTGTATGTGTGTCTGATCGTTTCAGGGTGTTTGAAAGTTTGAAATAGTGTACACCAGTACCTATTCTACCATCTAGTTGAGTCAGCATACATTTGTATGTAGCTACCTTTAAATTTTAGCAGTTATACGTAGTATTTCCACAACTATAACATCCCTGTGTTACCAGAGTCATTATCTGTATCAACCATTTGATAAGTAAATATACAATTACAGAGGTTGACTCTTTACGTGTTCAGTACTTTTAATTATTTTAGGTATTCCCCATTCATACATTAATGATGAATTCAAACTGTCTCGAGATACTTATAATGTTCCAATCATTGCTGAAATACTTTTTCAATCATAAATTATTGTTTGAAATGATACTGAAATAAATAGTTTTGTCGCTGTTTGACTTTTAATGTAGATATTTCTCAAATGTAATTGACTTACAGAAATAAAAAATTAAAAAAAAAAATTAAAAAAAAATATCAAAATAAGGTTGTCAAAGACAAGATTCATTAGAAAGGTTATCAAAGGTACCAGGATTATAATTAAGTACGCCAGACGCGCGTTTCGTCTACACAAGACTCACCAGTGACGCTCACATCAAAATATTTGTTAAATCAAGCAAGTAAACAGTTGAAGAGCACCGAGGAATAATTCAGTCATAAAAAACAATATAAAAAAATAAAAAAAAAAAACTTTTAAAGAGTTTAGTCAATAACGTAAAGCTTATTCAAGGACAAGTTTACACTCGTAAATAAGGTGATGTGGTATGATTGCTAATGATACAATGCACCCTGTTCATATAACAAGTATGATCTTTAAAAATTTCAATCTCTATATTGTCAAGATAGAGGAGTTAAACGGCAAAAATGTATCTGATCAAAATAGGCAAATTGCCAATAAGACACACTGTTTAAATAACACGCATGATCTTTAAAAATGTCAATCTCTATATCATGTATATTGTCAAGCTAGAGGAGTTAAACGGCCAAAATGCATCTTATCAAAATTGGCAAATTGCCAATGAAGCCACCCTGTTCAAATTACACGCATGATCTTAAAAAAATCCAATCTCTATATTGTCAAGCTAGAGGAGTTGAATAGCCAAAATAGGCAAACCCATCGGAGGTTAACAAGAGAGAGTGACAACCTTTCTTTCGAGAATTTGAAGACATGAATGTTACGAATTCAGGTTAAACTAATGATAATGTGCATAAACATCATTGGATTTCAAATGTTTGGCATTAAGGGTGAATGTTCACTTGCAAGTGAATAATTCGACCTCATTGAGTCCGTATTCATGTGAACTTCAATTTAACCCCTTAAATTGAGATGGATAACACGTGAATTGTATGTGTAAAGTTATTTAAAGGAAAATAATGTCAACATTGAAAGAGAAACAAAGGTTAATCATTTGATTGACTGATTCGATCCACAAAACAATATTCTTATACAGATAAAAACGATGATTAACATTTATTTTTCGTCTATAATATGAAATTAAATAGACCTAGAAAAATCCAACAGCACGAGTTTGCTTAACCTATTTTTATCTATATGTATGTTTACATCGCTTATAAAGTCATCTCGATTGTTAATTAGATGGCGTCTAGACTAAAATACACACGAAACGAAGCTACGCATCATTATGCTCGTGCCCTGTTAATTGATTGTTTTAGACTTTTAATAGTTTAGATACATGTTTTACATTGTTATAAATCAAATATGAGAATTTGATTAAAATCGGTGAGCACGAATTTGACAGCTAGTGCCGCTTTAATACATTTGCTGATAAAAAAAAGTTGACAGTCAATAAAAACGTTGATCATTTGTTTTTGTTTCGTGTTCGTTTTGTCAACAAATTGAGTTCTAATTATGTCATTAGACCGTTTGTTTTCCCGTTTGAATGGCTTTACACTAGTAATTTTGGGGCCTTTTATAGCTTGTTGTTCGATGTGAGCCAAGGCTCCGTGTTGAAGGCCGTACATTGACCTATGATGGTTTACTTTTTTAAATTGTTATTTGGATGGAGAGTTGTCTCATTGGCACTCACACCACATCTTCCTATATCTATGAAATAGAAATTCGGTCGTCAGTCGGCAAAATAGAATTCAAAGTTGTAGATGTTAAAAAACGGAAAATTAAGAACAGTTGAGCCAAAAAGGCTACCACAATTTTAACGACAATGTTTCAATAAAACGGGAGTTTTTGCTAGCTACAAAATCAGGTCTTACCCACCATCTTTTCTTAAAAGGTCCTGTACCAAGTCAGAAAAATGACCATTGTTGTATTACAGTTCGTTTCTATCTGTGTTGCATTTCAGTGTTTCTGTTGTGTCGATGTTCTCCTCTTATATTTGATGCATTTCCCCCAGTCAAAGTTTGGAACCCGGATTTTTTTTTTCTCAATAAACTTATGAATTTCCAACAGCGGTATACTACTGTTACCTTTACATAACCTTTTATAATACAAAAGTTGTACAAACTCAAATAAACAAGAAAAACAATTCAAATATTTTATTTCAACTCCCTAAAGGAGATTATCATTAAGCTGGGGAAAAATCTGTTCTTATAATGATAAATACAGTAATTATAACTGTTATTTCTAAAAAAAAATATATGAATAGAACAGGCCTACTAACACACTAATGATGCTACTGCAGACTCCTACAACACACATACATAAAATAAAAAATTAACTTGGAACACGCAAGGTTTCTAAAAGAATATGAATCGTAGAACAGGCCTACCAACACACCAATGACGCTACTGCCGGCTCATACATCACACACAAACCAAATGAAAAAAAAACACGGCACAATATATAAATATCAACTTGGAACACGTAACGTTGAAAAAAAAAACCGGTTCTTATAATGATAAATACAGTGATAACAGTAACTCCTAAAAAATATATGAATCGTAGAACAGGCCTACCAACACACGAATGACACTACTGCCGACTCCTACAACACACATACATAAAATAAAAAAAAAACACGGAACAATATATAAATATTAACTTGGAACACGTAATGTTGAAATTTTTTTCTTTCTTATAACGATAACGACAGTGATAACAATAATTCCTAAAAAAAATATGAATAGTAGAACAGGCGTACCAACACACTAATGACGCTACTGCCAACTCCTACAACACACAAACAAAAATTAAAAAGAACACGGAACAATATCTGATCCATAAATATTAACTTGGAACACATACGAAGTTTTGATTGATTCTTAATGAGTGTTTTGAATGCCAATACATATTCCCCTACCGGTTAAACAACCATTGAACTTAAACAAAATACTAACTTTATCGGTAATTTATAATATTTTCTTTATTCCTAAGTCCGAAGATCATAACTTTGCGGTTATCCGCATGGTACAATATTTGAACTTGACCTAAAACTTGTCATGAATATGTCATGTATATGATTAGTAGAACAGGCCTACTAACACACTAATGACGCTACTGCAGACTCCTACAACACACATACATAAAATAAAAAATTAACTTGGAACACGCAAGGTTTCTAAAAGAATATGAATCGTAGAACAGGCCTACCAACACACCAATGACGTTACTGCCGGCTCATACATCACACACACACCAAATAAAAAAAAAACAAAAAAACACGGCACTAGACAACATACATGATCAAGGACCATAAAAACTATCAGACCGGAAAAAATTCATACTTGACTCTGTATCTCGTTATGATAACACTATATACCAAATATCAAATCAGAATCTTCAAACACGAAGAATAAAGTGGACAGCTGATTTTCTTGACTGCCTGAGGAACGGACGGACGTAGTACAAACATACAAAAAGAAATAGTGGTATAAATGCAATCTTTATATATACTCCTCATAAATTAAAAAGCATTGTAAAATGAATTCAAAAATATATAAAACAAAACAGATATACATACACATTTTGTTTGTAGTTTGTATTTTTTATATTTATAAAAATAGACAATTTTATAACTAAAATACTGAATTCAAAGTTAAATTCCCCAAAATAGAGCTCCATAAAATCCGTCAAAATCAAACGTTGGACTGTTTCAACCATCTGAACGAATAGAAAACATAAACTTCCTGAATTGGTACATACATTGTCCGAATAAAATGGTGGATTAAACCTGGTGTTATATGTAGCTTATCCTCAAACTTGTGTGACAATTGTTTATAATTCCGTTATATTAACAAAATTGGTCAAACAACTTTAACAAACATATTTGGTCTATATAACAATAATATGGATCCATCAACTAATCTTGTTTTACAACACACGTTGATACATATAATTCAGCATTTTATCTTTTTTCTTAATATGCCTTTCCAAACTTTCTTCCAAAAAAACGAACTCTGAGGAAAGTTTAAAACAGAAAATCTGTAATCAAATGTTAAAATCAAAAGGTCAAACACATCACACGAATGGATTACAACTGTTAAAACGATCGTCCGATTCGAACAAAATTAGAACTTTGTCTTTAACTGTGGAAAATGATTACTTGCGTTACCAATGACTATAAAAATTATCAGTCTGGAAAAAATGCAAACTTGATTCTGTGTCTCGTTATGATAAAAATATACTTAATAACAAATCAAACACGAAGAAAAAGGTGGGACAGCTGATTTTCTTGACTGCCCGAGGGACGGACGGACGTGTAAACCTATAATAAGTAGAAGTGGTATAAATCAAATTGAGAATGAAAACGGGGAATGTGTCAAAGAGACAGCGACCCGATCAAAGAGCAGATAACACGAGATGGCCACCAATGGGTCTTTAAAGCAGCGAAAATTCCCGCACCTGGAGACATGCTTCAGCTGACCGTTCGAGGCCTGTATAGTCAGTTAAGTTCGTTAAATCTCCGATCACCAACATGACAACTTAATATTCTCATATATATAGAGCTCCATAAAACCCCTCAAAATCAAACGTTGGACTATATCAACCATCGGAACGAACACTTCCTGACTTGGTTATCGGGTGGATTCAACCTGGCGTTATATCTTGCTATTTTCTAACTTGTGTGACAATGGTTGATAGTTCCGTTATATTGACAAAATTTTGGGCAAACAACACTAAAAAGCAAATTTGATTTATGTGACTATAATTGTGATCCATCATCCAAACTTGCTTCACCACTCATTTAATTCAACATTTTATCTTTTTTCTTATGCCTTTCCAAACTTTCTGTCGCAATTGTTTACTCATTCCAATGTAAACTACAAAATTTAAAGAAAATCCAATCAACAAAACTAAGTCTGCAATTGGTCTCACCCAATTATATAGTGTATAAGCATCATAGATACCACTCAAATTCATCAACAGGTAAATCACAATAAGGATAATGTAAGGTAATTCTGATATCAGAAATATTATGCAAATAAGAACCACTATTATTGTTGAAATTCTGTTCCTTTTCTGAACGACTTCATTATCAGTCCATGGAAGATTTCTTCTTAGTATTGTCAATTTACAGGATATGTAAATAGTACATGCAAATACGACTAAACACGCTAGACATATGCAGATATTAGATGTCAGGTACATATACATGTAAGTATGTTTGAAATAAGGAGTTAGTAAGGAATTTCCACAACACATACCATTTACACACTCATAATAAAATGCAACTTTGAGTATTGGACTAAACAGAGCGAGGCTAAACAATAATATAAACAAACACATCAGAGCACTCACTTTGCTTGTAAGATGTCGATTGCTCCACATTGGAAATAAGAGAGCTGATGTTTTTACTAGACACAACAGCGAAGTGATGAGAACGGAAATCAAGTGGAAACAATGTTTGATATTTGCAAGAAAGTTATAAACGGCACATTGTGGATAGTTGAAATAAAAAACATAAGCTAACATTGTGTCATCATAATAATATATATGGTGGTAGTTCTGTACATAGGAAACGAGCGCAGGTACAGACATAACGATTGCACCTAAAGTGTCAGATAAAGCTAGTGCTGATAAAATGACTCTCACTGGAGATCTCTGGTCCTTCTGAATGAATAGATATATAACGAAGGTGTTGACTGCTATAACTTCGCCTACAATAACACCTCGTGAGTATGCGATTGCTTTGTCTGGTATTTCAACAATTGATTCCTGGCCATTAAGGCATCCAGGTCGAACTTCTAAACAATTGGTTTTCGAGGTAAATTCAATTATGTAATCAAGCCCGAGAAAGAACTCTGCTGTTATTCCAGTAAAGTCATCCAGATAGTTGTTGGAGAAAAAATGTTCAATACAGGAGTGTTGCTTAGATGAAATGTAAAAAGCTCTTTTAGATGAGAATAAAATGCCATAGAAAAAAAGCCCCTGATCTGAGCTGATGTTGCCAACATGGAGTTTTATGTTCATTTGGTTTGTGAAGTACATAAATTTCCAGCAGGCAGTTATGTTTCTAAGGAAGAAGTTAATATCATTATTATTGAGCGAATGATTGTTTCTTTCAATAAAGCTTTTAAACTGCGCAGTGCAGTGGGTCAAATCGTCTGTAAAATATATTCCTACATCGGAAAAGTACGGAAATACTTCGTGCTCATTATAACTAATGTTGTAGGTAACCTTCGGATCACAAAACAATTTTCGAAATGAAACTTCGTTTGTACAGTTACGAAACAACTCCTGTATATAGTGGATTGGGTTCCATTGTAAGAAAAAACTTCTCAATGTTTGTAAACTATGAGAACATTTCCCATTGATCGTTATTTCTACAGCAATCAAATTTGAATCATTAAAATTTATCAAAACAGATTCCTTTGGTTTATTAAGAGGATATATCATTCCAAGAGTCCAAGGTGACCTAGCAAGCTCTTCCAGATTTGTTGTGTCACAAGTTGTCTGTTTTTCAAATTCTGAAATTTAAAACAAATACTACATGTATAATACTATCTAAATACTCGGGCATGTATTTTGTGTGATGGTAATAATAAGAATGGCTAGGATGATCGAGAATCTTGTATGATAACAATTAGAATGGATAGGATGGTCGATAATCTTATATGATAACAATTAGAATGGATAGGATGATAGAGAATCTTGTATGATAATAATAAGAATGGCTAGGATGATCGAGAATCTTGTATGATAACAATTAGAATGGATAGGATGATCGAGAATCTTGTATGATAACAATTAGAATGGATAGGATGATAGAGAATCTTGTATGATAATAATAAGAATGGATAGGATGGTCGATAATCTTGTATGATAATAATAAGAATGGATAGGATGATCGAGAATCTTGTATGATAATAATAAGAATGGCTAGGATGATCGAGAATCTTGTTTGATAATAATAAGAATGGATAGGATGATCAATAATCTTGTATGATAACAATAGGAATGGATATGATGATAGGGAATATTGTATAATGATAATAAGAATGGCTAGGATGATCGAGAATCTTGTATGATAACAATAAGAATGGATAGGATGATAGAGAATCTTGTATGATAACAATTAGAATGATAGGATGGTCGAGAATCTTGTATGATAACAATAAGAATGGATAGGATGATCGAAAATCTTGTATGATAATAATAAGAATGGCTAGGATGATAGAGAATCTTGTATGATAACAATAGGAATGGATAGGATGGTCGATAATCTTGTATGATAACAATAAGAATGGATAGGATGATAGAGAATCTTGTATGATAACAATAGGAATGGATAGGATGGTCGATAATCTTGTATGATAACAATAAGAATGGATAGGATGATAGAGAATCTTGTATGATAACAATTAGAATGGATAGGATGGTCGATAATCTTGTATGATAACAATAAGAATGGATAGGATGATAGAGAATCTTGTATGATAACAATAAGAATGGCTAGGATGCTCGAGATTCTTGTATGATAATAATAAGAATGGATAGGATGATCGATAATCTTGTATGATAACAATAGGAATGGATATGATGATAGAGAATCTTGTATGATAATAATAAGAATGGCTAGGATGATCGAGAATCTTGTATGATAACAATAAAAATGGATAGGATGATCGAGAATCTTGTATGATAATAATAAGAATGGATAGGATGATCGAGAATCTTGTATGATAACAATAAGAATGGATAGGATGATCGAGAATCTTGTATGATAACAATTAGAATGGATATGATGGTCGATAATCTTATATGATAACAATAGGAATGGATATGATGATAGAGAATCTTGTATGATAATAATAAGAATGGCTAGGATGATCGAGAATCTTGTTTGATAACAATTAGAATGGCTAGGATGATAGAGAATCTTGTATGATAACAAAAAGAATGGCTAGGATGATCGATTGATTGTTGATTGATTGTTGGTTGCTTAACGTCCAGTGGCAAATATTTCATGCATATTCAGGACGAGAACAAGTTCACAATAAATACAATAGGTAGGTTGTTGTAATAGAGGCCATCTAGTATGATGGTCGGGGATATTTGGACTGCCACTGGAAAATGAGGGTATATTGGATAGGGACAGAAATTTTGCCTTGCAACAGGCCACCTACGGACCCCTCAAAGAGTTGTTGCAAGGGTTCTTAACGTGCAAAGAGCGTGGCACTCTCTTTACACGAACCATCGGATTTAACGTCCCCTTCTGACGAACGTGACTGCGAACTTGATACATCCCGCACAGCCAAACGGACGCCTCACTTCGGCAAGCGTTTTACTGCCGGTCAGGAGAAGACCAAGTGACCATATTTCTATACCCCAGTCACCCTTGGGGTTAGGATGATCGAGAATCTTGTATGATAACAATAGGAATGGATATGATGATAGAGAATCTTGTATGATAATAATAAGAATGGCTAGGATGATCGAGAATCGTGTATGATAACAATAAGAATGGATAGGATGATAGAGAATCTTGTATGATAACAATTAGAATGGATAGGATGGCCGAGAATCTTGTATGATAACAATAAGAATGGATAGGATGATCGAGAATCTTGTATGATAACAATTAGAATGGATAGGATGATCGAGAATCTTGTATGTGATAATAAGAATGGATAGGATGATAGAGAATCTTGTATGATAATAATAAGAATGGATAGGATGGTCGATAATCTTGTATGATAACAATAAGAATGGATAGGATGATAGAGAATCTTGTATGATAACAATAGGAATGGATATGATGATTGAGGATCTTGTATGATAACAATAGGAATGGATATGATGATAGAGAATCTTGTATGATAACAATAAGAATGGATAGGATGATAGAGAATCTTGTATGATAACAATTAGAATGGATAGGATGATAGAGAATCTTGTATGATAACAATAAGAATGGATAGGATGATCGAGAATCTTGTATGATAACAATTAGAATGGATAGGATGGTCGATAATCTTGTATGATAACAATAGGAATAGATATGATGATAGAGAATCTTGTATGATAACAATTAGAATGGATAGGATGGTCGAGAATCTTGTATGATAACAAAAGGAATGGATATGATGGCCGAGAATCTTGTATGATAACAATAAGAATGGATAGGATGGTCGATAATCTTGTATGATAACAATAAGAATGGATATGATGATCGAGAATCTTGTATGATAATAATAAGAATGGCTAGGATGAACGAGAATCTTGTATGATAACAATAAGAATGGATAGGATGATAGAGAATCTTGTATGATAACAATTAGAATGGATAGGATGGTCGAGAATCTTGTATGATAACAATAAGAAAGAATAGGATGATCGAGAATCTTGTATGATAATAATAAGAATGGATAGGATGATCGAGAATCTTGTATGATAACAATAAGAATGGATAGGATGATCGAGAATCTTGTATGATAACAATTAGAATGGATATGATGGTCGATAATCTTATATGATAACAATAGGAATGGATATGATGATAGAGAATCTTGTATGATAACAATAGGAATGGATATGATGATAGAGAATCTTGTATGATAATAATAAGAATGGCTAGGATGATCGAGAATCGTGTATGATAACAATAAGAATGGATAGGATGATAGAGAATCTTGTATGATAACAATTAGAATGGATAGGATGATAGAGAATCTTGTATGATAACAATTAGAATGGATAGGATGGCCGAGAATCTTGTATGATAACAATAAGAATGGATAGGATGATCGAGAATCTTGTATGATAACAATTAGAATGGATAGGATGATAGAGAATCTTGTATGATAACAATAAGAATGGATAGGATGATCGAGAATCTTGTATGATAACAATTAGAATGGATAGGATGGTCGATAATCTTGTATGATAACAATAGGAATAGATATGATGATAGAGAATCTTGTATGATAACAATTAGAATGGATAGGATGGTCGAGAATCTTGTATGATAACAAAAGGAATGGATATGATGGCCGAGAATCTTGTATGATAACAATAAGAATGGATAGGATGGTCGATAATCTTGTATGATAACAATAAGAATGGATATGATGATCGAGAATCTTGTATGATAATAATAAGAATGGCTAGGATGAACGAGAATCTTGTATGATAACAATAAGAATGGATAGGATGATAGAGAATCTTGTATGATAACAATTAGAATGGATAGGATGGTCGAGAATCTTGTATGATAACAATAAGAAAGAATAGGATGATCGAGAATCTTGTATGATAATAATAAGAATGGATAGGATGATCGAGAATCTTGTATGATAACAATAAGAATGGATAGGATGATCGAGAATCTTGTATGATAACAATTAGAATGGATATGATGGTCGATAATCTTATATGATAACAATAGGAATGGATATGATGATAGAGAATCTTGTATGATAATAATAAGAATGGCTAGGATGATCGAGAATCTTGTATGATAACAATTAGAATGGCTAGGATGATAGAGAATCTTGTATGATAACAATAAGAATGGCTAGGATGATCGATTGATTGTTGATTGATTGTTGGTTGCTTAACGTCCAGTGGCAAATATTTCATGCATATTCAGGACGAGAACAAGTTCACAATAAATACAATAGGTAGGTTGTTGTAATAGAGGCCATCTAGTATGATGGTCGGGGATATTTGGACTGCCACTGGAAAATGAGGGTATATTGGATAGGGACAGAAATTTTGCCTTGCAACAGGCCACCTACGGACCCTTCAAAGAGTTGTTGCAAGGGTTCTTAACGTGCAAAAAGCGTGGCACTCTCTTTACATGAGGCATCGGATTTAACGTCCCCTTCTGACGGACGTGACTGCGAACTTGATACATCCCGCACAGCCAAACAGACGCCCCATTTCGGCAAGCGTTTTACTGCCGGTCGGGAGAAGACAAAGTGACCATATTTCTATACCCCAGTCACCCTTGGGGTTAGGATGATCGAGAATCTTGTATGATAATAATAAGAATGGATAGGATGATAGAGAATCTTGTATGATAATAATAAGAATGGCTAGGATGATAGAAAATCTTGTATGATAACAATAAGAATGGATAGGATGATAGAGAATCTTGTATGATAACAAGTAGAATGGATAGGATGATCGAGAATCTTGTATGATAACAATTAGAATGGATAGGATGGTCGATAATCTTGTATGATAACAAAAGGAATGGATATGATGATAGAGAATCTTGTATGATAACAATTAGAATGGATAGGATGGTCGAGAATCTTGTATGATAACAATAGGAATGGATATGATGATAGAGAATCTTGTATGATAACAATAAGAATGGATAGGATGATAGAGAATCTTGTATGATAACAATTAGAATGGCTAGGATGACAGAGAATCTTGTATGATAATAATAAGAATGGATATGATGATCGAGAATCTTGTATGATAACAATAAGAATGGATTTGACGATAGAGAATATTGTATGACTATTAATGTTACAATTATACTAACATCAACCCAGTCATGTTAGTATGACTATGAATGTAACAATTATACTAACATCAACATAGTCATGTTAGTATGACTATGAATGTTACAATTATACTAACATCAACCCAGTCATGTAAATTTGACTATGAATGTAACAATTATACTAACATCAACATAGTCATGTTAGTATGACTATGAATGTTACAATTATACTAACATCAACCAGTCATGTTAGTATGACTATGAATGTTACAATTATACTAACATCAACATAGTCATGTCAGTATGACTATGAATGTTACAATTATACTAACATCAACATAGTCATATTAGTATGACTATGAATGTTACAATTATACTAACATCAACCAGTCATGTTAGTATGACTATGAATGTTACAATTATACTAACATCAACCAGTCATGTTAGTATGACTATAAATGTTACAATTATACTAACATCAACCAGTCATGTTAGTATGACTATGAATGTTACAATTATACTAACATCAACCAGTCATGTTAGTATGGACTATGAATGTTACAATTAAACTTACATCAAAATAGTCATGTTAGTATGACTATGAATGTTACAATTATACTAACATCAACATAGTCAAGTTAGTATGACTATGAATGTTACAATTATACTAACATCAACATAGCCATGTAAGTATGACTATGAATGTTACAATTATACTAACATCAACCAGTCATGTTAGTATGACTATAAATGATACAATTATACTAGCATCAACCAGTCATGTTAGTATGACTATGAATGTTACAATTATACTAACATCAACCAGTCATGTTAGTATGGACTATGAATGATACAATTATACTAACATCAACATAGCCATGTAAGTATGACTATGAATGTTACAATTATACTAACATCAACATAGTCAAGTTAGTATGACTATGAATGTTACAATTATACTAACATTAACATAGCCATGTAAGTATGACTATGAATGTTACAATTATACTAACATCAACCCAGTCAAGTTAGTATGACTATGAATGTTACAATTATACTAACATCAACCAGTCATGTTAGTATGACTATGAATGTTACAATTATACTAACATCAACATAGCCATGTAAGTATGACTAGGAATGTTACAATTATACTAACATCAACATAGTCATGTTAGTATGACTAGGAATGCTACAATTATACTAACATCAACATAGCCATGTTAGTATGACTATGAATGTTACAATTATACTAACATCACAACATAGTCAAGTTAGTATGACTATGAATGTTACAATTATACTAACATCAACATAGTCAAGTTAGTATGACTATGAATGTTACAATTATACTAACATCAACATAGCCATGTAAGTATGACTATGAATGTTACAATTATACTAACAGCTACATAGTCAAGTTAGTATGACTATGAATGTTACAATTATACTAACATCAACCCAGTCAAGTTAGTATGACTATGAATGTTACAATTATACTAACATCAACCAGTCATGTTAGTATGACTATGAATGCTACAATTATACTAACATCAACATAGTCATGTAAGTATGACTATGAATGTTACAATTATACTAACATCAACATAGTCATGTTAGTATGACTATGAATGCTACAATTATACTAACATCAACATAGCCATGTTAGTATGACTATTAATGTTACAATTATACTAACATCTACATAGTCAAGTTAGTATGACTATGAATGTGACAATTATACTAACATCAACCAGTCATGTTAGTATGACTATGAATGTTACAATTATACTAACATCACCATAGTCAAGTTAGTATGACTATGAATGTTACAATTATACTAACATCAACATATGACTATGAATTTTTCAATTATACTAACATCAACATAGCCATGTAAGTATGACTATGAATGTTACAATTATACTAACATCAACATAGTCATGTTAGTATGACTATGAATGCTACAATTATACTAACATCAACATAGCCATGTAAGTATGACTATGAATGTTTCAATTATACTAACATCAACATAGTCATGTTAGTATGACTATGAATGTTACAATAATACTAACATCAACATAGTCATGTTAGTATGACTATGAATGTTACAATTATACTAACATCAACATAGTCAAGTTAGTATGACTATGAATGTTACAATTATACTAACATCAACATAGCCATGTAAGTATGACTATGAATGTTACAATTATACTAACAGCTACATAGTCAAGTTAGTATGACTATGAATGTTACAATTATACTAACATCAACCCAGTCAAGTTAGTATGACTATGAATGTTACAATTATACTAACATCAACCAGTCATGTTAGTATGACTATGAATGCTACAATTATACTAACATCAACATAGTCATGTAAGTATGACTATGAATGTTACAATTATACTAACATCAACATAGTCATGTTAGTATGACTATGAATGCTACAATTATACTAACATCAACATAGCCATGTTAGTATGACTATTAATGTTACAATTATACTAACATCTACATAGTCAAGTTAGTATGACTATGAATGTGACAATTATACTAACATCAACGAGTCATGTTAGTATGACTATGAATGTTACAATTATACTAACATCACCATAGTCAAGTTAGTATGACTATGAATGTTACAATTATACTAACATCAACATAGCCATGTCAATATGACTATGAATTTTTCAATTATACTAACATCAACATAGCCATATAAGTATGACTATGAATGTTACAATTATACTAACATCAACATAGTCATGTTAGTATGACTATGAATGCTACAATTATACTAACATCAACATAGCCATGTAAGTATGACTATGAATGTTTCAATTATACTAACATCAACATAGTCATGTTAGTATGACTATGAATGTTACAATAATACTAACATCAACATAGTCATGTTAGTATGACTATGAATGTTACAATTATATTAACATCAACCAGTCATGTTAGTATGACTATAAATGTTACAATTATACTAACATCAACCAGTCATGTTAGTATGACTATGAATGTTACAATTATACTTACATCAACCAGTCATGTCAGTATGGACTATGAAGGTTACAATTATACTTACATCAACATAGTCATGTTAGTATGACTATGAATGTTACAATTATACTTACATCAACCCAGGAATGCACCAAATTTAGAAATTGTTATTGTATTCATGAGTATACAAAACGAAAAATTTAAATATATTCATTATTCTATCGATATTACAAATATTTTTGTATCGAAATTCATCACGTTTATTGTCTGTGACCTTTGAAGGTCATTCCTATATGAGGGTTGCAATTTTCCCAAAGGATAAATGTTAAATTATCACGACTGCTTAGTGATATTTTTGTTAAGCTTACCTTATGCAATTTACTGTATCATGTCTAGTAAAATGATGCATATATATTGAACCCGGAGCACGTTACAAATATACTGTTTTATTCATCAACAATATAGCACAACCCGTTTAATAGGCATTAGAACTTCAGGAAATCTTGATCATGCACATTTAAGTTTAATAAATTCACAAAATTAAATAATAAATGAAGTCATACACAAAATAATACAAAATACTTTACACTGTTTTGTTCGTTGTATAAATGCATCAATTAAGAAGGCAACACTACACACCTGTGTGTGTTATTTATGAAAAATAGAAACTCTACACATGATAAGAATTGTTATGATCAAAATCTGAAATTGTATCGTGTAATGGCACAGGGTGTGTGGTGTAATGGTGTATGGTGAATGGTGTAATGCTGTATAGTGTTAGTGGGGAGTTAACACCATCCAAAAACTGTACATACTACAAACATGACTAAAACAATGCAACGACGTCGCTTTGACTACTAGATGTTATGTGTGCAATGTATTTGTTAAAGCATATAGAATTAAACGGACAATGTTATTTTATTTATGGAAATATAAATTGACCGACTAGTAATTAAGCAAGAAAAACATAGTCAAATATGTTGCTTTTATTTGATATATTGTACATAGTCAGGACTATGGCAGTTTTTATCTATTCATTTGAAGTGTGTGAGCTTTTGATTTTGCTATTTGATTATGGACTTCCCGTTTTGAATTTTCATCGGAGTTCTTTTCTTGTTTGTTATTTTCCTTTGTATCAAATTATGATTCATTTTCATTTTGGTCAGTTTTCGAGTACTATATTTTAGGTAAACGTACATGTAAATCAGAACACAACCCGGAAACAAGATAAACCAGAACAGACAAGCTAGTTTTCATACACATTTTGGATAAATATTGAATAAAAGTTTGACGACGTACCAAATATCTAAATAACAAAACTCTCAATGAACAGTAAAGTATTTCTCGCTTGCTTATGATCTAAATGAACTGTAGTGTATTTTCCAATGTGTATTAGACGTTTCATTCTATAAAAATTTTCAATTAAACCCTTGGTTTAGGAGAGTGTCCATTTGGCTGTGTGGCGTGTTCGGCTTTAGAGCCATATCTGGATAGATGGAGAACGTTAAATTCGATTCATTCTATAGAGAGGCTCTGCTCTTTACAAATCATTGAACCCTTGTAGCAACTTTCTAGGGGTGTCTATAAATACCCTGATAAAAGGTTATTTGTGTGTTCATTTCCTTAATACCGTCACGTCCTTTATCATCGGCTTTTCTTGTATATTGAAATAATTGTAAATTGCTGCCAATGAGTGTAAGCATAGAACAACCGATCAATCAATATGAATACCTTTTAACAATCATGCAAGACTCATATCATATTATATGACATATACAGCTTAGAGAAACTTTTATTGAGTAAGCAAAAAGCTGTATTGTTGGTAAATTATCATTTCAAACTTTTTTACACTGCTTTTGGTAGGTTTATATATTATGTGCTTAACCTATGCCCAAATATAAATAGTCATTCGCTGATATATCAACATGCAAAAGATGATTGTAAACATATTTTGTCTTAACCCCTAGATAGTTATCAAAGGTACCAGGATTATAATTTAGTACGCCAGACGCGCGTTTCGTCTACATAAGACTCATCAGTGACGCTCATATCAAAATATTTATAAAGGCAAACAATTACAAAGTTGAAGAGCATTGAGGATCCAAAATTCCAAAAAGTTGTGCCAAATACGGCTAAGAAAATCTATGCCTGGAATAAGAAAATCCTTCGTTTTTCGAAAAATTTAAACTTTTGTTAACAGGAAATTTTTTTTTTTTAAAAAATTACCACATTATTTTTCAAATATATAAACTTATATAAATATCTGATTGATTGTTGAATGATTAACGTCCAGTGGCAAATATTTCATGCATATTCAGGACGAGAACAATTTAACAATAAATACAATAGGTAGATTTTGTAATAAAGCACATTCGGGATGACGGTCGGGGAAATTTGGACTACCACTGGCAAATGAGGGTATATTGGATAGGGACACAGATATTTTGCCTTACAACATGCCACCTACGGACCTCTCAAAGAGTTGTTGCAAGGGTTCGTAACGTGCAAAAAGCGCGGCACTCTCTTTACATGAGACATCGGATTTAACGTCCCCAATCTGACCGGACGTGACTGCGAACTTGATACATCCCGCACAGCCATAAGGACGCCCTACTTTGGCAAGCGTTTTACTGCCTGTCGGGAAAAGACCAAGTGACCATATTTCGTTTCCCCTTGGGGCTAAATAGCTTGATATGACGTATTTAAAAAAATTATTTGTACTTCATTACATTCAAATGAAAAATGCAAAGTTAACACACTCATTATATAATATTGTTCTCTTAAAGAGGAGAATAACTTTTATATTAGAGATGACGGACTCGCTTTCGGGATGTTGGGCAATCGTTAATGTCCCTTATCACACAATAAAATATTTTTTGTTTGCGTTTTTGCTTTTTTTTAATTTCATTCAGTTATTATGTACATAACAGATAAGTCATTAATTTGAACAATAATTAGATAACATCAAAGTAACATCTTAATATTTACCTGATATAGATGCTTCCGAATCCGAAGACGACTGAAAAAAGGTTGCATTTTTAAATGATGCATTGTCGACTTTTTCGTCAAAAGCGTTTGAACAAATTAATGCAGTCAAAATAATTAATCGTAGATATGTCACTATTTTCATATTTGTATACGTGTTCAGTAAGCTTGTTGTCTATAAGCGTATGCATGTGGTCTTACCTCATCTGCAGGCTTTTATAAGGGTGATAATCTTTGTCGAATCCTTATTAATAATCTATGTATTTTTCGACTGAACAAGATCACTCGACATTTTTTTTTAATGAGGATCTATGAAACGTTTCTCATTAAAGAAAATAATTATTGAAAAGTACGTTTCCGCTGAAATTATTTTAATAACTAAAAATCATCGCCGTTGGCAAATGTTTTTTTTATTGAAACTCATAGAAAATGTGATTTTTTTCTTCCAACACCATTTACACGAAAGCAATGTCATTTATTAATTAGTTTTTAAAAGAGAAGTTAAAAAGTTTCTAATGAAAGAAAATAAATATTGATAAGAACGTTTCTGCTCATATTATTTTAATAACTAAAAGGAACCGCCGTTGGCAATTTTTTTATTACTAAAACTCTATTCCTTTTACACGAAAGCAATGACATTTAACACGGAACAACTAATACTGTGATTTGAGTATTTGTATAGTTTGTTATACCGACAATTTCTGAGCGCTTCTTCTCTCAGGTTATAAGTTTTCTATTATTCACTCAAATGCTTTACATTATTTACAGTCAACCATACTACATCACCATTTTGCAGTCAGCTTTTTTGTCATCAGTTCATTGTTTTTATTCTATATTATTCAATTTCAGCTCGGTATATGGTATTTCACATTTACACTTAAGTACCTATTGATCTACAACTGCGTTTCTTAGCTTAGCTGTATTTGGCCAAACCTGTTGGTTTATGTATGCCTCAAACAATAAAGTAACTTTCAAGCCCATGTAAGTTATTACCAACCATCATTTGGCGTCCGTCGGTAGTCGACCCCAAAGATGACTGGGTGATATAAATATGGTATCTCTTGGTCTTCCTCCGACCAGCAATGATATCCCTTGTTAAGAGAATGACACACCCTCTGCACATTTATGACTCTTCCAACTGTGCCCTGCTGCAAGGAAACATGTATGACCCTATTTAACATGGCCTCAATTTCAATCAAACTTTTCGACCTATATTCTGGACCTCCTCTATTATAGAACTTTACTATTGTATATATTCTTAACATGTTCTTGTCCTAAACATACATAAAATGTTTACCACAGAAAGTAAAGCAACCAACAATCAATGAAACATTACTACTATCCAAATACAAAGTGACGGTAAAATAATGGTACGTGTGTATGGTCGAGCTCTCTGTTTAAAAAAAATGATAAACATGTCATTTCTGTAAATATTTTAAATATTTATATTCAAAATGTAAGGATTGATAAAACATATTTGTTCTATAGCAAATAATGAAAAAAAAAAACATCTTTATAGAAAACGTTTACCAAACGTGTACATAATATCGTGAGCCGGATCGTGCATTTACAAATTATACCGTACACTAGAACCTGTTTAGTCTGATAGACAATACTGACCACTTTTGTGTTTATTGTATAACTGCATCGATTTAAAAGGCAGACGTTTATATTCGTATGTCTCGTTTATAAAAGCTATAACTCGACACATAGTTACAAGTATAATCACAAATCGAGATCCCTCCATTTTTAAAATCTAAATTGTTTTGTTTGTTATGCTTCAAAATGTTACAGGTATGTCACCATGGTTGCAATACACGTTTGGATTGACATATATGAGGCTGATTGCGATTGCATAAACATTTATTCTTTTAAAATGCCACAAAATATAAAATGATATAAACGTGTCACTAAATATCATATCATGTTAAACAAAATGTCACTTAAGTCTGATGATTTAACGAAATGTCATCAAATTACAATGTGTTTAATATATTTTTCAGAATACGGTAAACAAAAAGTGGAAGAAGGTATTGAAGAGATTGTGACACAGTGAGGACTGCTGTACCCCCATTTTGACAATTTTACCTATTATGTCAGTTTTGTTCACGCATCATTTTCAATAGAATGGAATTTGATGCGAATGTCATACAAGTGAGACGTTTAGCGCTATAAAAGCAGGTTCAATCCACCATTTGAAAATGCCTGTATCAAGTCAGGAATATGACAGTAGTTGTCCATTCGTTTGATGTGTTTTATCATTTGATTTTGCCATTTGATTAAGAAATTTCCTTTTTGAATTTTCCTCGGAGTTCAGTATTTTGTGATTTTACTTTTTGATAGGAAATTTACTTTCCGGTCTGAAGAAGACCTAAGTGACCTTATTCTATTCCCAAGTCACACTTTGGGGGATATCTCAGAAAGAATATCACCAGGGAGCTATATAGCTTATCTGATTCATCCATAAAGTAGTAGCATGTACTATGTGCCGCCGTATAGATCTCACAGTGCATAATTGATTATCTAGTTTTAATTATTGATACCATAAAGTACTTTAAATATAAATACATTTATGTGGTCTAATTGTCACCGGCAACGATAACAGATTTTATATATTTTTGTATATCAAAAATTGCATGAATAGATATTGTACCAAGTCAATAAGGTTTTGTAACAAATACCAGTTTTTCAAAATAATAGATAAAACACGTATTCTACCCACGTTGTTATACTTTAGCCATGTTGGCCATCTTGGTAGGCAGGCAGGGTTCCCAGATACGTTTGCTGTTAACTGCACTTCTAATTGATGAGTAAGACCAAGTTTTGTCTTACTTTGGACCAGTTGTTTACGAGGATAAGATTTTTTGTAAAAGTCAACATACGACAACGGACGCCGATCTCCACCTGATAAGAAATGGGCCAGTTCAGATAAGAGCAATCCCCGTTCCAAATACAGATAGCTAAAAAAATTGGAAGACCTAATCTTCAAAGTTAAAATTGTATTTCAAATAGTTCTATGTTCTTTTAGATAAATACTTTGAAGAAACAAATTACAAAACACATTATAACATATATGTATATGTAGTGATACCATGATGTTTTTTATATTCAGTGTGTCTATATTTGAATAATTGTATCTTTAAAATTTATTAATGAAATTTAAAATAAATGTTTAATCTCAAATATAAACTGCTATTACATCATCATTATTCCAATTTTGTTCTTTTACTTCTTTTCTAACGATAAAATTGTAAAATAGTTAAAGGTATTTGAAAAGTACAAAAACAAAGAGAAAAGAATATATACATACAGTTGTTATATTTTTTTTTTCACTTCTTAAATTTAAAGTTCAATAATTAATCAAACTTGTCTTCAACATCTTGTAATTTATTTAAGCCTATCAACACTTTCTGTCGCAATTTCCTACTCATTACTATATAAACTATAAAGTTCAAAGAAAACCAAACTATCAAAATGAGGTCTACACATGATATAATAAAATTTATAAATTAATGATAATAATTGCCATCAGAAAAATAAAAATTCAATAAGTAACTTATAATCAAAATAATGTAAGCTAATTTAGATATCACATATATTATGCAGATAACATGGATAAGTACAACTATTATTGTTGAAATTCGATTCCTTTTCTGAACGAACGCATTATCAGTTCGCTTCAATCAATTTGATTTTGCACACAGTTGTAAAAACTGCAGATCTTCGAGAAGATTGATTAAGATTTTGCAATAAGTATGATGAAAGACGTTTTTCTAAGTGCACCCGGACTATGAAATAATGATATGTTACAACCCTTATAGATTACTTTTTTAGTATAAAGCCGCGAATCTTCAGATTGCAATCTCAAGTGAGGGTCCGGTAAAAGACGAGGTAAATCGGATTCGTCTTTTCTCAAAGACACGATAGACGTTTCAATGATATGATCATTATCATGAATTAACTGTTAACATAACTTTAAATTTTTTGAAATAATAAAGCTTTTTTACCTCAGGAATAGATTACCTACTTCGTGGTTTATTTGGCCTTTTTTTTTAAATATTCGAGCGTAACTGATGAGTTGTTTTGTAGACGAAACGTCCTTCTGGCGCAGATACATAATTTCAATTCTGGAATTTATGATGAGTTTATTCATGTACAATATAACTTTGGGTCTTGTTTTATTTGACGTGTTTGCCTTCTCAACTATTAGCTTTATTTACACGATAGATACGTTATTCATATGAAGAAATATGTAAAACTACTACATATTTCCCTGAATCTGAATCGCTTTTACAGATTAACCTTCGATAGAATAGGTCAATGCCGAAGGTTTGAAAGCCAAAAATGTACAAGAACCGAAAAATTGAACAGCATTTGGACCAAAAAATCACTTAAGGTCAACTTTGCCAAAAGTATTGTAACCTTAATTTCTTAATGTATAAAAGGACAATTTCGGAAATGTTTGAAATTAATGTGTCGGTATCGAAGATCTTACTACTGAGCTGATGATACCATCAGGAACTGATAACTGATAGGATAATCTACAAGATACAATACCGACCCAGTACATGGTGCAATCATATACAAATAACGTGACGTCTAATACATACCTGATATGGATCTTATCGAGTCGCTAGACAGGTAAGAATTTTCTTTATTCCTTAATGATACGGTGTTGTCTGTTCCCTTCTCAAACATGTTAAATGGTGTGGTGTTGTCAATTTCCTTCGCAAACATGCTAGATAATGTAGTGTCGTCTGTTTCAATCGTAAACATGTTAAATAATGTAGTATTGTACATGTAAGATATTGTTGTGTTGTTTGTTTTCTTCTCAAACATGTTAGATAATGTAGTGTTGTCAGTTTTATTCAAAGCTATCGAAGATATTAATAAGTTAAGTACAGGCAGAAATTTCACCATTTTTTTATCAGTCTAAATGTCCATTTATATTGTTGACTTTAAGGTTGGTTCTGTGTCCTTCCTCTATCTTTCCGTTTTATAAGAGTCACAACTTCTCATTAATTATATTTCTTCATTAATTATGTAAAATATACAGATTGATTTTTCATATACAGTTTACCAATAATTAAAAGAGAAATCAGTGACCTTTGTTCATACTATTACTTATTTATGTAATTTTCTACCAAAGCTTAAAATTTCCCTTGACACACGTTTATATATTAATCATTTAAAGTTTCTAGACAAATAAGTTCAGTAATTGAAACGTCAACGCCAACGAAATGTAAGTGAAAAAAGTAAAATCACAAAAATATTGCAGTTTATGATACAAATGTTAAAATCCTTTTGCATTATTATAAAATTAAGAATGTGTCCATAGTACACGGATGCCCAACTCGCACCATCTTTTATATGTTCAGTGTTCGTGATATAAGGTACAAAACTATAATTTGGTATTACAATAAGAAAGATCATATCTCAAGAAACATGTGTTATTAGTGTCAAATTCATCAAAAGCTACTTTGACTTAAAATTTTAACCTAAAGCGAGACATGGAGACGGCCGGACAGACGCACAGACAGATATTTTTTTTTTGGACTGTACAGTTTCGTTTTCGTCACAGGTAACACTTGAATTGTTTTAAAATGAATAATAGGGATAGAGTAAAATCAACAAATTTAAATGATTGATTGGTTGGTTGATGGATTGATCGACGTTTACTTAAGCAAAAACTAGTTCTAATAGTTTAACAAGTTAGGTTCTGTTTTTGTTAAAAAAAAATCTGTCCTTTGAAATACTAAAACGTCAGTTTATCAAAATATTTCTTATTTTGAAATGACTGTCTTTACAAAGACTACCTGATAATCAATTAAATAAATGTAAACTATTTCCGCTTGATGAGGTTTTGTAATATAATTTTAATCAGTTTTTAAAATGAATTTTAAATTGAAGCTGGGATTCTGTTATAATAGACGTACATAATCCCTTTTAAAAGTTTCTCCTAAATTTAAATAAATTCAATGTTTTCAATTCAAATATGTCATCGGTGATCAATAGTTGCTGAAATTTACGTCATTTGGTTTCTTGTTGAGAGGTATCACAATGGCAATTATATCACAGTCTTTATTTTTATCATAATTGCAAGGTAAATATTCTGGTTATATAGCCTTTATTGCGCTCATGTGGCATAAATAAACACCAATCAATATAGTAAAGTGTGTTGATACTCAATAATCCAGTATTTTGTTTAATTATTGATTTTGCTCAGAGCTGCGGCGATATTTTAATTATTGAATTTCTAAATAGAACATTTCTAAGAATCATGAACTTTCAAACTAATGTAGAATAATGAACTTTTAAACTAATGTAGAATAACTATAAATAAGTTATATTGTGAACCGGTGGTCAATCATTACTTGTTTCATAGTTGACAAGATAACCCCGAATGTGACTTTGGGATTGAAATGTGGTTAATGTAGGTCCGTTGTGCATCAATACTATCTTTAAATATTGATGCTTGTATCAATTGAAGCAGTAGTTAGGTCCCAGTCTTTCCTTGTCATTTAACCCAAAGGGTGACTATAGAATAGAAATACTGTCACGTTAGTCTTCCTTTGGATCGGCAGTAAAACTTTGGCTGAATTTGGATGCCTTTCGGCTATCTTTGAGATACAAATTCGTAGCTACGTCTAGTCAGAATGAGGACGCTGAATCAAATGCCTCGTAAGAAAAATACCCACATCTTTTAGTAATCCGTAAGTGGCCTGTAACAATGTAAATTCCTGTCCTCAACCATTATACGTTTATTTTCTCGTGGTTGTCCATTTTTTAGCACCTGCATCCCAGAAAGCCATTATTATTGGGACTACTAAGTATATTTTGAATTTGGTCTGAACATGCATGAACTATATGCCAAATGACATTACGCAAACAACCATCAATAACATATATGTGCGCCTAACCTTTAGGTTAAAACTTTATGGAGCCCCGTAATTGTCGTATGGGTAAAACTATTTTCATTTGTTGGAGATTTTATCTGGTGCTGCATTGCAAAGTTACAATAACACGTGGGTTGTTGATGTATTTTATTTAGAATTGAAATATAGATATACAACAGTCACTACCAGACATTTTAAATGTTGTTTTAGTCTTAAATATAAACATACACGACATTGAAATATTAATCATAATTTCTGGCTTCTTTAAAATTTCAATATAATTTATATGAATTACACTCCCACGTTCCGTTGATTGATAACAGAGGGGTGAAAGATACCACAAAGATATTCAAACTCATAGATAAAAAATAAACTTACAAAGCAATGGTTAAAAAGAAAAAGACAAACAATAGTATACAAAACACAACATAGAAAAATAAAGACTTAGCAAAACAGACCCATGAAAAACTTAGGGTAATAATCTGCGGCTCCGGAAGGTAAGATCCTGCTCCACATGTTGAACCCGTCGTGTTGATAGTCTTTGATTTTGTAAGTTTTTATCTGCGTCCGCTTATATAACTAAATTTTTAGTTCAGTACTTTTGTTAAACTTTGAAAAAGAAAAGAATTTCAAATCTCACAAGCAGAATGTTTTAAGCCAGTAAAAATTCAGGAGAAGTGAAGTACATTAAAACGGTATATGTTATATCATATGCATCTTATCAACTTGTTGAAGCCAGTCCAGACTGTGTGTCGCATGTTTTCACTCATTAAAAAATAAAATTGAGAGAAAATCCTATCAACAAAACGAAATCTACATAGGGAAATAATAAATCATATAATATCCATGTTTCGATGATATTGAAATGAATAAACAGCCATAAAAAAGCGTGACAATATACGGTGACTCCGAAGTCAAAAATATTATACATATAATTGTAACTACTAACGTTGAAATTCGGTTTCTTTTCTTAATGACGTCACTAACAGTCCACGGCAGACTTCCTCTTAAAATGGTTAATTTGCAAGTAATATACAAAGTACCTGAAAATACGACTGTACATGCTAGAAATGTGCACATTATTTTTATAAGGAAATCATAAATGTATGTACCTAATAGATAACCTTCCATTTGTAAATTTTTACAACAAGTACCATTCTCTTCCTCATGAGAAGATATAAGATTGATTATAGGCCCAAACAACATGGTGCTAAAAATGAATACAAAGAAACAACCTTAAGCGCTCCCTTTGCTACTGAGATATTGTTGAGTCGACATTGGAAATAGTAGAACTGTTGTTTTTTGAAGACATAAAAGCGACGTTAATAAAACAGAATTAAAGTGGAAAGCATATTTTAAATCTTGAGCAGCGGTATATATGGAGCATTGTGGGAAGTCAAATACAAGTAAGCTCGGCATTGGATCAACTTAAGAATAAAAAAAAAATATATTGGTACTCCTTTGTATATTGAATAAATGCAGGGACACATATTAATAGTGCTGTTATAGTGTCCGATACAGCTAATGCTGACAAAATTATTGTCACTGGTGATATGTTGTCGTTTTGAAGAAATAAAGACAAAACAAATGTGTTCATTATCAAAACCATGCATCCGACAATAAACTGTGAATATGCAACTATTCTGCTTGGTATAAGTAGACCTATGTTGTACATTCCACCATTTACACACGCACGACGAACTTCTAAACAGTCAGTTTTCAGGGTTAAATCGGTCATATAACCAAGCCAGAGATTGTACGCACCCATTGCTATTCCGTTGAATTCGTCCAAATAGTTAAATGCCAGAAAATACTCTACACATGATTTTTGCTGGGAAGAAAGATACAAATCTATTTCATAAGAGTAGAAAGAATATAAAGTCCCTATAAAAAGAAGACTCATATTTGAATTTAATGTACTGGTTCTTAATTTTATGTTTACTTGATTTTTGAAATGCATACAGTTCCAACAAGAAGTGGTGTTTCTTAGGAAAAGGTCGATTTCAATATTATTGTATGGAACGCCACAGCTGTCCTGGTATCTATGATGAGTTTATTTACAACCACTGGGTCGATGCCACTGCTGGTGGAGATTTATTTCAATACTCTTCAACTTTGTACTTTATTTGGCCTTTTTAACTTTTTTGGATTCGAGCGTCACTGATGAGTCTTTTGTAGACGAAACGCGCGTCTGGCGTATATAATAAATTTAGTCCTGGTATCTATGATGAGTTTATTTATGTGGAACTCTGATATTACTTTATGTTGTTTTATTATTACTTAATGATATTTTGTCTTTACTTAATATGGTTTTGACATTACGTAATGATGTTTAAATATAACTCAATATGGAATAGTCATTACTTAATGGTATTTCGATATTACACTATATGGTTTCGTATTGACTTGATATGGTTTTGTCATTACTCAATATTGTTTTGTCATTACTCGAAGTGGTTTCACCATTATTTAATATGGTTGTGTCATTAGTCAATGTGGTTTAAACAGTACTTGATGTGTATGTGACTTAACGTAATGTAGTTGTTTCATTACATGATGTGGTTTTGTTATTTCGTAATGATGATTTGTCAATTCTTTATATGGTTTTAACATTACGTAATGATGTTTCAAAACTTGACGATTTTACACTACTTGATGTGTTTGTTTCATTATTTGATGTGGTCTTGTCATTCTTTGATGTGGTCCTGTCATTCATTTATGTAGTTATCCCATAACTTGATGAGGTAAAACCACGTGACCAATTCGGAAAAACCTGTTCTATTTTAAGATAAATTTCCATGTTGTATGTGCCTTGAGAATGCGTGTGGCCATCCATCTAATTAGTGTTCATATTAAAGTTCAGTTTACTGTTTGAGTTAAACTTTGAGTTAGTTTTCGAATTCAAGTCATGCTTAGAATTAAAGTTCTAGTTAGCATTGAGTTTCGAGTTGGACTTCACATTTAAAGGCAGAGTTCTAGTTACAACTTTGAATTTGAGTCACTTTTTGAGTAAAATTCGAATTTAAGTCTCATTTAGATTAATTAAGATTTCGAGTCGAGTTTTTATATGTCTTTTTGAGTTTGTAATTAAATTTTCTATCGCGGAACAAGGGCTTTTGCTCGGGTTTCCGAAAAGTGGACTTCGGGATATGCGTACTAAATAAACAATGTTGCAGTATACAGAACACAACATAGGAGTTGAAATAATGTTAGATTTGGTTTGATTGCCAATGAGACAACTATCCACAAGAGTTTAAATGCAGTGGATGTAAGAAATCATATATAGGCAACCGTACAGCCTTCAACGCTCCTTATAGTCAGCTACAAAAGGCCACCAAACGAAAAAACTAACGGTCTATTTTACAAAAAACAAATATGACAAATATGTATACAATGACAAGAATTGAACTTCATGCTCCTGACTTGGGGCAGGTACATAAAGAAAGTGCACGTGGCGGAGTTTAACATGTATGTGAGCGAACATCGAACTGTAACAGTAGTGTAACAGCACAACACGAGAAAAAAATGTAAACTAGACAAAGTGATGCCCCCGCACTCCACTCATTTAACCGCTTATACCCCAAAAAGGACAAAGTTCAATTTTTCTTCTAAAAGAGGAAAATTAATAAGTAGAAAAAACCCTGACCACATGCACTCCTTCAATACATGTACAATTAGCTAGCAGAGTGATAAGTTCCTAGCATTCAAACTGTAGGAGGAGTTATCTGGAAACGCCCTCCTTATGCAAGTAAATTTCCCAAAAATGACAAAGTTCATCTTTCTCCCAAAAGAGCACATATTAATAAAAATTAAACCCTGACCACATGCAGCACACCTTCAATATATGTACAAACAGACAGTAAAGAATAAAAACTTCCTAGGATTCAAACTGTTGGAGGAGTTATGCGGAATAACTATATACTCATAATGGGACGGAAAGACGGACGGACGGACGGACGGACAGAAGTTAAACACTATGCCCCAACTTTCAGTTGCGATAAAGTTGCGGTGACTTAAAAAAACAATTTCAATTTGCTGACTCAATAGATCGGTATGACTGGGTAATTTAAATCCATCGGGGTAATCTCGGGTTCCCAGAAAGGCAAGGAGATTCTGCTCAACGTGTGGCATCCGTCGTGTTATTCGCGAAATTACAAACCGAGTGATTTGTTTTTATTTGGAAGTTCACATTCGAGTAAAAGATGAAGGTTTTATGGTTACGACAACTGGAACATATTTGTCGTCACATGTGAAACAGATATTCCCAAAAGTTTATTTTTCAATTAGTGCGAGATGGATCAGAGAATTCAATTGATTAAAAGTAAAAGATTGGTATTTTCAAGCGTTAATAATCAAATGATAATTAACGCTTGAAAAAAATCGGAGAATTCTTATTTTATGTATTGATTCTTTGTCGCTTAGTCCGAGCACCTCTCCCCCGACTTTCCTGTGACTTAAGTTTGAGTTCATTTAAAGTGTCTCATTTGTTAACAAAAAAGTATTAGTCTTTTGATTTGTGTCGAGCCTGCAACATCAATGTAGCGGCAGTGAGACACAACAACGTCGTCGAAAGTGGCGTCATTTCGGGACCTTTTATAGCTTACTATGGGGTATGGGTTTTGCTCATTGTTGAAAACCTTACAGTTGTGTTTTAGTTAAATAAAATCGAATTAAACTGTTTTGACATGATAAATTTATTACCGCCATGAAGTGTTTTAAAACCTGTATAGTTTTTCCTCAATATTAAGAAAAAGCATCTACAGAAAAACATTTTATTTTTATTTTGTTTGACCGATGAATGTACAGCCGATCACCATTACGCTTTAACACTGAAAGCAATAATATCAGACGAGACACAGCGTTCCGTTGACTATTATACAAATTTATTATAATACTGCTTCTATTTAAGAACTTCGGATTAAATAACAGGACCAAGTGGTTTGGGGATATCCCAATTATGTCCGAAATACTGTAAAAATTTTAGGATTTCATTTTTTTATTATTGTATGCCGTTCCCCTTTTTCATACCAAATTACTCTGAACAACCACTCGAACTTTAATTTAAACTTTAACTTTGGCGATACCCATCCAAAGCACATTAAACAAACGACGTATAGAAATCTGTTAAAAAATAGATTTTTTTTTCACAAAGTGCATGAAGGCTTTTTGTAGCTGACTTTACGGCGTGTCATTGTTTGGTTGATTGCTTTATTAACGTTTGCTTTACTCAACTTAAACAAAAGGCTATAAGGCGATAAGATTGATTGTTGGTTGCTTATCTTCCAGTGGCAAATAATTCATGCATAGTTAGGACGAGAACAAGTTCACAATAAATACAATATCACCGTGTATCATCGTACAGCGGATATAGGTACTAACCAAGCGGGCGTGAGCGATTTTGATCTTACACGGTAACGAAAATCTTTGTTTTGTTCACATAATATCAATGTGTACTTCAATCTAAACATAATTGCTGTTTTAAGAAATGATTTGGTCGTGTGTTAATGGTTAGAGATGTCTCATTATTTTCTCAAAACAAGAGGGATTACTAAAACATTGTAAAAGCATGTGCAAATACTTGTCAAAGAAGTTGGCTCTCGTCTTATCCAATATAATTCTATATTCATTGCAACTCTTTTTCTGATAGAAGGTCAATGTGTGTGTGTAATAAGTATAGCTCTTTCAATAATTGGCATTGAAATCTTTCATACATATGTTATTTTTCGATATTTTATCCCTAAAAAAGTGTTGTGTACGGTGTTTAGCTGACCACATAAATCCTTATGTACGGTGCATAGTTATGTAGTTGTACACCGTACACAAAAACATTATTTCTATACTCGTTTATTACCCAAAATGTTTCAAGGAATGAGTAATCACAGGTAGGTTTATGATTGGTGACTATTACTTTTGCCCTGTATTAGGTTTCTTTCAGATAAAACATGTAAATGTCTCAACAACTGTATCGAAATTGAAAGTTGGTGTTGACATTCACAACTATTTGCACTTGTACAAGTTAATTGTTCTCATTATAATATCAAATTTGTTTTATGAATAGGAAAAAATCGATGCGATAATTATTTGGGAGCAGGAATTTCAAATGTTGAGAAATGAACATTGAATATTGATCAAGCAAAACAAAGATTTTCGTTACCGTGTAATGTCAAAATCGATCATGCCCGCTTGCTTAGTACCTATATCCGGTGTACTGATGATACATGGTGAATATGTAGGTCTGGGATGATGGTCGGGGAAATTTAAACTACCACTGTCGTGTTTCCGGAAATGAAACGGAGTTCACGTATTTGTTTTTTATCTTCTTGATATATACACTTATTTTTATATACGGCTCGTTTGGAAAATTTGTTCGAGCAAAATTTTGTACAATTTCTCATGCAATTTGTAACTTCACGACACCAAAGCGTAAGTTAACATGTAGCATATTTTTCTTTACATATGTATAAACCTTTTCTGACAAGTATATTATTTTAAGTCGTCCTAAACAGTTGACAAACATTCTTTTTGGTCATTTTACATGAACTGTTTATCATACCTTTTGTTTACATCAATTCTTAAATCCAGTGTGCTGATTTGTATTTCCTTTGCTTTGATTAAGATGTTTTCTCTTAAAAAGTATTTAATTTGCGGTTTTTGTTATTGTAAACTACTCACTTCGATTCATGATAAAAGGCAACTATTTTCTACTTTAAACCACAAGCACGTGTGCTACTGTTTTTTTTACTGCAACTGAATTATTTTATTACATCTATTATGAACTTTGAATTTGCTTAGACTATTATGACAATCATTGTATAACATAAGTTGAATATTGAACATTTCATTTGACAAAAAGAAAAAAGATGATTTAAAACCAAATATTGTGTTTTTAGTATTGATACTTTATTGTGTACTGTTATGATAAATTTTTGTAATGCTAATTGTTGGTAAGAATTGCTTATTTTGTATATTTCAGTTTTTCACCCTCTCCGGAGGTTTGTTCATCAAGTAAAGAATTTGAAGTCTTATTAGTCTTTCTTGTGAGCCATAACAACCACAGAAAAATGAGGGTATATTGGATAGGGACAAAAATTTTGCCTTGCAACAGGCCACCTACGGACCCATCAGAGAGTTGTTGCAAGGGTTCTTAACGTGAAAAGAGCGGGGCACTCTCTTTACACGAGGCATCGGATTTAAGTCCCCATTCTGACCGGACGTGCCTGCGAACTTGATACATCCCGCACAGCCAAACGGACGCCCCACTTCGGCAAGGGTTTTACTGCCGGTCGGGAGAAGACCAAGTGACCATACTTCTATTCCCCAGTCACCCTTGGGGGGAAAGCGATGAGAACTAGTTCAAATACAGTAACAATTAAAGTACTGTTTTTATTTTATTTTAAAGAATCAGGAACTGTCCTGCAAAATACTAAAAGTTAAGTTTATTGCAAAATTATGTTTTTGATAATGAAAGTCATCACACAGACTACTCGATCTCTGTTGGTTTAGACATTTGCAGGCTGGGCATTAAAAATTATGCACTGATGCAACGGATCCAAATCAAAAGGTATTCAGCTGTGATTTTAAGCAATTATTTAATGAACGGAATGTATAATACAACAGTAGTTTCTGAATTATGTTAAAAGTTTAAGCTTGCTATACAACCATGGACATAACATGTATGTATCAAATCATTTCATTTCCATGGTTGCAGAGCAAGCTAAAACTTTCAATTGTACGACAGTCCATGTAAATCCATTTATCATTACTTTTATAGCATGTGTCACCCTATGTAATACACCTTTCGTCTGCAGTAAATTGAGTTTAAATCAATTTTAAAAATGATAAAATGAATGATGAATTTCTCAAATCTATCCTTTAATCAACCTTACCTTTAATCAGTCATTCTGATACTTAGGGAAATTTAGTCGCCGCTAACCATCACATGATATTTAAATATTGATATTATATAGATATTACTTTAATACATATCAATCATATATTAATCGATGTAGTATAAGTCTGCCACTCAGCATCCAATAGTTCTAACTAAAACAAGGAACATTTGGATCAGGAAATGGAGGGATTTCAAGGTTTGATTAAAATCGTTTTATTGTGTCGAGCCTCTGCTTTTATAAAGGAGACATACGAATATAGCCTACTGCCGTCAACAACGAGGCAGATATACAACAAACAGATACATGGTAAGTATTTCAACAATAAGTTTATTTCATGGAAGAAAAAATATTAAAATAACAAAATTACGGAACTCAGGGTAATTCACATCTTGTTGTTATTTAAAAGTCTTGCAATTATACTCGTAATGGCTGCAACTTGTTTAAATTCATATTACTCTTTGTACCTTTTCAAGGTTGACTAGGGACTTTTTGTAAGGAATTAAGAAATGTTGCTGCACTGCTGAGTCAAATTGATTGAAACCTTTTCCGGTGCAGTGTAAATTAAGAAAACATTTGGTCTTAAAAAAGTGTTTTTGCACCTTAAACCCTGATCGATCTTGATGTAAAGCGTTAAAAAAGCCATATACTAAAACCTTATAAAATGCTAATTTCAATTTCATAGTAGTGTTTGAAAGCAAAAAGGTGTCGTTGATAAATGTATGAAAAATCTAGAAGCTAGAATAATTTCGCACCAAATTCTTAATTGATGATATCTAAAAAAAAAAAAAAAAAAAATAGCACACGAACCTATTACATTGTTTTGCTGTTTAACTAAACGCTCTGTAGTTCATGCATTAATTTCACATTTTCAGCCAACTATAAGTTCACATTATGTCGTCTTTAATTGTTGGTTGTGACCTCTTTTCTTATTCGCACAAAACTGAGTGTTATTTTTTTTTTTGTAAATAACTTAATTATGGATGTACAATTCTTCTGGTTATACATAATTTTGTGACGTCAACGTTATTTATGATTGAAACCTAAAAATGAAATTTCCATAAAACACAAGAAAATGACTATAATATTTTTTCTGTCTATTCGAAATGACCTAAAATATGTGTTGCACAAATAACACGCTTCAATAAATATAATAAAAAAAAGTATTTATCAATATCAAATTCTTTTACTATTCATAGCAAATACTTTACTATATATATATATATATATATATATATATATATATATATATATATATATGTAACACTCAGAAACGTGTCTTTCCCCTCAAACGTGTCCGATTCCCCACACGTGTCCACATGACGTCAATGAACTGCAAAACATGTCTTATAAAAGAGCGCTTAAACGTTTCATTCGGATAAATACCCAAACGTGTCAATTTTTTAATAAACAGGTCTTTTTTAAACCGGCAGTATAACCTGGGTAAAAATGGGGCGTTCGTTCGGTTATGTTGAATGTAAATGTCAGCAGCCATGATCAGTTGTAAATTGTAGATATTGAATCTTGTACTTCAAGTTGGAAGAATGTCCCATTCTATACTCATTAAAATATTTGTAGCATTTCACTCTGTCGTGGTGCCATCAGTTGTATTTTGGAAGGCATTAATTTTTTAAAAACCTTCATTTAAATGGACTCTTATTACATAACAAAGATTGGTGTGGTTTCTTACTGAAGTAATTAAAATATCGGTCTTTACACGCTCTTAATTTTTTTAGATTAAAAATCCCAACTTGTGATAATCCTAATCCTAAATTCCCGTTATGATAATGGAACCTCTCTACAGTATTTATTGTAAACATAATATCGTTAAATAATAAATGAAATATTTGGCACAGGACGTTATGTCTCTTGTTCGAGTTTCTTTAGATATGCTCGAATCCTAAAATTTATTAAAAACCTGATAACCAGCTTAAAATTTAAAGAGCTTTTAAAATAAAAGAAAAAAATGGAAGTCAATTCTGCTGAAAGCCCGCCGTGCAATATTTGGATTAATTTTAAAGGCATCATCGGTGTTTATTAGTACAATAAAATTTACATAGTAAAACAATTATTCAACTGTACTTGAATTATATTTGTATGTTCGCTCTAAATGAGCATGAAATTCTTGCAACTGGACAATTGGCAATTTCGGTTAAAAGTTAATAAATATTTTATAGATTAAATTTGAAATTATGACAATCATTAACAAACGGCATTGAACAAACTAATGCCAAAAAATAACCGCTTCAGCAAGTGTACCTCCCATCATATAAATGCCGTAAATAGTTATTAAACGTACCAGGATTATAATTTAATACGTAAGACGAGCGTTTCGTCTATATAAGACTCATCAGTGACGCTCAGATCAAAATAGTTAAAAAGCGTAAACGTTATTGATTTCCTTTAGGACATGCATGTATAGCGCTAAAATATGTGAGACGTTCTGTTGTTTAAAAGTGGGCACGTTTTGGCGAATAACAATTATCGGACACATTTGGGGGTTATGAAATCAGACACGTTTTAGCAATATTGAAAATATATATTGAAATCGGACACGTTTAGGGGGGCGGGGATGGACACTTGTGGAAGTCTTACATTTATATATCAACCCTTGCTTAAATGAATACAATTATTCCGTTTACTTTTATTATACTACGTTTACGTACTTTAACTTGTTTAAACGTACATTGCATGTTTTAGTACATGTAGCATGTTAATCAGGATAAGCAATGATGCACAGTCTAATAAAATTCGAGGACTTTTTCTTCCAAAACTAATTATGATCTAACCTTGTTAACACTTTTGCCTGATAACTTTTAAATGAAATTTTACCTAATTACAGTCTAAAGAGATTCTATGACTTTTTATTTCATAACTAATTATGATCTAACCTTGTTAACACTTTTGCTTGATAACTTCTTAATGATATTTTACCCAATAACAGTCTAATTAGATTTCAGGACTTTTTATTCCATAACTAGTTATGATCTAACCTTGTTAACACTTTTGCCTGATAACTTTTTAATGATATTTTACCTAATTACAGTCTAATTAGATTTCAGAACTTTTTATTCCATAACTAGTTATGATCTAACCTTGTTAACACTTTTGCCTAATAACTTTTCAATGATATTTTACCTTTTAATATCATTTTTAAATTGTAGAGCATGGAAACAAGACAACTTGTGAATCTTTGAATCTGGAAGAGATCGTAACGCTATCCACTAAAGGAATTGTATTACCTCTACACCAATCAAAGGCATCGTTTTTCATCAAATTTGAAGACTCAAATTTAGTTGTTGAAATAAGTAAGAACGAATGCTCACGTGGTTTACAAACAAGAGTGCACACGCTGAAATGTCTCGCCTTCTTTACTAATCATTGATATTATGTTGATAGCCCTAAGTATAAAGCTTTATTACAACTGTCTCATAAACTTAAAATTAACCAAGATAACTAAACAAAGACCAATGAACCATAAAAATGAGGTCAAGGTCAGATGAACCATGCCAGGCAGACATGTACAGCTAACAATGCTTCTATACAATATATATAGTTGACCTATTACTTATAGTTTAAGAAAAATAGACCAAAACACAAAAAATTAACACTGTGCAATGAACCGTACTGACATAAAGATCATAAAATATTTCCATACACCAAATATAGTTGATCTATGGCATATAGTATTAGATAAATAGACCAAAACTTAAAAACTTAACTTTGACCACTGAACCATGAAAATGAGGTCAAGGTCACATGACATCTGCCCGCTAGACATGTACACCTTACAATCATTCCATACAACAAATATAGTAGACCTATTGTGTATAGTATGAAAAAAACAGACCAAAACACAAAAATTTAACTATAACCACTGAACCATGAAAATGAGGTCAAGGTCACATGACATCTGCCCGCCAGACATGTACACCTTACAATCATTCCATACAACAAATACAGTAGACCTATTGCATAAAGTATGAAAAAAACAGACCTAAACACAAAAATTTAACTATAACCACTGAACCATGAAAATGAGGTCAAGGTCAGATGACACCTGCCAGTTGGACATGTACACCTTACAGTCCTTCCATACACCGAATATACAAGCCCTATTGCTTATAGTATCTGAGATACGGACTTGACCACCAAAACTTAACCTTGTTCACTGATCCCATGAAATGAGGTCGAGGTCAAGTGAAAACTGTCTGACAGACAGGAGGACCTTGCAAGGTACGCACATATCAAATATAGTTATCCTATTACTTATAATAAGAGAGAATTCAACATTACAAAAAATCTGAACTTTTTTTCAAGTGGTCACTGAACCATGAAAATGAGGTCAATGATATTGGACATGTGACTGACAGAAACTTCTTAACATGAGGCATCTATATACAAAGTATGAAGCATTCAGGTCTTCCACCTTCTAAAATATCAAGCTTTTAAGAAGTTAGCTAACACCGCCGCCGCCGGATCACTATCCCTATGTCGAGCTTTCTGCAACAAAAGTTGCAGGCTCGACAAAAATGTCCGATTTTCTCTTCGAATGGGTTGCTGTCGAAGATATACAAGATATGATTTATAACTGTACAAGGGAAGTTGTATTCCGAAAATTGTTCTGTGATCCGAAAGTAACCTACAACATGACTTATAAGGAGAATAAAATATTGCCTTATTTTTCCGGTGTACAGATGTATTTTACAGATAATCCAGCCTACTGCAACACACAGTTTATGGAGTACATTGAAACAAAGGATAAATTGCTCAATAATATTGAAATCGACCTTTTCCTAAGAAACACCACTTCTTGTTGGAAATTTATGCATTTCACAAATCAAGTAAGCATAAAATTGGATTCGGGCAACTTGAATTCAAATATAAGTCTCTTTTTCATAGGGAAATTATTTTCGTCCTCGAAAATACAGTTTTTTTTTTGTCCTCCAAGCAGAAATCATGTGTAGAATATTTTCTGTCATATAACAAATGGACGGATTAAATGGAGGACCAATGGGTACGTTCAATCTCTGCCTTGATTATATAATAGAATTTACATTAAACACCGACTGTTTAGAAATTCGTCGTGGGTGTAATGGTGGTGCGATTTGCAATAAAGGTCTTCTTATACCAAGCAGAATAGTAGCATATTCACAGTTTTTGATAGGAAGCGTGGTTGTGGTAATGAACACATTTGTTTTGTCTTTATTTCTTCAAAAAGACAACATATCACCAGTGACAGTCATTTTGTCAGCATTGGCCGCATCGGACACTATAACTGCACTATTGATATTTCTCCCTGCATTGATCCAATATACACAGGACTACCACCATATTTATCATAGTGATTTCAACCCACTGTCATTTTTTTATATATTTGACTATCCCAAATGCTCTATATATACAGCAGCTCAAGAATTGAAATTTTGTTTCCACTTTAATTCCGTTCTATTAACTTCGCTGTTGTGTATTCAAGAAACAACAGTTCTCCTATTTCCAATTTGGACGCAACGATATCTCAGTAGTAAAATAAGTGCTTTCTGTTGTGGTCTTGTAGTCATTGTAAGCTTCATTTTGTTTGGGCCTATACTCAATATTGTATCTTATCAAGAGAATGCGAATGGTTCTTGTTGTAAAAATTCACAACTTGAAGGTTATATGTTAGATACATACATTATGTTTTCCTTATTATAATTATGTGCACATTTCTTTTTAAGAGCAAGTCTTCCGTGGATTGATAGTGCGGTCATTAAGAAAAGAAACAGAATTTCAACATTAGTGGTTACAATTATATGTATAATATTTTTGACTTCGGACACACCGTTTATTGTTTCGACTTTTTTCTGGCTGTTTATTCATTTTAAAATAATTGATACATGGACACATTATGATTTAATATTAACCTATGTAGGTTGGGATTTTCTCTCAACTTTATTGTTTATATTTTAATTGGTGAAAAGATGCGACAAACAGTCAGGACTGGCTTCAGCAAAATGGCGAGATGTTGCAAATGAAATGGCTATACCGTTTTAATGTACTTTACTGCTCTTAAATTGTTACTGGCTTGAATATACATCATTCTGCTTGTGTGATTCAAAATTCTTTTTTTTTTTTGTAAAGTATAACGAAAATATCGAACTAAAAGGTTAATTATTTAAGAGAGAGCATATAAAAACTTAATAAAACTAGGATCAAAATGTTTGATGAAATTTCTAGTATTGTCCCCAGATTTAATTCAATGAGTGAAGAAAACAAATTTTCCAGCGAAGAATGTGATATTTTACTTATCATTGTTAACTACATAAGTGAAATGTATAATGAGAGAAACAATTATAATGTCAATATATGAACTGTGTAATTGATGGCTCAACTTATAATGTTATATATAAGCATAATATTTGAATTGATAATTTTAAAGAGGAGGCATGCTGTCAAAAATGGTATTATAATTAATATCAATAATCTACATTTTTGTTTTTCTTTCAATGCTACAAGTTTGTAGTGTTTAATGTCTATCTGTTTGTTTGTTTTTGTTTTGTATTTTAGTAACAATCCTATTGTTTGGAATTAGACTAATAAAATTCTTATTCTTATAAAAACTTACAAAATCAAAGGTTATCAAGACGACTGGTTCCACATGTGGAGAAGGATCGGATCGTTCCCTTCCGGAGCACCTGATATTACCCCTATTTTTTAGTAGGGTCTGTGTTGCTTTGTCTTTATTTTTCTATGTTGTGTTTTGTGTAATATTGTTTGTCCATTTCTTTTTTAGCCATGGCTTTGTAAGTTTAATTTTTATCTTTGAGTTTGAACGTTTCTGTGTCCTCTGTTTTTCAATCCACGGAACGAGGGAGTGTAATACATATAGAATTATATTGAATTTTGAAAGAGATCCAAGATCATGATTAAGATTTCAATGCAATGTGTTAATATTGAGGACTAAATCAAAATTGCAAATATATGTTATTGACTGTTGTATATCAAAGCTGTTATCATAAATAAAATACATCAACAAAACAGGTGCAGCAGTCAACATGGTGTTACAATCTTAACCGCTATGAACACAAACAAATGAATCAAAATAAAAATAAAAAAATGCATGTAGACAAAGCACATTAGAAAAAAACGAAAGACAGGAATACAAAAATGTACCATAGCAAAATAACACAATGACGGTATGTATAAGTACTAGCCACATCAAATGTATATTAACAAAAATTGACTAAACAGGAAAAGTAATAATCTATAAAGACAAATAAAGAATAATTTACCATGTCACTATAATGGTAAACAATGCAAAAAGGCTATATCGCTGCGAGATCTATTTCAAATATTTTTACAATTTACAGTAAATCTTTAAAATTAGACAATAAGGTCCTTCAATATACTAAAATTATAAAGTAATATGTACATATTAGTTATTATCAAATCCATATCTTATAACCGGCGTAATAACTCTACCAGATCGTCTTGTTTCAATGATGACCGGTTGTTGTTGTTGTTATTTCGCTTGGTAGTTGTTGAAGTTCATTGGGGAGCAGGGGCTGTTGCTGTTCGGTGGTTGTTGTAAAGTAGGTATCCATTTTTTTTAAATTTAAACAATGATGTAAATACTAAAACTAAAAAACAAAAAGATCAAATATTAATTCAAAAGTGTAATATTTCATACCATAAGCAAATCAGCTATTTGAAGGTAGAGTTGCTATCCTATCACTAACGACACAATGGAAGTATATATACATAACCTGTAAGACACCTTAAATAAAAAGATGAAAAATTTCATGAACATGTCAGTTATGTTTCAAATTATTACTGGAACTTGACGGATTGAAAACTATTAGACATATTTCCAGTTGTCATTTGATATTGTTCAACTGTGTCTGCGGTCTCAATGGTGTGTGTACATTTTTGACAACTTATGCAGCAAAAAAATGTATACAAAAAGTTTCTCGTCCTCAAACTACCCCTTATGAGGTACATAAAACATATTACTGCGGACAATACTGCTACAAAAACAAATGTCTCTAGTACAATCATGAGTGGATTTTTTCGCAAATGTTAATCATTTTATATCATGTGGTGACACATGTGGAGTAGGACACCTAATATCACAGTCGCTGTTGTAGCTTTTAATGTGTCCCGACTATTTTGTGTTGTGATTACGTCAGTTTCATCTATGGTTTTATTGTCAATAGATTTATAACTCATGGTTTTATTGTCAATAGATTTATAACTCATGACTATTGGTTTGGTATTTTTTTTATTTTTTTTTTATTTTTTTTTTTAGTTCGTTGTTTAAATTGGTTTATCAGAATCGTTTCGTTTCGTCTTGTCTCTTTTAAAAAAATTTTTATTGACAATTAGCAGAAAATAAATTCAATGCGTTTCAAACTTACCAAGCAGAGATGTCAGAATACCTTTGATGGTATCATCCAGGTCGGTTCATGATATGCTCTGAAAAAGTAAAAGAAATATTTTACCACTTCAGTGAACAAATGTGTATATTAATACAAAACAGACAATAATTTGAAATGCAAAAAGGAAATACAAAACTTTCAATCTTACAGAAAAGTAAAATAACAAAAATACTAAACTCCAAGGGAAAAATCGAAATGGAAAGTCAATATCAAATGGTAAAATCAGAAGCTCAATCATATCAAACAAATGGAAATAGCCGTCATATTCCTGACTTGGTGTAGCCATTTCCTACATCAGACCTGGTTTTATGGCATTCGTTTTTAGTTTTCTTTTTTTTTCTCACTGAAATATCTTACTTTTTTTTTACAACTTCTGTGCAAATATCAGAGATAGCTTGTCTCGTTGTCCTCGTTGTCATTCTTGTCCTCGGTGTCGTTCTTGTTGCCGTCATTTTTGGACTGGTCTGTTGTCTGATGCTAGTTGTTGACATCTTAAAGTTTAGATGAAAACAACGTTCAATATATTTTCAATATATAAATAATGATTTATTAGTTATTTAGGCAGCAACCATTTGATTTTCTTGGGGGAGGCTATGGTTTTTTTTTCTGGACAAACTTCGAAAACAATTTTTTTCTTTCAATTTTAGCATTACATATAGTGGCAGCTGAGGGTGAAACAATTTTTTTTTCAGGATCAGAAACAAATTATTTTTTTCTCCCAAAACTGGAAACAAACTTTTTTTCCCCAAAAAATCCATAGCCCCCCAGAAAATCAAATGGTTGCTGCCTTATCTATGCATGCTAGATATATATACACACATAACTCATCTAAACATCAGCCCAACAGGGTTAGATCTGTAAATTTGATTTCTCAAATTGTTTATGTTCTTCCCTCGCCGGGATTCGAACACATGCTACTGAGATATCGTGACACTAAATCGCCTACGTTGTATGCGACGCGCTAGACCACTCGACCACCTTATCTTCACAAAAATAAAGCTTTCGGGGGCCGGGTGTTTCCTTTCCTCGTCAGTTTTAATCTAGCGTCGTTATACATTACATGATATATAAGACATGAAGATGGTATTCTTACAGATCAGCTGAATTATCTATTGTAAAGGATCCTACAAATATTAAATGTATGTGTGTAATTGTTTTCTTTTGTTATTCCCTTATTTGATGTCTTTTTCTTTTCTTTTTCTTTTCTTTCTTTTCGTTCTTTCTTACAGGTAATCAGGCAGCTGACGTCAGCTAACAATTTGGGAAGGATGATCACCTTAACCCAATTATCATGACATTAATATGACAAGCTTATTGCACCTCATGCATGGTATCATTTGTTTTGATTATTTACTTAGATTAAACTTGAAACACTCCGTACAAGAAAAGTAAAAACAAACACATACGCAAAAAAAAACGAACATTAAAGACAAAATTACAAAATGACTAAAGCACAATAAGGGACTAGCGGGATATAAAAATACTTAGCCACGCTAAAATGAAAATTACCAACATTTGACTAACAGGTTAGAAATATACAAGAACAAATTCTAATCAATATTTTAAGAACAGAAGGGTTTTGATACCCTGCAATGTAAGTGGGTCATGTATTTTCTCTAAAGTAGCACTGTGTTCAATAGTTATTTAACACAAAGTACGGGGGAGGGGGATATTAATTAGTTTAATACAGATTTTATTTCAATTTGAGGAATTATTTTCACACAGTTTTATTAATAAAATAATTATAAAATTTTAAACTGTTAAAAATCATAAAAAATATAAAACTTACCAAAAAGGGATAGACCTGGCAAGTCTCCTTACCAACTTGAATTCTAATACTGCTCAAATCTGTGATAATAACAGGACAGATCCCCACTTTAGCAAAAATTCTCCTCAGATTTGGTATGTTTTTTTTTGTAAATATTAGAAGTGGAATCACCATCCATTTGGATTGTTTATATAAGGTGCACCTGACTTCCTCCTCGAATAGCACTGTTACTTTTATCAAATAGTGAGCTTTTACATTCGTACATGCTTTTTGTAAGTTCTTTAAATTGTCTTCATTCTTCTTGGCAGTTATAATTCCGAGAAGGCACATTATAGCGATTACAATATTCATCATGTTAGCTGGAGGATACATTTGAATTTAAGGGAGCTGAATAAAATGGGGAGTGAAACGAATAAATAGGTATAAGTAGCAGGTAAATCTATCAGTCAGCATTTCAAGACTTGAGTTGATGGCCGCAGTATTAGGATTAAGATTAGCACTTTCAGTTAATCACGCATAAGAAGTGCCCCAGGATAACATGACATTCTGGTCGGACAGTATGAACGTTTTGTATTGGATTAGAGGCAGGAGTAGAGAGTACAAGCCGTTTGTAGCTAATCGAATCTGAGAAATTCACACTTCATCGCATCCTAAACAATGGCGACATGCGCCAACAAAAGTTAACCTAGCAGATTTAGTATCTAGAGGTAGAACGATTAAACAATTACAGTCAGACGTAATTTTGTTGAATGGACCAGAATGTCTACAAGACGAGGAACCGCAATTGCCGGAAACTAATAATCAGATAGAAAACGTACATGATAACGAACTTAAGTGTAAAAAAACAAGCGATAACTTAACTAACACTGAAAAGTATTCATACTAGTGATTCAGATTGGCGGTTATATACCGTACGCAATTCAAGTTTTGTAAGACTAGTTCGTGTACAAGCGTATGTGTACAGATTTATTGACAATTGCAGACTAAAGCAAGAACAACGTCGTCAAGGAAGTTTATCTACCGTCGAATATGCAGATGCCAAATTAGAAATAATTAAAAATGCACAAAGGGAGGCATTTTCAGACGAATATAACGCTCAGATACAGTTAAGTCGGCTTCATATCTTGACTTACATCAATGAGGGTCGGTTGAAAACAAAACTTTACGACAAAAGAGATGATTTCAGCTTTCCAATTGTGGACTTTCCATATCTAAGTAGCAACATTCCAGCAGCACCTGCATACGGGGTATATATCTCCCAATTGATACGATATGCATATTCCCGTGCTTGCATTTCCTATCATGATTTTCTTGATAGAGGGTTACTGCTCACAAGGAAGCTATTAAACCAAGAGTTCCAAATGGTGAAGTTGAAATCATCCCTTCGTAAATTTTACGGACGCCATCACGAGTTGGTTGACCGTTATGGAATAACCGTTTCACAAATGATATCGGATATGTTCCTTACGTCGTAACTACAATCCCCTTCCCTTTCATGAATGTGACCTACCGAATTAGACTATTTACCGGATTTGTAATCACATAAGCAACACGACGGGTGCCACATGTGGAGCAGGATCTGCTTACCCTTCCGGAGCACCTGAGATCACCCCTAGTTTTTGGTGGGGTTCGTGTTGTTTATTCTTTAGTTTTCTATGTTGTGTCATGTGTACTATTGTTTTTCTGTTTGTCTTTTTCATTTTTAGCCATGGCGTTGTCAGTTTGTTTTAGATTTATGAGTTTGACTGTCCCTTTGGTATCTTTCGTCCCTCTTTTTTTGATAAACAGTAAAGATTTACTGAAAACTAGCAAACTGTTAGGATTACCACCGCGAATTGATAAAAAAATTGATAACTAGTAATTAGATGTGATGGACGTTTAGAGAACGCCGATTTTCTATCATTTGATGCAAGATCATTTGATTTCAGATTATATTACAGCGAAAAAAATGGCGGAGGGGGGGGGGTGGAAACGTGCACAATAAAACCAAAACAGAAGGGGACATTCAAAAGTTATATTCAGGTGGGGTTTATAAGTCGATGATTCTATAACTTTACAAAATAAGATCTTCTTGGATATTGCTTTCAATTTTGGACGCAGGAGGACTTCATCTTCTCACTCGCAAAAGTTACGCAAAATTCAAAGACGATAGAGATCACGAGTAGAACAAAATGACGTGTAACGAAAGTAACAAGATCCACCACGGCATTGATTCCAGGGAAAATTACAGAGAAAAACGTATGTATGCAAACCATGAAAATACCGCAATCTGTCTTCACCCATATCTTGCTACAGTACATTTTAAGGCTGACAAAACTACCGTGATTTTCCTTTTAGCATCTCAATAATTCACGGCAGTCGTAAAATTGTTTTGATTTAACCATGAATTTTGCATTTATATTCGTAGTTTAATCGTATATAAATGCCTAACCCATGGTTAATCATCGGTAGCACTCGGGATAATATAATCAGATACGGTTAGATGAAAACAAATCTACGGGTCGCTAACGCTTGATATAAAATAATCGAATATAAATGACCAACCCACAGTTAAATGAAAATAGTTCTACTGTTGTTATAATTTATTCTTTAATTAAAACAAAACAATCTTCTATTTATTCTAGGTGTTGCAGTATTGTTGATTATATTTATATGTATATGTAGTAAATTAAATGCAATCGCATTTTGGACGGAACATTAAGTAACAGTTAACAAACGTATCAGTTGTTTAAAATGGTTTAATTGATTGATTGATTGTTGGTTGCTTAACGTCCAGTAGCAAATATTCCATGCATGTTCAGTACGAGAATAATTTAACAATAAATACAACAGTAGATATTGTGATAGAGGCCATCTGGAATAGAAGTCTGTGACATTTGGACTGTTAATGGAAAATAAGGTACATTGGATAGGGACAGGGCGCCTACGGACCTCTCAAAAACACAATTTTGATGCTTCTCAAATTAGACGCATGGCAAGAAAACTGATGATAGAACAGGTGACTAAAAACATATTCAAGGGTAAGAATTGGGAGAGGATAAACAACTGAAAGAATATGACAGTTAAACGTAACGAAACTGAAGGTGGCCTTCATTCATTTGAGGTTTTATTCATTCTTCCATCGACAAAAGGCATGATTTTGAATGATCAGAAAAGTATACTCATGAGAAAACATCAAATGACTGCATCACAAAAAAAAACAGTATTCGATTCCTTTAAGTCGTATGAAGGCAATCAACTCTTAGTATTTGTTACTAGTCCCCGGGGCTGTGGTAAATCTTTTTTGCAACACACCTTAGTTCTACAGTATGAATTTAATTGTTAATTGTGGTAGCATTGGAAACATCAAGAAATTCTGCATTAATGGTAAATGGCCGCCCTGTGCATTCCTTTTAATTTTGAAACATCTATACAATACAGAAATACCAACTGAGAATCAATTTGTGATGACTGCTGAAATTCTAGACAAATTGAGTCAAATTTGTAATCAAACTTCAACAATGATAAATGAATTGCAATTGATTGGAGGAAAAACAGTTATTCTATTTGCAGATTTTTTACAATTGCCGACAGTTTCAAACAGTACCTCACAATAAAGGCAAATTTATGAAAGCCAACTATGGTCTAAACTTCAACCCTTTTACCTTAATGAAAATTGTACACAATCACAGGACATAACATATGCAACATTATTAAATCGTGTTCGTTTGAAAAACCACACCTCTGAAGACCTTGAATTGCTACAAACACGTGTATGCGGGAGTGGACACGACCAGGATCATGAGTTTACAGATATGACCTTATCAAATAGCATTGCTATCTACTGAAAACATGTTGAACGCATGAATTTAAATGAACAACTGCAGAATTCATTATTGCCAACTTCTACATTACACCATATGCACGCCAATGATGCAAATAGTGAATGGTATAATGGGTATTTTAAAAACAATAAATAAACAGGTGCTCATGATTCAAAGATTAGCATCTGATGAACCAGTATCAAAAGTTAAACAAAAGTTATTAGTTACCGTAATAAATACTCCAATTTATAGAGTCCAGTTTCCAAATAAGTAGCATTTGCATGCACAGTTCACAGAATGCAAGGTGCAACATTAAAAAGTGCATTTGATTCTCTTGACAGTTCCTTGTTTGCTGCTGGACAAGCCTATGTAGCTCTTAGTCGTGTGCAGATCTTGTAAGATTTACATCATATAAAGTAACCATTGATACATCAAGGATTACAGAAAATGTAAATGCTGCAGCATCATCTTCTGTTAAAACATAATACTGAACAATTGATTAATATGACAGGGGTAGCTGTTTCCGAGTTAATTGAATACCGAAATGTGAGTAAAGAATGTCATTCATCTTTCCCCTCTACATATATACCCGTGCAAACACAAGCAAGATGTAACTGCTTATGGTAAAGGATTTCAACGCAACTGCTTATGGTAAAGGATTTCAATAAGTTTCTGTAATTAAAAAACAAATCTTAATAAAAAAAAAACCTACGTGTGCTAACAGCTTACACTTTACTGGAACATTAAAAACTAGTTGCTCACTGCAGAATGAAGTATTGCAAAACTAGTCCTGGATAGATGTGATGATATAATCAAAATAATCAAAACTACTTTGACAAATAAAGCATGGAGGAATGCGTACCATTTGTATGCTCTGAGCATTAATTTACAGAGACCTATTTATATTTATTCAACATTCAAAATAAACGGCATTTTCAGATATGATAGGTGCAATGCAAGTGAATTGAAAGTAATGTTTGACAATAAATCAATTCTAATTGACAGACATTTGAAATATATCTTAGATTTACAATTAGGAATATAAGCGAATACCAGTATACTATTGAGTGGATTTTCCTGTCATTCTCATTACACAGCTGTTTTATCATGCACAAATCAATCACTCAAATTAGCGTTTTAAATAATTATCCTGGTACATTTGATAACAATTAGCCCTGTGCTTTATCTTACCATGATAACATGAACTTCACTAACTTTATCACCAACATAAATTATCGTTAATAGTAAGGTACAATTATTATTTTTTTTCCTTTTGTCAAAACATATCACAAATATTGGGAGTTTTTGTTCAGGGAATCTGCCACTCCTATGTATATTATTGTAATGAACGAGAAACACCTAAAAACTGCAGAGATTAAAAATCAAAATATGCTCACTTAAATGAACTTTGATACGATTCACACTGCCATTTAGATTTACTGAAGCGGGACTATCACTGTCACATTGATTGAATCAATATGCCGAAATATTTTGGTGGATGTATTTCAAATTTCTGTTTCCCATTGATAACGACCGATGGCAGAATTTGCAATCTATAAAATTCACCACATGTTACCATTGGACTTCTTCCTTAAAGGACACCGGCCACTTCAAACAATCATTTGTAAAATAAATCGTAATGGGATGTAAACATCGTTAATTTCGTAGATAAGTGTGTAACACATATCGTATGTCTATAAAACAGGTTGTATCAGCTTGAAATAATCCTCCTCCGGACATTACCGATATTTAATAAGCATCGTCCCGAATGAGTGCGTGACGTCACTTGTGTTGTTTACATCCGCTAGACCACGAGAATCATACTATTTCCAACTAAGATTAAACAAAGTATACAATGAATTTCGACGGACAGGACAGCGGCGATGAGCCATTTATAACTGCTGTTGATAATATTCAACCGTATCAGTTCGAGCCTGTTGTTCATATTGAACAAAACGAAGTGAGCAGTCAAAACCAATCGGACTCCTCTGAGGAAAATTCTGAAACTGAATCTAACGCCTCTGACCTGCAAGACAGCCGGATGGATAACTTGGCATGGTATGGTTGATTGTATAATACTGACTAACATGATTACATACTTCACATTACCAAGCCTCCTTATATATGTTTTCGTCCGTTTTTTGTTTAAAAAAAAAAGGGGGGGTTGGCCATCATACACATGTGCATATAGTACTACACACTCGTATATAATTTTACACTTCCTTAACTACATACAGAGTCAAATAAGACATATAATCTATAAGTTTTAATTAAAAAAAATTATTCACTTGACACAATGATATTGAATTGATGTTAAAATGCACCATGCTATTCATTTCACATTGATGCATTGTAACATTTCAGTATGACTTAGATAATTTTTTATTGGATCGTAATATAATGTAAAAAAATGTATACCTTTTCATGTAAATAAGATAAATGCCTTTGACAATTTTTACTTGAACCAAAACGGGAAGAAAGATATACGAATATAATAAATAATAAGTATTGAAACCATACAGATAACCATGAACATATTTTTCACAAAAGTTTCGATGGAAAATAAAGAGAATCAATTGTACCTGACGTTTCTGTCTTTTTCGAAGGCCGACCTAGAAGATGGTCCTTTTTCTGCATCCACAACTACAGAAATTTCGGGCATGGCGTCATCTTTTAAAGCTGCCTTTGCACCCGGATATCCCAATTCTGAAAGTCTTTCAGGGTGTCTGCTATACTGATGAAGGGTAAAATGTTTAGAACAAATTCTGATGTGCTTAGACGGTGTAAAGTCCTGTCGTTTACAATTTACAATAGTGAACCCAAGCACGATTTCTCTGAGAATCTTTCGGAAAAATAAACCAATATATATTTTTGTCACATTGAGAATTGCTATTGCAACCGTAAACCACACAATACGGCATATTTACACTTATATTTACGAAATAAAAAATAATTACTTCTTACTTTTAAATAATTCTACTACGTGAAGATTTGCTTTTACATAAAACTAAAACATGGATGTGATATGAGATATGAATGAAACCCTATACTCATGACATTTCTGTATTATCTATATAGTATTACCACTGAGAATATACAGCTGGTAACACAAGTGATGTCATAGCCGTGAGCCTCGTTAACATGTCTGAAAATATGCATACAAGGGCGATCAAGGCCATCTGTGTATACACTACTGATTATCACATTCCCTGATAAGAAATACACATAACAACATGAAGATATCGATTTTATTAACTAAGAAGGTTTTATGTTACACAGGAGTGTTTGACGTGGCCGGTGTCCTTTAATGTGCAAAGGTATTCGATAGTAATACTAGACTCAAAATTGAAGATATTCCAACTAACAAAGATTGTGTAGCTATTGGAGAATGCGGATGAGATTCTAAACCTCCTGAGTGCACTTGTGCTAGTTCCCAATTCACATATAATCCGGCATTTAGCAAAGGGTTTTCTTACAGTGGAGAGTTGAGATCGTTGTTTCCAGATGTATCTATACTGGTTCTTAGCGCCATACACACGCACAAATTTCAAAGAGCATATTAAAAGTTTTGCAGTTGGGTCCAAATGCAGTTGAAATAAGTATTTCTCCAAATAAACCAAATATAAAATTTGTTGTGAACAAAATATTGAATACTATAGAAATGGTCATGTGCTGGTTAGCTGATGGACTCTGTGACAATGTTTTCCACAAAAAAAATGATATGTTGTACATCAATCAAGGATGCGGCTAACATTTATGCATATATTTCAACAGAAATTTCAACTTGTAAACAAGTCCAAATGTTCCATTCTGAAACTTCGCCAGACAGTAAAAAACAAATATTGGAATGTTTAAACAATCCAGGCAGTAGCATTAAAGTTGTTATAGCAACAAGTGCCTTAATAATGGGTATAGATATGACCGGCTTTTCCAACGTCATAATGTATGGTGCACCAAAATCAATAGTTGATCTCATTCAATAAATTGGATGGGTAGGGCGTGATGGAAAGGAGGCAGTTTCCCTTCTTCCTAATTTCTACCATTTAAGAAATGTTGAAACTAATGTAAAGGATATATTTCAGGCAACTGCATGTCGCATAATTTCATTGTTGACACTTTTTTCGTCATTTAACGAGCCATAGTTGCGGACCTATTTTCTATAAGTGCATCGAGTACAATTGAAAGGTGAAAATTAAAGCAGACTTTGAAAAGAGCTAGAGATTTGATTCCAAGAAAAATTAAACATATTCCAAAAAAAAATATTTACTAACTGCGTAATAATATGGAAAACCGACAAACCAAGAGCAGCAACGTAAAATGTCTCAAATGAAAGAAAGCGCATGAAAAGTTTAACAAGCCTTTGAAGAGGGAATACACCTTAGACTCGACAATTACACGCGGTGCCACTATCCTAATGCTCATTTACTGTATATTAGGATCGCACTTGCTGCAGATATTATCCCACATAGTTTGCCTTTAAAAACTGCAGAGGTCAGCAAAAAAATGAAGATGGGTTCACAAAAATCAACAAAGGTAGTATAGTAAATAATCAGTCATCTGAAATTGAATCAGAGGTCAAATAAGCTTTATATGATATAATAAAAGAAGTTGGTAATGAAACTAATGATGTCAATAATTGTGTATTAATGTTCATTATTGTAAGTTAAAGTAATCGGTTTTTTTCCTTGCAGATGGCATTTGTTTACTTTTATCACTACATCTTGACTTATTTATGGAAGTCTGGGAATTGTCTGACCGCACTGTTAAAGGTTGATTGATTGATTGTTGGTTGCTTATCGTCAAGTGGCAAATATTTCATGCATATTAAGGACGAGAACACGTTCACAATAAATACAATAGGTAGGTTGATACAATAGAGGCCATCTGGGATGATGGTCGGGGACATTTGGAATGCCACTGGAAAATAAGGGTATATTGGATAGGAACAGAAATTTTGCCTTTCAACAGGCCAGCTACGGACCCCTCAATGAGTTGTTGCAAGTGTTCTTAACGTGCAAAGAGCGTGGCACTCTCCTTACACGAGGCATCGGATTTAACGTCCCCATTCTGACCAGACGTGACTGCGAACTTGATACATCCCGCACAGCCAAACGGACGCCCCACTTCGGCAAGCGTTTTACTGCCGGTCGGGAGAAGACCAAGTGACCATATTATTTCTATACCCCAGTCACCCTTGGGGTTCACTGTTAAAGAGCCTGTCTTGTTTAATATAAGGCATGCCAATCAACTGCTCTCTTATTTTGTCTAAATAAATCAGAAATTCAGTTAAGTTGCAGTTGTATGTTTTATATGGATTAGATACACATGTTTATTTAATGTAATACTTTTATTTGTATTGATTGATTATGGCTTCGTAAAACCAAAAATCCGTTACCATTGTTGTTTCAAATAATTCAAGCAAAACATCAATTTTAAGAGGAATTAATAGCAGAACTTATTGTGATTGGAGTTAATGCTCCCGCTTCATTTAGTCAAAAACAATTACAACCTTGTTAAACTCTAGTCGTCATGATATGCCTGCTGTTAACATGCAAACAAATGATAACGCAGAAGTCGATGGTATTGTATCAATGAACACTATTAGTGAGCTATCGGCCAATGTAAAAATCGTCCACCGAAACTGTTAAAAGTCAGGTTGAAATTCTTCAAAAGAATAAGATTCATTGTGTTTTAGTAATCAAAATCTATCTTCATCTCAAATATTTTATACATAAGAAAGTGTTGATTCCAGGAAAGTGTCTGCGGGTAGTTCCCGCACTTACATACAGTTACAATACTTTTAGATATTTGGATGATATATTGGCTCTCAATAATGACAACTTCAGTATGTATACTAAAGAAATTTATCCTGTTCAACTTACTTTAAATAAAGCTAATACTAACAATGACCACTGCCCTTTCCTCGATCTTGATATCTATATCATTAACGGGAAGCTTAATACAAAAATTTATGATAAAAGAGATGATTTTACATTTCCTATCGTCAATTATCCATTTTTAGATGGTGACGTTCCCTTGTCACCATCTTATGGTGTTTATATATCTCAACTTGTACGATTCGCTCGTGTATGTAACAACGTATTAGATTTTAGCGAGAGAAATTTATGTATTACTGAAAATTTATTACACCAGGGTTTCCGATATCACAAACTGGTCAAAACATTTACTAAATTTTATCGCCGGTATAAGGAAATAATTCGTAAATATAACTCAACATGCAGACATCTTATACGTTCAGGTATTTCACATCCAATTTTTTATGGTAATATTCTTTTCAAAGCACAAAAATGTCAGTATTCACCTCAAAAGCTCACATAACCTTTAAACAGACCTATTAAGAAGGGATATAGTTACGATACTGTTGCCAGGTCATTAAAGATTGCATATTTTGGCTTTAATATTGATTCACTTATAGGGTCTTTGCATCGGAACTGAACACATTTATTAAAAAAACAGTTGTTGGCATGACACGGGTTATGTTCTTCTCATAAATTTTATTTTATGATAGTATGATACTAAACCCCTCACGGGAGAGATTGTGCCTGATATTCATATGATGAAGACATAATCTTTAAATCGGTTTAATTGATGTCTGGATCTGGAATGTCAGGTAACTGCTAGTAGTCTGTTGTTATTTGTGTATTATTGTCATTTTATTTATTTTCTTTTTTCATCGGACTCGGACTTCTCTTAAACTGATTTTTAATGTGCGTATTGTTATGCGTTTACTTTTCTACATTGGCTAGAGGTATTAGGGGGGGTTGAGATCTCATAAACATGTTTAACCCCGCCGCAATTTTGCGCCTGTACCAAATCAGGAGTCTCTGGCCTTTGTTAGTCTTGTATGATTTTTTATTTTAGTTTCTTGTGTATAATTCTGAGTTTAGTATGACGACCATTATCACTGTACTAGTAAACTTATTTTTTAGGGGCCAGCTGAAGGACACCTACGGGTGCGGGAATTCTCGCTACATTGAAGACCCATTGGTGGCCTTCGGCTGTTGTCTGCTCTATGGTCGGGTTGTTGTCGCTTTGACACTTTCCCCATTTTCTTTCTGTTTTATTGTCACAAACTCACCGGCCATGTATAAAAGAAGGCAAGTACATTAAATAAGTTTCTCTGCTAATTCCTGTAAATGAAAATCAAATTGATTCTCAGCAAATAGATGTAGATTGTTCTATTCGCCTTCTAAAATCCAATCATCATCGCTTGCAGCGTGAATTATCCACACATGAATACATACAGGCATTTAAAAGCAAAAACATTGTTTGCGAATTTGAAGATTGTCGTGTTAAGCTCAACATGTTTTACAAGATATCGTAGAAATGGCGACGAAGTTTAAAGGCAACAATTTAAAGGATACCACAAGTCGTTTGCTAAGAAAGTCGCGGCAATCAAATTATTTAAAGGTTTGAACGTTGTCTGGTCAATTAGAGATCAGAAACTCTATGCTTCAGTTTGCCCAGGGAGAGCTATTAATACATGTGGCGTATGTGGAAGTTCTTTGCATAGCAATGAACTGAGTTACTTATCTGATACCTCACTGGGCAAAATCAACCTTTCTCAACAAAAGCGCATTCTTACAACACCTTTTTCTAAGCCACATTCAAGTGTCGACAAAGACACAAGCTTTTTCGCAAAGGGAAAGAAATCTGCAATTAATGCAGATAAATTAGCATGGGAGCTACAAAGACATCCAGATAGAAATTTCGTTTATAGAAATTATGAGATTGATAGACGTTTAACTTGGTGCTCCGCAAAATATAATTGTTCACGCTACTCATGTAGCTGGAAAATGTTATACTATAGCAGATGCTATTTCTCGGTTTCAGATGGACAGTTTTCGTCAACTGTGTCCGACAGCATCAGTGGAACCTTGTCACTGCCCGCCCAACAAAGACATTCTGTGGAATTGAGTTGTGTAATTTTAATTTGTGTAGTAAAAGTATATATAGTGCTACAAGAGATACAAGATATATATACACATCTGGATACAAGTGTTTTCTTAAACTCCGTACCTCCGACTTCGAGGAAAAAGAAATTATTGGAAATGTAATGTCTAAAATATTTTAATCTAGGCATGCCTTTAAACTCATTTTTACTAGGTCATTCCATTTGTCATCGGCTTCACAACTCCTGAACTCAGGAAACGATCATTGACACATATTAGACTTCAATTTGGCAAAAACTTCAACTTTAGAGTGGCATGGCGTAGGAGGAATAACTATTCATAAAGTGACGAAGTTCGACAAGGGCATAGTTACACTTAAAAAAAAAACGAATATGCTATTCTCCTAGCTTGTGGTAACGATGTTGTAGAGGACACGTCTGTTGAGGAAGTGGCATATACACTGACAACTGTTCGATACTGACAAATGCGTGTGGCGTTCGACGAGTAGTAAAATGTGCCATAGTGCCACGTTTCCCACGGGATAATTTCAGATTTAAGAAGGATGGATACAATCGGGAAATTAAATTGTCAGAGAATGTGTATTTCGAAAAATCACAAAAAATATATAAAATGATAAAAAAACGAGGTTGAAAAATCATCGAAATTTATCTTTTGGGGATCAAATAATGCAACAGATGTCATGGAGGAATTGACCAATAGGGTAACAGAGAGAGAAGTTAGTCGAATGGAAAGTAGGATGGAGGAAATGTTGGACAAGAGTACTTCAAAAGTAAATCATGCAAAATTCAGATGTTAAGGAAGCTGAGGTCCAACATCATGTGGAAACTCTGAACAGAAGCATCCAAGGTACATGTAATGGAAAGCAAAACCATGACAATAACCATGTGGTTGTCAGCCCAGACGTCCTGGCTATACAACCAATAGTTGATAAACAAATTGTTGGGGGTAATCAGCCTTTGTCGGTTGCTCTCTGAAAACAGGGGGAAACATAACAGATAAAATAAAACAACAAATATGGATGGATACATCGACTTCCATTCCCTCTGAAAATTACAAGACCAAATTTCGATTATAACTTGTTCAAGGGGCCGACAATCCCGAACTTTCCATTACAAATAGTGAAACAAGAAAACATTAACCCTAAACCAATGGCTATCAGCCTGGAATAAATTTACAGCAATATTTTGTAATAAAAACCCTGAATTATGGTCTGTATTTCCCCATCATATGGAAATACTCCTGAAAATGTCAGAAGGAAGAAATGGCAATTTTATAATATTGAATTCAGGAAACTATTAGGGAGAAGCATAATGGGGGTGTACACTCCTAGAACTATATCTCGGAGCAAAATTGCAAGTAAATGTTAAATCTAGGAATGAAAGCAACAACTACGGCAATATTCGCTGGGCGGCTGCAGTTTGTTGTTCATTCCATAAGAGTTCAGGTTGTAAGTTTTGTGATAAATGCAAGATTCAACTCGGATGTTTCAATTGCGGTTTCAACCACTCATTCTCAACATGCAAAAAAAAACCAGTTCGGCTTCCTTATAAGTTCACATAAATTAGTTATAACTCAAAAAAAGATACAAGGCGGGAATAACCAGCTCTTTGAGACTCTCCCTATCTAATGACACCTCTTCCCCAAAGCTAATATTTATGATGATATATAATAATTTGTTTTGTATCATATTGCCAGTCAGTGTTATGGTTGAAATCTACTACTATCAAGATATATCGTGCTGGAATACGTAAATTTTCTATTTAAAGTTGAAGTGGCAATACTTTATTCAAAAGGTACCAAAACCTTGTTGATAACTATTCCGTATCAACTTCACAAATAATACTTGATGGTATAGATGTATAAATTATGCTTACTGACGTTGTTTGTCATCTTAACAACGTGTTACAGTGTTCTTTCATTTGTCTTTGATCTACTATTTATTTTACTTTTATTGTTTGATTTGTTTTCTGCGATATCCATTAAACGTGGCGGCTCGGTACTTGTACATCCCGTCAATGTGTTTGAAATTGATTCGAACAACTTTTGATTTTTTAACGCTGTATGCCAACATTCCCCATGTGAAATTATAAAATTGTTTTGTGTAAACATTGAATGACAAAATTTCTGACGTATACATTTTCTGACGTCAGACACGCGAAGCTATGAATGTGTTTTTAATTTGATGTATGCTTCAGTGCTTTTTTGTAAAATTGTTTATTTTAAGATTGTAAAACAGTGATGACTGCTGTACCCATATTTTGACTACTTTATTTATTATGTCTGTTTTGTTCCCGCACCGTTGTAAATATAACGAACTTGATAAGACTGTCGTTAAAGTGAGAGGTTAAGCGCTGTAAAACCAGGTTCAATCCACCATTTTCTACATTTGAAAATGCCTGTTCCAAGTCAGGAATATGACAGTTATCCATTCGTTTGCTGTGTTTTGTCATTCGATGTTGCTATGTGATTTGGGACTTTCCGATTGAATTTTATTCGGGAGTTCAGTATTTTTGGGATTGCTGCGTTTACAAAATATTTTGAATGGTTTAAAGAAAACCGAAAAACAAACATGTGTGTAATGTACCTTAAATTTGTTAACAGTTGTTCACACAATATTACAAATTATTGGACGCAATGTATTGCAGGATCAAACAAAGGAATAGAGCCAGACATGGCATGTTCAATGATTCAAAGACTTGATAATGATGGATATACGGTTGGAACTTTACATGCTGATAATGGTGCTACTACTCAATCAAGACTACATCGGTCAAAAAAAAAAGATGATATAACACATGTGTAGAAAAATCTCTCTAAACGTCGCTATGGTCTTTCAAAAACCACAAACAGTTAAAGTCAGCAAGAGTCATCCCCTTCAAAGTGAGGTGTTTTATGTGTGCTATTTCAAGACACCAACATTATCATCAGAGAGAATAACTTTGCGTATAGTGATGTTTTAGATAAAATCGGACACATAAAACTATGTGTGTGTAAGAACGTTCGTCTCGTCATGGGTTCAAAAGGGAGGGATAGTAGAAAAAGAACACGTGGTCCAGTGCTAGACTCTAATAATCCAAATAAATCATCAACAGAGTTGAGAGATAAACTACCTTCGCTGTAAATCAAAATATCAAACAACTTTACTAAAGACGTATTGTCTTTGATAACCTATAAAGAAGTCCAAAATATTCCGACAATATACATACTGAAACAAACAACACCAGTACAACTTTGAATGCTTCTTTAGCATCAAATGTAGAAGACGCTTTTATTTTATCGTCTTTAGATACCAGATTTTCGAACTTTCCAGCCAAACTCCGACAGCATCTACCTCGCAGCTGAATACAGTTGAGCCAACGCCTTAAACAGTAGAAGATACTAGTGTATTTCTGCCCAGGGTTTAACTCAAAACTCTTGACGATGTTCTTGTCAATTACAGATTACAATTGTGTCCACAACTCATTGCCGGTGTTCATAAACAGACAAATAAATGACGTATTGGGAACTGTTTGGAATTGTGGATCCTCAATGCTCTTCAACTTTGTACTTATTTGGCTTTATAAATATATTGATGTAAGCGTCACTGATGAGTCTTGTGTAGATAAAACGCGCGTTTGGCGTACTAAGTTATAATCCTGGTACCTTTGATAACTATGCAACTTGCATTCCGACATGAACTTTAGCCCTGGGTCTGAATAAAAAATTCCGGTCAACCCAAAAAGAATTGATGTTAAACCCCAACTAGATGAATGTCTTGAAAAATTTTGGACCACAAGTTCCAATATTTTCCATTTAAAACTATAAACTTGAACAAGTGCAAATGTCAAAACATAGAAATTGATGTTAAACCCCAACTTGATGAATGTTTCGAACAGTTTCGGACCACAAGTTCCAATATTTTCCATGTAAAACCATAAACTTGAACAAGTGCAATTGTCAAAACATAGATATCCTGCCATGACGTTTCCGGTGGTGATATGGTATCTCCATACATTCGAACTAATACTATCTCAAATAAAGAAATCTACTTAAACATGCTCCTTCTTCCGAAGTATGAAACCAAAACAAAAGTTTAAAGAAAACGATGATCGTTTAAAACGAACTTTAACAATAAACTTAATGTGTTAAGTATTTCCAAACAGGACAGAAGAATTCGATTCTTACCTATTCCACTTCATCGCAACAAATTTAGAAGAAAACTCTGTAGTAACTAGGGAAGGATGGAAAATACAATAAAACCTAGTTATTAAGAGAATGTTGTATAAAGTTGATAAGGAAATAGAAGAGTGGGAGGTAACTGACGAAATAGGATTTGAAGATGAAATTCGTATACATTTCAAAGAGATAAACTAAATTTACCGGATTTGTAATCACATAAGCAACACGACGGGTACCGCATGTGGAGCAGGATCTGCTTACCCTTCCGGAGCACCTGATCTCAGGTTTTTTGTGGGGTTCGTGTTGTTTATTCTTTAGTTTTCTATGTTGTGTCATGTGTACTATTGTTTTTCTGTTTGTCTTTTTCATTTTTAGCCATGGCGTTGTCATTTTGTTTAAGATTTATGAGTTTGACTGTCCCTTTGGTATCTTTCGTCCCTCTTTTAAAGAATTGTGTTGCTAAGTGGTTATTGTCAATGAGACAAAACAAAATGTAAATTATTATTTAAAATTATTACGTCTTAGTGATAATACGTATCGCAATATTTTATATTATTCTACTTCTTCTTTCATGGTGTAGAATCTGTGTCTACAATACAGAAAGCAAAGAATGCAAAATATACAATCTCAGGCTCGTCCTGGACATGCAGATTGCACTAGCCAAGGCATCTGACGAGGAAATTTTTGAAGACATGAAAGCCTCTACTTACTACTCAGTCATGCTTGATGAATCATCTGACCGTACAACAGAAAAAACTTTAATATTATACGTACGTTTCATACAATCAAATATGTCTGTAGATTTTTATCTGTTCTTGAACTGTCTGGTGGTACTGCTGTTGCTATATTTACTGCTGTAAAAACGCTTTTTGATATATATGACTTAGATTTTTCAAAGTGTATATACATATCTACAGATGGTGCTAATGTAATGACTGGTATGCGGTCAGGTGTAACTATTACGTTTTCAGAGCAAAACCTTTTCATTATTAAGACACATAGTATTGCACACAGGGTTCTCTTAATGAGGTATACAAATATTATTAACATTCACGATTTGTCTTCCGTCCTTGGACATCATCAGGAAAGAATGTTCAAGTGGATGTTCCTGCTACACTTACTGAATCTTGAATTCATAGATAGCCATTTCCATCTGGATTTATTTTTTTCTGAAATTCAATTTCCAACTGGACATTATAATTAGTTTGACGATCTAAAAAAATAGTTCTATCAAATTTTACAAAAAAAAATGAGTTATTATTGGTTGGCAAATTTGTTAATTCCAACCAGACGAATTTCTCAAATTTTGTATTTCAACATCAGGCGGTGCTTCTAGTGTAAGCAGTAAGTCAGAAACAACATGAACACTCACCTGATCCCATTGGCGTTAGTTATAACCCCGAATTCAGTTTCTGTAAACATAGTCATTTCTAATCAAACTTGACAAGACCCTCAGATTTATTTAAAATCTGCTAACATAGACTGTAAAAAAGTGTACAATGACATTTCAGAATTTGTTAGATGGACCAGAACGTCTTAGGAGCGCTTTGATTCAAAGGTAATTTCAAATCCAAACGAAAGGAGGCAACCGTAATTGAAAATGAAACAGAAGTAATTCCATATATCGGAACTCAACAATCTCAATCATCAACCCAGAAACGGAGGCTATTCCTATGAACAACATGTGTAATGCGTTCGTCTCATTTTTACGGGTCTATGTATTATAATTACCATAAAACAGATATTTCAGGGGGGACTTGTTTTTAAATCTGGCCTTTTAAGACCAAAAATTGAGTCCCTGTCTCTGTGGTCTAGGGCAAATTTGTATATCATGTACAAATTACTTAACACAAGAGAACCGACACAGACTCAGGACTATGTATCCTATACAAAAACAGGAACTTGTCACGTATATCCTTTCTGATCAGTGTGTGGCTATTGATAAAACATGGTAGGATTATACCACTAATTAATTGAGAGTGTGTCAGGAGGCTTCCGTTGTCTCAGAAGAAAAATATTGCAAAGAACGAATCAGAGTCAACCAGGACCAAGGCCAGCAATTTTTTTGAATAACACAAAATATGTAGTGCTAATTATTCACAAATTAGAACTTTTTATAGTCTAAGATGGATGACAAATAAGATATTGTGGATGAAAAACGTGAGCGAACACATACTGAAAATGGACTAGAATATACATTCATTTCGAAATATTAGTAGGCTGAAAGATCAAGACTGATTAAGGTCTTAACTGTTACACGTAATGATTTGCAAACACTGAAGTAACCAATCAACAGACCCGAATGACGTAAAACCTACATATTCTAAGTGGTTAGAATATGAGGAACTATTAAATATTCATGATCAGTTTCAAAAGCTCACTGAAAACCCTAGTGAAAAACAACTTGACGATGCCTGGTTTCAAGAAAGAAACAGATTAATATAAGCTAACAACTTGTTTCCAGATCCTATTAATTATTCACTTGTATTAATATGTTAATGCCAATTTTTGTATATTACTTAAAATGAATTTAATTAATAAAATATGTTTACACTAAGAAAAACATGGCACATTATCTCTTCGAAACAATCGGCACAGCAGTGGTTTTCTGTGAACAGTCAGAAGCCAGTTCGATCTCTAAGATCTCATAGAAGTTCTAGATCCGTTAGTTCTAGAAGAAGTTCCTATTCTGGTCAAATAGTGATGGCAACACTTAATGTTCAATTATGTTACAAGAACACAAAATTAAAATGTACTGGTGTAGAGGTGATTTGGAGAAGACACCAATGGTTTGTGCTGGCTCAACTGTAAATTTGTGTAATTTTTGTTCATCAAGACTACACAGGGGTCAACAAAATTCTACTATTCAACCTCCGTATCAAGACAAATATGAGAGAGATATTTGGTTCATGATAGAATGCATATTTGCAATATTTTTAACATCCAAAAGGTTGTGTTAAACCTTACTGCCCGATACGCCCACGTTTATAAGTTATATAAAATTCAAGAGATAAGATCAAAAGATTAGATCAAATCTGCATGACGATGAAATAGTTGTTCATTGCAATTGCTGATACAATATAATCAAGGATTTTATAAAGTCAACAATCAAATTGGGGATAAGTTGTTTATTGATTTGAAAAGATCCGGGCTCTATTATGCATGTATTGTCATATTTAATGAACAAATGTTTGTGTATAAACAGTTTTATTATTTTTCATATGGATTCTGTTTGGTTTTAGCCTTTTGACAATAATAGGATTCACATTCTTAACTTCCTATATCGATATGCAGGTGGTACAATTATTGTGTAAAGCTACAAAACCTATAAATGGAAAATATAAAAGTTTATATTTATGACTATCAACATATTGAAAGTTTTAAAAAAATGCGAGACATTTCAGCGTGTGAACTCCATTTATCCTAACCTCTTTCCGGTTCAAACCAAATGGCGTGGGTTCAAGTTGTAACGTTTTGCTTAATATCTCTTTCAACTACAAATGATCAGTGTCAGTGTGTCACATCTTCAGCCGTTTGCTTTTGCAACAAGGCAGTTGATGTGAGGGAAGTGGTGATAGAGCAAGTTATGTCTGAAAGTTGTGATTGTATTATCCATCTCCTCGATTACAGTGAGCCCCTGCTGTGGCAAAACATGTATATGCACTGAACTTGTTATGAGTTTAAACTTGTACTAAAGTTATGTACTTTACCCTTTACTTTTAGACTACTTCAGAATCCATTTTAACCGCAATAGTATGTTTTATACTTGTAACAGTTCCATGTTATATCTCTATGAGATGAAACTTAGATATCATATCTTGGAATCAGTAAATTAACAAATACAATTATCTATGCCAAGAAAAGATCTGACACCACCAACTGCATATCGTCAGTTTGGCCCTAGTCTTTGGTCAGGAGGCATTGTTATTGTTAATAAATAAAAAGACATTCAACATCCACGAATTCCCATTTATTATATGTCATTGATATAATGATTATTTATTTTTACAAGAGTAATAATACTCTATGAGGTATTCGTCCTTATTCATATAATAAAATTTGTAGCTGCTTACATCAATCCTACTGTTTAAATAACATGCCATACAACATCCACGAATTCCTTTCAATTAAATGTCATTAGTATATAGATTAATTATACTTATTGTATTCACCCTTTCCATAATATCAAAATTGGAACGGCTTACATGTGGATGTTGAATATTATGTTATTTTTTAACATTCTCATCTCATTATTGTTGCTTAATCGATTGGATGTGTCAGACTGAAACAATCCTCAAGAAAATGAACAAATTGTCTCTATCGAAGAAAGCCGCCAAGGAAATTCCAGGCAAGAAGAAGGGCACTGTCAGCTCATGCCAGGCGTTTGGAAAAAATGCTTCTGAAGATGACGTGTTGGACTTTTCTCTGAATGTTTTAGAAATTAAACCCATCGTCGATGTGCTTATCAAGAGAGAAGAGAAAACCAGCGATTATTTCGCTTGCGTAATTTCATCAGCAGTTTACTTCTACATTCAGGTTGTTGAAGTAATTGATGGGGAACCTTATATATCCATTTTGAAAGATATGAAGGATAGTGAACTCAAACAGTGGCCTGATAAAGCAGATCGTTCATTGGTGGAGCCATCCATAATAACCGATATTTTAAATTGCCTGAAACTGTTTAAAGTGGCAGAAGACTACTGCTCAAATTCAATTGAATATGGTTAGTGCTATTGTCGTGCGATTTTAGACTGCTACTTATTTTAATCATGTTGAAAGCATAGTTTTATAACTAAATGATTTTTTGTATCCGTTAAAGTTTCTTGTGTGCAATGTGTAATTATTAAGAAAGTTACAAAATGTATGTTAGTAACTTTAGTGCTTGTCCGACATAAAAGTGCAATTGGTTGCGAAAAAGCCATCAGTATTGGTCCCTATTAATCACTTGAGACGGTACTACTTTAGTCCAGTCATCACTAGTACTATGACAAAAAAAAAGTCCTAGGAATAAGACGAGTTAAAAGAAACACAACTTTTGCTTTGCTTCAACCAGGTCTAGATCTTCACGACGATAATGATGAAAATCGAGAAAAAAGTAATTCTGAAATTGATTTTCCAAGTGTCAATCCTGCCACTAGTATTGGAGATAATATAGATAAATCAAAGTACTGAAGTACTGAACATCAGAGGACCTCAAGTTGTGTTGAATTATTGATAAATGACAGGTGTTTATATTATACCTACCAGACAGATATGTTCACCATACAATATAGTACAAATATTAAATATAATATGCTATCATATCTGAGATACTGACTTGAACTAGGAAACTTAACTTTGTGAATTATCAATGATTACTTGGTCAAATGAGAACTGTTAGATTGGCATTATGACCATATATATGCACACATACAAAAATCGTTAGCGTATAACTTATAATAGAGAATCAACATAGCAAACAATTCTTCGAGTAGCTATATAGTCACTCACTGAACTATGAAAAAGAGGTTCAAGACAATCATATCAAAACAGATAAATTGTAATATTGTGGCTAATTAAAAAATAAAGTGGGGAAAATATATTGTTTTGGCGAAAGAGGTGGCGAAAAAAATAATTGACCCAGGGGAAACTTTGGGGCTAAAGATACCAGATGAACAGCAAACTCATAAATGGAAAATAAACTTACAATTCCATGACTAAAACTGAAAAGACATGCATACAAATAAAAGTACACTAGAAACAACATAGAAAACTAAAGACTGAGCAACACGAACCCCACCAAAACAGGTGATCTCAGGTGCTCCGGATGGGTAAGCAGATCCTGCTCTACAAATGGCATTAATTAACAATGTTTGTACATGTAGTATCCAGGTCTTTTTTTCTGAAACATTTAGCTTTTGGATCAATTGCTAATTAAATGGATGTTAACACAGCAAGATTACTATCCCTTATTCTAGATTTTTGTTGCAAGCAACACAAACTCTTTAAATGTTCATAAATAGCTTCACTGAGTTACATTTGTATCTTGGTTTTATTGTAACACAGTCAATCATTTATCCATTATATTTTTTTTTAAATTAGCAGCTATACATGTACATTGTAGGTTCTGTTTTCTAATAAGGTCTTTCCACCTTTCCGTGGAAAGACCTATTGATTTTGTTCTGATGATTTTATTTTTTTTTCTTCCGCCTAATTTTTTTTCTTGCGTAATTTTGTTGTTTCAAAAGATGTCGCTTAGATATTTGGAATATGATATCGTATAGTTTATACGCTTTAAAACTGACAACCGCGCAGTAAGAGTTATCTCCCCAAACACTGTTTTTCTTGTGGCCACTACTCCTTCGCAACCGTAAAAGATTACAACAAATTTATTTTACCAAATTGCTCGTTACATCTTCAGGATTCAGAGTTTAGTTTTAACCGAAGCTATCCTGATACTCCATATGAGAGTTATTCCCCCTTATGTATTTGATATAAGTGATTTGCATTTCTAACTGGTAAACCATAAGTGATAGAGACCTAGGGTCTTTTAATTTGAGATCCTTGGTCCAAAAAAAAATGAAAATTACGTCAAGGGTCAAGGTCATATTCTAAATTTTTTATTTTGGCTTATTTTTACTTATTTTCAAAACCTTATAACATATCTACATCTTATTTTTACTAAATTGTTAGTTGCGACATGCCGTTACTTATAAATTTTTGTTTAAAGGGTGCGTAAACAATAAATAGGAGTTTTTGCCCATCTTATATTTAGAATTATGCGTAAAGTCATATAACTCATTAACCATACATAATAAAGACCTAGGGTCTTTTGATTTGAGATCCTTGGTTTATGACCTTGAAATTGAGGTCAAGGTCATAGGTAATTTGCACCTTCTAGATTTTGACCTTTGCTTTAAATTCATATTTATATATTATAAAGCCATAGGAACTGACATTTTAGATTGATTTTTAATATTTTGATAATAAAATAGATCTTCACTTGTGGAAAGACCTTCAATTGTTCTTTGAACAATTGGTTTTTAATTATTAAATGGTTCATTGTAAATATTACAATGTATTATATGTAGATAGCCATTTGCTAATGATGGTATTTTTGTTAATTAAATATCACAACATTTGGATAGTTTTTCAACTGTTAGGTTTTTTTTACTTTGTTCTGGATTTAATACTTTGGATACCACTGGTTTAGCAATGAGAACATTTTGCACTATACATATAGAACACAACTACCATATGAATGTGTCGGTCCTTTGTAAGAAACCTGTAAAACAGGCCTTGTAATTTTTTGGTGTATATCTTGATTTCCCGATTGTACATTGATGTGGCCATTAGTTTTCTTGTATATATTGTGTAACATTTGACATTTCATGGCTATTTCTAACTGATTTATGTATAGTTTTTTTTTTATTGTAAAAATGTTGTATGGTTATAAGCTTTATTTCTTTTTCATCATTTTGTCTAGAGCTGGTGTCTGATTTATACCAATCATAGTTTTTTATCATACCTCCCTTTTCTTTTTTTATGAATAATGACAACAGTTTGGTTTTAATTTTCATTTATGTATGTACATGTAACAATATAAAACAGTATATATACATGTATAATCTCATTCCATCATTAATATTGGTCATTGTCGGTATATATTTATCTTTAAGTTTAACAATGTACTGTGAAAGAGCTATCTTCTAACAGATACTTAGTATATAATGGTTATTGTGAAACCACTGATTCAAAGGACAAGTTTCACTTATTGCCCAAAATGGCCTAAACTATAAAACTCCAAAAAGTTCTCAATTTGGTTTGTAATTTGGGTCTATTTCAAAAGTCTTAACACTCAATAAATCAGTTCTTTTCATAAAAGTACATTTTATGTTCCAAATTTGTCAAAATGTGATGATTTTGGGCAATTTTCAGACCTGAAAGCTTTAAGCCTTTAGGAATAAAGATTTGGCCGCTACCTACATGTACAAATGTACCATCCAAAATGTTTTGTAACCAAAAGAATCCAAATCTGATATATATAATTCATCAATATAAAAACTTTTTAGATCTTGGATGGCAGCCAAGTTTAATTATGCCAAAAACAATTAAAGTTTTACCATAGTTATCTGTGGTATAATTTTCACAATTATTCAATGGTTTTGTTGTGTCTGATTTTCGAATAGAAAAATAAAGATGGCAAGACCTGAACGATGCCGCCGAATTTTTTTAAGTAACATACACTGTATGAACAACAGAGTCAGTGTGGGGCCACTAAGCTAAACTGCCCGCTTTGCACCAGCCAATATAAATGAATGCCTAGGGTGGGAATCGAACCCACATACACCAACTCTGTTGTCCCTATATTTTTTTTAAAAATAAACAAAAAATTGTCAAGAACAAATTTAAAAATATAGCGCTCATAGGTTTGTCTCAATAAAGATTTGCTTAGTTTGCTCATGCAGTATCCCAATATTGCTCTCAATAGTATAAATAGGCTCATGTGTGCTCAAATAACCATTAAGATTAGTCTCAATATTGATATATATCTAACTCAATTGAGTAGATCTAGCTCAAATTTTACTCAACATATAACTGATCATATTTGCTCAATTTAAGATCTCATGGGTGCTCATACATGTAGATAAAGTTAACTGATTGTATTTCTCACAGATATAACTAATCATATTTGCTCAATTCAAGTTCTCATATGCACATATGCATGTATGTGTGAACAAATGTCTAATATAAGTTACTAAAATTTGACATGGATATGGTTACACATTTAAATTAAATAATGCTGTAGAGAATGATAAGCACAAGTATGTCATCAAATTATCATATAATTTTGGCGATACATGTCATGTATGGTCAAAATAATACAATACTACAAGCTAAGGAAGACTTAAAAAACAGGACAGTTAATCTATATTTATATCTCCAAAACTGTAAGGTTTCTCCCAATATATCTATAGTAATTCAGTAAATGACTTTATGTGATTAACCCAAATTCTGACATTTCAGTGTAAAGTAAGACTCTTGATTTCACGAGCAAGAGTCTTTATACACTCAAAAAGAGTCCAACTCTATAGGAAGAAGAAAAAGTCTTCTCTGAATATTATATAAACAATAAATTCAACCAATAATTATATATTAGAATTACTTACATAGACATAGTCAAAGTCATTACAAATTCCGCGTATATTTTCCAGTCAAGGGGACATATTCACATATACTAATGCAACAAACTAAGTCGGAGAAGGAGCGAAAATCCGAAACAGTATCTTAAAAAACAGAAAATAGTTCCGTGTGTGTGTCCAAGTGATCAATCTACTTGTTATTTACGAAGAAAAGAAATTTAACTCAAAAAATTGTTGAGATCTTTATAAAAACAAATTGTTGTTATAAAAAATATACAAATAGTAACCTTATCTTTAAAGGCCTAGCAGGTTCTTGTTACTCCTACCCAATCTGCTGGTATTTTCAAAATGGCTGCGGGGGACGTGACCTGATAATTTATTTTAATATTATGACAGATTAAATTTTCCTGGTTTTGCTACGTTAATATTATAGACAAATATATGCTACAAACGGTTTAAAAAGGTTACTTCAAATCAAATAATTGAAATATAATTACCTTTCTGTGTATAAATGTGTGAATTGATTTCCTCTCGATTTTCTACACGCTCGCTCTTACCCTCTTGCGCACTCGTGGTATTCATCCGCAACAACAATTTTTTGATATTGAAGATCGTTTTATTAAAATACAAATATTTCTAACGACAAAACATTTTCATATTATAAATTTTGCATTAAGAAAAATTAAAAAAAAACGAGTATCCATTGAAAACATGAATTTAAAAGAAGTGATACGGAATTTTATTCTGCACTATATAGGTCCGCGGGTCTATAATGTCGGTTATTATTCCAAAACTAATTATATATGCATCTCTTTGATCTTTGCGCGAATTGAAAAGTAGGCGATGGCAATACACCCGAGGCCCCTCAGGGGCCTCTGATGTAAAAATGTATGGATTGCTGTTGCTTTCGAGAACACCTGGTATCCAGGTCTTGTAGACAGAATTGAAGCCGATGGATTACTCGTAAACTTCATGCATCCTCATCTTTTAGAAAGAAATAAGTTTCAATGGCCAAGAAAGTTAGATTTAATGAAAGTGGGAAAAAAGTTTGTGTTGTTTGTATGTTTACCTTACACGTTTTCAACGGGGCGAAAAACATTATTTGAAGAACTCGAACTTGGTTTGAAATTATATTTAAATTTAAAAAAAAAAAAGAATATTTTTGAATACATGTATTAATCAGATCAAGTGTCTGTCTTACTTTTAAAATTACAGTATCGCATATATGTGTATGCACTTCAAGAACCAGAATATTCTATATGTCAAAACAAGATGCATCATTACATAGTGTAGTAATAATGCTAACTCAAGTTTTTTTTTCAAAGACCATCGGCTTGAATATATACACAGAAGGTTGGATATTTACTTTGCATATAACCAGTATTTTCTAGTAAGTATGTTTTTTATCATATAAAGAAGGTGCTAATCGTGATTATCCGCATACATTTTCTTTTAAATTTTATATGTTTAGAAGCACCAACACTGACATTCTTAGACTTCTGTTAATAACGCAAACGTTATAATTTGTAAATCAATCATCGTCAAATCATGTAATTGTTGTAAAAATTGCCTTTAATTTTTTATTTATTTTGATACTTTTATCTGATTTTTATGCATGTCGAATGGTTGTTTTACCTATTAAACTTTCTTAATTAAAGCTTTTACAATGTATGTAACAGTAGCTGTTAACATGTTTATAAAAAAAAATAAGAATAAGTTAACATGAATAATTTGTATATTATTCATATTATCTATTTTCCTAGTAGGTATTCCATGGTTATAAAATTTTAAAATTCAAATATTTGAAGACCTTTTTAATGTTTTAATTTTACGTTATATTTACACTAAAATAGTGTACTAAAGTTTGGTTCAAAAATACTATTTGAATACGACCCGAAGATATAACAAGACTGAAATTGAGCTCAAGGCAGCGTGAGTTGTTATGGTATAAAAGGATGAAAAGTAGACAGGGTAAAACAATAGCGATTTGAATGCTTACATTACGCATTTTCAGCCCTCGGAATAGGCAGAAATGATTGGTGTGTTCCAGGTTAGAAACTAGTCACAATAGCATGTAAAATTGTGGAGTGATATTCCCAAACAATTCAACTTAATTAATAGGTTGTTGTATGTGAACTTTTTACGACAACTTAACCTTGGAATATTACAGCAGGTCACCACGAGAATAAAAGGTTAACATTTTATCAGATGTTCCCATTCTGGTTGATAACAAACAGATTTTTTTTTAAATATTTAAGGCTGATGATTTGCTCATTGCAAGTACATTAGTCTGCATTAGGAATGAAAACATATTATAGAAGTTTACGTCTTAATCGCAGGTAGATTTCTTATTAACTTTGAGCGGAAACGGTATTGGAGATAGACAACAACAACAACAACAATTTTTATTTGACAATCAAGACGCCCCGAGGAGCAGTACAATTATAGTTTAAATAGTGTCAGAAAATTTTGCCGGATATAAGCTGGTTATAGCCATAGCCAAAGTTTAATTTGAAGAGGAAACAAGTCACTCCAGACAGACGGGCTGTACAAAATTATAATCGGTAAGTAGTAAACAATAGTGTAATCAACTCCTTGTTCGAAAACACACACATTTGGAGGGTATCTTACAGAAATCGGACTAATCACATGTCATAACATCATTTAAACATTCACAATTCAGAATAATATGTAAACAACTTGTAAACGTATAACAAAATGAATATCGACATTTTTAACAAGAAGGTATTTACATAACCTTATGAAATGTGATATGTTGTTGTTACATTTCTTATAGATTGTTACGAGTTAAACGTGAAATTGTGGACATAGATGATTAGAAAATAATGACATGTCAAAGATTTTGTCTGTACATTTCAGAATCTTCATGTTGTCAACCAGGAGAAACCCAGTACAAGGTAATAAATATTATTTTGAACACAACGGAATTAAGTTGAGACTAGTTTTAGAGCTCCAACAGTGATCAAATGGTGATTTCAGACTGAACTTTTTGACGATGAATCATTGTTTCTTGGATACAGAGAGTGTCAATGCCATTTTCAAATTTCCGATATCAGATTTTCTTGGTCGCAATGGGGTTTTGTAAATAAAGAACTAACTTCAAAAACATGAAATTCAAGATACTAGACAATATCATGGTCCCTGTCGAGTTTTCTTTATTATTGTAATATACCTTTACTCATGGCAATCGGTCTCCAAAAATCATTCATGTCACATAAGGAAAATAAATTTGTCACTCTCGGTCTTCCCCCGTACTTACTTTATGAAAACTATTGTTCAGTTTACGTCTAAATTGACAGACCGTGCAAGGAATGTAGAGCCAGTGAAGGTCGTTTAAATTTCTGTCAATAGCATGATCTTTATTGTCATCGCAGTAGATCTATACGATAAACTAAACCTAATCTGTATTACCTGGTATTATTGCAATTATCAGAAAACAAACAACGTCAATATTTTTTTCCGGTATCAAAATTCTTTTGTCACCTTAGGTCTTCCAAAACCGTCCCTAAATGTAATGACGTACAATTCCCTTTCTATTAAAGAGGTTTTTCATTAATGATATATTAATATAGGTCTGCTTAACAATTGCATTTGTAGAAATTTGTGATTGAATTGCTGTAATTATTTGATACTATAAACGTCAAAATTCTTTTATTCATTACCGGCATGAGAATTCTTTTGTCTGATTATTACACGACAAAATATTATTGTCATCTTTAGTCTGCTTACACCGTACTTACTTTTATAATAATGTAAGGTTTCTATTGTAAATTAACCGACCGTGCATGGGCTGTATAGCCAGTCAAGGTCGTTAAGTACTACAATGTGTTTGTTGTAATTCATCTGTGTTAAACATGCCGGCGAGAGTGGACGTTAGGTTGTGAGCTACATTATGATATTAAAGTGTTCACCCGGTTAAAATTTTCAGAAAGGGTACATTTAAAGTTTGCCCGATGCTTTTACCCATATGGGCTGAAGGCATACATAAATCAACATAATAATTTTACGATATATCATACAAAATTAAACAATAAAAGAACAAAAATATTCATATAATGACTGAATAAATAGTCAACGATCATACAGGGCGATGGATATTTATAGTTGTTCCAGACCATATGAGTATTTGGACCGTACGCGTACGGTCCGGACCGTATACGTATACTCATACGGTCCGACCATACGCGTACGGTCGGACCGTATAAGTATACGCGTACGGTCCAGTACGATCTGACAATACATGTTGATCATATGGGGTAAATTGAAACAATCTTTATTTTTATTTTTACAAATTGTTATTGATAATTTGCTACAATTAGATAGATAAAATGAACAAACGAACAATTGAAATTAGGTATTTGTTTAATTGTATATATGAATCCTATTTTGGTACTCTCGCCCAAGGTGACACAATTCAAGTAACGTAATATAGTAACTGGGGTATAGAAATATGGTCACTTGGTCTTCTCCCGACCGGCAGTAAAACGCTTGCTGAAGTGGGGCGTCCGTTTGGCTGTGCGGGATGTATCAAGTTCGCAGTCACGTCCGTCAGAAGGGGACGTTAAATCCGATGCCTCGTGTAAAGAGAGTGCCACGCTCTTTGCACGTTAAGAACCCTTGCAACAACTCTTTGAGGGGTCCGTAGGTGGCCTGTTGCAAGGCAAAATTTCTGCCCCTATCCAATATACCCTCATTTTCCAGTGGCAGTCCAAATTTTCCAGACCATCATCCTAGATGGCCTGTATTACAACAACCTACCTATTGTATTTATTGTGAACTTGTTCTCGTCCTGAATATGCATGAAATATTTGCCACCGGACGTTAAGCAACCAACAATCAATCAATCAATCTTTTGCATTTTTTTTTGTGGTAAAGTTGCTAAATATTTTAAAACAATTGAACTCCCACTTTATGTTTACTTCCGATATCTTCAATTTCAGCGTTCATAATACAATTAATGTACTACTGATCGACATGCTTAATACAAGAGATTAGCATATTTAATTAACGTGAATTAAAAACAAGTTAGAATATAAAGTTTTAGTTTCAATTACAATTGAACTTTTTTATATTAATTTGATAGTTAAGTTATGTTGATCTGCTATATGCATATGTATCTAATAAACTTGACCAACTTTTTAATAATAGTCAGACCGTACGCGTACGGTCCGACCGTATGAGTATTTTGAAAAAGTACGCATACGGTCCAGACCGTACGCGTACGGTCCAAATACTCATACGGTCTGGAACATCGTTATTTAATGGTGATGTTGTACCCTTTTTGACTTGTTATTTATACATATATGATGCAGTTGTTGAGTCCACCCTCCTCGGTGACCATGACTTTTAACAAATGGAGCAGCATACTGCATAATTGACGGACACAAAAGACACTAAACCAATGTATCCGAATTATCCTTATTAGCTATAAGGAATAGATATTTCTAAATAGAAGTGCATTAATTTCATGTAAATATTTATTCAATGTCAGCGGCGGATCATGAAATTTTTAAGTTGGGGCAAACTGACTTGACCAAAAGGGGACCCGCTCCAGTCACGCTTTTGTGATTCCCTATATAATCAACCAATTTTGTCCTGAAAAGGGAGGGGGCAGCGGCTGCCGCCCTTTAAAACCACCTCAGAATGGGAGGTTACTTTTTTACAGTAGAAAATGCCATTTAAAGGGAGATAATAACAATTCTGAAATGAATTTATATTAAATTTAGTATTAAATCAAACCAATCAAGAACCAGTCATAATTTGTTCAAACATAAAATGAAGGCAGAATTGAGAATGAAAATTGGTAATGTGTCAATGAGACAACAACCAGACCAATAAGCATTACACAGCCCGAGGCCACTAATTAGTCTGTAACTCCGCAAGAAAATTATACACCGGAGCTGACCCTTAAACATATATTTTTCTAGTTCAGTGAATAGAGATGTCACACTTGACTGAAAAAGAGCGAGTAAGGTGGGTGTTACCATGAACTCTCATAACTATGGTAATTTAAGAGGGGCTTCGTGTAATTCTTAGTTCGTAAAACCTTTCATTCATCCCCATCATATTTCACACCTATCGAGGATTTGATTCACATTTATTGATAGAAGCTACTGGAATATTTAAATATCCAATATACCCTCATTTTCCAGTGGCAGTCCAAAGTAGTATAGTACTTGAGCGAGTCCGGCGCATCCCCGTCCCCCCAAAAACAAATTTTGACCCCTAAAAATACCCTCATTTCAAGTAAAAAAGCCCTAAATTTTCATAAAAAAAAAGCAAAAAACACCCAAAAAAACACCAAATTTTCTTACTCCCAAAATTTTTTTTTTTACTTTTTTATGAAAAAAACCCCTTAAAACACCCAAAAAACAACAACAAAAAAATTAAAAAAAAAAAATTAATTAAAAAAAGCCGGGAGAACTGGCAGAGAGAATTTTGTGGGATTTAAGAGGAAAAAAATCAATTTTTACTTTAATTTAAAAATGAAACAACCTACAGCTCCTGATTTATATCCAGAATTACCTATAGAAGATGGACAAAATTACAGACTACAAAAAATAACAGAAATAGAAAAAAACATTAATAAATGAGAGAGATAATCGTAAACCACTATACAAGAAATATAAACGCGGAGTTAATGCTACTGATGGTGTTCAGGAAAAGCTGTTTTAAAGTTCTCTTTTTGATTTACAAATATTGTTTGATTTACAAGATTTGTTTTAAATTGATGATCTTTTTTTAGAATATTTAATACCTGGATTATATGATGCATTAGGATTATATTTAAATTCTTTTGTTATCATTTTCTTATATTAAAAATGTATCATACTATTTCAAATATTGATAAGAACAATACTTAAATAACAGAAATGGAAATAAACGTATTGGTTTGAAATTTATAAGATATAGTATAGGTTGGTATAATGTTTATCATGGGTTTATAAGGAAAACCGGAGAGACACAGCAAAGGCTTATGGATGGTTATTATAGTTTTCAACAAATAGTGGATGAATTTCAAAAAGAAAATATTGTTTTATCCGTAAATGAAACAAATGGTATCGCTTCATTAAACACTCCTACTGAGTTAAAGATAAGTAAGGATTTGGGAAATATGTTAGGATTTAATAATAAACGTAAATTCGAACCTAATGAATTACATTATGGAAACAAATTTGTAGATTTTGCTATCCATAAATCATTATATATCCATTTGGAACAAGTTAGCACTTCTATTAATTATCTTGACGGTAAGCCGAGTACAGTATTGGCTGTTATTCCAGTCGAGAATAAAGAGTTTGGTGAAGTTGTAACAGCGAGATTTGAGCATCCGGAATATAAGTGTTTGGTAAATGATGTTATAACAGAATTGAAATTAGAAATAAGAGATGAAAATAATAACAAGATAATTAATCATTTACCAATTAATTGTGTTTTAGAAGTTATATAATTTATTTAATAAAACAAACACAGATGATATAGCCGTTATGATGACTGTTAATAATAAGCCATATGGTTACGGAATAAGTTTGGGTGGTGGTGTCACACACGGTTATCATAACTTTGATACACCTTTTGAAGTTAAGACTGGAGATATAATAGGTTTTGTTAGTAAGAGTGATAATTCTGCATGTATCAATACTCTAGTATCACCGGTAATTGAATTATTTTTATAACAAATTTAATCCTTAAAAATGTCGGCATACGGAAACAAATTAAATCTTTACAGAAAAATAAGAGAACCTCGTGGTGTGAAAGGTATTCGTCAAAGTGTAGTAATAACTAATAATCCTTCAACTATTGATCAACAAAATCAACAGCTATTAGTGAGATTCCCCAATCTAAGCAATAATGATGTTATTGTTCCTGGAACAACCAGATTGGCATTCGAAATAGAACTCACATCTACAGACGACAATGCAACTATATATCAAAACATAGGAAGAGCAATAGTTAAAAAAACAGCAATTCGTATAAGTGGAAATGAAATTATGTCAATTGATGATAGTGATATTTATCATTGTTGTGTTGATTTATGGAAATCTACATCTGAACGTGTATATATGGCATACCAAGGTATTGGTGAAACAAACATGTTAAAACACAGAGTTGGCGCGGATAATAAAACAGCAGACACAGGCGATGAAGCAATTGCAACTGCATATGGTACAAGATTTTGTATCCCACTTGATTTTGAACTGTTAGAAACTCGTATGCCTTTTTATCAAGCAGGTCTTGGTGATAGACTTGAATATGAACTTACATTTAATAATTATAGCAATGTTATTAAATCAACAGATACATCTGCAAGTTATACAATCAAAAACATTTGTTTAGAATTTGATATGGTTACTGATGCAGAATTAGCAAGACAGATAAGACAACAAGTTGATGGTAAGATGGTTATTTTGTACGATAGAATACTAAGACATAGAAAAATAACCAAAAACAAATCTGATACATTGTGGAATATCAATTTAAATGTTCCAGCTAGAAGTATGAAAGGAATTCTAATGTTGTTCGAAGATCCTGAAAGAACAAGTACCGAAACTTATTATAATTCTAACATAACAAAAGTAGAAATGACAATAGAAGGTGTTCCAAATCAACTATACAGTCAAGGAATGAAAGCATATCAACAGTGGGATGAAATAAATAAATTCTTTGCTTTAAATTCAAAAAGAAATAAAACAACAGAAGCAGTTATAAAAGATGTATGTTTCTCTTATACAACATTAGAAAAATATTTAACAGATAATTTTGCATTATGGTTAGATTTACGTTCAACAGATGATAACTCATTACACGGTTCAGGAAGAAAAATTGAAAATGCCTCTGAAGGTATTACCATCCAAATAACGAAAAAGGTAGGAGCAGATGAATCAATAAATTTTTATCTGTTTGTTATACAAGATGCACAAATTAATTTTGAAGATGGAAGATTTAAAGAAGTTAATTACTAGGAATTACTGTCTTGACGAACAAGTTCTATTATCCTATTCTTTTCAGAAATTAATTCACTTCTCTTTATTTCCAATGTAGTCTTTTCTTCATTCTCACAGGTTCTTTTTGTTATCAATTTTTTTAGCTTAGTCTTTGCACTAACTTTTTGTCTTATTAATCGTAGCCAAATCCGTCTCTTGTTTTTTTCAATTCTTTTCTCATGGAATAGACTTCAATGAAAGGTAGTCCAACAGTAGAAAACCTTAGCATGTATGGTCTCAGCAAACGTGATATCTCCCTCAGTTTACGGGAATATGAAGATGAGATTCCGATATTCTGTTTCAACCAATCATCCCATTTTTGCCCTTGCAGTCCACTTTCCTTTTCTTTCGCATAGAGTTCAAAGGTGACATCTAAAAGGTAACCGTACTGCAGATTGAAACACATGCTAGTAGCCTCTTGTCTTTGAATTTGTCTATATCCTTCTTGCAGCTTTGCAACGGCGATGTCTGGGGTCGTTATGTCACTTGCAGAAAAGATAAAGTCTTCTTGGTTACATCTATCTCTTTTGTTATCAAGTACTGGTGAAGTTCTTCCGGTGTCATCATCTTTCTTTTTTTGCTTGCTCTCCATACAAAGATAACAGCTTTCTTTTTGGAAGAGAAGGAAACTTAGGTAGTTTTTTACTTTCTGCGGGTCCTTCTGTGTGTATTCTCTTTACAATATTAACACAGGTTGTATAGTAAGACAAATTTTCAGAAAGAATGGAAAGTTGATCTGCACTCCATTCACTTTGCTGATCCATATCTTTAGAAAGAATTAAACTGCTCTGCTCTGAATAATCCAACAGGTTTTGATGCACTGCTTGTGATTCACTAATGCCCTGTTCTAATTCCTGTGCAGTAGGACTACCTAACAATTCTTCTTCTTGAGAGGAAGAAATACTGGCCGACATGAAAAACCACAACACACTAAAAAGCACACACGTTTTCTCATCACTGATAATTTAAAACGAAAAGAACGCACCAGTCTTCTATATGTTTACATGTGATGACAACATTGTCTAGGCAACATGTAAACATACTATTGACAACCATGTAAATATTTCCAATGATCGATTTAGTCTATTTAAAAGTCATGTCCTATTAAATAGCACTTCACAAATGTAAAAAGCAATTTTAGTTGTAGTCGTATTGATCCGTTTTATTACTAGACTATATTGATAGAATTAATTAAAAATCACAATTTACATTTTTACCATTTCTCGAGGTTGGGGCGCACTGGGGAATTTTTTTTTTCACGCAGAATTCTTTCTCTGCCAGTTCTCCCGGCTTTTTTTTTTTTTTATTTTTAATTTTTTTTTGGGTGTTTTAAGGTTTTTTTTATAAAAATTTAGGGCTTTTTTTACTTGAAATGAGGGTATTTTTAGGGGTTAATTTTTTTTTGGGAGGGGGGGGGGTGCGCTGGACTCGCTCAAGTACTATTCTACTGTCCAAATCTCCCCGACCATCATCCCGAATGGCCTCTATTATGACAAGACCTACCTATTGTATTATTATTACATTGTTCTCGTCCTGAATATGCATGAAATATTTGCAGTGAACGTTAAACAACCAACAACCAATCAATTATTTATCCCCATATTTTTTCACACCCTTCGAGGATATGATTCACATTTATTGATTGAAGCAACTGGAATATTTAAAGGCAAGAAAATCAAATGCTGTTCAAACAGCATGGAAAAAACATTTCCATCTCAGTTGGAAATTTTAGATTTTTGGATACTATCATTATATGTCTGAAAGCTGAGAATATTTCCAACAATTTTACGTGTTGTAGGTAAACATTGAATGTGGTACTTGCACGACTCGCACAACTCTTATCCCCTAGCACCTTTACTTAAAAATGTAACGGATGATAACAATCAAGCTAAAGCAAAATTCTGTATCGTAATCTATATAGTCAGCACTAAAAACGACAATTATGTCACACATTACCGATATTTACAATTGGACACAAACTTGGAAATAAAAATAATGAAAGTTCATAGAATGTTGAAATTTTATCAGTCTCCTAATATCCAATGCAACATACCTAGAAAGTAGGAGGCAAGGAATGATTTTGGCTACTTATATAAAGAAGTATATTGTCTATTCGTCTTTGTGTTGTCTATATATATAAAAACAGAGGATATGAATTATTCATAAAATTTATCTCTATTTTTCCCGAAACTGTTGTAGATGTTGGAAAAATTCTAGGGGGTTAATATTTCCCTCTGTTGACACAATCTGTCTCTTCGGTTGGGATTCGTCCCCAACCGTGTCGTGCTGTCTTTTTTCCCCTGGTGTTGATAATGGTTTGGCAATGTAGGGTGGTGGTGGTGGGGTGAACGTTTTTTCTTTTGGTTGTTGTTGTTGGTCCTTAAAAATTATACAAAAAAAAAACATTACACCAGTTGTTAGAAAAAATAACTAAAAAGTTGAAGAGATGAAAAAGAAGGACCTTTGAACAGTACCATAATGTTTCTTAACAAAATACACAACTTACCTCAAATTTAGAATGTAGCTGCTCCAACACATTCTGCATTGAAGCCATCTCGATGAATTCATCCCAGCCTAGGGAATATATGCCTGTGTTGCGTGGGTTATTATTGTATAAGTCCACATAAACATATCCATTAGCTTTTGTTCAAACAAGTGCCATGTTTCTTCTCACCTCCAAATTCCCCTTTATACTGTTTTTTTTTGGCAGAATGAGTATTGCTCCATATTCGTTCGGTTGGATTACATCGTTTTGGTAAAATGTATCAAACACTTTCATATTTATATCCTTTACTAGTATTTGATTTGCTAGCTGATTATAGAAAAGAAGACCACCTTCTTGTGGTTGGTTCTGGACAAAGTGCTTGATGGAGAAAAAACAAGAATGTGTCCTCAGTACACGAATGCCCCACTCGCACTATCATTTTCCATGTTCAGTGGACCGTAAAATTGGGGTACAAACTCTAATTTGGCATTAAAATTAGAAAGATCATATCATAGGGGACATGTGTACTAAGTTTGAAGTCGATTGGACTTAAACTTCATCAAAAACTACCTTGACCAAAAACTTTAACCTGAAGCGGGACAGACGGACGGACAAACGAACGGACAGACGGACGGACGGATGGACGGACGGACGCACAGACCAGAAAACATAATGCCCCTCTACTATCGTAGGTGGGGCATAAAAATGATTAGCCCGTTTAATCAGATCCTCTGAAACCACACAGCAGAATTTCATGAAATGTTGTAGATAATAAGGACATACTATGTAGATGTGCATATTATTATTCAATATTTTTTTCTTACACTTATTTAATTTCTCCAATGACAATGTCCAATGACAATGTGGGGTATGTGAGCGTGCTCACTAAGGTTATTTAATTCACCACTTACCTGCATCTCATCCTCCTCCTCTCCCACTTTTTGATTCCATGGGGGCTGGTTTAGGAAGGTGTCAGCCATTCCAGTTCTGTAAATAAAAAATTAAAAAAAAATATTTATATTTATTCTAGGAAGCAGAACGGAGCTTATTTATTAATTCTATAGAAGACTTCGACACATGTTTGATGATATGCAAAACCCACTACAGTTATAAATGCACCACCTGCACCACTCCCACCTGTTATCAATGGACCACCCGCACCACTTCCACCTGTTATCAATGGATCACCGGCACGCCTCCCACCTGTTATATATGGACCACCTGCACCACTCCCACCTATTATAAATGGACCACCTGCACCACTCCCACCTGTTATCAATGGACCTCTGGGACCACTCCCACCTGTTATCAATGGAGCACCTGCACCACTATCAAGCACCACTGAGGCGTTCCAATAGACAGAAGAATAAACCGGATTATTATCATATGTAAAAAAAAATAACTAACCTTCTTTCAAAATTTTGTTGCACATCTGAAGAATGCAAGTATTTTGTACTCTTTCAACCAAAACTTTTAATCCTATAAGTGCTGTGTTATCTCCATAGTATAGGAGGCCCTCCGACTTATTAATGTTCCCATGTGAAATGGTGTGGTAAAGCCCAATCAGTAATACTCGAAATTAATGCCATCTGCTTCCTACTGTCCAGTCAATGGTACAGTTAAGACATGGAATCTTCCTGTAGTGTCTACCCATCTCAGATTGGGCATCTTTTTTAATTCGCTAGAGACTTTCATAGAGAGATCCATTTTAATTTTAATTAAAAGAAGTATAGTTTTATCTGTTAATATAAGCAAAAATGTGATCTGTATATGGGAGGGGGTACGGTATCTATAATTATGTAAAAAAAAAAATTTTTGCACATCTGAAGAATGCTAGTATTTTGCACTCTTTCAACCAAAACTTTCAGTCCTATAAGTGCTGTGTTATCTCCATAGTATAGGAGGTCCCATGTAAAATGGTGTGGTAAAGCCCAACCACCATTTTACTGAAATTGGTATTATCAATTATCATTGAAAGGCTATGCTGGAAGCTCTGAATGATTGTTCTGTGTACGTGTGTTGTATTTTCGTGTTTATCTATATCCCTACTTTTTTCATAATACAGCTTCATACCAATTATCAAATCATTTCAAAATGTTAAGTCCAATGATATATACAAAACTGGAAAAACAAGTACAAAGATTTGTAAATAAACTAGAATCTGTGTCTATGAGTAAAAGAATGGCCTACCCGTACTGTATATTTGACCTTGTACAGATCTAGACCAAGAACTTAACCGAAAGATGACGTACGGACGGACAAGGTAATAACTATATGCTCCATTCACATACGTGGTCTTAATTTTTTCTATACATTTTTTTTTATGTATGTAACTTATATGTATTTAATATATATATAAAGTCTCAACAAGTATAAATATCAACAAAAACCAAGATGAAAATGCACTGTTGTTATTATGGAAGATATCCCACAATATAAGACACAAAAAAAATCCATTAAAATCCATCTCTAAAGTTCCTACTGGTTTCACCGTTATATATGTAACTGTAACAACCCCAAATGTTAAGAGGACATCGAGGCCTGCAACCTCAAATGTAAAAAGTAAGACAACAGGAGGAGCAGATATGAACATGTGCCCCACCACACCACCAATGGAGTCCACCACTGTGGTATGTATACATATGGTAAAAGTAATACAATATTTTGAAACCTCCAATGCTTTGCTCTGCAATTAATGAGTTTTGTTGGATATATCATACTTTGATAGATAGCTCAACATTGACATACACTCTACATTTAATGACAACGAATTGTCTCATTTGTAATCATACATCATTCAATTATTTTGCTTTTAAACAAACCTTGTGTTCTTAAAAAAATAAGAAAAAGTTGATCCGAAATATATTTAATTTATATAACAAAAACAAATTTACATAATACATGATTATAATTGTTCGTCCTTGATTGAGGTACATGACGATTGTACCTCATCTACGGATTGCACACTTTTGGTTTCTGACATCTCGTCCTCCTCTACCCCCACTTCATGATTCCATGGAGGCTGGTCTAAAAAGTTGTCTGCCATTTCAGTTCTGTAAATTAAAAATAATAATAATATATTTGTTTTATTCTAGGAAGCAGAATCAAGCAGTATTGGATGGGTGGTTGGGTTTGTGGTTTCTTGCATTAGTAAGTTGTTAATTTGCTGTTATTTCTTCTGTTATCATTCATGTCATTGTAATCATGGTAATACATGCAAGTTTGATCAACATGTTTAAAAAGAAATGTGCTCACCAGTTAATACAAATATTTACAAATTAATTATGGACATATCACTAAGATGATGATTAAAAATGTTCTTTCGCTGTTCTTAATACTCTGGCAAGTGTACATGTATACCGTAAATGATTGATTGCAGTGTATTTTTAAGGTAGATTTTTGAAATACTTATTTTATTATTTAGGAACAGTGGCATTTATAACTTGGGAAGTTGTCAAGTTATTGATGAAGAGGCGCAGGAGGCAGTACATGAGGAGAAATGTAAGGCAGCGTGCCTTTTCGGAGAGAATGAGGGAAAGTGGGGGGATTGAAGAAATTGAGCTAACTATACCATAGTGATCTAATTAAATGTGTTCTATTTTCATTAAAGCAATCATAATTAGAAACCTCACCTATGGTTATTAAATTATTACCTCTCTAATATAAGTTAATTAAGTATTGTAGATTGGATGCATGCAATATTTGTACTGATTATAACAGGAGTGGGGCTTATTTTTCAATTCTATCGAGGACTTCGACAGATGTATGATGATATGCAAAACCCCACTCCTGTTATAAATGGACCACCTGCACCACTCCTACCTGTTATCATTGGACCACTGGGACCACTCCCACCCGTAATAAATGGACCACCCGCAGCACTCCCACCTGTTATAAATGGACCACCTGCAGCACTCCCTCAAGCACCATTGAGGCGTTCGAATAGATTGAAGAATAAGCCGGATTATTATCATAATATGTAAACATAATAACTTACCTCTTTTTCAAATTTTGGTGCACATCTGAAGGATGCAAGTATTTTGCGTCCTTTCCGCCAAAACTTTCACCCCCATCAACACCGTATTGTCTCCATAGTACAGGAGGTCCTCTGATTTGCTTATGGTACCATGTAAAATGGCGTGGTTGATTCCAAGCACCATTTTACTGTAATTGGTGTTATCAGTAAGGTTGGATACTAACGCCATCTGTCTCCTACTGTCCAAATCCACGGTGCAGAAGAGGCAGGAGATCTGTCTACAATCTGCCCATCTTAGATTGGGCACCTTCTCTAATTCGTTTGAGACTATAGTGAAGAGATCCATTGTAAAGAAGTAAAGTTTTTTTCTGTTTATAAGCAAAAATATGATCTGTATATGGGAGGGGGTAGGGTATTTATACTAAAATCATTCTCAGTGAACATTCATCGAATAATTTTAAGAACTGGTAAAAATTGATTTATTCTAGAACTTTTTTTTTGGAAAATGGTATAAAATTCCATATTTTGTCTATATATTTGGTAGTGATACACAGATGATTTTTTTTCTTCCAAAAAATACTTGTATTAATTTTGATTGCCTTAATGAAAATTGAACACATTTACTGAACTATTTCATGTATATATTTTGTTGATGCTTGTAAACATTTAAATAATAGACTTTTCATTGTCAAATAATGTGATTTTTTAAATCTGTCAAGTCTTTCTTTTTTTTAATTTTCAAAAATCATGGTGCTTTTCATTGTCCTTTTTATTTTATTTACAAAGATCATGGTGCTTTTCATTGTCCTTTTTATTTAATTTTCAAAAATCATGGTGCTTTTCATTCTTCTTTTTATTTTATTTACAAAAATCATGGTGCTTTTCATTAACCAATGTGACGCATTTTTAAATTTTCCAGGTAAACATGTACTCCATTTTGATATATTAAAGTTGTTTTTATTTACAAAATTTACGAATCATATAATCCTTTCTCATTTGACATTTTTTTTTTATATATATATGTTTATGTATAGTTATAAATTAGATATTTTAGAGATTTCATATTATTGTTATAACAATGTCTATGTGGTAAGAACATTTCCTAGTGGGAGTCTTTGAACATGTATTCAACAATGTGTTGTTATTTTTTATTGTTATCTACCTCATTTACTTGACATATTTTCCATCCAATCTTAATTGTTATCTACCTCATTTACTTGACATATTTTCCATCCAATCTTAATTGTTTAATCAAAATGAATCTGCATCCCTATGTCTTTTGCTCCCGGTTGGGACTCATTAGATTTATTGAAAATTCAATCCACAATTCCATTTACTTTTACAATAAGCTTTGTATTTTTCATGATGTATATGTTCTTGGTATAATTAAGATTAAAATCCATCTCTAAAGTTCCTACTGGTTTCACCGTTATATATGTAACTGTAACAACCCCAAATGTTAAGAGGACATCGAGGCCTGCAACCTCAAATGTAGAAAGTAAGACAACAGGAGGAGCAGATATGAACATGTGCCCCACCACACCACCAATGGAGTCCACCACTGTGGTATGTATACATATGGTAAAAGTAATACAATATTTTGAAACCTCCAATGCTTTGCTCTGCAATTAATGAGTTTTGTTGGATATCATACTTTGATAGATAGCTCAACATTGACATACACTCTACATTGAATGACAACGAATTGTCTCATTTGTAATCATACATCGTTCAATTATTTTGCTTTTAAACAAACCTTATGTTCTTAAAAAAATAAGAAAAAGTAGTTGATCCGAAATATATTTAATTTATATAACAAAAACAAATTTACATAATACATGATTATAATTGTTCGTCCTTGATTGAGGTACATGACGATTGTACCTCATCTACGGATTGCACACTTTTGGTTTCTGACATCTCGTCCTCCTCTACCCCCACTTCATGATTCCATGGAGGCTGGTCTAAAAAGTTGTCTGCCATTTCAGTTCTGTAAATTAAAAATAATAATAATATATTTGTTTTATTCTAGGAAGCAGAATCAAGCAGTATTGGATGGGTGGTTGGGTTTGTGGTTTCTTGCATTAGTAAGTTGTTAATTTGCTGTTATTTCTTCTGCTATCATTCATGTCATTGTAATCATGGTAATACATGCAAGTTTGATCAACATGTTTAAAAAGAAATGTGCTCACCAGTTAATACAAATATTTACAAATTAATTATGGACATATCACTAAGATGATGATTAAAAATGTTCTTTCGCTGTTCTTAATACTCTGGCAAGTGTACATGTATACCGTAAATGATTGATTGCAGTGTATTTTTAAGGTAGATTTTTGAAATACTTATTTTATTATTTAGGACAGTGGTATTTATAACTTGGGAAGTTGTCAAGTTATTGATGAAGAGGCGCAGGAGGCAGTACATGAGGAGAAATGTAAGGCAGCGTGCCTTTTCGGAGAGAATGAGGGAAAGTGGGGGGATTGAAGAAATTGAGCTAACTATACCATAGTGATCTAATTAAATGTGTTCTATTTTCATTAAAGCAATCATAATTAGAAACCTCACCTATGGTTATTAAATTATTACCTCTCTAATATAAGTTAATTAATTATTGTAGATTGGATGCATGCAATATTTGTACTGATTATAACAGGAGTGGGGCTTATTTTTCAATTCTATCGAGGACTTCGACAGATGTATGATGATATGCAAAACCCCACTCCTGTTATAAATGGACCACCTGCACCACTCCTACCTGTTATCATTGGACCACTGGGACCACTCCCACCCGTAATAAATGGACCACCCGCAGCACTCCCACCTATTATAAATGGACCACCTGCAGCACTCCCTCAAGCACCATTGAGGCGTTCGAATAGATTGAAGAATAAGCCGGATTATTATCATAATATGTAAAAATAATAACTTACCTCTTTTTCAAATTTTGGTGCACATCTGAAGGATGCAAGTATTTTGCGTCCTTTCCGCCAAAACTTTCACCCCCTTCAACACCGTATTGTCTCCATAGTACAGGAGGTCCTCTGATTTGCTTATGGTACCATGTAAAATGGCGTGGTTGATTCCAAGCACCATTTTACTGTAATTGGTGTTATCAGTAAGGTTGGATACTAACGCCATCTGTCTCCTACTGTCCAAATCCACGGTGCAGAAGAGGCAGGGGATCTGTCTACAATCTGCCAATCTGAGATTGGGCACCTTCTCTAATTCGTTTGAGACTATAGTGAAGAGATCCATTGTAAAGAAGTAAAGTTTTTTTCTGTTTATAAGCAAAAATATGATCTGTATATGGGAGGGGGTAGGGTATTTATACTAAAATTATTCTCAGTGAACATTCATCGAATAATTTTAAGAACTGGTAAAAATTGATTTATTCTAGAACTTTTTTTTTGAAAATGGTATAAAATTCCATATTTTGTCTATATATTTGGTAGTGATACACAGATGATTTTTTTTCTTCCAAAAAATACTTGTATTAATTTTGATTGCCTTAATGAAAATTGAACACATTTACTGAACTATTTCATGTATATATTTTGTTGATGCTTGTAAACATTTAAATAATAGACTTTTCATTGTCAAATAATGTGATTTTATAAATCTGTCAAGTCTTTCTTTTTTTTTATTTTCAAAAATCATGGTGCTTTTCATTGTCCTTTTTATTTTATTTACAAAGATCATGGTGCTTTTCATTGTCCTTTTTATTTTATTTTCAAAAATCATGGTGCTTTTCATTCTTCTTTTTATTTTATTTACAAAAATCATGGTGCTTTTCATTAACCAATGTGACGCATTTTTAAATTTTCCAGGTAAACATGTACTCCATTTTGATATATTAAAGTTGTTTTTATTTACCAAATTTACGAATCATATAATCCTTTCTCATTTGACATTTTTTTTTATATATATATGTTTATGTATAGTTATAAATTAGATATTTTAGAGATTTCATATTATTGTTATAACAATGTCTATGTGGTAAGAACATTTCCTAGTGGGAGTCTTTGAACATGTATTCAACAATGTGTTGTTATTTTTTATTGTTATCTACCTCATTTACTTGACATATTTTCCATCCAATCTTAATTGTTATCTACCTCATTTACTTGACATATTTTCCATCCAATCTTAATTGTTTAATCAAAATGAATCTGCATCCCTATGTCTTTTGCTCCCGGTTGGGACTCATTAGATTTATTGAAAATTCAATCCACAATTCCATTTACTTTTACAATAAGCTTTGTATTTTTCATGATGTATATGTTCTTGATTAAAATAAGTTTGTTTTTTTAAATATAACCTCCATCATTATTTCTCATATCTCATTGTTTTATTATTTTTTTTTAAATTTTCAATTAAATCATCATTTCGATTTTTATGTATTTTCTAGCCAATGTTAGTAATAAAATCGGTGTTCAGATAAGTTGTATATGTTTTACTCATTTTAAAATTTAACTTAAATCAACATTCCAATCTTGGTTGTAGTTTCTAGTCAATGTTAAAAAAAAAATCAGAATGGTATACTAGTAGATGTTTTTTTATATATTTCTACAATAAATCTTATTAGTGATTGTGTTGGTGATATATGTATATTCAGCAGTTAGCTGATTTGTTACTTTTGTGCAAAATTGTTTTTAGTCGAGGCTGTTGTTGGTGGACTTTTTTTTTATGAGAAATGTAATGTCAATTTTCTTGATTGATATATGTATTAATTTTTTTTAACTCAGTATTATAATTTTGATAACAACATCTGTTTCCCCCCTATACTGGTGAATTTTGTGAGTTTATTCCTATCATTTAAAATGAAGTTATATACCTTTAAACAACACACATTTTGTTTAGATTGGTTTTTTTTTTTGTCCTTTGTTTTACAAATTTTTACTTAAATCCTCATTCCAATCTTGGTTGCAGTTTCTATTCAATGTTTTTTAAATCAGTATTGTTTGGATGAGTTTTATTTTTACAATAAATCTTTTCTAATGGTTGTGTTGGTGATATATATATATATATATATATATATATATATATATTCAGCAGTTAGCTGATTTGTTACTTTTGTATAAAATTGTTTTTGATTAATGCTGTTGTTGTTTCATATTTTTATGAGAAATGTAATGTCAATTTTCTCCATTGATATGTATATGCAAGTTTTAGCACTTTTTATAGCATTTTGAATAAAAAAAAAGTTTGTTCTTATTATCAGTGAGTTGTTTCCACCATATGTTATACATGGTTAACACAATATTTCTAAATTCTCAGTAATTTAAAATGTCTCAGTGAACATTATTTTGGAATATGATTTCAACTCACCACTTAACTTTGATTGTATTAGATAACTTTCACACATTTTTACAATGAATATTTTCTACTGATGATGTTGAAAAAATTGTTTGTATGTATATATATATAACAGTTAGCTGATTTGATATTATGATATTAAAATTGTTATTTGAAAAGAGTCTTTTTTTTTGTGTGTCTTAAAAATCTGGAAATAAATTGTTTAAAAGTTTGTTTCTGTTAAAACATCATGAGAAAACTTTTCACACATTGGTTTTGTTATATTGAATGGATGAATTGTAACCTTTGACCGGTCATTTAAAATCAGGTGAGGTTTGCTGGATTAACAATTTAAAACCCAGTGATTATTCACTTAACTAATAAAATCACAAGCAATCCATTTGTATAAATGGATAATAAGCAAACAACTTGACATACAATGCTTATTTAACACAGCTTTATTGATGAAAATAAAATCACAAATATGATGGATTGTTTTAAATCAGTGCTTTAGTGATAGACTTGTCAATGTGTGGTATTAGTCTCTTTAGATACTGCCACTGTCTTGTATTGAAATAAAGTCCTTTGATTGTTGGGTGTCCACTAATAAATTGTCTAAAATCAATCCTTACTTCTCTCTGATATCGACACACAGTAGCCTTATAGTCCTGTGGGAGGTCAAATTGTTGAAAAAAGTCACATATGGATGAATTGTATTGTCTTAGAGAATCTACTGGGTGGTGTGTTAATCTAATACAATCTGTAGCATTGTGCGACTGTATGATTTACAAACATGTAGATTGTTAGTAACGGCTAGTGTTGCACTCGTCACTGAAAGGAGGACAATTACCCCCATCACTTTCACCATGTCTAAGTGAAAGTCATAATTTGTGTACAGAGAACTTAAACTAGACCTCAATCTCGAAGTTCTAAATGTGATGCCTGCAACGCTATGATCTCTTGTTGAATTCATATTTTCATTAGAGTCTACAGTTGGAATCATGTCTATAAACTTTGCATTCGAACAAGCCATATGCTCAGCTTGAGAGTTGTTGCAAATATAATAAAAAGAAAATCAGTTATCATACTTTTGTATTTCTACCTTCTATTATCATTGCATTCGAAGCTAGCAACATTCCTCGCGAGCACATTCCATGTGGCCACATTCCATACATTTTTGCTAATCCTTGCTAATTCTGTGCTGGTATGCCTATTACAGTACTACTGACTTATTAATGTTCCCATGTAAAATGGTGTGATGTCCAAATCGATGGTACAGTAAAGACGTGGAAACTGCCTGTAGTCTACCCATCTCAGATTGGGCACCTTTTCTAATTCATTAGCGATTTTCATAGAAAGATCCATTTTAATTTTAATTTAAAGAAGTATAGTTTTATCTGTTAATATAAGCAAAAATGTGATCTGTATATGGGAGAGGTAGGGCATTTATACTAAAATCATGCTCGGTGAACATTCATCGAATATTTGTTAGAACTGTAGGGACGTTAAATCCGAAAATTTCATTAGTTCATCATTTATTATACCCCCGCTTTAAAAAAGGGGGGGGTATACTGTTTTACCTCTGTCTGTCCGTCCATCAGTCCGTCCGTCCGTCCGTCCGTCAGTCAGTCACATTTTTCTCAGGAACAACACATCCACCCTTTCTGTAATTTGGTATCAACATTTATATATGACAGCCATACCGTGTGATGCGTTTTCAGATTCATCACTTGACAACTTCCTGTTTACCGAACACTTGTCTGATTTTACACATGATAGCCAAGTTGAAAATTTTCGTCACATTTTTCTCAGGAACTACAATACAAGGATTTATGAAATTTGGTTTCAGGATTTATATAAGTCAGCTATACCGTGTGATGCGTTTTCAGATTCATCACTCGACAACTTCCTGTTTACCGAACACTTGTATGATTTTACACATGATAACCAAGTTAAAAATTTTCGTCACATTTTTCTCAGGAACTACAATACAAGGATTTCTGAAATTTGGTTTCAGGATTTTTATAAGTCAGCTATACCGTGTGATGCGTTTTCAGATTCATCACTCGACAACTTCCTGTTTACCGAACACTTGCATATTTTTACACTATTAATATTATCCACTTGCGGCGGGGGTATCATCAGTGAGCAATAGCTCGCAGTTTCACTTGTTTGAAATTTAAATAAAGAAAATCAAGATTTTCTTTTTATTGTTTTCCTGCTTCTTTAAATACTCCTCTCTCCTTCTAGATTTTGCTTTAAAAAAATTAATCTATATGCGACGTCCACTTCCATAGGTTCCTAAAAACAAATATACAATTGTCATTTAAGGGAAACTTCGCAAAAAATCAAAAACTGATGGTTTTACATTTTGTTTTCTATAGTCAATTGAATTAACTCTTCGTAGGTATCGAAATTGTTGTTAGGTATGGAAGGATACCTTCGTGCCATTGTATTGACCTGAAGGGACACAGAAAGACAAATGTATATACCTTTTAAATGTTACGGTCTGTGGTTAATAACAAATAATACATATTTTGTTACGGTATCCCTTTTTTGTTATAGTACATTTTGTTTTGGATAATAGATATGTGTATTTAAGGAATGATTAATATTTTTTCTGTCTATGAAAAAATAACATAAAAAATTTGGTGCTTACTGAATAACGATAGACAGAAAAAAATATTAGTCATTTCTTATAATTTAATTCTAAATTCCATTTTCAACCGTACAAAACCATGAAAATACGTTGATGACGTCACGGTCACATGACTAAATTATGTCTATGGGCTCATAACAAAATAACGCCAGCCAATCAGAAGACGCGTTACATCCAAAATTAAATTATTGTCATATAATACGGATACTATGTTGGAAACATTTTGTGAGAGACTTTTGGAGAATTTTCGAGTCTGAAGAAAAAAAACAATTTTTATTTATCTGTTATAGTAAAGGAGATTGATTGATTGTTGGTTGCTTTACGCCGCATTAGCACAAAAAGGCTATATCGCGGCGAGAGCTAATTCGAATATTTTTACAATTTAAAGCATATTTTTAAAATAAGACAAAAAGTCCTTCAATATACTAAAATTCTAGACTAAAGCCAATTGATTATTGATTAGTAAAGGAGATATATGACAAAATACTAGTAGGTTCTCCTACCCAGTTGTTTTGCTAGCCATTGTGGTCGTTCTTTCTATTTCGAAAATCTCGTAATTTGGGTGTATGTATGATTGAACTAGAGGCTCTAAAGAGCCTGTGTCGCTCACCTTGGTCTATGTGAATATTAAACAAAGGAAGAAGATGCATTCATGACAAAATTGTGTTTTGGTGATGATGATGTGTTTGTACATCTTACTTTACTGAACATTCTTGCTGCTTACAATTATCTCTATCTAAATGAACTTGGCCCAGTAGTTTCAGTAAAAAATGTTAGTAACAATTTACAAATTTTATGAAAATTGTTATAAATTGACTATAAAGGACAATAACTCCTTAGGGGGTCAATTGACCATTTTGGTCATGTTGACTTATTTTTAGGTCTTATTTACATTATTGCTGTTTACAGTTTATCTCTATCTAAAATAATATTCAAGATAATAACAGAAAACGGCAAAATTTCCTTAAAATTACCAATTCAGAGGCAGCAACCCAACAACAGATTGTCCGATGCATTTGAAAATTTCATGGCAGATAGATCTTGACCTGATAAACAATTTTACATCACGTCAGATTTGCTCTAAATGCTTTGGTTTTTGAGTTATAAGTCAAAAACTGCATTTTACCCCTATGGTCTATTTTTAGCCATGGCGGCCATCTTGGTTTGTTGGACGGGTCACCGGACACATTTTTTAAACAAGATACCCCAAAGATGATTGTGGCCAAGTTTGAATTAATTTGGACCAGTAGTTTCAGAGGAGAAGATTTTTGTAAAAGATTACTAAGATTAACGAAAAATTGTTAAAAATTGACTATAAAGGACAATTACTCCTAAAGGGGTCACCTGACCATTTCGGTCAAGTTGTCTTATTTGTAAATCTTATTTGGCATCAAACTAAATGGTCTTTACTATATTCAAAAAACAATGCCCATGGGATGTTCTATTAGCTGTGCTACATTTGAAAAATGTTCAACCTTTTTACACTGGTCAATTAAAAATAAAACGCGTTCTGAAAATTTGGATCATTATCTTCATGATTTTATATTTGTTGGAGAAGCTCATAAAAATGACTGTTTCTTTCTTATGACTGCATTTTCAAATGTTTGTTCAAGTTTGGAAGTTCCTATAGCAAATGAAAACACAGAAGGTCCTTGCACAAAACTGGAATATTTAGGTTTGTTAATTGATTCAGATGAGATGTTGGTTAGAATACCAGATGATAAAATTGAAAAACTTAAAGATCAGATAAATTGGGTATTGGAAAAAAGAAAAGTTACTCTGAAAGAAATGCAGTCTTTAACAGGTTCGTTGGCTTTTTGTGCAAGGGCTCTTCCCTCCGGTAGGGCATTTTGAGGCGTCTGTATGGCTATTTTAAAAATGTTTAAAAACCTCATCATTTTATAAGATTGACCAAAGGAATTCGAGATGATTTGCAAATGTGGCAATATTTTCTTAAAGAATTTAATGGCTATACATATATCCAAAATTTAGACTGGGTTTCAAAAGCTGATTTACATTTGTATACTGACAGTGCAGGTGGTCATTCACTGGGTTGTGCAGCTTATTTAAATGGGTCATGGGCAATTTTACAATGGCCATATAATTGGGGCAAAGTTTTATTAAGTGACATTACTTATTTGGAAATTATACCTATTGCTTTGGTCATCTATTTATGGAAAGAAAGGTTTACGAATAAGAAGATAATTTTTCATTGTGATAATATGGCTGTTGTTACAATTTTGAATTCAAAATCTTCAAAAAATGACAGGGTTATGTATTTGTTAAGAAAAATAGTTTTGTGGACATTATTATTCAATTTTCAATTTAAAGCGTTGCATATTTTTTCAAAAGACAATTTAATTGCTGATGCTTTATCTCGTGGACAGATGAAGAAGTTCAGAGAAGTAACGAGCAATGCTGACCCGACGCCACTAACTATTCCACAAGAATTCTTAGATCTTTTGATGTAGAAGCTTCAAAATTGTTGAATTTTTAAATTTCTCAAAGTACCAGAAATGTTTATGAAAATGCATTGCATTCGTTCAATATGTTCAGGATGGAATATTCTATTCCCCTTAGTTGGCCACCAAGTAACAGACAAATTATTCGTTATATTGGTTGTTTGTCCCTAAATCATTATGCATCATCTACAATTAGATCATATATATCTGGAATAAGTTACAAATTAAAAATTCAAGGGAATGAAGATTTAACCAAATCTTTTATCATTCAGAAACTTTTGGGTGGTTGTAATAGACTTTACAAGTCTAAAGATCTTCGGGAACCTTTGACTACTGATATTTTGATTAGATTAAATGTGGCTTTGAGGCACGTGTGCTCTTCTAGACATGAAACAATATTGTTTCAAACAGCATTTAACTTAGCTTTTTGCTGCATTTTTACGTGTGAGTGAATTTGCCATTACAACGAATGTTATGCAAGAGCATGTTTTACATAGGCGAGATGTAAATATTGACCATGTAAAAAATCAGCCGTTGCGATAAAATTTTCAAAAACTGATCAAAAAGGGAGATCCACTACTTCAGTTGTGGAAAAAAATCAATCAAATGAGATTTGTCCTCTACAAAGTTTGAAAGCCTTTTTGCAAATTAGACCTGGAAATGATGGTTCTCTTTTTTGCCATATAAATGGGAAATCATTGACAAGATTTCAGTTTCAGACTGTTTTAAATAAAGGACTTAAGTTTTTGAGTTTAAACACATCCAGATTTAATACGCATTCGTTTAGAATAGGAGCAGCGACGTCAGCCTTTATGTCTGGTAAAACTGAAAATCAGATTAAAACCATGGGTCGCTGGATGTCGTCATCATTCCAGCGCTACATTAGAATTCGTAATATTTAATTTTGCTTTCAGCAAAGAATGACATTTGGATCATTGGTTCATCTTTGGTAAAAAGGCATCTATACACACTCAAACTAGAACAACTGGTATTGATCTGGGTCTGGAAAAACTTGGTTACAGTATTGTGTGGATAGGTCATGCAGGAATTTTATGGCATATGGTTCCTTCAATTATAACTGCATTGTTGAATTGGAGATCGCAACCTTCAATAATTCTTATTCATTGCGGTGGTAATGATTTATGTAACATTCAAAATGGTAAACTTTTATACAATATTAAGACACTTTACGTCAGTTAATGTCATCGTTACCAAACACAACTGTTATTTGGTCATACATTTTGCCAAGGCGAATTTGGATGAATGCCATGAATAAAAGGCAATAGAACGGACTAGGGGGGTTCGATCTTACCTACACAAAGTTGGGGGCAAGGCTATTAAACATACTGATTTTGATGATCCAACTCTTTTCGCTGATGATGGCGTACATCTGTCATATATTGGCAATGACATTTTTATTAATGCTATTCAGTCAGCATTAGAGTTGTTCATTAAGTATCCAAACAGATTTTTATATTCAGATGAACTTTAAACTGTTTTAAGTTGTAAGCCATCGTGCATGGACTCGTGAAGTTGTATGTCAGTTGAATAATTTATTCAGTTGTTAAACGCTTGCATCAAGTTGAAAGCTCTGTTGAATATACAACAGTTTTGTTGTTAGTTGTAAATACATAGTTGAATAATTTTTTGTTATTGTGCACGTTGTTTATACTGTTGTATAGTAAAGTTGATTACTTCGTTGAACTGTTTTATAGTATAGTTGATATACTTCGTTGAACTGTTGTTTAGTATAGTTGATATACTTCGTTGAACTGTTGTATAGTATAGTTGATGTACTTCGTTGAACTGTTGTAAAGTATAGTTGATATACTTCGTTTGAACTAATGTTTAATTGTTAAACTCCGTTAAATTGATATGTTTGTTCAAAACCTAAGTTTTTTCATTTGTTTTGTGTGTTAAAGTTAATTTTTTGTCATGGATTGATAAATTTTGTTTGGCGATGCTTACAAACAAGTTTGCTAGCATTTGGCTGAATTCATTACAGTTGGCGTCTGGTACCCCAGTTGCCATTTGGAGAAAACATATGATGCTTGCCCTTCAATGTTTTTATCTTGGACATTAATGAGACATTGTCGATGAATGCAAATTCATAGGCCGGTTGATATATAGTTGAACTGTCCTAGTAAATCCATGACAAGAAATTGCCAAAAAATCAAACTTACTATTTGTTGTTTTTTATTATAATTATTATTTAGTTTGTCTTACAATTTATCTCATTTGTATAACGAAGGTAATCTGGAGTCATTGGAAATATTACGAGTGATTGCAATGGATTTGGGTTATCTTTTATCTGGTATATCGAATTCCTTTGAATATCTGTTGGTTTCTTTCGAATATTTAATAAATATGTTTGAAATAACTGTATTTAAGCCCACCTTCCGTCGATCATTCTCTGGGCCATTGTAATTGTAAAATCTACAGATATTGAGCGCAAGTATGAGGAGTTAGTAGACAGTAAGCTTCTTTTAAAGCCCTAGAGATTTCAAAGGGGTAGAACTGTCTATTGAAAGTTTTGGCCTATGGACATTAGTCTTCAGCTGATCACTGTTTACATGACGTTTCACTTTGTTAAATCTTCAACAATTTCTTGATGGACGGGATGTAGAATAATCCACTGTATTCTAGTGTTGGACGCACTCCATTTCAGCCTGCAACACAGTCTACACCGCAGCTGTAAATATAACAACAATCATAATATACTGAGCATAAAAATAAAAAAATAAATCTTTGTTCCAAACATTCAAGTCTTGAAGTGGATCCTGACTCAGGCCGTCTACATGCAGAGTGTACAGATGAATGTCGTGCCAACATTCCAATGGTCAAAAGTATTGGGGATAAATATACATGGGCCAAAGAGTGTATTCTTGATCTTAAGGCAGACAACATTGAGGTTGAGCACCTGGTGACTGATCCTGACAGCTCTGCATACAGGGCTGCACAAGACTTGTATGAAGAAGGCACAACGAGTACTCAGCCTGAACATTTCCTGGATACAAGGCATGTGTCTGAGAATATACGTAAGCGTACAAAGAATGATAAGAACCTATTACAGATCATGCCAGCAAGAACTCAAGTTAAGAGACAAAAACTACTGAATTGTTTTTCAGTGGATTTGACAGAAAGATGTAATGCAGAGCTGGCTCAGACAGGGAATGTTCACAGCGGAAACTTTCTTAAAATCAAATGTAAAATTTCACATGTCGTTGACGTAATCGTCAATTGTTATACAGGAAATCATTTGTTGAGTAAAAAACATTCACTTTTATGTAATGGATTACAGAAAGTATGGCTTCGAGGAAGGTCACTACTACCAAAAACATTCAAAATTGCACACTAACAGCAAAATATAGACTTTATAAGAAAAACAGTCAACCTGCGTCTTGGTTCAAATATTAGAGAAGATTAGACTTAATATGAACACTAATTTTGTAGAGGGATTTAACCGTAGCCTGAGGCGTTCTTCACCGTCGAATGTTACCTTTAAAAGAAATGTTACCGGTCGTGCTCATTCAGCAGCTCACAATGTCAATTTTGGTCCAGGAGAATCAGTTCTAGAACTGTGTACTGCTCTTCATTGTGAGGATTGGATTGATTGATTGATTGTTGGTTGCTTAACGTCCAGTGGCAAATATTTCATGCATATTCAGGACGAGAACATGTTCACAATAAATACAATAGGTAGGTTGTTGTAATAGAGGCCATCTAGGATGATGGTCGGGGAAATTTGGACTGCCACTGGAAAATGAGGGTATATTGGATAGGGACAGAAATTTTGCCTTGCAACAGGCAACCTACGGACCCCTCAAAGAGTTGTTGCAAGGGTTCTTAACTTGCAAAAAGCGTGGCACTCTCTTTACACGAGGCATCGGATTTAACGCCCCCTTCTGACGGACGTGACTGCGAACTTGATACATCCCGCACAGCCAAACGGACGCCCCACTTCAGCAAGCGTTTTACTGCCGGTCGGGAGAAGACCAAGTGACCATATTTCTATACCCCAGTCACCCTTGGGGTCGTGAGGATTGCAGGATCTGCATATAAGGCTCTAAAAGAAGTACAAAAGTTGACATTTTACAAAAACAACACAAAAAGACTATGCAATACAAGCAAGTTAGAAGTGATAAAAGGGCTAAACTTTACAAACTGTGTGAAAAACTAAGTGAAACAATAGAATATGAAAATATATGTTGCTAAAATGTGAACAAGGACTGAAATCTACGCCGAAGAAACAAAGCGACCATTCATACAGCAGAAATGACCGAAAGTCAGAAAATAAATATTTATTTATTAAATTACATATTAAACAATATGGCTTGTGACTTTTAGAGCAATGACCCTGATTTTTACAATGAAGGCGGTCTTAGTTTATAGCATGAGGTTCCATAACTATGTGTTCAGGATTGACACAGAGAGTTTGGTGACAAATATGGCTACATTCTACTTAATTGTTGTTCTTATCTATTTGTGGCATATCATATCTTAATCATGTATGCCAGTCTATGTGCAGTCTCCCTTTTTCCTCTCCCCCTGGCCGTTTCACAACCTGTATGCCATATCCACATTTCCCTTTTTTTGCTCCGACCCATTCAACACATCCCTTACGATTCCCCATAACTTCAGTTTTTTTTTTTAAATTGAGTCCAATATTGTCCCAAAAGGCATCCATTGTGACAGAGTATTGATCAAAATCACACGAGTGTTTTAAAATGTTTCAGTATAGGTTACAAGAGCGCAATTATTTGTAATGCATTTTCCATAGGACCCCAGTGGTATTCAAAAATTTATTTCTTGAATAATAAACAAACTAGAAAAAAATGGGTAGCAGTTCCCGAGACCATAGATGTCAGCCTTTTATTACAGCAAAACAAAAGTATATGGTCATGCGGCAAAAAGTGCCCTAAAATGCAGTTGTTATGGAAGCTTCCTAATTCCGCACTAAATTGGAAGGGCTAATTTTTAATGGATCCTCAGTTAAAAAAATTCTATCTTCTACACATTGTGAATTATTCATTTAATTTTCACCAATTTTCAAACCTAAATGGATAAGCTTTCAAATAAAAAAATAATTCCAACTTACATCATCCAATCAGGAGCTTCAAAGTTTTGTTTCTGAGTACCATCTTGGGGTAAAAAAAAAAGTTACCAGTTGAATGTAAACAAATAATTGCGCTCTTGTACCCATAACGTATAATGTAAGGCAGCTTACTCGTATAATGTATGGCAGCTTACTCTATCTTTCTAACTACGCAATTGAGAGTTATGTAAAACAATCCCACAATCACCTACAACTATAAAAAATATGGCTGCTTTAGTTGTGTTCCAAATTTGTTTTTTGTTTATGTTTGTGCTTGGTGGTGTTACGTGTCGTTTTGCAGTAGAGGATTGTGACAAGAAATATAATATTATTGATTTTGTGTTAGAAGAGTATAATTGCAAGTTTCGCGGAGATGGGCTTTATACATATGAGGGTGTAAAAGAGCGGAAGATCAAGAAAATAAAATTCGACAGATTGACAGAGAAATCTTTTCTCTTTGTTCACGGAGTTGTTGATTTTGTTCAAATTTTCGGAGGAGGGATCAGTTGTCAGTCAATGAGATGCACATATAAGGACACAGACATTTTGGATCAACGCACTGAAATGTGTAAGATTTTCACATAAATTTGCACTCATTTGTTGCAGTGTCACGAGTGTATGTCCTACCACCTCTAAAAAAAAATCAAATCTTTACCAATCTTCAATGACTCCACTTTTTTGGATTATAAAATTACCATCGATGCAAAAGTATAAAGTTCTTGTAACTTCTTTTGTTCAAAGACAGATCAATAGATCCTTTCATGTTATGAAAAATTCTAACCCGACAACATGATGTACATTTGTATATTGAAACTATCTCCAAGACTCTCCGATGAAGGCCATACTTTGACCTATAATTGTTTACTTTAAATATGTTATGACTTGAATAATAGTCGTATATATTCGAGCACACATGTTCAGCAAAAGTTTGGTTTCCCAACAAAGGGGGTATAGATACAGAGTTAGAAGTTGTCTCATTGGCATTCATATCACATCTTATTTATATCTATATTAATTTGAAATATTAAATATAACATTGTGTTACCAATAATAAAAAGTCTTCTTTATTGACAAGATCAAGACTTTTCTATATGATTACTAAAACAACCATGTTTTATTTATGTTCCATATCACAGCAAAGGCTTATCATAGCATTTTGTTTTCACTGAATTTTGAGGAATCACCACCACAACTGATAAACAACACACTTCGTTACCCACTTCAACTCCCTCCATCTGTAATTAGACGTACAACAACTTCTATACCTAAAACGGAAACCTCAAATGCAAAGAGTAGGACGACGACAGGAATGGATTCAAACATGTGCCCCACCACATCACCAATGGAGTCCCCCACTGTGGTATGTATGTTAAAATTTATACAATATTTTGAAACCTTCTTTCCTTTGCTTTGCTACTAATGGGTTTTGTTTGACCTATAAATAGCTAAACATCAACATACAATCTACATTGTATGACAAATAATTGTCTCATTTGTAATCATACATCATTCAATTATTTTGTTTTTAAACAAACCTGAACTTTTCTTAAAGAAATTTAAAATATATATATATATATTTAATTTATATAACAAAAACAAATGTCTAGTATATACATGATATATTTTTATATAATTTCAAAAATACAATTAAAGATGATTGCCACGTTTTTGTTTGTTGTCGTGTGTTGTTTGTTACCAATAACCCATCTGGGAAGTGTTACAAATACACCAGAATGTTATATGAGTGAAGATATAATGGATTGTCGAGGTGACGGTGTTGCGTACTTAAGTGGAGAGATAGAGCCTTCTATCAACAGTGTTGATGAATTAAAAGCGAACAGATTCAAAATATCCATGTTGAAACTACTTGTGTCTTTGAATTTACACTGTCCAATAACGAATTATTTGATACAGTGGAAGGGAAGATTTAAGTGATGAATGGGGAAGACTGCCTATCGTATTAGTATTTTATGTTTGACTTAATTTTAGTAGTAACAATTTGTTACAATATGTGATCATCTAAGGAAAAATAACCACTTGATATAAATTTGATTCGTATTATTGTTAAAAATAATTATATAATCACATTAAGGGAGATTTCACTTGCCTCTTCAAGCTCTTGCACTTATGCTATGTAGCATGGGTGACTGGGGAATAGAAATATGGTCACTTGGTCTTCTTCCGACAGTAATACGCTTGCCAAAGTAAGGCGTCCGTTTGTCTATGTGGTATGTATCAAATTTGAAGCCACATCCGGTCAGAATCGGGACGTTAAATCTGATGCCTCGTGTAAAGAGAGTGCCACGCTCTTTGCACGTTTATAACGCTTGCAATTACTCTTTGAGGGGTCCGTAGGTGGTCTGTTGCAAGACAACATTTCTGTCCCTATCCAATACCCTCATTTTTCTGTGATAGTCCAAATTTACCCTATCACCATCACGGATTTTATGGATTAAAATTCACATTGGTCATGTTTATTATTTTAGTAGAGAAAATGCAGAGAGATTGGTGGATATCTAGTGAAGATTGATGATTTGTCAGAAAATAGTATTTTTGGTTGCTTTGCTTTCACATTTCACAAAGTGAAGTGATGCCGTTTCTTTAATGGGAATAATGCTAAAAAAGAATTCGATTTAATATAAATATATATATATATAAAGTTTATTATTTAACTTTTGATTATTTTTAGGACTACTATACACAATGACTTCTCAAGGAAAAGAATGTCATCAAGTCGATAATTTCCATATTCATTTAAAAACAACCAACAAGAAAGTGGCTCTTTTTAAAAAAAAATACAGGACGTAATTACGTAGAATCGTGTTAAAATAGATTTATTGGAATAGTTTAAGTTACCAGTTATTTGGCCAAATGAACTTCAACATACTAGAATAGGGAATATTACAAAAGTTGTAATTGAACAACGGAGTTCTGTTAATTCTAACAACACTTACATATCTTGACTTACATCTAGAAATTGACAATGATGGTCGGTTGAAAACAAAACTTTACGACACAAGAGATGATTTCAGCTTTCCAATTGTGAACTTTACATTTCTTAGTAGCAACATTCCAGCAGCACCTGCATACGGTGAGAGCAGGATCTGCTTACCCTTCCGGAGCACCTGAGATCACCCCTAGTTTATGGTGGGGTTCGTGTTGTTTATTCTTTAGTTTTCTATGTTGTGTCATGTGTACTATTGTTTTACTGTTTGTCTTTTTCATTTTTAGCCATGGCGTTGTCAGTTTGTTTTAGATTTATGAGATTGGCTGTCCCTTTGGTATCTTTCGTCCCTCTTTCCTTTACATGGGGTTCTAATACTCTGCCATCTGCTGTGTTTTCTGGAAATTTACAAGATACGCGAAGAAATAGGTTCCAAGTGCACACAGCAACTACTTTGAATGATTCACTCATGTTCCTGTACAGATAAGAATATCCCGGGACAATTGTCAGTTTGATCACTGGCTTTGGTCAGTAAGCACCGTTATCTTTAGATAAACTTGGTATATATCTTATTCTAATGCAATTTGGATGTAACGATTTTTTTCATTGGCTAAAAATTGCCGTCAAATTTACAGTTGACCAGGCGTAACTAAGGAGGGACCCGCCATTTTGAATTGATTGAATCAACAAATGTTCGTTTACTTCTATATAATTGAAAATAAAACAACACCTACCTCGAATTCGCCGTTTTAATGTAATTTTATCCGAGTTTGAAGTGTACAGGTAACGTAATAACCTCCAGTTTGAAAGTTTTCATTTGTCTGACGTCACGTTAAGCCATGACGTCTTTGTGCCAAAATCATTCATGAAGTTTCGCGGATTTTTTTCTTTTTGTCAAATTGAGACATTTTGTCAAATTTTATCGTATTTTTTCTTTTTGTAATGCATTAGAATCGGAACAACAGTACTGTAGTTGAAGAGTTGCCACCGTCAATTTTGATTTGACGGTCGCAAATCTCCGTTTTAGTGTCTCCGCTACGCGTCGCCAGTAAAACTGCATTTGCGACCGTCAAATCTACAATGACGGTGGCAACTCTTCAACTACAGTACTGTTATTCCTTAATTATGCTGTTGGACGAATAACTTTCAGAGTTTAGTGTTGAAATGTATTGAGAACTCATAATGAAGTTTAATAATGATATTTATAACGATGAAACAAATAGTTTTAAAGAGAAGGAAGATTTCAGGCCATTAAGTGCTGTAACATATAAGAACCGTTTGGAAAAGTTTGTCCGTTTCCACTGTTAAAGTGGAAAAGATGTTAAACAAGGAGCTTGAATCTAGTGATTTAATAAGACTTCGTCATATTGGCAAATAGAGTAGGAGGCAAGAAAAAACGAGAAAAGCAGGGAGTGATGATTGCTCACGATAGAGACAATATTTGTTAAATCGGTTAATGTCAAAAACCCGTTTCATCCTTCACATGTAGATTCTACACAATTAAAAATATTACCCTCCCTTCAATATTAAGAATCATTATTTAACTTTCAAATAAAGAGGAAATAATATTCATTTAACATTTATTTTTACTCTTCTTTCGACTGTGGCAGTATCATCAGTCGCTTTTTTTAATTTTATTATAATGTTATTAAGACAATTAAATTAAAAGTATGCTTTTTTCATTACTGGCTTACAATTTAACGCTATTTTAAATTTCAAGTTTGATAATTATCATCCAAAATTAAGACTTATTGTAAACATTTATTACACAGTTATTAAGACAATTCTTTTAAAATGATTTTTTTTAATTTAATTACTGGCTTTCAATTTAACTCCTTTATAAACTTTAAACTTAACTTCGATAATAAGCATCCGAAGTTAAGACTCATTGTAAATTATTGAATCTTTTAAAAACTGTACAAGTGTTGAGAAGACGCAATAGAAGGAGTAATCAATCGGATAGGTTGACATATTATCAGCTTACTTCTTCCTTCGTTTCAACGAATAGCCCTTATAGCACAAAAAACTGTATTTTCCATATAGTCGGTGGCAAATATAGCATGCATATTCAGGACGAGAACAAACTAACAATGATACATTAGGTAGCTTCTGTAATAGAGGCGTCCGGGAATAACGTCGGAAAAATTAAGACTGCCATTTCAAATGAGTGTATAATGGAGAGGGACATTATTTTGGCCTAGCAACAGGTCAACTACATATCCACCTAAGAGCTGTTGCAAGTGTTCGTAACGTGCAAAGAGCGTATCACTCTCTTTACAAGATGCATCGAGTTTTACGTACCCATTCTGACTGGATGTGGAGGCATATTTGTACATCCCGCACGGACGATCCACAATTGTGACCTTACTTCTATCCCTAGTTATCCTTGGGGACCCCCCTCTTTTGAATTATCAACATAATTTCTTCAAAATCATTTTATAATTTTTTTTATAGATACTGAGAAAATCAAACTAAAAGTTACTTGAAAATTCATTTCAAAGAGGAGCGTATTGGGTCACTTTTCTAGCGGCGTCATATAAATGCTGGAAAATTCGTGCGAGGAATGATGATTGTACCCAATCGGAAAGGACGACTATGTAAATAGCGGACCTAGAAAATTAGATACCAAAAAGGGATGTTTAAAACTAAAAAAAAATTTCCCAAGTCGGAGTTATATTGACAACAAAGAGTGACTTCTTACAATTTGTGAGAAGAGAGGACTTTATTTGAAATCGGCTTGCATCAGTTCAGATAATATAATATACTAATGCAGATCGTTCGATGGGTCATCATTAATATTACTACCATTTACGATTAACTCTTTAAGGGATTTAAAGTAGTGTTATAATAGCGGTTTGGATTATGGTAATCTGATGGAAAGTCACAAATACGATTGGACTAAAAGTCACAGGACAAACAGTTCTATTTAATTTGTATGCAAGTATTTGAGCACAAGTTCTTATAAAAAAAAAAGTAAAATCACAAAAATACTGAACATAGAGGAAGATCAATTGGGAAAGTTCATAATAACATGGCAAAATCAAATAACAAAACGCATCAAAAACAAATGGACAAGAACTATCATATTCCTGACTTGGTACAGGCATTTTCAAATGTAGAAAATGGTGGATTAAACCTGGTTCTATAGCGCTAACCCTCTCACTTTAATGACAGTCTCATCATGTCCGATATTTTTACATTGATGCGTTAAATAAACAGACACAATAAATAAAATAGTCAAAATATGGGTACATCAGTCATCATCGTTTAACAATTTTAAAAGGAACAATTTAACAGAACACAAAAACATCTACTATCTACGAATTTCTTTTAACTTCATGAACGGTTAACATGCGATACATAAACATTACAAATGGATAACATGCGGACACTTTCATTTTGTATTACACATTGAGTGTTTGTTCAAAAATCTTTTATCGTGTTTATTTTTATTAAATAAAGTATTAATACAGAGGGAACTTGAACATAGCATTTGCTTACTTAATTAATTACCGTCTCCGGGAAGTTCCTTTTATCCAATCATGATTGGAAATCATAATTTGTGCAGCCCTAATCTTTTACTTATTGGTACGGTTGGTATCTGGGATGCTAGCCAATCATTGTTCTTGATTTATTTAAATTATCCAATCAGATTGTTAATTACAGTCTTTGTTTTATCGCAGTCGCGCTTGGTCACTTTAGAATTTGCACAAAGCGTGTGCAGGCTGCTTTTCATATTCCAGTTACAATTCAATTTTGTTCATCACTGGAATTATTTTAACTTTTAAAGCTGAACGTTTTTTAAACATGTTTGTTTAACATATGACGTCTGAACGTGCATATGTTCGTGCGGAACAACAAATTAGAAACATTCTTAATATTCCGAAATGGTATATTTTCTCTAATGCTGAAAATCGATATGTGGCCAGAGAACTTAAGAACTGTAGAGGAAATTTAACGAGCTTTTATTGGACATTACGAATGGATTGTGCAGCGCAATGCAACGAGTGTCTATTTTGTGGAGAAATTCTCAAATTGTGTGATATTCACAACAGATATTCCAGACACGCGTAAAGGATTTGATATAGCCATTGGATTTACATTTTGAACACTTGCATCGGTAATAAAATTAAACAATGTTTGAATTAGAAAACGAGGAGATCGGAAACCCGATGGATGAGCTATCTGAAATTGACCGGGTCAAAAAGTGGGCGGCCAACAAAAAAGTAAATGAACATTCGGAGGCGGAGTTAATCAGGCTAGGATACGACTCCAAAGAAGCGGTTTCTTGCCTCCTGTCTGAAGATTTGACAAAGTCGAAGATCCCCATCGGACGACAATATCCTAGAAGCGCTTTCTTGCCTCCGGTCTGAAGATTTGACAAAGTCGAAGATCCCCATCGGACAATGACGGCTACTGCTGGGTGCAGTAAGATCTACGTTTCCAGCGGAGAGAGAATCCAACATACCGGCGAATGAACATCTTCCGCTAACTTCACCTGCAGCTCAACTCAACGCATGCGCAACAGAGACGACAGAGGGCGGTGCAGTTCAATTCGGAAGTGGAGATATATACGTGCAAGCTATAACGAAACAGCTTCAACAGCAACAATCGTTACCGTTAGGCGATAGTCTAAACAAACACAAAGGACAATCAACAGTGCATCCTGAAATTATTCAAGAATTTGACTGTTTTTCTTACATTATTTAGTGGAAAGACCCACAATTATTTTTCAGATCTTCCTTTAATGATGTAACTATAAATTTTTATGACATTACTGATTTCGTAAATGTACATATGTCAGGTACTTCAGAGGAAAAACTTATTTATGATTATTGCTTAAAACTTTACACACTTCTTTGTTATATTAATCTAAATATCTGTATACTTTTTGGTTTTGATTGAATATTTTATTTTAGAGATATTTTTTTTAAGAAAAAAAAAGAGGGGATGGTGGTTCATATGTCCCTCCGTATCTCAAAAACAATAAATGGTTATTGCTTATAACTTTCTCGGAAACTATTTATGATTATTGCATACAACTTTCAGAAGACGACGGGCGTATCATGCGCTCATGGCGCAGCTGTTTATTGTATTCTTGTCTTCAAGTTTGCTAAAGTGTTTCCACTATATATGCCTTTTTTTCTGCTTCTCTGATACATATTTGTTTACAATGTGAATAAGATTATAACACTATTTTGACTGCTGTACCCCTATTTCTGACATTTTAACCTATTATGTTTGTTTGTTTTGTTCACACATCGTTGTGAATATAATGGAATTTGATGCGACTGTCATGAAAGTGAGAAGTTTAGCTAGACATTAAACAAGGTTCAATCCAACATTTTCTACCAAGTCAGGAGTATTGCTATCCATTCGTTTGATGTGTTTGAACTTTTGATTTTTCCATTTGATTAGGGACCTTCCATTTCTTCTGAGTTCAGAATACTTTTGAAGTTGAGGAACATATTCATAAGCTTTGAAAAACGAAAATTGATCACTTCTAAATCAAGTATCATGAAGACATTTATAACAGTACCAAGTTTAACACATTGCTTTCTTAACCATGACTTGATCAATTTGATGTTTTACGAAACAACTTAGATTAGAAAGAGTTGTATGATAAAAAAAGACAAAATTGTTTTAAAATTAAAGTGTTAATAAATTTCAACGAAAGCTTTATCTCAAAACTGATCTATAATTATTGGTCATTGATTTTTCGTCATCGACTTTCTGTCCCACATCCACAGTTTACACGTTTGAACTACAAATTTAATTTGGATGAAATTTAAGATTACAAGTTTCCCACCCTCCTTCTTTGATGGGTGCATTTTACATAGACAAATAAAATCGTATAATATAATCAAAATGAAGATGTTAATTTGATGTATGCCTTTTTGTGCTACTACGTTACATTTGTTGATTTTATAGTGATTAAGATGATAACACAATGTTGACTGCTGTACCCCTATTTTTGACATTTTTACCTATTGTGTCTGTTTGTTTTGTTCACGCATCGGTGACAATATAATGGAATTTGATGCGACTGTCATACAAGTGAGAGGTTTAGCTAGCTATAAAACCAGGTTCAATCCACCATTTTCTACATTTGAAAATGCCTGTACCAAGTCAGGAATATGACAGTTCTTGTCCATTCATTTTTGATGCGTTTTCTTATTTGATTTTGCCATGTGATTATGGACTTTCCGAATTGATTTTCCTCTGAGTTCAGTATTTTTGTGATTTTACTTTCCATTACAAGTGTGAATTTAAAAGTAGTCCCGAACATGTCTTTGAAACAATGCAACACATTCAACACTAGTAATTGACAGTAACGCACTACAGGTTTAGGTCAAGATGTACAATACATCGTTGTGGAGTAATGGGGCGGACGCATTACCCTTAATGAGTAGTACACTCCGATCCTTAACGGTCCTATTTATCTTTACGAAAATCAATTAAGACTATGTACGTGTGTCGAAGGGTAATTCATGTATTGTTATTCAAAAGCTTGACGTGTTTGGAGGGTAAGTGAAACTGCAGGTATACAATCGGAACAACTCGGCCTTTCTGGTTGCACGAAGAAATAACCTCGTATGCATTAGGCGGAGGAATCATTGTCCGGAAAATTTTCCGATTCGATTCAAAATTATATTTTTTCGACTGGACTGGTACATTTTTTTTACCACAACTGATTTAACTTGCTCCTGTCCGGAAAATTTTCCGATCCGATTGAATTTTATATTTTTTCGACTGGAATGGTACAAATTTTTTACCATTACTTATTTACTTTGCTCCTTCTTTCGCGCCAAAATATTTGGCAGAGTTAAAGTTCTTGATTACTCTGTGATATGTAACCAAATTATAGCGCCACCTGGAGGATAGAACTTCTTTGTGTCGCGGATCACTACAATTCCGGCCAACAATTTAAGAAGAATTTCTCCGTAGTGCATACGAGGCTATTGTACTGCGTAGCGAGAATGGCCGAGTAGTTACGATTGTGCAGGTATATATTCAGATAACGCCTATATTAGTCACTTCCGGTAACAAAATGTTTTTGTCAACATTGGTCTTTTGATACAGTACTGATTGCATACGTTCAATATAAGTCATAATATTATTGTCAGATAACGCCTCAATTTGTTTGGCAACGAGCATCACTATAGAGACATGTATTGTCGAAATGCGCATCTGGTGCAAGAAAATTGGTACCATTAATTTTATTAGTGACTTCCGGTAACAAAATGTTTTTGTCAACATTGGTATTTTGATACAGTTCTGACTGCATACGTTCAATATAAGTCATAATATTATTGTCACTTTCTGTCTTCTTTAACCGTACTTATATTAAAATGTGTACAACTAACAGAAAGTGCGCATCCGAGTTTGTTCTGTATTTTTGCGTGTTCAAGTTTTAGGTCGAACCCATCACCCGTACATACGGATGGCCTAAGCCAATGATACACTAATACAGGATTACCCTAGAACACGACACAAAAATAAAAAAAAATGAACCTGGTGCAGGCAGAACAAAGTCTTGTATTAAAGTAAACATATTTATTGGTTGTTTTTGCTGGTCTGAAAGGTGTTCCAGTTGCATGGGTGTCAAACAGTGTTGCAGAGCGATGTGTTGTCTACGTATCTGACTAGTTGCTTCAGCTCTGAAGATTTAGCTCTTGGTTTAAGCTTCCCGAACGCTGGCTCAGTTGCTGGATGTCGGCAGCTGGTAAGAAGTGAAGTGCTATTGGAGAAAGGATGTACCTATATTCTGCACCCCTGCTGGTATATGTAGTCTTTAGGCCCAACTCTTGCGTCTTACTTCAATTTGCCTGGTCAAGTGGAAGGCACAATATTTGATGGTAGAAGAAGGAAATTACGTACAGATAGCTTTCCCATGCACCTGGAAAAAGTAATTATCGATATATAAATATGTGCGAGAAATCTGTTATTAATATCCTATACACACTTTTGTTTACTTACTATAACACTATTGAGAGTAGAAGGCATCTGTTCAGATTAGAATTTTATTCTATACTAAAATAATCAGGCAAGTTGACATATTATATCGCGACAATTGATACAACTGTGGTAGGTATAACAGTCTAGGCGGTGCCATATGATTTTCATCACTTTGAGGTTTCAGTTCATTTGATAACAATTCATAGTATTAATAGTATTATATTGACAGTTTCAATTGGACATAACAATAGCCGTGTGGGTAAAGGCATCGATGGACCAAAGCTGAGCTAAGGGATCTGCAAGGTTCTTGAAAGTACCGTCACAGAACCACTGCTTGTCTTGTTGAAGGATATGAAACTGGTTGGGTGAAGCAAACATCACGTGTCTCTTGTCATTGCACACTACAAGTACTGTGTCCAACTTAAAGAAGAATACCAAATAATCAATGTTACAAAAAACTTATTTAAACGAATAAATAGAAAATTTTCCGTACTGTATGATGTTAAGACTGTTGCTGGACAGTTGACAGTCTTTGAGCGTTTGGAACACCTCCATTACGTAAAGTCACCCCTGTATGACTGACAATTAAAAAAAATACTTTCAAGTAATCATTATTACAACAGATGAAATAGTATTTTTATTTAGTAATATAATACTATTGTCATTGACATGCATAATACACACACATGTAAATAAGATAAGTTTTTGAAATGTTAAACAAATCAAAAGCAATACTTTTCGATCCATAGCAAGTAAAATTTTTATCAATATCATTATGAACAAGAAACATACCCCAAGGGTGACTGGGGTATAGAAATATGGTCACTTGGTCTTCTCCCGACCGGCAGTAAAAAGCTTGCTGAAGTGGGGCGTCCGTTTGGCTGTGCGGGATGTATCAAGTTCGCAGTCACGTCCGGTCAGAAGGGGGACGTTAAATCCGATGCCTCGTGTAAAGAGAGTGCCACGCTCTTTGCACGTTAAGAACCCTTGCAACAACTCTTTGAGGGGTCCGTAGGTGACCTGTTGCAAGGCAAAATTTCTGTCCCTATCCAATATACCCTCATTTTCCAGTGGCAGTCAAAATTTCCCCGACCATCATCCTAGATGGCCTCTATTACAACAACCTACCTATTGTAATTATTGTGAACTTGTTCTCGTCCTGAATATGCATGAAATATTTGCCACTGGACTTTAAGCAACCAACAATCAATCAATCAATCAATGAACAAGAAACACTTGCCAGTATTAAACACTCTGTGTTGCCATAAACTACATGATTCAGATCGGTTCCCATGTTGAGAAAGATATTGGAATTTTTTTTTCATGTTATTCAAATCACTATTTGTGAGATCAAAGAAATCTCTGGGTTTTGTTCTGAATTTACTCCATATATATATTTATGAGCTCTACGCGTAGTTATTTTAGACGCGTAGTATCTATTGTAAGAAACGGTTTGGATTTCGCGGGTAGTATACAAGAAAAGAAGCACGTTTTTTTCAGTTATCGAGGTTAGGCGGTGACCACTACGTTGATTTCTACTATACAGTGTAGACATATTTATAGTAGTGTAGAATTGTTATGTAGTTCAGAGGTCAATTGGATGTGTACTAATCATGATATTTGTTTATTTTTAGATATTCGGTAAGGCCAGTGTACCATGATTTTTTTTATTTACTGGACTTTACGTATTTGCATTCAGTGAATCCAATGTTTTGGTGGACAATCAAAATTAATGATGATTAAGATTGTACAAATAAATGTTTAATAAAATGGACATGGTCACCGTGCTGGACAAAATCAGAAATGTGTTTCTTTATTTTATACAAAATGATATAGTTTGGGTTTGAAGAAGGTTTCAGAAATTAAGTAGCGATGTGCACATAAATACTTTATGTTCGTTTGAACAAGTGAATAAGAACATAACTATTTATATAAATATGTGTAAAATAAATGTTTAACTCCGCTTGCCTTTCTAAAAACATTGTATCTGTTTGATGTGACCATTTTAATATAATTAATGTGCAATTGGTGAAAACTAATAAATATTTAACATTCCTCAAGTATATGTATATTACAACTAACCAGTTAATTAATGCATGTATGGGTAACATTAAATTTAAGAGTAAAATTTTTTTATTTTATTTTTACCAAAAACTTATGAAACACCAACTAAAGGTTTCGAGCGCCAAATTAAAGCTCTCGTCGTTCCTAGTTACATAATAACATTAAAAAAGGCAAACAAACAAACTTAAACCAAAAAATAAAGTTTTGAATAGGTTCCACAATCAGTCTTGATGGGCTTTCAGGTGTACTAGCTATAGGCATTACTACAGGTTCAACAGGTATACTTGTTTGTTTTGTCTGATATGTTGACTTCTTTTTTATAAGTTTTTCAAGCTCTCTCACTCTTCTCTGTAGCTTTCTGTGGTCGTCTTTTATTTCAAGGAAATCTTTGACAGTCACGTAACTGAAAGAGGAAAAACATTTATAAATAGGGCTGTGAATATGTGTAATTATCTCAACTATAAGTGTGTGTTTAATGTTCCCACTGTTGCATATTGCCATATATCCCAAGCCACCACAAAAAGAGTAAAATGTCACAAAACTACAGTAAAATAATTAAATGTTTAGTTTGAATCTGCCGCCTCTGTCTGTCTCCTACGTTGATCCTGAGCATGATCCGCAATTTCATCTTGGACTCCCGAAACGTTCCCAATGAACATCTATAGGACCATGGTGCAAAGAGCATGAGCAAATGTGTTCCCTTCTTTCGGACAATATGTCACAATATGTCCTCTCCCATATACTTCCTTGTAGTTACCAAAGTTACGGAAACTATTTCTCCTGTACCTGTACTTCTCTTGGAACCGTCGAACAAATTCCATATGGACTTGGACTTGATGCGAATTCTTAATTCACATTTTGATTTAACACATATACATGTAGGTCATCTGGTTTATTATCTTCAACATGTTCTTATTTCAACATTTTTTTTATACTAGTACTCCTTCGAAATCTGGTTTTAACTTTCTAACGGTTCATTAATTGTTTCTTCTTGATCATCAATACCAAACTCAGAACTATCTGCATGAACTTCTATCAAATCTACAAATGTGTTATCTTCGGATAAGTTTCGGTTTTACACTGTTCCAAACTTAATAATACAGAAGTTTGGTATGGTTCCTTATAAAGTTTATATTTTGATAGCTTAGAAGCTGGAATTTGTGCAAAATTTCTGTCCCTTTCCAATATACCCTCATTTTCCAGTGGCAGCCCAAATTTTCCCGACCATCATCCCGGATGGCCGTTACTACAAGACCTATCTATTGTATGTATTTTTATTTGTTCTCGACCTTAACATGCATGATAATTTGCCACTGGACGTTAAACAAACAACAATCAATCAATACTTCTGAACACAGAATTCTAAACCGAGACTCAAGTCTATCACATTGAAATAATTGCTTATAAGAAAATTGTGTGAAACATATATCTACATAGGTTAAACCAGTATCAATTCCAATGGAACGGAAAAATTTACTTAATTATGCAGAGTAAGTGCAACTTCTGTCTTATCTACATATTGTTTGTTTTTGGGATACGATTGCTTTCAAGCAATCTGTAGACTTATACCATTGACTCAGGGCCATTCCCTTACGTCAACCGTTTTATTCTTAACATTAAGGAACATCTCAGATCTCTTAAGATGGTCTTGCGTAAAAGGTAAAAACAAACAAAATTATTGAATTTAAACAACTTTCCTTTAATGTTCTCCTCATAATCTTCATGTTTCGATATTCCCTCGACTTATATGCGTGTTTTTAACAACACGGAAAATCAGAATTAGGCAGTATCTATATTTAGTGTTTTTATAAATTTAGAAACACGTCAGAGGGAATTCCCCAGTTTTGATAAAATGCGAGAGTTCTCTGAATTCAGATAAAATCTATTTCTGTCATATGGAGTTTTCTTATATGTCACCGTTATGAAACTGATATTTGATATTGTACTTCCACAAATAAAGGTCGTTTAATTAACATTTAATATACGTTGTTGCTTCAAATCACAAGTCTAGAGTTTGTTTAGGTAATTATGCGCATGCGTATAATTTTCTTGACTTCCAGGGGTATCAGATTGAATGGTTGCTCTGGATCCCCCACTCCATTGAATAATTTGAAACTCACGAGATCTTTTCTGTGTCTGTCTGCTAATGAGGGTTATTGTTGTTGAATAATTTTAAATCGTATGCATTATTTAAATTAAAATAAATGTAGTCCACATCGTAAAGGTGTAACTACAACACCCCTTTAGCCGAAATGAAGTCTTCCATATTATCGTTTCGAGTTGTCTCCCTTTCGTATGTAACTTCCTAAATACGATACGACACGTCGAGAAAAATTAACTCGTTCTGTCGATAGACGTGTCTTATTATATTAAAAACGATCGCAATTTAAACAGAGGAATGTGTACGGAAAGGAGTCATACTCACTGACCCAAAGGAAATAAAATATTAGTTAGGAATGGGGTTCCTCCTAGAATTAACGTAAGAAATAAGGTAAAAAGATACGAAATGAAATACCTTCTCTCAATCTCGGTGACTGCTGTGGAAAGTAAACTTGGACTTGGTAGTACAAAACTAAATTACAATAAGTACATTGTTCATTGTATCGAGGGATTGGCTATTTTAAGAGTTGAGTAACTATTCAGATTACATTTTTTCATGTGTAGTTGAATTAGTTTTGAAAAATCAAAATAATACTATCCAGCCATACATGTGTCAATGAAAACAATGGCAATCGTATCCCTCGGAGCAATCTGCTCTTTGATTAAAACCAGAACTAATCTGTGTAGACAGATTAATGCTGTTCTGATATTTTAGACTGTCAGTAGGTGACAGTATTCAATATAATATCAATATACATGGATATGCATTCATCTATAAGTCTAAAAAGTATAGCATATGTACCAAACAATATATACAGGTATGCACGTAATGTCGTAAACCATAATATTCATTGAGCAAAGACACTTTTATTGATGCCGTAAAAGTTATTATAATTCTTATCCTATAAAATTCACATATCATTGTTCTCTATGGAACATTATTTGTTGAAGACACAATTATGAATGTTTCTGTCGAAATATAATTCTTTTCAGACTGGTTGTTGATAGGCAAATATACTTTTTTCTGACTTACCACTGATTTTACTTGTACCGGAAATTCTAGTTTGGTACCTTGACTATTAACAATTAATTTCAAAAATCAATGAGAAGACAACGGTAGGCCTTTAAAGTCGTCTTTGTTTTCGAGCTAACTGTTGTATGGACCAAATAGGAACTTGAATAAATTGGTTGGAAACGGAATAGATATTATGTTGTTATTTGATGAAAGGGCATGCTTGAATGGCTTCTTCTAATATATCAGAATATGCTAATAAGAACTCTTCTGATACTTCTGATTGTTTAAAATTCTCTTTCCTATTGAAATAATAACAGAAAATAATACTAATAAACAAAAACATATTGTTAAAATTACTTAAATGTTCAGTCCGAATCGTTCGCCTCCATCTGTCTCCTGTGTTGATTCTGAGCATGAGACGCAATTTCATCTTGGATTCCTTCAAACGTTCCCAATCTACATATATAGGATCATGGTGCAAAGAGGATGAACAAATTAGATCTTTTCTTTCTGAAAATATGTTTCTTCTCCATATATCTCCTTGTAGTTATCAAAAATATGGACACGTTTTCTCCAGTTTCTGTCATATCCCCTCCATTTGTTTCATCTACCTGTACATGTACTTCTTTTGGAACCGTAGAACGACTTCCTTATGGGTCTGGACTTGGTTCGAATTCTTGTTTCACATTTTGATTTAACTGATATACACGTAGTTCATCTGGTTTATTATCTTCTTCATGTTCTTCTTTCAACATTGTTTTCTATGTTATACTCTTACGAAATCTGGTTTAAACTTTCTAATATATCATCCATTGTTTCTGCTTGATCATCGATACGTAAACCACGGAAAAGAGGTGAATTCGTTAGAGATAAAATGAAGTAATATTTACAACACGAAGGCTTAAAAAATTTCACAAGTCAGAATGAAAATAAAGCCTAACAGGTATGGGAAGGGTTGAGATCCATCTTACATGTTTAACCCCGCAACATTCTGTAAGAAGGTGCATGTCCCAAGAGGCGGATCTGGAAATTTCCCCCAATTGGGGACCCGCTCTGGTGAGTGGCCATGCTTCGGTGATTACCCACTAGTATATAATTAATCATTTTTTCAAGTGAAGGGAGTGGCCCCAAGATCAAGTCCGAGCCTGTAATTCAGTAGTTGCGTTTGTTGCCCTGCTGCATATTTGTTTTCCGTTCATTGAAGTCTTTTTCGGATTTAAAAAAAAAATATTTGTGATATTAAGAAATCGAATGAAAAAATTTTTTTTATCAAAAAATCGAATTCCTGATATCAATAATTAAATTTGTTTTTTTTTATATCAGAAAATCATCTTGTTGATATTTGAAAATATACTTCATTTTTTGATTTTTTTTATCATCAAACAATAGGGAAATAAATATAAAAACGGCTCCTCATACTTATTCAACGTCTTGTGCTATCAAAAAAAGCTAAATTGTATAGATTATAAAATTGAGAAAGGAAATGGGGAATGTGTCAAAGCGAAAACAACCCGACCATATATATATAGATAGAGAGAAGACAACAGCCGACTTGTTTACAGAACATAGAAGATATCGATAGTTTGACCATTGACCACTGACAAAGGTGTTATTGACTGCAATTTGGGTTTAACATGGCCTGACTTGGATTGAACACCAATTGTCCTCCGTTATAATACGGAATTTAACTCTCAATGTTATCAATTGAAAAACATGCATACAAACAAAGTCTAAAACATAAATTTTTAGTCACAACTATTGTCACCGACTATATGCATAATTGAGGATCCTGTCACGAAAATATGTCACCGACTCCAGCAACTGCACCTTTATATGTGCTGTTATGTGAAGTTTGTGTTAATTATGTTGCACTCAGTTGAATGATCTTCTGCTGATCCATTTATGCCCGGATGTATAGGTGCTCTCCGTCTAGTTAATGAAGAAGCAGATCGAATCCGATTCCGGTTATTGAACTGTCGGCTATGATGTCGAATTGAGGCTCTGTGTCATTCGCCACCATGTTTGTTGTTCCGTTTGCTTGAGTTTTCTTTACAAATGTCTTCTCTACTGACGTTTTAACATATTTTCTTGTTCTTGCGGATTATTGAATGTTTTTATGTCGTCTAATGTCAATCAAAGACAACATTTCAATGCGGTTGAATCCATTCTTTAAAATTTGTCTGCGGTATTTTCATCTAGTTTTTTTACGGTTGGTTGCCCACGCTTGCACCTTCATGATATGCTCCATTTCGAATTGTAATCTGCAAAAAGTCTTGAATACCACAACTCCAAAATTGGTAGGGTCGAATGAAGCAATTATATGGGCTCACGTGAATATAAAACCAACAAAAAGAAAAAGAAAAAAAAAGAGCCAATTAATAACACGAAAATACATAAACGAGCATGGAAATTTCAGTAAAGTCGATACGACTGTTAATCATTAGATGTGAATTTGGAATCAATTACTTGGCATATTGAAGATAATTACAACCACACATGAAATTTTAAGTGTTTAATTAAAGAAAGCAAAGAAAGGGGGGGGGTCAATTTTATTTATTGGCAAAAATAAGGGCACAAGACTTTTGTCACGAATTAACTCCATGTGGACAAAAACTATTTTTGTCTCTCGACAAGTCCATCACGTAATTCAACTATTTTATTAAGTTCGTTCCTCTGGTGACTCCATAAAGTTCCAACGACCCTAAATGTTTTCGATTTCATTCATTACTGCGAAGATTTTGCCATTTTCTTACATCATGTTCATGCTCAGCATCCAATGTGGTAGCTACGACGTAACCATACAGATAGAGATACAATGACAGGAAAAGGCTGACTGGGACTTTTACCTTATAGTAAGCATTTGCATTTTTGGGGTTTTTAAAAATAACGTATTAAGAGCCTCTATAAAAACAGAATTTAGAATCTGCTTAATTTTTTTAATGATACATTGAATTTTATAATCTCCAAATATATAATTAGAAGAGTTGATGTTATGTGACAAAATATGATATCTCATCCTGTTCCGTAGGAAAAACACAAAAAAACAAGAATTCTTAACAAAAATGGCAGTGCCTATTTTTCCGACACCGGCAAAATATCTAGCTCTGTATAAAAATATCTTAATTCAATATCTGCACCAACTGTTCTGTTCAGGTAATTCCCTCCGTTATATATCCTTATTGCGTGTTCAACATATAAACGACACTTTTTTATTGAATTTCTTACATTTCCTTTTTTCCCTCGGCGTTTTCCGTCTTAGATTATGTATCTTATATGGTGTAACTATTGGTGCTCGGTTTGCATACATTTTATCAGCTAATAAAACGTGCTTTTGTGGAAAATCTAACTCCAAATTAGTCCCAATACTTGGCAAAAGAATGAATTGTTGAGCATTGTTATGTTGTCAAAAAAACGCTTTTAAAATAGCGTATACAATTTTCATTGTCAACTACAATTTGTGTGTGTATACAATGTATATGGCGATGTCCGGAATAATATTCCTCCTGTAGTTTAACTTGAGGTCTATTTATGGCATGGGACGTGCCATCAATGGAGGGGGATAGGACCTATATCGGGACTCCGGGATCGGGTGTTTTTAAGCTCAGGATTTCGGGATCCGGGAATTCTTTTTTTTCGAATTTCAGGACCTCGAGATTTCGTGTTTTTAAGCCCGGAATTTCGGGATTTCATGTTTTTAAGCCCGGGATTTCGGGATCAGCACCCTCCTATCCCCCCTCATTAATGGCTGCTAACGCAGTTGGAACTGTTGACAAGTTCCCATGTAACTGAAGCCATTGTTGACGACTAGGCCATACTTTATTTGGTGAATATATTTGCCATAAAATTGGTTTGTAACTGAGGGTATTTATTTGAGTACATATATTACAAGACAAAACATCAAAAAGTAAAATAAGAAGGTTGTAACAAGGATAACTGCAAAGCCATAACATAACTTACAGTAAACGATTGATAGGTGAAAGTCTGTGAGGTCTTCCAGTAGGACTTAGTATCGTGTATTATTGGTCGAACTGTTCTCAGCATTTGCATTAACGTTTCTGGTGACACCCACAAGAACGATAAAATGCGAAACGATGATTGAAAATACGACAAATACATTTCTACCATCTCCTTTCTTGCTTCAGAAACACGATGATAAATATCTAAAGTTGATTCTGGAGGAGGAAGAAATAGCAGCAGAATGAGAGTGAAAGTTTTCTAAAAAATTACAGAATCTGACGGTGGATTCACCAAATAGGCTATTAAAGCTTATATAGATGCATAATCCATTTTGGCCCGAAACAATTATAGTAAATTTAAAAAAACAAACAAACAAACAAACAAATCTACATTTATTCGGAACTGTAAGACTAATGCCAGCTTTTCTTTAAAATCTTGTTTGGAAAACACTTATTTTCTTAAGTTTTTATCATCTGAGATGTTTCTTGACCTCATAGATGTTTTGTGTCAGCAGTCAATAAGCAATATAAAATAAGAATAACTTGTGTGTACGTTGAAATACCTTTTTCAACGTGATTCTTTTTAAATGTATGGTTTGCTTCTTCAATATTAGGCGAAGGATTGACTTATTACATTGGGTTTTCACTACTATCCGCATTAAAGTCATTTTAGGTTCAATATAAATTAAAAGTCAACGGATGTTCATTTATCAACAAAACACGAAAGCGGAAACTTAAAGAGTTAAATTTCAGAGTTTAACATTTTACATAGATATAGGAAGATGTGGTGTGAGTGCCAATGAGACAACTCTCCATACAAATAACAATTTAAAATGTATTGTCAGAAAATTAATATTGTGTGTTACATATCTTGCAAAAGTAAGATGAATTGATGAAATAACGTCCAGTGGCAAGTTAAATACGTATTCATAACTTTTATAATGAAATATTAATATTGGCCCAAGAGTGTACACGCTTGCTTGATAGAATAGTCACAAAATGATAGTTCACAAGAAAATATACCATCCAAAGCTGACATATTTTTCTGACTGTGGACAATATTTGCATATCTAAATAACAATACAATCGTTATTGGAAACCTACAATTTTGCAAACGCAACCCACAAAAAAACCAAGGCGGTTCTAAAGAAAGACTAGACTATGATATCTGTATTTTATTGCTTTACTGTCTATAGAACAAATAAGAAATTGATGTATCTGATCATCTCTGTCGTTAAAAAATCAACAGTAGTATACCGCTGTTCGAAATTCATAAATCGATTGAGAAAAAACAAATCCGGGTAACAAACTAAAACTGAGGGAAACGCAGCAAATATAAGAGGAGAACTACGCCACAACAGAAACTCAACATTATTTGTAACACACAGAAACGAACTATAATATAACAATAGCAATTTTCCTGACTTTTAGTAAGCGTTTATTAATGCTAGAAATCAAATTTAACAAATTAAACTTCTTTCCTGGGGAAATATATAAGAATCAAGAAAAAGAAAATGCGACATTTTTTTTTTAATCGGGGGCATTCTGAACATGGACATATTTCATTGTAAACAGTTACAAATATACAAAATTTTAAAAACAAGTAATTTTGTAATTATTTTTTTTGTATCAGATACCATTTACATGCTTCCAAACATAAATTGCAAATAAACTTAACGATGCAGGCGAAGTCTGTAGTTTTCAAATATAACTGTTCGACAACCAATTCCCGTCAAATCTCGTTAATCTGTCATTATGCCATACCCAAGACTGAACCAAGTATACGGATGATTAATACCACGAGCTACATTACAGCAGAGAAAGAGGCTAACGTTGGAAAAATGGAAACGGAGAAAAAATTCAGGTATGATTTTGAACTGAATTTAAAAAATAAGATCACATACATTTATACTTCACATATACATTGTACATCATGTACATTCAAAAAACTGTTTTATAAATTTATTGCAGAAAAAAAATAAATTTTCTTTCAAATAAAAGTAAGGAGGTGTATTTTAATTTCCGTCTTGGTAACCCCCATTTTCAGGGGAATTGTTTACAACCTTCAGCCAAAGGCTCAATTCCATCGTTTCTAACATCATAATTTTTAGACATTAAAATTACTTTCAACTTTATCGGACTGTTCGACATAACTAAACAAGAGTGTTTTTTTTATGAAAACATATATTTTCCATTTGCTACAAATTAAATTACTGTTTGATATATTAAAAAAAAAATGTTTATATTTTGATATCTCTACTGTCGTTCACCAGTAAAATGCAGAAAAAAACACAATTTGAAAAATATTATTGAAAAAAACGACAGTCAAACCATTCAAAAAGATGCCAAAAAATAATATAATTTAATTCAGTTCAATTTTTTATTAATTTAAGCACATTATGTTTCTGTTAAAAAATGTATATATGTTACAGTAAATAGGTGAAATTAGGAATTACATGTAATTACTAAAATTTAGGAATTACAGGTAATTCCCGATGCACTTAGTTAATACAAGTAATTCCTTAAACGGCCCAGTTATTACCAGTAATTACTAATTTTAAAATGAATTTTTACACCTATTTACTGACTGCTAAAACAATGTTGTATTATGGTTAGATGATCAAAAGTTATGGTAATACTAACTAGAAGATCAGTTAGTACTCTTAAAATTTTGAATGGTTGATTTGTATAAAAAAATCTATTGAATAAATATGGACTTTCAAATATTTGGTTAAATCAGAGTAACTTTAGTTTTAATCCAAAATGGTTAAAGTTGACCATTATACAGATAATTTTTTACCAATTTCAGCAGACATGGAAATCAGAAATGGAAAATTCTCCCAAAGCATTATGTTTTAACTTTTTAAAGAAAACTTTGAATTTGAAGAATATTTAGACATATTTCCTTATAAAGATAAGATAAAGTTATGTCATTAGCTTCCAGATATAAAAAAAAAATATCTTTTTTTTTGTTAAATCATTAATAAAAATGACACAGTGAAATTAGAATTCACTGTTAACAGCCAATCTGGTTCTATTTTGTTAAATTAGCTGAGAAACAAGGTTGATGAGTTGTGCACTTGCGAGATAATATTTGGACCTCATTGAATACCTTCAATTAAACCTCTAGCTGGAGATGGGTTATTGATGTATTAAGCTATTAAAATTGTAAGGGTTTTGCAGAACAAATAGTCTCGCCTTCTTTTGCTGTTAATCGCAGGCTCAACAAAAATGAGGAAAAAATATTAAAATTTTCCTCTAGATACTATCTTTTGACTAGTACTGTAAGAAGCTTTTGTCAAAATTGGGTAAAAATACAGGATGGTTTATAAATTCTAATGTTTTAAAAACTTTAACTGCAGAGTGTATGTAATGTTAACTGGGGAAAAACTAGTCTTTTTATAAGTAATATGCGAAAAAAAGAATTTTTTCTCAAACTTTACTTTTGGATATTATCTTATGATCATAAGCATTAACCTTCTGTCCAAGTTTGGTAGAAATCCAGGATATTTGGAGATAATGATTTTAAAGTTTTAAACCACAGTGCACGATGGAAATTTTAGTTGAACAAAATTATGAAAATCAATTTTGAATTGATATCATTGTCTTGCATGCATATATTTACGGAGTTTCAAAACCTATAAAACAACCATTTTCCAGTTTCAATTCATAAAACACTAAAGAGTATGCACTTTTGATGTGTCTTATATTCCAACATTCCTAAGTAAGCTCCCTTAAAATACCCTACCCTTTACTTTTTTATTTGGTATCTTGAATTATGTTTTGAATTTTAAAACAAAAACATGAAGTTAGTAAATAGCTGTAAAAATGACATTAAAAATCAGTGATTACCAGTAATCACTGAAACAACTAGTAAATACATGTAATTACTAAATTGGCTAGTAATTACAGGTATTTACTGAAATGTTTAGTAATTACATGTAATTCCTAATTTCACCTATTTACTGTAACATATATATGAACAAAATGTTATATATATAGAGATAGGAAGATATGGTGTGAGTGCCAATGAGACAAAATTCTCCATCCAAATAACAATTTATAAAAAGTATGTATTTTTTAAAGAGAACATTCTTATTGTTTCTCTGAAAATAAAATTATGATGGTCACATAGGCGGATCCAGAGGTGCCCTGTTTGTTTGGGAAACAATTGGTTGAATATATAAGGTATCACTGAAGCATGACTTGAGCGGGTCAGTCATCCCGCCTTTTTATGAAAACATCTGGATCCGCCACTGGTTCACATTTTGAACTATAAAACTTATCTTACCAGAAGAATTAATGACTACACTGACAACAAAAAGAAGGAAGCCTTTTCAGATATCAAAATCAGATTTGTTATTTAAAGCTTATATGAAAAACCCGTTGTTGGCCAAAAATTGTCGCAGACATGAGGGAAAATGTGGATTTGCTATCAGGGGACATACAAGATTCTTATCAAGCAGAAGATCAGACCATCGACAAAATTTGGACGGCTTGTGGCCTCACCTCTAGAAAAGATGGAGGATATTGTACATGAACAATTGTCTATTTTTCCATAAAACAAAACTGGAGTTCGACGTATATTTTGCCTAGATACAAATCCAATCCTAAAAGATCAAAATAATTTAATAACTCAATATCATTTAAGAGTTATTTTTTCTATAAGTATCGTTTTTTTGCTAAAATGTAGTATATTTGCGATTTTTTTTTATGAGACAACGTTATTAAATGGCAAAAACTTCGATCAGCGTGGTTCATGAGTATAATTTGCGACAAAAAAAATATATACCGCAACAATCAATGATTTAGTAAATGTTTGAATCAAGTCTTTCGTTCGTGTTATGGTTCTGAACACAATCTTTTAAATTAAATATTACATCATATAGGTATTTTAATCATAAATACAATTTTTACAATGTGGATTAACATCACTATGTTATTTTTTCAAATTGTCTCCACAAATACATATAATTACAACACGCTTTATTTGATATTAGGAATGAAGTACAAAAGATCAAAGATATGGTGATGAGATTGTCGTCAACAAATAAAGTCATACTGCAAACACCTTCAAAAACTGGTAACAGTAATGAAGCCGAGATTCAGGAAGGTGATGTCTTAATTGCTGTAGCCAATGTGTTTAAAACAGAGGATATGATATACCAGTGACTTCTGAAATCCCAGATGACCCTAGACCTAGACCAATTGAGGACTAACAACAGGAAGCCGACATAAATCTAGATAACGAGGATATCGCTACGCCTAGTATAATAGAGGAACTACCATGCACATCAGCTTCCAAGAAAGAGGACAAATGTCTAAGAGGAAAGCTTGTAGAGGATATGTCGTCATCTCACTTAGAGACAGCTATAACAGAACAAAAAAAGCTGAAAAGAAAACTGGAAAGAAAAGAAAAATGTTGACTGGAATTGGCCAGGTAAAACCAACTAGCCTTTAAAAGATTTATAAATAAAAAGATACCAAAAATATTAAAGGCCTTTGGTATTGAGTCAGATAGTAGTGACCATTGGTATTAAGTCAGATAGTAGTGACTCTGATTCTTAAAATTAAATTATCTACTTCTTCTATATTTGTTTCCATTTTTATACTCCAAACAACAAAGGTGCGGAGGGTATAATGTGTTTGACCCGTCAGTCCTGTTTCTTGTCATCGCAACTCCTCTGAAACCCCACAACAGAACATTTTAAGAAACATGGTGGGTATATCATTTATGATGTTTTAATAATAACGTTTTGATAATAACATTTCATAAAAATATTTCATTATAAAGGCTGTTGCGCCTGTCTCAAGTCAGGAGCCTCTGGCCTTTTTTAGTCTTGTATGATTTTTCATTTTAGTTTCTTGTGTATAATTCGGAGTTTAGTATGGCGTCCATTATCACTGTACTAATATACATATGTTTTGGGGCCAGCTGAAGGACACCTACAGGTGCGGGAATTCTCGCTACATTGAAGACCCATTGGTGGCCTTCGTCTGCTCTATGGTCGGGTGGTTATCGCTTTGACACATTCCCCATTTCCTTTCTCAATTTTATTTTTTACAGAGTTTGTCTTTAGTGCCGTGTGGAGACAGTAGAGTGCCTCCCCGTGCTTAAGGTTTATGCTCTTATATTATAATAGATTATGGAGTGTGTGTCCGAGCGAGAACTTCTCTATGTTTATTACTTCAGGAGTTGTTATCAAAAAGTAGTATTTTAATATTCAGCCCCATTCATCTATTCAGTCAAACGTCAGTCGCTACCTTGATATACCCTATCTTTTGTTAAGTTTGTCGGGTAATTTATGACAAAAAGCGTTTGACGTCTTTAGCCAAACAGTTTTCTCATTTTTACATAATTCAATTTACTGTGTGCTGGTTCATATTCTGGACACCAGTCTTTGCTCCTTTGTAATAAAATCTACATACCAAATTTTGAGGCCCTTTATATCTTGTTGTTCGTTGTGATCCAAGGCTCCGTGTTGAAGGCCGTACATTGACCTATAGTGGTTTACTTTTTTAAATTAATATTTGGATGGAGAGTTGTCTCATATGCACTCACACCACATCTTCTTATATCTATGAAGCTTAGAAATGGAAACATATTAAATACTAAACTCGTTCAAAGGGTATCTACACGTCTCAATCTTCAAAATCGCTTATCTAAAAATACTACCATCGCTAACATTTTTAACAATAATAATCGTGGTTACCCTTCTATCGATAAGTGTCATGCCAAAAAATGACCTCCATGTCCCCGTCTTTCCACCAACAATGCGGTAAGATCCACGTTTAATGGTCGCACATTTTCTTTAAATTTTGAAACTGGTATTACTTGAAAAACAAACAGTACTATTTATTTACTCACATTATACAAACCGGGATGCGGTATTCAGCACGCAAGAACACCTGTATCGTTTTAAAAGACCCAATAAATTCAAAAGTATCATTTATCAACATCTTAAGAAGCACGATCATCCTATTAAATATTTAACAGTTCAACCTTTAGAAGTAGTAAATAAGCAGCCTGGTAAATCTCATTCAAAGTTTGTACGATCACGGAAAATAATTGAATTAAATTGGATTAAAAAATTACAGACAGTCTATTTTCTCGGTCTTAATGATAATATCATGGAAATTCTGTTAACATTTTGGATATAGTTTCTAAAACTGTTCGTAAAAATCGTTCTCATGGACGCAGAAAAAATCGCAATCAAAGAAAATTTCGGACCAACCATACAAATATTTCGGACCTAATTTCTATTTCAAAAAACAATGGCAGACATTATCTGTTAACCAAGCTTTGTTCTTTACCTTTAAATAAATTAAATAAAATTTTAGAGGATTGCAACACAATTTCATATTACAGTCCTAAGTATGAAATTGTTCAAATTATAATTGCATATTGTTATTCTAAACTGTTTCCAAAAATTGATCGCCCTGAAGATCATAAAAACATTTTATTAAGATAAAGTATGTCAATAAAGGTTTTGATTTTGTAAATATTGCTGGTATTTTTAACTACCATTCTGTTAAAAACCAAATTCCTGGATATTTTGATAATACTGAACTCCCTCTTATTTGTTATATTTACAAGAAATCTACCCGGAAATATGTGTTTAATTATAGCCAATTGTGTAAAGATGTAAATATCATTGAAAATACACCTATGTCATGTAATTGCAGAAATTCCGAATACACACATGGCCCCATTTCCCATGTCATAACAGGAGACCTTAACATCGTTCGCGACCGAGAGTTAAAATCATTCCTCAGTAAAGGACCTAATTATCGTCCCCCGTCAATTATTAATTGGAATGAGTGTCGTAATATCATCCACGACTAACTCCGTACCTACTGTTTGAAATGGGTAAAACGGGAAAAAGCTGACAAAAAATCTTTGGACTCTTTTTAATTAATTAATGAAGATAGTTGATATTCGAATACAACATTTTAAAGAACATTTTACTCTTAACAACAACCATAAAAACCCTATTTCGCGTATCAAACATAAATTAAAGAACTAGCCAAGGAATTTGTTTTTGTACCGGCTGATAAAGCTGTTAATAATATCATTATTGTTTGACGTAAATTTTATATAGAGGTTCTGCAAAAGGAAATCACGAATTCACCAACATTCCAACTGACTTCATTTTCAGAAAACGACATCTGTAACACACACAAACTTTTAGCTACTTCTTTACAAGCAGAACCAAAAACAATGAAAGTCCCAACTATGTACTGGCTTCCGAAGCTACACAAAAAACCTTACAATTATAGATTTGTTTCATCTTCGGGCCATTGTTCCACTACTAAATTGCCTTTTTACTTACTAGTACACTTGGTGCAATAAAGAACCTGATTGTTCAAATAAGGCCTTTGAAAATAGTGGAATTAATTACTTTTGAAGTGTCAAAAACTCGTTGGAAGTACTTGATAAATTGCATGCATATATTGGTGATTTTGAATCTGTTCAAAGTTTTGATTTTTCTACCCTATATACCACTTTGCCTCATATTCTAATTAAGGCAAAATTCACATCCCTAATTAACTGGGCATTTAAAAAGTCAGAATGCGATATGTTCAAACTCTTTTAGGTCATTTTTTAGTAGCAATAAACAAAAGAACTATGTCAATTGGACATGCTTTGATACTATATATGCGCTTGAATTTTTACTTGATAACATTTTTGTTCGCTTTGGAGATTCCGTATATTGTCTAGTTATTGGAATTCCAATGGGGACTAGCTGTGCACCACTTATTGCGAGTCTGTTTTTGTATTGTTATGAGTTACAATTTATGACTAAAATTAGCAAAGACCCAACGAAACAACATTTGATACAAAAATTTAACAATACTTTTAGATATTTGGATGAAATTTATCCTGTTGAACTTACTTTAAATAAAGCTAATACTAAATATGACCACTGCCCTTTCCTCGATCTTGATATCTATATCATTAACGGGAAGCTTAATACAAAAATTTATGATAAAAGAGATGATTTTTCATTTCCTATCGTTAATTATCCATTTGTAGATGGTGACGTTCCCTTGTCACCATATTATGGTGTTTATATATCTCAAATTGTACGATTCGCTCGTGTATGTAACAACGTATAAGATTTTAGCGAGAGAAATTTATGCATTACTGAAAAATTATGACACCAGGGTTTTCGATATCACAAACTAGTCAAAACATTTACTAAGTTTTATCATCGGTATGAGGAAATAACTCGTAAATATAACTCAACATAAAGACATCTTATACGTTCAGGTATTTCACATCCAATCTTTTATGGTTATATTCTGTACAAAGCACAAAAATCTCAGTATTCACATCGAAAGCTTACAAAACCTTTAAACAGACTTATTAAGAAGGGATATATTTCGATACTGATACTGTTGTCAGGTCATTAAAGATTGCATATTTTGGCTTTAATATTGATTCACATATAAGGTCTTTGCATCGGAACTAAACACATTTTTTTTAAACAGTTGTTGGCATGACACGGGTTATGTTCTTCTCATATATTTTATGATGGTATGATACTAAACCCCTAACGGGAGGGATTGTGCCTGATATTCATATGATGAAGACATAATCTTTCAATCAGTTTAATTGAGGTCTGGAGCTGGAATGTCAGTTAACTGCTAGTAGTCTGTTGTTATTTATGTATTATTGTCATTTTATTTATTTTCTTTTGTTTGTTACATCTTTTGACATCGGACTCGGACTTCTCTTGAACTGAATTTTAATGTGCGTATTGTTATGCGTTTACTTTGCTACATTGGCTAGAGGTATAGGGGGAGGGTTGAGATCTCATAAACATGTTTAACCCCGCCGCAATTTTGCGCCTGTCCCAAGTAAGGAGCCGCTGGCCTTTGTTAGTCTTTAACGATTTTTAATTTCTTGTGTTTAATTCGGAGTTTAGTATGACGTACATTATCACTGTACTAGTATACATATTTTTTGGGGCCAGCTGACACCTACGGGTGGCCTTCGGCTGTTGTCTGCCCTAAGGTCGGGTTGTTCTCGCTTAGACACATTCCCCATTTCCTTTCTCAATTTTATGTTGCCTTAAACCGCTGTTTAATATCCATAATCCTATTAAGGTAAGGTTTGCATGAAACCTGGATTTTTTTCTTAATGATATTATACCAATATGATACATCATTTTGTTCAGGGAGGAGTAACCAATCATTTAATGAAAAAAAATCGAACATCGCCCGTCCCGTTTTTTCAGGTGAAAAGCTAAATATTCCGATTTTTGACAATTTTTAGAGAAAATTGTATTAGAATTCTTCTGAAATAATAATGTATGCGAATGACTATAACAAAATAAAACTGAATAAAACATGTATAAATAATTGTGGTCCATTCATTAATAATAAATTCTAACTAAAAAAATCATAAAAAACTTCCTAAAAACAAGATTTTTGTATTTTTTTGTTAAAAAAAAATCCGTCGCCATGACAACAAAAAGCCCAAAATATCCCTTTTCCGGGTCAACCGTTTTCATATAAAACTGTGAACATTAAGATTTTACTATTCGCATTATAATGAGCTAATAAAATTGGTATGTCCCCGAACTAGTTTTTTAAAAGTTGCTGCAAGTTTTGATAATTTGACATCGACTTTACATACATCCATATTGGTCAAATCAATTTTTCCCAAATTAAGTTAAGAGAGGGGAAAGGTGGGGTGGGGGATGGGGGTTAGTGAACAAACTTTGTGATTTAAGTTTATTTTTATTCCTATATTGAACTTTTGATGTCGTCCCAGTCGGAAGGGGAGGTGTTTAACTTTGGTCATACTTATGTATTAATACTACATGTACAAGACTCTGATTTTGAAGGAAACACTTATATTCGTTCAGTGCTTCAAACTGTAATATTTTGAATCTTAGGAAAGCATGCAAGTTCCCATTAAAAGTAATGAAAGTTTCTTTATTGTCCCATGTTGGGTAATTGTTTGTATGCAGCATTTGGATTGATTGATTGATTGATTGATTGATTGTTGGTTGCTTAACGTCCAGTGGCAAATATTTCATGCATATTCAGGACGAGAACAAGTTCACAATAAATACAATAGGTAGGTTGTTGTAATAGAGGCCATCTAGGATGATGGTCGGGGAATGCAGCATTTGGATGCAAAGACATCAGTTTTGACTAGTAAAGTCATTTACAGCAGCCGTGTTTATTCCATTCATTTAAATCTAGACATCAACAAATGTTATTCATTTATGAAAAAGCAGGAGAAAGATAAGTTACTGGTATGATTTGTCCAATTGTTACACATGATATTCAGATTTCGGGTCTTTGACCAAACAAAAAAACTTCATGCTCCTATACGCGATGCAAGACGAAAACGAACAATGGCCTGGGAATACAAATAACCAGCCGTATATGTATTGCTCATATTTAAAATAAGAAATGTAGTTATGTAGACCTGTAATATGAAAATCTTCCACATACTTTCAATAAATTAAAAGCAGTTCAATGAAGTTCACATGAGTAACGCCACTGTAGTTGAGGAGTCCCCACCGTCATTTGGCGATTTGATGTTCGCAAATGCAGTTTTACTGTCGACGCATATTGATTGTGGCTACCCTTCAACACCAGTAATGTAATTCCGATTATAAGTCATTACAAAAAGAAAAAATACGATAGAGCTTGGAAGAAATGGGGAATGCGTCCATTTGGACACTGATGATGCCCCCTCTTGCATAAACATAAAACATTATAAAGCATTACGTATAAATTTTATGACATTTGGTTGAAGCAAACTAAAGGTAGAAAACAGAAACGAAAAAAATCAGAAAACGACCTCATACAAATACTCCGAGCGTCGTCACTACTTCATTATTATCTCTTATATACGGAGAAAGACTAAAAACTAAAAATTTCCCGGATTTATAGTGAGTCCGTGCATGTGTAGAGACGCATGTTACCATCCTTGTTTTTAGATAAATTGATTCAAAGTTGACTGATATGCATAGATATTTGTTTGATTAGAGGTTGTAAAATGTCCGGTGGCAAATACTTCAGGAATGTTCAGGACGACACAATACAATAGTTGTGTCTGAAAGACACTTTTTTAATGCATCCATAAACAAATTACTATTAGAAACATTCCGTCAGTTGTAAAAGTGATTAATAAAATAACATATATTTCGATTGATGTAAACGTGTGGGTTGTGTGCGTTTTTTCGGACAAACCTTGCAAACTGTACATTTGAAAAGACCAAGTTCAACATTCTGTCATTTGTAAAAAATATGCAATAGAAATATCTGAGAATATATATATGCATCCTCTATAAGTAAAACACATGACGCATTATGTTAATTCCAATCATTTTAAACGAAATTGACCAAAAGTGTCACAAAAATGTGCCGTTTTTCACTCAACCTGCGTTTCTATAATTTGTATTTATACTTTATAAAAAATTAGACACGGCGTGCATCAGAATTACAAATACATTGAAAAAGACATCTTAACAGTCAGTGAAAAAGTTATCGGGGTTCTTGAAGCAGAATAAACAACATGTCTATCTTGTGAAAGGACTAGACGGGGACAAGCCATTAAACACAAGATATTAGATCGATTTCTATTGATTTTTTTATTTCAGTTTCTTGTGTATAATTCGGAGTTTAGTATGACGTCCATTATCACTGAACTAGTATACATATTTGTTTAGGGGCCAGCTGAAGGACGCCCCCGGATGCGGGGGTTTCTCTCTACATTGAAGACCAATTGGTGGCCTTCGGCTGTTGTCTGCATGCACTTTGGTTGGGTTGTTGTCGCTTTGACACATTCCCCATTTCCATTCACAATTTTATTTCCATACATTAGGTTTTTTTAGGGTTTAAGGCGGGAGACAAGAGAAAGGGGACGGGAGAAAGGTACCCCCTGTCCGACCCCTCATGAATCTAAAACTGTAAAAGTGACGACATCAAAATTCAAATTTATTATGTGTTTTTTGTGGTAAAAAGCATTGTGCATAAGTTTTATATCAGTTGGTTGAGGCATAGATATAATAGCCATTATATCTATGGTTGAGGCAAACTAAAGTAAGAAAACGGAAACCAATTTTGTAAAAACGGACGTACACTATGATACGTATATTCGGATGCATAAACAGACAAGGATAAAACTCAATGACACCTTTGCTACGACGGGGGCATAAAAATGTACATTTATGAAATAAAATAAAATTCCGCGGAACTTCATAAATGGTTTTTGCACAAAGACGTTATGGCTAAACGTGACGTCATATAAATGAAAACTAACAATCTGAAGGTCATAACGTTACTTGTACGATTCAAATTTTGATAAAATTACATCAAAATGGCGATTTTGAGGTAGGTGTTGTTTTATTTTCGATACTATTGTAGTTATCGAACATTGGTTAATCAAAGCAATTCAAAATGGCGGGTCCCTCCTTTTTTCAATTATTTGAATTCGAGTTATCTCCCTGTGTACGCAAACCTTACCTTAAACAGAAACAAGTACAAACAACAAATTAAAACCGAGGTAAACATGTCAATCATAAGAGGAAAACAATGTAACAACTGAAACACTGAACTTATAGAAAAGCTAACGACAGCATACATAAAAAAAGTACTGTCTGATAACAAATGCCATACAAACTGTCTTTAAAATGTTTATTTTTGCAACGCTGTCAAAAAAGATGTTTGTATACGAAGTGATATGAGATAATTGCAATACTTTTGACCTACGACCGAATAAACATGTGACTATTAAAGGTGTGTGTAATCTCCAGACCAAGATGTTACTTCTCACGATATCTGATAAGAAATTGTCAATTATATTAACTATGTCTTGTGTTGATATTATGCCAATAATCAGTATAATCCTATTGTTTACCTTGGTGACAGCTCAACCAAATACGCATGACTTAGATCTCACATCAGTTGTGAGAAACTTGCAAAATGAACTTCAACGCTTGAAAATACAGGTTGAAAACTTGGAGGAAAGTCATAAAACGTGTGTCTTATCGTTAAAGTCTTTAGGTATGTAGAATATTTTATTCATTGTTATCTTATCATACGATAGCGTATTTCTTATAGATGACTAATAAAACCAAAACAAAGACTTCTAGACCAGAAATATGTTACCTTACCTGTATTTTGCAATACCTTTAGTATAAATGCTCTTAAACTTCTTACTTTTTGTAGGGGCTTTTTTGTGTGAACGCCACTGATATTTTATAGACGAAACCCGCGTCTGGTGAAAACATAATTGTTGAACAAGTTGCTAAAGATGTTTGTAAATTAATTAATATCCACATCACAAGTCCTGGTATCCAAAACCCAGCTATAGCTGCCGATATGAACTCTTTAAATCCATCAAGTTTATAGAACTATTTTAATATTTGAACCTTATGCATTTCCCCTTTTTTACAGGACTTGTACACAGAAAACGATTGTTGTTACCAGAAAATAACCAATCTGACCATGTAGCCTTTTCTGCGCATATTTCATCCGGATTTACAGCTGCTAGCTTAGGGAAAGGCCATGAGGTTGTTTATGATGTAAGCGACACCAACGTCGGAAACGGATATGACAACGTCACGGGAACATTCCGTGCACCATCAGCCGGTGTGTATGGCTTTACATGGACAATGTGTGCTGACAATCTTGGTGAAATAACAATTGAGCTGGTTATTAATGGACGTCAACGTGGGGTTAATCATGTTGATTCGGAAATCAACAACGATCTCGATTGTTCAACCGCCTTTGTCATCGAAAAGGTCAATGTTGGTGATTTTGTCTTTATTCGGTCGACAGCTGCAGGTGAAGGACTATTTATGAGCGACAGTAGAGCTCGATGGTCATTTTCCGGTTGGAAACTGTTTTGAATTGGTACCTAATCGAAGGATTTCAGATATAGACAGCAATATTTATTAAAAGTATGCTATTAATAGATGTTGTTTATATTTTTGGTGTACTGGGCATATATTAAACTGTGTTAAATTCGCTAATACAATGGTAATTTGTTGTTTACAATATTTCTTGTTTTTTATGCTGTAGGTTTCGGACAATATCTCTTGTTTTACTCCTTCAAAATCTAATGCAAACGTTTAGAGATGATAAAAAAAGAGCGATATCCAGACAAGAAAAAGTAATCTGAGTTATGCATTAAGGATAATATTCCTCAATAAAATAAAATCGAAATTTTATGACAGCAAATTCAGTTAAAACAACACCTGTATTCACCTGCCAGTTCCACATTTACATTTGCAATGAAAACACGACCATTGTCACAAGGGGATCATGCTTTGGAACGTTAGCTTAATGCGTTGGGTCGAAAGTGAACATACAATAACCATTACGTCAATAGTTACCATGATTATAATTTAATACGCCAGATGCCCGTTTCGTCTTTTTGATTTGTTATTTTCTTGCCTGGAAATACACAAACATCAAACAGCAATGCCAAACAAACTTTATTCATTTAGCTTCAATAAATATTGTTTTCATGTTTCATTGTTACGATGTTATTTTCTTACTTCCTTAAGGTCTGATATTCAAACTTATGTTTTTTAAGGATGCGAAATTGATGGAATCACCATAACTTAATAAAGTCGTATATATTTAATTCTCTCATCCTAATCTTTATAGAAATCACGTGGTTAATGACTTTATAGTTTCACTTTTACTGCTGATTTTATTTGTATGAAATAGGCACCACCATTTGTCACTATATAAACTCCAAATGAAAGTGGCAAGAGGATTCCAAGGGAAATCAAATTCGTTCTTGCAAAAAAAACCTGACTACAGCTAAAATCGAGGCTATCATCAGCTCGGTAGTCAGTACTACGGTACTGGCATGATTTCTTACAAAGTATCTAAAATAATCCATTTATATAGAAACTATGGTTTCAACTCCCCAGGAAAAGTTGGCTTCAGATCGATTTGGTTATTTTAAGTTCCTTTTTGGTTTATAGCTCTTCAACAAATTCTGTCCTTATAGATCCTTGGATTTTAAATATCGGCTTTGAGCGTTCCATGTGAAGGTCAATCGAAAAAAGTTTCTCGGACGCATAAAATTTATATAATTTTTTCATAAAAAGGTGTCAAACAAGAACATAAAATACTACAGAGATCTAAAGATTTAGCAATACGATTCAATTTAAAAAGCAATAACAACCTCACCAAAGACTCCTTTAGTATTTTATTGAAATCTAAAAACTCAAGTTGATATCAAACGATGTCCAATTGTCTTTTGTCATGAACCTTATAATTATCGACCAGATATGTAAAATAGAATATATTTAGAGTTGATATTATTAGAAGCGTTTTAACTCTAAATATGTCTAGATACCCGATACCCCTTTTTTTCATCATATTCATAGAAGTATATATATATGAGACTTGTTATCCAAACCTTAAGAAAGGTTTACAATCAGTTCATCAATTCTATGCAATATCTCATTCTCAAATTCCTTACTATTTCCTTCTTGTATAACTTGACCATGAATAAGAAGATCTGATACTGAAGTCTTTCAAGGAATGTAATTTAAATCCTCTTTTATGTTCAAACTAACAGGGAATATTATTCCTGTATCTTGATTCACGATCTCATCTTGGGTGTATGAAAATAACAAATTTACCAAGTTTTAACATTCTAAGTTGTTGAAGTGCAGACAGCATAATAGCCTAATAAACAATATAAGAATTAATTTAAATTCTAGGGAAAATAGTACATAGAATTTATAAAGAGTGTAGTGGATTGAAAACTCGGAGTCATCTGTGTCATCTCGCACACCCAAGCAGACGCATTTGAAAGGTTAGAAGAAGACTTACGTGAACATATTTCTATTTGGAGACGTGAAATCCAAAGCGTCAGGTAAAGCGTGTGCCACGCTGTTTGAACACTTGCGACACCTCTTTGAACGTCTGTTTGTGGCCTTTTGCAAGGCACAATTTATGTCCGCTAGCATACATGAAATACTTGTCATTGAACGCTAAACAAACAACAAAGAATCAATCAAAGTTGGGGAAACAAAATTTCCTTCAATCCTATTTGACTAATTCCATTGTTTTGTTGTCTACCATAATTGATTTTCGTATAATATTATTGGTTGAATTAAAAGACCGTTGCTATTTTCTTTGCATGGGACAGTTTGTTATCAAACGGTCGGAGGGTGTGGTTTGATATTTTAAACATTCTTTAGAGCTTTGTTAATTTCGTCCTTTGTCATACTATTCAAATTGAAGTTTGGTCCGATTTTGTGTACTATTCTTTTTTTTCATTTATATCTCTAAAGAAATGAAAAAGAGATTGTAAGTCGTTGCTTCAAAAGTGTCAAAATATCGTGAGTGTTTTCATTTTTTGCTTAAAATCACTTATAATGCTATCAGTCAAATTTTTGTAATTGAATGAACTCGAGAAATATTGGAAAGTGAATATCTGAAGAAAGACTGCAAAAAAAAGTAAAATAAAAAAAAATACTGAACTCCGAGGAAAATTCAAAACGGAAAGTCCCTAATCAAATGCCTAAAACTCATATCTGTAATTTTACAAATTAGATTTGGGGAACTTATATTATAATCAAAAACACTTTAAATTCTTCTAGTTAATTTATCAAATCCATCTGCAGATAATTTAGTACAATCAAATTGCTGTTTACGACCAAATAAGTTAACATAATAATCAGGTGAAGGACGTTGTCTAGGAATATATTTATAAAATCAATGAGTGTATTTAACTCGCCTTAGATTGTCATCTCATAATTTGTTTGTTGAAGTAGGCCGTTATCATGGGGTAAATAGGTTAGATAGAAAGTGTACTCTTTGTACTTTGAATATCACTGAAGATGAATTCCATTTTGTTTTACAATGTGAAAGCTATAGAGACTTGAGGAGACAGTTTATTAAACCTTATTATTATAGACGTCCATCGTCGTTCAAATTAGTGCAACTTCTCAGCACTGAAAATGTAAAAGATTTACGTAATTTGTGTAAATTCTTGTTTAATGCACTTAATCATAGGACCAAACTGTTATTGGTCAATACTTGATATTTATTTGCTTCTCTGATGTATTATGTCATGTTGTGTTATAGAAATGTATTTGTATTTATTGCACTGATAAGCATAATGTGCTTAAAGTAATAAAGAATTGAATTGAATATTACATGCACATGTTTAAAATCTAGAAATACTATGGGATAATCAGGAACACAATCATGTACGTGAATACGACGATGGAAGTTTTAACTACCTTGACCAGCGACATGAATATTGATCAGTCCATTCAACTTTATAGTACACGTGTTCTATTTTCGTAGGTGTGAGTTCGGAGGTTTGAATAAACCAATGAAAACGATCGTTCCTTTGCGTGTTCATCTAATAAAGTTTGTTTGACAATGTATGTCTCTTGGCCGCAGTTAGGTGTACCATATCTTAATATGAAAAATCATTATAATCAAACAGATTTTTTTTAAATCTATCTTTAAGATCATTTGCTTCAAAATAATGGGTAAGATCCCGAGTGCCACTATTTAAATCGCCAAATAAGATAACATTAATACACACCTTTTAGCAAAATTATGAAACTCAATCTTCTTTTCTGAAATTTCTTGCAGAATAAACTATGTTCATAGGGGGATTATAATCCAAACACAACATCTTCAGGCAAATTTAAGGTTTTTCTTTTAATTTACAAATACAAATGGACAGTTTGTATTCAAGGGATTCCTTATTTTCTCATGTAATTTCTAACAGCCAATAGCAATGCCACCAGAAATATAATTTGGTATTTTTAAGAGCAAAATAATTATAAACCTATGTTTAAGACTTTGTTTTTATCGAACTCATTTTATTTTTTGTGATGTAAATATCCTGGCCATTTCAAGTTCAATCAAAACGTCTCTTTGCCTTTGTTCCTGCTATTCGTCTCGTTTTTGTCTTTTTTCGTCTTCTTTAGCCTGTACCCCTATTCTTTTTAACGTTTCTAGCTTTCTGATACATTTAAATAAAAGATGCCGTCAGTTTTTAAATATTTTTTTTTTAATTTTTGGCCATCTGTTTTATTATCCGACGTAGTTTGCTTTTGATTCACTGGTGTATTGTCAGAAAGGTAATTTTGATCCAAAAGTATAACATTTCTGAAAGACAGCAGTTGTCTTAAAATGAAAATTTTTATATTGAAATATTTATAGTATTTTGGCAAATTTATTATTGTATAAACTCTGTGTAGGACTAGAAACTTCGGACGCTATCATAATATAGATGCTGTTTGCGCGGCGAATACTTCAAGCATATTTAGGACGTTGAACATGTTAATAAATTATGTTTTAGATATTTGATGACACAATAAAATACGATTAAATGGTGGGAATTGTATAAGTTTCCTTATCCCATACTGATATTGTAGGTATAAATGTAAATCATCTATATTTTTATTGGAGATGTGCCTGTTTGTTTATTTACAGTTCAAATCAATAAATTCTAAACTGTTTTTTCCCAGCCAATATTTGATTCCAACTCTTCATACCAAATATGATTTCATTTAGGTACTATGTAATTAAATGAAATTGTAAAATGCAAACTAGTATATACATGTATATGTTTAGGGGCAAGCTAAAGGACGCCTCTGGGTGCGGAAGTTTCTTGCTGCATTGAAGACCTATTTGTGACCTTCTTCTGTTGTCTGATCTATGGTCGGGTTGTTGTCTCTTTGACGCAAATCCCAAAGGGTAGGACCGGTTGAAAAACAATTTTAAAAGATTATACCCCTTAGAAACATAAATCAGAAGAAAAGTTAAAACGCTAGCGCTCTCATGTGTACAATTATTGTCATTAAAGGGTAATAACTTTATTAAAGACAACTGACGATTTCTTCTGTAACTTAGTAATCATAGTGTTTAAGGTAATAACTAAACAATTTGTCATTCGAGGTCTTGAATTCATATTTAATTTTGACATATTTTGGACAATTGGTGGAGCTCAACATTTTTAACAATTTTAGTTTGTCAGCGTTTTTTTCGGTTTTCAAAATAGTAGGAAAAAATTGCATTTTACCCGTATGTTCTACTTTTACTCATATCTGCCGTTTGGTTTGGCAGTCCGGGACATCGACATAATTTATAAACAAAATAACCAAATAATGAGCGTTGCTAGGTTGGGTTTAATTTGGACCATGAGTTTCAGAGAAAAAGATTTTTGTAAAAGTTATCGACAGACGACGGACGCTAAGCTATCTTGAACCTTCGGGACAGGTAAGCTAATAATATGGAAATATTTTTATGAAACTTATATTGTAAGTTTATATCGGTAATGTCTCGGACAAGTTCGAAAATAAGTTCCGATCAATAAATGTTATATGAGTTATGGCCCTTATAAATATTGATGACATGGAAAATTGTAAGCGCTCTCATGTGAAATATTCTTGCCAACTTTTCATTATTCTTATGTAGTAGTTTTATATCAGTAATATCTGGAAAAAATTTGAAATGAATTGCCAATCACATGTTTTAAATTAGTTATGCCCCTTAGAAATATTAAAACATCAGACATTGCTCTTAAGATAATTTTAAACAAATATAAAAAAAACAGCAACGTTGATTTTGGACAGACAAAGTATGTGCAACACGGGGGACATTGGAACTCTTTCCTTTTAATTTTTTATTAGTAATTTTGAAGTTATTGATTTCAAAATTATCACTTTAAAAATGCATATTATACTACACAAGTACACATCAACTTATTTTGTTATGTTTGTTTGGGACCTATTATGGCGAACCGTCGACACTTCGGACAATAAATCAAAAATGCATCCACCAGTTTTCATGAAACTTTGATATTTTTGTATATCTAAATTGACGTTAGCTCCCTTTTTTATTCATCAACAAATTTGTTCGTAGACAATGGACGATTTTCTAATATTCTGACAATAACCATGATAACCGGTAATGCTCTGAAAATAATAAAAAAAAAATATACTTTTTTTTACAAGTGTTTATAAGTGATCAAATGAGATCTCCTTACAATTTTTATTTTATAATTTTCTTAAATAACATATGGGTAGGATTTTTTGGCATACCTCATTATACGAATGGCTGTGTTTTTCATACCCAAGCGGAACGTCTAAATCCATATTTGTAGGTTGAAACATCACATCACCCATGAATGTATATTGGCTATGAAGTCGATCTCAGAAAAAAACAAAAACAGGTCAGAAAATTTGGAAAAAGTAGTATCTTGACTATGTTAACATTTAATGTTATGTCATGTAATTGGAAAGAGGGAAACTGAAAACACTTTCTAAGCTGTGGTGATTAAATGTATGTGTCTATGTCAAACTTACATCATACATTGATACCAGTTAAATTCCCTACTCTTTCGTGGGATAAAAAGACAGTTATTACATGGAATTAAGCTCTAAACACTTTGAAACTGATAATTTGGTGTCTGGCGTATAGAAAAACGTTCCTGGGAATCGAAACCTTTCAATGATAAAATATCGTCATTTCTTTGAAATAAGCACGTGTAAGGAAATATTGTTCAATTTGCTGTGATACCTCCCATAATCATATATAGAACTTCAAAACGACAACTTAACAGTCACTTGAAGACTAGAGCGAAAACTGTATTTTACAAATACGAAAAACCTATGAAGACATATTTTGGAACCTGTTGACCATTCAAATGAAGTTTGCAGAAAGAAAGGTTTGATACTTGTCTAGCATGATATAAGAAATTGATAATGTAGCACCATATATTTACATAAGTAATATAACTGACATTAGGTACGTATAAATATGACAAGACGTAATTTTTCATTTTGATTAGTACTCTCGCCAAGCGTAGATGCTATCTCCTCTACAGGAACTAATTAATTGAAATTCATGACTGAATATTACATAGCAATACGTCAATAAATGGGTGCTAAAATGTACAGTGATTGACCATTCGGGTTGTTGTGGTAATAGAATAAAATTGAAAATGGAAATGGGGAATATGTCAAAGAGATAACAACCCGACCAAAGTGCAGATAAAAGCCGAACGCCACCAACTGATCTTCAACGCAGCGAGAAATTCCGGCACCCGAAGTTGTGTTGGAATTAGAAATGGTCTTGTCTTTGTAACCGGCCACATATTGACTTCTGAATAAATAAAGGCAACAGTAGTATGCCGCTGTTCGAAAGTATTAAATTAATTGAGAGAAAACAAATCCGGGTTACAAACTAAAACTGAGGTAAACACTTAAAATATAAGAGATCAGAATTGGACATAATCCAATAGAAAAAAAAATCACAATCCTTTCTGTTTTTGTTATGTTTGGACTTATAACACCAAACAAAACGGTTAGAATCAACCAGAGTATATACTCTAAGATTGCAAGTATACAGTTTTAACTGAATAAATAAACTCGTCCAATATCAGGAGAAAACGTTTTAATGTTAATATGTTTGATGTATTTAATTATAGTCCAGTTGTAATTAATTTTTCCTTTTTAAAAGATATTGGAATAAATTTTAAAGTTTTACCACTTTATCGTATCAGTGAATTTTATTGTAAATAAGTAGTTTCGCTTAGAACTAAACTAATGGTACGTTTGATACCTTTTGCATTATATAAAAAAAACTGTCTTTTGTTTGAATATTGAATATGGCTATCGCTGCGATATAGCTATTTTGTGCTGACGACTCCAGTTATGAAATTTGACTTGAAACTAGAAAAAAGCGGCAATATACATTGTACTACATGTACTTCGTGAAATATCTTGTTTCGTTTCAAATAAATAATCATAAATTAGTGATATAAGCAGGATATATGTAAGTGTGCTATTTAATGTTATATATGAATAAAGTTCAATCAGTTACAACAGCAGACTTTTAATTATTGAGTAGAAATAAGTAGTAATCCGGTAATCAGTATAACCCCCGAAAGGAGGTCTCTGTTTAAAATTAAAAAAAAAAAATGTTTGTTCAAACTTTGTCTGAGGTTTTTTATTTGTTTTGCGTGAAGTCAAATTTGAAAATCTTACCGAAAAAAACCTAAATAAATCAAAACCTACATTGAGTTTTATGCCATTTTTTTTTCCTTCATATTTTGCAACTGTTGATCAATATTATATAATAGTTCTAATGAATTTATTGCGTGTCTAATTAGTCAACTGAAGTGTTCTTTCTATGGGCCCGTATTTAGTTTCTTACTTTTTTTTCACAGTAACAACACTCTCTTATTAATGAAGCCAAAAGTCTTTATGACAGTCAGGTGCCCTCTCAGTGATATTTGACATACAAAACGGAACCACAAATGTCTTCAAATAATATTATTCAATATACCAAACTTGTAGATGTGTTAAACATATTTTTAAACATGTGATATATATAGAAAAAGGAGAAAAAAAGCTATTTGCTGGTAAAATGAATTACTGATTATTTGGGTTATTTGACCTTTTATAGATTTCTGTTATCCTTTTTATGTGTATCATGGTCTATTTTATCTACTGAGATTTGTACATTTCACTTTCAATGTATAGCGTGCCACCACTGGATTGTACCTTGATGTAATATATTTTACCTCCCCCTAATTGAACATTTAAATATTACCCGTTAAGGGGTGTTCCTTACAATAGGAAGCTGATACGAAGAGAAGAAAGTAAAGACTGGGTTTTCTTTTTTTTTTCAATTTAAAATGCCAAAATGTAACTTACACCGCATTTAAAAATATAGTTTTGTTTCATTATAACATAAGATTTGTTTACTTCGGACTATTAAAAAACAACCAACATGCATTCATATAACATATAATAACGGCAAATACAACTTTGGCCTTATTCATTGACGCTGAATTTAATTTATATAAATTTAATTGGATACATATAATAGGAGCAATTGAAAAAGGTATTATTCTTACCATATAGTAAATTTTAATAAAATAATGTTTTTATTTCAGCAATTCTACAAAAATACAAAGGAAAATGTGTTCTAAACTAATACTAGGAATTATTCAGTTTAATATCGTTTTGCTGACATTTGTGGCAGTCAATTGTGTACCGAAAAACAATACAGGTAATATTTTAAAGACTTTTTATACTATTTGGTCCCTTTGACGCATTTCCCATTTCCATTCTCAATTTCATGGGGTTCGTGTTGTTTATTCTTCAGTTTTCTATGTTGTGTCATGTGTACTATTGTTTTTCTGTTTGTCTTTTTCATTTTTAGCCATGGCGTTGTCAGTTTGGTTTAGATTTATGAGTTTGACTGTCCCTTTGGTATCTTTCGTCCCTCTTTCATTGTCGAAACAAATTTTGATAAAATAAATAACATTTGAAAAGTAATGGCCGATGCATTCCATCCATGACGTCTGACGTACAACATTTTAATTCTTATATTTAAGATGAGTTTATTCTCCACATAACCTAGAACACTGTTTAAAGATGTTCGCTACTTTGTTTTAAAATAACAAGCTATTTAAAAGACTATTACATTTTGATAGTATATAAACAGGAACTAAAAATGCAGAAAACAATATTCCTGTTTTCGAGATATAAGGCATTGAAAATTTGGTGGGAAATGATTCTCTCTATGATTTTCAAACATTTAACATTCGCTACTTTTTTCTTTCAAAACAATGAACATATAACAAGGATTTTATAAGATTTACAAATATGGCTTCTTTTTATTTTATATGATAAAAATATGAAAGCTCAACCAGAGGATTTCGAATATCTGGCAAAAATTCTAAAACAAGAGGAGCGAACATAATATGTCCAGCGGGGATGCTAATGAGGCCCCTCATGGGGGGGGGGGGTCCTAGTAATCACATAATCACCATTTTTTTGCCAATATAATCACATAATCATTAAATATTTGCTTATCTTTAGTAATCAAATAATCATAAACTAAAAATACAGTCCTAGGTAATCAAATAATCATGAAATATTTGGCTTAATAATCAAATAATCATTAAAAAAACGGCCAAGTAATCACATAATCAAAAACCCCATGAGGGCCCTCGCTAATGGCAAAAGATTACCTCCTTTATAAATACTGAAAACTACCTCGTCTACATTGTCTTCAAATCGTATTATCCCTGTAATTATAATAATAATCGAACAAATGGTTCTGTTGTCAGAATAGTATAGTTCCGATTTATTTCACCACTTCAATAATGCAAGAATTATGTTATCCTCAATTTTAACATATGCAACAAAATCGTTGTTAGCTATTAATTTAGCGTTAAATAAAGGCAAGAGTAATTTACCGCTGTTCGAAATTCATAAATCGATTGAAAGAAAACAAATCCAGGTTACAAACAGACCTGATTTAAAATCAAAAGATTTTTATCTTTTTTTATTGAATAATAGGAAAAATACAAAGGATATCGGGTATCTATCCATGACAATATCAGTAAATGCACAACAAAAAACATACAAAAAACAATCAAATAAGTTTTAAAATTAGTACTGAAAAAGTGTTTGTTTACAAAGAATAGCAAGAACCAAAGGCAACATGAGAATGAATATCTGGTTGCAGTAACTATAAGGATATATTTATGTTTCGTAAAAGGATGACTCCTTTCAGATTGTGTTTTTATTTGTTACTAGAAACAGGAATCAAACATAAGACAGTCTCGTTATTTTTCTTTTGTTACTGAAAAACTTGTTTCCTCGTCCTTGAAAGAACTAACTAATTAAGTACATGCACACTCACAGAAAATCCATATTATTTTATAAAGTGTAAGAGATCTATAGATTTTCAAATAGATATAATGAGATGTTGTATAAGTGCCAATGAGACAACTCTCCTTTAAAATCACAATTTATAAAAGTTAACCATTATAAATCAAGGTACGGTTGTCAACATGAAGCCTTGACTCACATCGAACAGCAAGCTGTAACGGGCCTCCGAAAAATACTAGTGTTTAACCATTCAAACTGGGAAAACCAACGGTCTAATCTATAGAAATAAAAAGAGAAACGAGAAAGACTTATGAACCACATCAACATAACGGCAACTACTGAACATCAGATTCCTGACTTAGGACAGGGGCAAACAATTTCAAGCTCATATTGTTGTTTTAAATTACATGTTGGTATTTTGTTATAATAACAAATGATTGCTCGAAATTATCTATATACCAGAGGATTTATTTTCCATTTATTTTTATTATTCGTATTATTTTGTGCTGATGGAATTTATGCAGTACTCGTTAACACCTGCCTAGTGTATCTGTTTATTAATTCTACTCTTCTGAAATGTGCATGAAATAATGCTGCCTGATGTTATGTACATATCAATTAATCAATAATTTGGTCGGTAGTTGATAAATTGATACAAGTGCATGCAGTTTGTATTTATCATTTTTGTTTTACCACTGTAATTGAAAAAGAACGATGGAAAAAACAAAATAGTAAAGTCAATGAGGTTTCACAATTATTCCCATAGTAAGCCCCTTAATTAATATCTAATTAAAAGAAATATCAGTATTGTACGTTTTGAATAATGCAAAAAAATATATATAATGTCCCAATAAAACAAAACGAATATAAATAAAATATTTAAGATTGTAAACTATCTGAATGAAACAGTGACAAAATGTTACATCAAAATGACATGCAAGGAAAGGATAGTAATAGGTATAAAACCACTAATTCTTAGACCATTGCTTTCTAAGATAAATTCTGCGATTTCAAGCCATAATAGGTACCTTGTCTTAAGTTTAAATAAAGTGTCAGTCATTTCATTTCTAAACTTAACGTTATCCTGACTTGTGCTGCTGAACGATCCAACATACTCTTATTTGCATATAAGAGAGTACTGGTTCTCAGAAGTTTAACAGTACAAAAACAAGTATTTTCGATCTCAACAGCGAGTCAAATGTGCCATCCTCTTACAATTTTAAGTATTTCTTTATTGTTCAAACTTTCAACAAGGGTTCTACAGTGAACGTAAGTCCCTAAGATTTCATTTGAAACCAAAACTACACAAATAGTTCATCTATTGACAAAGATACAGCTATTTTTAATACTGTCTTGTATGTTCTTTCCGACCGAATTTGTAGTTTTATACTTTTACGACATCTCACTTATGGTTATATGACCGACCACATTCTGTTTTTTATTCAGGATTTTATAATAATGTGTATTATGTAGACGCAACGAATGTCTGGTTTACCAACGTATAAGACTGGAATCATTGATGAGATTTTTTATTCCAGATGCCTTGTGTAAAGTAGCTTTTGAAGACGAGAAAGATGGTCAAAGTAGAGTCAATACATCTGCGAAACTTTTACACATTACACTGGACTTTCAGAACACTACTACAATGTTAGTTCTACAAGACACCATCACTTTGTACAATCCACACGAATGGATTATAACATCCGGAACATATGGAAGTGGATTGTTGCAGTTAAGATCTATCTATGAAATCCTCTCGTTAAAATCATTAAGTGTGCACACAAGAAGAAACAACATTAAATTAACACAATTTCCACATGACTGCTTACAAGGAATGAACGCATCAGAATTTGAATTAATTATACGGATGTTCTTGCTTCAACATATTGGTACAAATGAAGAAGTTTGCAATATCCATATACGGGACGACTACGGTTTTGCGGAATTCGATCATGAATGCTGTTCTTTAGGTGCGGACACGGTTGAGTGCTATGTTGTCAGGAAGAATTTACCGATGAAAATGATTGACATTTGCTCTTATATAGTTGTCGTTCTTGTTATCCTGTACTGTCCCCTTCTGATACCGTCGTCTTTATACAAGCGAAAGCTAGAGTTCGTCCACCGTCTAGCTGAACCATTGAGAATAAGATGTAAAAAGACGGGTACTGACCTTACTTGGAGACAGAATGGTTTAAGAAGGCTAGTATATCTGGCAAGATTTGTTAAAAATAAACCAGAGGAAGACGAAGATAAGATTGTCTCAGAATATACATTCGGGAAATATTTTCAAAGTACTTTGGAGAAAATGTCTCGTAATGGGTTTTACGAAATAGTCATAAGTCAATTGCATTTCAAGGTTAAACACAGAGAGATAATTTCCGAAAGTAAAATTGAAACTGGGTTATTACACATTTGTTATAACTTGTTCATCAAATGTGGACGAAGAAAGAAATATGATAGAAATATTTGGATTAAGAAAAATCCATATAACTGTTGCTATCGAAATGTACTCGGTTGTTTCAAGCCATTCGGAAAGGAATACCCTTGGTACAAATGCTTACGCGTCTTTATGCATATCGTTCTCGCGGCAGTCGTCTGCTCCCCTTGGGTGTTCCGAATATGTGTCTATTACCTCTACGAATATTCACTAAGAAATGAACGTCTTAAAGCGGCAGAAAAGAGGAATTTAAAGTTAAGACTACACGAAAACTTAATGTTCTATCTTACACCTATCCATGTACTATTTATAGCTTGCTACGTCATCCTAGCGTTAGAATGGATTTCCTTCAGATTTATGAGTAAAAATGTCAAATATTTGACAAAGGAGATGTTGCAAATTTGCTTTCATGGTATGAATGATTCAGCAAAAATGAAAAAGGTATTCTTGTGGGCAATCAATACACTGAGTATTCCAATAAAGAGCTGTGGTATTTTCGGATTTTTTCTGGGCGTGATATTTTGGCCAATAACATTGCCGTACGTTGTAATTGTCGTCTGCTATCACATATTCCCCACAATCAGGCTTTGTGTTTCGTTGTTTTGGATCATTGTTTTCGACACCATTCCGGATTTTCGATCTTGCAGCGTCAGCATAAAACAACACCGGTTCCCATTGTTAACATTCTTTACAGATCCGATTCAGAATACATTTGATATAGGATATATTGAATATCGTAAAAGTCGCGGGAAAATCATAAGATTCGTACAAATTCTGTTCTCCATTTTAGCAGTGTGTTCAATTGGTTTAATCACGGTAGAGTGCGTAGTTTTCCTAATCGATGTTGCGGTATATACAATGATTGGCCTTATTTTAAACTCATCCCATGCGATGCAATTAGTTTCTGCCTTTTCTATCGCCTGGTTTTACTTCCAAAAATGCTTTGAAGGGAATAGTGGTATATATTTGAAATATACGAAGGTGATTTTGCGCATATTACAAAACGAAAACAAAGACGAGTTACAACTGGTGGCTGATCTTGATTCTACCCATCAGACTAATACAGCATTCCTGGTCAAACATGCCAAATGCAACGCGGAATTTTTCGTCAATAATAATGGAAAGCCCATGTTGACAACGAAAGGCGTAGTACTGCTTCTGGATAAGTATGACAATCTATATATAGAACGAGCTTTTTTCCGGAAGGCTTGTCAGATTGATCACCCATCGTGTCCGGGGCCGGTTCATGAACAGATTATGAAATCATTCCGGCGTTTTATGTCCATAGTCATGTTCCTGATCTTTGTGACACTTATAGTGCTGGCATTTGGTGACACATACAGCATTTCCATTTCAAATCAGCTCCTAGCGACCATTGCTGGTGGTTTCGTGCCATGGGTCCTGATGAAATCTGACATTTTGTTTAAAAATCCAGTTGAACCTGATTTTGATCAATTATCCGAAAACATTTGTTTTCAGTCAAGACTTAAAGAAAAGATAAACAACGACGAGGAAACATGGCGGATCTCCGATATGGAAGTAGAAAGTATAAGGGAAATACAAGCCACCGAAAAAATCGACTTAATCGTTAAACTGCCACAGTCGGGTATGCAAACTGCACTCTAGGAAATTAACTTAAGAATACTATTTTGCTACTTAAAATGCTATTTAGGAGATAACTGTTTTGTATTTTAAGCTTGGCCTTCGTGAAACGTAGAATTTACTGTGGCAAATTGAGTTTACCTAGCGACGCGCTAATGCATTCTAATTCTAATGCTGTATATAAGACTAAATACTATTTAAAATATATTTTGGCGTAAAATGACATAATGAAAAAGTCCACGAAACTGTTGCATTGTCTTTAGCAGCTAAACAATGTGACGTAATGTGTATACTCACGATGTCAAACATAAACACTAGACGTATTTATACCTTTGGTACGCTTCAAAATGGTTGCAACTTTAACAAAAAGAAGATTTTAAGGCTCAAAATGTGATATATGAATATTTTGTGAGATATTACATACCGAAAAAATATCGGAATTATGGTGGCTCTCTTAGTTACGGACTGATAGAACGTGGAACTTTCCCCTTCAAAATATTTGTCAACGTCCAATGAAAATTATCGTTACAAAGGAATAGCGTTAGAACTATTATTTATCATTATTCATATTGTTTTTTAGCTCACCTGGCCCGAAGGGCCAAGTGAGCTTTTCTCATCACTTAGCGTCCGTCGTCGTCGTCCGTCGTCGTCCTGCGTCCGTCGTTAACTTTTAAAAAAATCTTCTCCTCTGAAACTACTGAGCCAAATTTAACCAAACTTGGCCACAATCATCATTTGGGTATCTAGTTTTAAAAATGTATCTGTTGACCCGGCCAACCAACCAAGATGGCCACCATGGCTAAATATAGAACATAGGGGTAAAATGCAGTTTTTGGCTTATATCTCTGAAACCAAAGCATTTAGAGCAAATCTGACAGGATAAAATTGATCATCAGGTCAAGATTTATCTGCCCTGAAATTTTCAGATGGCAATCCGTTGTTGGGTTGCTGCCCCAGAATTGGTAATTTTAAGGAAATTTTGCCGTTTTTGGTTATCATCTTGAATATTATTATAGATAGAGGTAAACTGTAAACAGGAATAATGTTCAACAAAGTAAGATCTACAAATAAGTCAACATGACCAAAATGGTCAGTTGACCCCTTAAGGAGTTATTGCCCTTTATAGTCAATTTTTGTCAATTTTCATAAATTTTGTAAATTTTGTAAATTTTTATTCGTTAATGATATGCCCATAGATCAAGGTGAGCGACACAGGCCCTTTAGAGCCTCTAGTCTAATTGGTTTATCGTTACATGCTTGCTTAACGTCTAGAAAAAAAAATCATTTTTTGTCCTTACGGATGACAAGGGGAAAAAATATGGTCATCATAGGACTTTTTCCTCACGGCAGGAAAATCCTTACCAAAGTGGGGCGTCTGTTTGGCTGTGCGTGATGTATCAGAATGGGGACGATAAATCCGATGTTTCGTGTTCGAGAGAGTGCCACAGTAGACAGATAACTATAGTACACGAATAAAACCACTTACCTTCGACAAGAAAGCTATCAATCTTAATCAATTAAGATAGCAGTCGAACTCGCCTACCGCGAGCGGTGTTTGAACTAACAACCTAATTGTTGATAGATAACTTGGCCATAGAGGCCCCGTTAACTTTTAGTAAGCTGTGGTGATTAAATGTATGTGTCTGTGTCAAACTTACATCATAAATTGATACCAGTTAAATTCCCAACGTCCTCGTGAGTGTGTGTTCGTATTATGACCCCCGCGAAAAAAAGGAATATACTCTGAGGTGTTCTGGAAGACCAAAAACATGCAGTTATACTGCATACATCAAATAAATTGGTTTGTGTTTTGTCCAATATATATGTGTGTGATCTTTTCAAATTTATATGCTGTTATTATTTTGAATATTTTCCTATATATCTAGTGAGCTTACAATAAAGTTTATATAAAATTACATTGTTATATCAGGATGTTCTCGGATAAGAATGACTGGCTTTTTGTACGTTTTGTGCCCCATGGGTGACTGAAGGATAGAAATATGGTCACTAGGTGTTCTTTCGACCGGCAGTGAAACGCTTTTTTTCAAAGTCGGCCATCCGTTTGGCTGTGCGGGATGTATCAAGGTTGCAGCCATGTCCGGTCAGAATAGGGACGTTAAATCCGATGCCTCATGTAAAGAGAATGCCACGCTCATTGCACGTTATGAACAGTGTATTACCATAGGTTCAGTTAGTGTTTGTGACCTATGAAAACCACATACAACGAGTGACTGAGGTACGATTCCTTTGACCAGCAAAGTTTTAAGAAGACTAATTTAAATTGATAATATTTATGTTGTTGTTTTTGTTCAATTCGGAACGTTATTAAATTATAATCTGAATGTTACAATAAAAAAATGGCATTTTAATTTGAAGTAAGAGGATTATCAAAAATTCAAGAATTATACCATAATGACAAATTACAAGGCCCGAAGATGGTTTTTGAAGACCATCTGTTGACTCTATTATATTGTTTTCAGATTTATTGGGAAAATAAACAGAAAAAATCGTTCAATTTCATAAAAAGGTCAGGTTTAGATAACATCAAAACATTTCAATGCCCTTTGTAGAGTAAAAAAATATCCGGGTAATTTGAAGATTTATTCACAACCGAAAACAAACCGCCTTTGTTATATAACAATTTCCAAGAATTATATAACATTTAGCTTATTGTAACAAGGAAATATTGATCTCTTATGCTCGTGGTGTTATACGATGTCGATACGAAATAAATCTCAGTCATAATGGAACGTGTAGGAATATACATTTTGTCTGCTATGATGAAATACAACACTTATTTTTTCCCATTCTATTTTTTTTTTTTTTTTAAATTGACTTGTAAAGTAAAGAACATTTTGATAGGTATATTTAGGTGACTCATTAGGATTTCTTACTTGTTTGGATGAAAATGGCCAAGTAGGGTTGATTATGTCTTAATAAGGGAAAGTCTACTGTCCGCAGTTCTTTGTTTTATTTCTCTTTAAGATATTTTAACTATATGTCATGTATGCTCAAATTAAAATGCAATTTCAAGCATGAAAATTCAAACTTTCCTATATGTTTACTGTCTGGAATGCTACCAAAGATTACAAGTGGTCAACAAATATATAGTTATAAAATCATTAGGGCCCCGCCTTTAGGCGGGTCGCCCTATAGTGATCAGTCTGTCCGTCCGTCCGTCTGTCCGTCCGTCCGTAACACTTTAACTCTGTGTCCGCTCCATATCTAGAGAACCATTATGATTTCATACTTTATACTTTACATGTTTATTAACCACCACCAGAGGGCGTGTCATGATGTATGTACAACTTCCTAGGTCAAAGGTCAAGGTAAAAAAACTTTGGTTTCAGTTGACAACCCTGTGTCCTGTGGTGAAGATCGTGTCTGCTCTATATCTTGAGAACCGTTATGATTTCAAAGTTTATACTTGACATGTATATGAACCAACACCAGAGGGTGTGTCATAATTTATGAACGACTGCCTAGGGCAAAGTTCAAGGTCAAAAAACTTTGGTTTCAGTTGACAACCCCATGTCCTATGGTAAAGATTGTGTCCGCTCTATATCTTGAGAACCGTTATCATTTTAAAGTTTATACCTGAAATGTATATAAACCAATATCAGAGGGTATGTCATAATTTATGTACAACTTCCTAGGTCAAAGGTCAAGGTCAAAAACTTTGGTTTCAGTTGACAACCCCATGTCCTATGGTAAAGATCGTGTCCGCTCTATATCTTGAGAAATGTTATCATTTCAAAGTTTATACTTGACATGTATATAAACCAACACCAAAGGGTGTGTCATAATTTATGTGCAACTTCCTAGGTCAAAGGTCAAGGTCAAAAACTTTGGTTTCAGTTGACAACCCCATGTCCTGTGGTAAAGATCGTGTCCGCTCTATATCTTGAGAACCGTTATCATTTCAAAGTTTATACTTGACATGTTTATTAACCAACACCAAAGGGTGTGTCATAATTTATTTACAACTTCCTAGGTCAAAGGTCAAGGTCAAAAATTTGATTTCAGTTGACAAACCCATGTCCTATGGTAAAGATACAATTTTGTAATGCACATTATTCACAGCGGGGCCCACAGAGATGGCTCCCATTCAATGATATCTAGTTGATTCACTTTCTACTGAAAATGAGCAAACAAAATTGTTGACTTTAAAATTAAGTTTGTTCACTGAAAATCAAAAAGGAGTTATAAACAGTGCTATAAAAGAACATAATTCATTGTTTTGTTGTTGCTGTTGTAGTTTTTTGTGGTGAAAAGTTTTACAAGACACCTTTGAGAGGTTGTGTTCTCCATTTGCAAACAGGTTTGATTAAATATAAACAGGACACATCCGCAGAGATATATCAGGTTGACAATGTTGGCCATAAAAGAATTTAAAAATGTCCAGTTCCTGAGGTCCTTGTACACAATTAAGAATTTTCACGTTATTTTCTTATGCAATTCCTTAATTTAAACATACTTTATGCAGACATATTTGAAATGGAAGGTTCTTGTAAAGCAGATTAGAGAGCAAAGACCAACAAAACAAAATATGTAAGAACTAAGACATTAAAACATTCTAAGGGAAATAACTCAATTGTGCTGACATGAATTGTCATTGGTATGGTTATATTTATAAATTTACTGTTTACAAATTTTTGAATGTTTTGAAATACTAAGGCTTTTCTACCTCAGGAATAGATTACCTTAGCTGTATTTGGCAAAACTTTTAGGAATTTTGGTTATCAATGCTCTTCAACTTCGTACTTTATTTGGCCTTTTTAACTTTTTTGGATTCGAGCGTAACTGATGAGTCTTTTGTAGAAGAAACGCGCGTCTGGCTTATATACTAAATTTAGTCCTGGTATCTATGATGAGTTTATTTGTATATAACTTTAGTTAAATCTCACAACACTTTTTGTTTTTCTTTATTTTTATGAGACATGTTTTTGGATTACCTAACTGAACAATAATTGTACTCAGAAACCATAAGCAGAAAATGTTCTATTAAGATATGATATACAAATTAAAAAATCATGAAAATTGGTAAATGACTTCTTATACAATTTTTACCAAATATTTTGTAGCTTTAGTAATATAATACATATGAAGATAGAGAGAAAAACAGTACACGGTTATAATGGTAATCAAGACAACATCTGATTAAAATAAACCAAATCATTAGCAACTACATTTTTTTTTTAATTTTGTTGTTTTTACATTGTATTATTATTGATATATGTATAACTAATGATCCTAAGGGTACAATTTAACCTTTAGATCGTATATGTCTCTTTGAAGGTATTTGTATGAGCTATTTACCTAAAAGAAAACATATACTTATTTATTTGCTCTTTTGGAAACTTTCTTAAAAAAGAGAAAACAAAAAACTGCACATAAGATCTTATTATCAGCAACTATAACCAAATGGAAAAGTGGTAAAAAATGTTTTTTAAAATGATTCTTTTATCTCTTCATTTTTTACCATTTTTCCATTTGAAGTGTTTCCGGCTTTTAAGAAGTATCTTAATTTGATTTCATGAAATATCCTGATCGATCATGATGCAGAATATGCTGCGTTTCAAAATCGATCGAGTGAAAGTTTGCCCTTGACGAGTCGCCAAGGTTAATGGATGCAATCATCTACAGACTTGTTAAGTAGCATCGAGAGACACTAATCATTTGATAAATATTTTGATCTCTCATAAGTGGATGTTCAGCTTGCAGATACAAAAATATGCCTTGGTTGTGAAATAATATTATGTCTGAGTTCAATCTACCATTATTTTTTTTTATTACGGATTGTGGCTTTAAACACGTTTTTCTTTCAATGGATACATAGTACATAGCAATACCGGACGACTATAACAATAACTCAGCAGCTCTTTCCACTGCAATTCTTTATATGTTTTGCTCAAATTTGGGTATTTGGTGCAACGGTGATTAGCAATGGCAACTGGCAATTAAAGTATAAAAGTATACATAACTAGACGATCAATTGAGAATAAAAATAGGGAACGTGTCAACGAGACAACAACCTGAACAAAGAGCAACAGCCCAAGGTCACCAATTGGTCTTCAACACATCGAGAACAGCCTGAACACGGAGGTGAGCTTCAGCTGGCCCCTACACAAAAATGTGTACTAGTTCAGGGGAAATGGACGCCATACTAAACTACAAAACATATAAATGAACTTAAAATAAAAATCATACAAGACTAACGTTACAATACATAGATTACATTCGACTTTATTGCTGACACTTCCTCCTTATTCAACCACAACTTAATTCTTACCCTAAGGTAAGCTATAATGTATGCTTAATTTATGTGCCAACCTCTGAATGGTCGTCGTCTTATTACGTCTTATTATAGTGTTTGAAGATATATAAAATGTTATACGCATTTTCGAAATGCGCATCTGGTGCAAGAAAATTGGTACCGTTAATTTTATTACTACCACTGGGTCGATGCCTCTGCTGGTGGACTATTAGTCCCCGAGGGTATCACCAGACCAGTAGCCAGTACTTCGGTACTGGTATGAAAATACGGATTTATTGTGTTATTAAAATTTGCTGTTACAAAATATTAGAAATTATTATAAATTAAGGAATGTATCTCCCTCATGCAAAGCTCTGATTCCTTTCACGGATTTGGCTATACTTTTTTGACCTTTTGGATTAGAGTTCTTCATCTTTTATATAAGCTTTGGATTGCAAATATTTTGGCCACGAGCATCACTAAAGAGACATGTATTGTCGAAATGCGCATCTGGTGCAAGAAAATTGGTACCGTTAATTTTATTACGTTATGCAATACAGCTAGTACAGCTTTTATGAAAGATAGATATAATGCCTTGAATTGCTGCGTCCCTTTTTTGTGATTTTTTTTCTCTATTCTATTTTTCAAAAATAGACATACATCCCAGTATTGTCTCTTTTTTTGTGCCTATCTTTTATTTTAACCTATCACATCCACGCCATATCCAGTTTCACATAAGCTACTAATCAACGCTGATCTCGAAATCTTATGCGCGTTTGAGTTTAAATATCGCGATAATTAACGATATCATACGTTACAGGGGGCTACTGATATTTAGCAACACAATAATAAATCAACCGATTGTTGAACAACATCTCTGTCTCTCGTAATGTATGCTTGAGATTATTTATTTTTAAGATATTAATAATAGTTTATTTTATATATTAAGAATAAATAGTTTTACCGTCTATACAGAGAATAACCTAAATTTAAAATAAAAAGATCGAGTATGATTGCAAATCAGACAAATATTCACCGGAAGTAAATGACAGATGAAAGCAACCATATGTCACCATACAGCTCTCGACAATGAGAAAATCTATACCGAATAGTACTATCTAAATGGTCCCGACACAAAACAATTCAAACGAGAAAATAAGTCACCTTGTTGCTGTAAAGAGTTCATAACAGTTGTGTTTATGAGTAAAATAGTTTTAACACAGTATAATCTTGTAATTGCTTTCTTTTGCTTATAATTACTGCACTATGTACATTGTTTGATTTTTCGTGAAAAGGGAAAAATATTTTGATAAAGAGAAAACAGCCTAAACATCAGAAATTCATTTAATTTCAGTTCTGTTCCAGTTTTTCTTAAATATTTTTTACATCTTCTTCACATGCATGTAAAGGGTTACGGCCTACATATAGGTTTAATATCATAGACTCGAACTTTTAATTTTCTTTTTAAAAAATACAGGTCAATGTTATGGTGACTTTTGCGTGAAATTTTATGGGTACAAGGACAAGATACCGGCACTACTAAATAATCGAAATTTCCAATAATGGTAGTATGGGGGTATAATATATAATGTTCAACGAAAATTGATAGAATTTTTCCTTACATACTCTTGTCAAAGACGTAGTACATAATTATTGTGATATGCTAACAATATGAAAAACATAATGATAGGTCACCGAGTTTGTTTTTTTAAGCTATACGCTGTGAAAATATGAAACATTTTGTATGGATTAAACAGAGGCATTTTTAAGGTAAAAGTATCAGTATATGAATATTTGAAGGTAAAACGAATGATAGAATATAAAATAAAATGTGAGAAATAGCTCTTATAAAATGCGTTCAGAAAACAACAGAAAAAACAGAGTCACCATGCGTTTTATCCTGTTTAGCGTACATGGCATATACAATAATATTTTGTGTTTATCTTGTGAAAAAATAAAAATGATCCACAAAACAATATATAACCAAATAAACACACAAACCTGTGACAATTCTGCTTCTATTGGTACCAAGCTGCTTAAAATCAAACCAAAAATGACCCCAAAATATTTTTTGGAAAAAAAGTAGTTTTATATACAATATATAGGAAAAAATCTTACGTGACGAATACTTTTGGCCACACTCTGTAACATTAATAGAACATTTTCCTATTGATTGTAATAGACACGTAGTAGACAGGGCCCTGACACCGTGTTGAAGACCGTACATTGACCTATAGTTGTTAACTTTTGATACATTGTGACATGGACTGATCGACAGTTGAATCATTGGCACTCATACCACATCTGCTTATTTGTATGTACATTTGTTTCAAATATTTCTGTGTCAATGATGTTTTAGACGGCCGTGATATAAATGAAGTGAGACATTAGGCAGTTTTAAAATACGTATCAGAAATAGAGGTTCATCTTCAATTTTCAAAGATCAGACTATAATACAATGCATTCAATATCTTTTTTATTTCATGATCGATTTCGTCTAAGCAGAGGTTCAGTGCCAGCGGGGCGAGTAATTTTCTACATACTGTCAACTTTATATCATTTTTCGTGCCACTAAAAGTAATTGAATATCCTGTATTTACAACGAGCGATCTATGCTTTAAATTAAGATCAATTGCTGAATGACCCCCTCCTAAATTATTATAATATTCCCAGTGGCATTAACCACACTGGCCATGATATCTCAGTGTTAATAAGGTACCAGGGTTAACATTTTAAACATCTGTATTAGGGGATGACCATTTGATTTTCAGGAGGGGGGGGATAGAAAAATAATATTCTTAGACTACTTTCATAATAAATAATTATGACCTAGGCAGGATGGAAAAGAATGATCTGCAACACAAAATACAGGAAATAATTGTGTACAAAAGTTGAATAAATTATCAAATGGTCGCCCTTTTTCAGTAACTGTATATACAGAAAAGGGTACGTTTTTATCAATTTTCACCTGGTGAGATTGTACAAAGTAAAACGAGGATTCCACATGGCCAAGGTGTTAATTGCCTTCTTAATGTATGACCTAATACTATGTATATGAAGTGAGCCCCGCTTATTTATCTAATTTATTCTTCCCGTTAGGTGAACGATCTCAGCGTGAGTTCGTGACATTTAAAGGTACAATTAATATAAAGCCAGGTGGCATATCAGATCGTATATTACTGCAATCATCAACACAGCAGTAGTCCGTTTAAAAATCTTTTAATGTGTCAATTGTTGATAATTAAAGTTGTCTGGTCAATATAAATTTTATATTTTGATTCAAATGATGCTCATGTTGTTAGAAATGTAAACGCAAACACTCAATCAGATGCTTGTTTTTCTAAGTCTTAATGGTCACTGATTACAACCGTTAGCCCCCAGTTGATAAACTCTCGAGACTTATCGTTTGATTTCATAGTTTTGCTAATTAGATTAGACATGCGCAGTTAAATGTGAAACTGGTGTATTAGCGTCATGCCACTTCCTTTTTAGAACAGCTTTACCATACGGTATGGATTTTGCTAAAATTAGATTGCTGTGGTCTATGGCTACGTTTATACCTTTGATATCTGGTGGATAGTTGTCTTATCGGCCATTATACCATATTCCCTTATAACTATGCTGAAACCTTTTTTCTTTTTACTTTTCCTAGTTTATCAGGCATTTTTTTGTTTTTATGCGATTTCAATTTTATGTTATTAAGGTGGTACCCAACACTTTCACTAAAATTTATTTTACTCGTTTAATTTTCACAAAATTTTGTCAAAGTCTTTACTTTGACCCTTTAACAAAAATATAAAAATTTCAATAATTTTGAACCAACTGTTTTGTCAGAAAAAATACACTGGTTATAAAGCAGTTTGACAAACACCAATTTTGAAAATTGGGAAACTTACTATTCCTTTTACAACACAACGTAATTAAAACGTTTAGCTGACTTTACAGGGTTATCTCCTTGTAGTGTTAGGTACCACCTTAATCTGAAAAGAAGATAGCCGCTAAAGTTCACAAAAGATGATCAACTTTATAATGGAATGTTGATTATTGCAAGGAGGCTCGAGGGTATAAAAAATTCAGAAAAAAATCAAACATTTGTTTTTCATTACAAATTTTGTTTATTTCCTTTTGTAGTTGTTACTTTATCATATGGTACAAAAATCATTCAAAACAATCAATTCGTGTTGGCCCCAGATGACTTTCAAAATTTATACATCATTGAAAAGTTCCGAATTATCTCCCTTTGGTGGAAAAATGCCATTTTTGGGCTCTAAAATTGAAATATCTTTTTCAACTCATCGGTGACCTATCTATTTTCCATATAAGCTGTACTTAAACTAAATTATTGTACAATTATCGCGATTTCTGTAATAAATTTCTTTTTTTTTTATTTCGATATTACCTTTATTTCTCCTATTACTTCAACAGAAAAAACCGCCTTTACAAAAATGTATGCTTCTTTCGAAAGCAGATTGTGAGCGCAAATGAACGGTGACCCCACTTTTTTATTTTATTTTTCTATTAACTATAAGATAAAGTTCATTTATAGAAAAATATAGAGAAATCCTATATAAATGATTTAGACCCGCGAACCCCCTTAAAGCGATAATTTCAGCAAATAAAACAAATTCCTATAGCATAAACCCATTAACTGATTTCGTATTGTTTATCAGTTTCCATCTTTATGAGATATTGTAGAAATCTAGACAAAGACAGAACTGCAATATTTTACCCTTCGGTTATATCTATTCTAAACGATTTAACCACTGTTAAATCATTGCCTTAGATAGTTATTCGACTGTTCTTGAATATATTTATTAGGTTGTGCTTGCTGGAACATATTTAGCAGTGTACTCGAGTAAAAGTTAACAGTGTGTGTCTGACTCATGTGATGAATACATAAGGTTCATTATCATATACTTAGACTAAATAACATATGATTTTTACTGTATGATAATAACATTAAATTAACTTAAACTCCATATTTTACGAATTGGTGCTTAGCGGGCTGATATGAAGTTTATCACATGCTTCGATTGTTATCACATGCCTTTCCGTAACGTTATCACATGGCATTCCGGTGATACTCGGTAAATTCCGGAAAATACACCTCAATGCTACGTTTTCAGTGCAAAACATTACAAAGTAGTGTACAAAACAATTATTTGAATACTGGAAAGTAAATTGTGTAAAATAATAAAATTGAATTCAAAAAAAATATATTAAATAAATGCATTTTTTAAGTTTTTCTGAAACATGATTTAGAAAGTTACTTTAAAAAAGTTGACTTTTCCAAACAATGTGCATTATGTATATTGTTGAATTATTATTTTTTGTCGATTCGTCCATATTAAAATGTGTTTTTTTTTTTTTTTTCTCTGTTGAGGTATATGATCGAAAGATTTCATATTGAATGTATCTAATTTTGGGTCCGACGTCCGTGAACTTTTTACTCTTTCAACTTCTTTTCGGGAACCACGTAAAAGGATCAATATATGAATACCATGCGGCTCTTGGGCTGATATTGAAAGAGAAAAGAGGGACGAAAGATACCAAAGGGACAGTCAAACTCACAAATCCAAAACAAACTGACAACGCCATGGCTAAAAATGAAAAAGACAAACAGAAAAACAATAGGACACATGACACAACATAGAAAACTAAAGAATAAACAACACGAACCCCACCAAAAACTAGGGGTGATCTCAGGTGCTCCGGAAGGGTAAGCAGATCCTAGGGCTGATAATATATGCGATATGAAAAATGACATGTAATAATCTGATATTATCCGATGGACAAAATGTGACCCGTACACTGGAAAATCATAAACACAGAATATATATTAGATTTACATGTCTCGATGGGTTCGAAATAAACCAATTAGATGTGTTAGCATGCTAGTACATTAGTTTACATTATTTGTCATGTCGGTGCCTTTTGTAGCTTAACTATAGTTCTTTACATTCTTTATACTTGTTCTCTGGTGGATAGTTGGCCACTTTATCGCATCTCTGTATTATTATAAAAACATATTCTGACGTTCTAATTTTTCTTAGATCAATCTTGCATTGTCCCAGCATTTCCAAGAGAACGATAATTAACTTCCTATTGGAAAATATTGTATACTCCAATTACTTGGCATGGAGCGATAAATTTGCCATATAAAACAAATTCCGATAACAATACCGCCATCTCATAAACCCATTAATTGACTAAGTATTGTTTATCATTTCTAACCTTCCAGAGATACCTCGGACTACAGATAAAGACAGATTTGCAATATTTTTACCCTTTGGCAAAATCTATTCTATATTTATATCTATTCTAGGCAATTTAATCACTGATATCATTCAACTTTATAAGACTGATATATAGTTACATTATTGCTTTAGATATCGTATTTCATTGTTCGTGTCTAAAGAAGACATTTATTTAAAAGTAGTATTAGCTAACATGCACTTGTGTTCCGTAAGTCAGGCTATGTCTGAATCGCGTGGTCAATACAATCGGTTCCTTATCAGACTACATGTATGTAAGTGCAAATGTTTATCCAATTCCGTTTGGTATAAATATGTTAATTTTGACGCCTGAAAATGGCGTATTTGCAGCAACTCATTATACGTTCTGTAGGTGACCATAACAGGACCCATGTGTGCCCTAACCAATTATATCCTCCTTTTACAATGGCAATATAATTTCCTGCCTCCCGGGCTCTACCAACTCAGGAGAACCAAACTATACTCAATTATTGTTTTCATTTGCAATCGTCCTGAATATACATATACATATAGGTAATATATATCTTCGGGTGTAGGGTAAATAGCAATACATTATTTAAGTGATCTGCAGTTCTACAAGCAGTTTCGCAGACGCATAATTGTTTTATAAAGTGTGACTTTCATATCTGTGGATTCATTTATTTTTGTGGATTAAGGAAAACTTACATGTTAGTGGATATTGAGGTTCTGCAGAAGTCTACATAAAGGCTGATGAGAAATTTGTTTAGTTGTAGTTAATTTTGCGGTTTACCTTTATCGTCGAAATCATCAAAACATAGAATCCAACGAATAATAAAGAAACCACAGTTGTGTTTTAGCGGAAGCAAAATCATTAAAAGGCAAAAATAAAACAGAAATAAAATACAAAATACAAAATTTAATAACAATAAATAAACAAAACTTTTAAATAAATAATGATGATCAACTTCTACGATTTATACACATTTAAAAACATTCATAATTGCAATCTATTGCAATTTCAAATACATAATTATGATTATATTGCTGGCAAGATCGTTACACTTATTGATTGCCAGGAAGTGATCAACATTCCCGCTGATTTAATATGGCAAAAATTCCGTTATCGTGTTGCTAAAATTAATCGTTTCAGATTCTGGGTAATATTTTTGAAAGTGAACATTGAAACATTGCGACTGCCATACTCTCTAAACACAAATGTTTTTAAAATAAAAGCGTAACGGTATTTTAATCTTAGTATACGAAATTATCCATTTTCCTTCTGATTCTGAACAGGCGAAAATTCAACACGAAATATGTTTAAATCAGAAAGTCCATCATCAAATCTTATGTCTGAGCACGATTTGTTTTCAGCAACACAATGATGACAAAAATAATTAAACTGTCTCTGGAAAGAAAGAAATCCAAATGAACAGTATGTATATTGTGTATATATACGTCCTATCTAGGAGCACCACAATGAGATGAATGTCAAATTACAAACTTCCTATGAATCTCCCTCATTATTTGTTCATCATATCCTTGTGGATAGCTTCTAACTGTGGTATAGGTTGGTACGTCTCTGGGTAAAATATTTTGAGCTGAAAAATACAAAACAGTAAACAAAAAATGCCGTGCGGAGCAGGTATTAAATAGTGTATAATATCTCTCGATACATAAATTAGTAGATGTGGTTTGCTTTTTAATGAGACATCTACATGTATGCACCAAAGCACCAGAGACCAAAGGACGACAATATCTGCAACTACATGTCACTGTTCGGCTTTCAATAGTGAGTTATATCCATAACAGTATAGTACACGTAGTTTATAATTTATAAAATGATAAAATCACGACAATAGAGACTAAAAAATGTGAAAAAATAAAAACCAGAAAATCATCAAGCTAAATTTACGTTAAAACAATAAATGAAAATCAATAATGATATTAACGCAATCAACGACATGGTTGTGTTTTGTATGCCGATGTTAGTCGGGTTTTTCTTGCCAGTTTGTGCTCAGTTTTTGAGTGCAAATATTGCTATTGTACTGCTCTCTTTTACCAATTCTGTATTAATTCCGTACAAAAAAATAATTTAAATATATACAAATAACTCACCGGGCTTGTTGTTGGACTTGATTTTAGATTTCTTTGTAATTTAGAAGCAGGAACAAAACTGGAAAAAAAAAACATAAACTGGTCATGCATGTACTAGTATCTGAAGTTTAGTAGACAAATTGACCTGCATAAATTTATTCACCTTATGAATACGTAAATCATGTACATGTAGTAAGCATTTGAATCAGTAAGAGTTTATTATTTTTAATAACACGGTATAAACTCTTCGTAAGTCTTCTATTAATACTTTATCGGGAGAAAACAAATCAAAATCAAAACTTGAATCTCCTGTCGTTTAAAAAACCTCTTTGCAAAAAAATGATATTCTGGTATCCTACATTTTATAATCTGACGGAAGATCAAATGCTCCTCGGCACACCTCGACATATCCCAGTACTCTAATTTGTATGCCCCTCCCTCTCTCCAAAAAAATCCCCCAACAACAACAAAAAAATCACGGATACAAATTTTGGTCACAGGTTGCCAAAAGTAAAATGAAGAAATAATTCATGGCAGCTGTAGATATTGAAATGGACTGATTTGTTAATTTTGCTGTAGAATAGAGATAAAAATTGTATCTTAATCTTAGCCTACAAAAACTGGAGGTTTTGAAGTCGAAAATTGAGAATTTCTGGCAGTATAAATAAGTTGGTCGTACGGCGGTACATCCGTTTTTATGTATTACTGCGTTTGCGCTGACGGTAGGTACATTGTGATTATACTGGTTGACAATAGTAGGTCGTCATATAAGAACAAACAGTTTCCTACCTGATGTCTGGATCATGAACTGCGCTGTAGATAAGAGCTATTCCTCCTAACACACCAGCAGCACCAACTAAACCCATAACTGCCATAACCTAAAAGGCAACAGATAAAAGCTCATTAACTGTTTTTAAGTCTCGTTCCCGCGAGAATTCAAATAGTTTCTATATGTAATGTCTGATAAACAGATATTTGATCGAGTCAAATGATATCCATTTCAATACGATGGATGTGAATGATGACACAGAATAGGGTCCTTTTCAGCTGGTAGGTGTGTTGAGCTACGATATAAAGAATAAATCGGATGGCGTGAATCATTAATCTGATAAGTTAAACTGTTAATGCTATATTAAAACGCATTGTTGTGGTCTGTAAATTGTATATTTGGACGTATACGTAGTGTACATGTACATGTAGATACTACGTATATATTAAATAGTATATTTTATCTTTAGACCCAGTATGCATAACGGATAATTGAACATTCGAACGCATTGTTGATAACCGATATTTGTTCTTTATAGCTTTGACGATAAATTGCAATTGTATATTTGAACGCGCCGTAGATAATTTCATAATATTTTATAATTGAGCGGACCGTAGATGGCTGCATATTGTATATTTAAACGTGCCGTAGATGGCTGCATATTGTATATTTGAACGTGCCGTGGATGAATGCATATGGTATAATTGAAAGCGCTGTTGATGACTGCATATGGTATAAATAAACTCATCATAGATACCAGGACTAAATTTAGTATATACGACAGACGCGCGTTTCGTCTACAAAAGACTCATCAGTGACGCTCGAATCCAAAAAAAGTTAAAAAGGCCAAATAAATTACAAAGTTGAAGAGCATTGTTGACCAAAATTCATAAAGTTTTGCCAAATACAGCTAAGGTAATCTATGCCTGAGGTAGAAAAGCCTTAGTATTTCAAAAAAATCAAAACTATGAATTAATTGAGCGCGCTGTAGATGACTGCATATGGTTTAATTGAGTGCGCTGTAGATGACTGCATATTTTCTATAATTGAGCGCGCTGTATATGACTGCATATGGTATAATTGAGCCCGCTGTAGATGACTGTGTATGGTAAATTTGATAAAGTAAAACATTAAGCTAACTTACATCTTTATGGTGTAACATCGACTTCATTACTGTTTTGCCAACTTTTTGTGCCATTGCTTCTGAAATGATAATCAAATAGAGATGTTTATTTCCGCCATATTATGTATGTGTCTAACCCTTGACATGAGCCTTTAATTCAGTGGTTTTTGTTTGTAGTTGTATATCATATTTGCTTTTCGTTTACTGCTTTCTACGTAAATCGGGTCGTTAGTTTTTATCGTTTTAATTGTTTTACATTTGTGATTTCTGCGGGACTTTTTTTTTTTTGCATTACTACTGGTTATAGGTGTTGTCTTATTCAAAGCCGTAATGTAAACGTCTGCCCTTTATTTGAATGTTTTGACTTACCTAGATATTCATTAGTAACTATAGCATTTGCTTTTTTATTTGCGTGTCTCTTCTTTTATCGGTATTATAAAATAATATTGACTAGCTATTGTTTGTATACTTAAATAAAACTAGCATTTCAATATCAGTTCCCTTCAAGGCTGACTGGGGCGTGGAAATGTGGTCACTGCAGGTCTTTTTCCGACCAGCAGTTAAAAATCCTTGCCAAAGTGGGGTGTCCGTTTGGTTGTAGGATATGTAACAATAAACAGTAAAAAGTCACGTCCGGTCAGAATGTGAACGTTAAAAACGATGGTTCGTGTAGTGCCACGCTCTATGCACATTTAAAACTCGTGAGGGTTCTGTAGGTCGCTTGTTGCAAGGCAAAATTTCTGTCCCTGTCATTTTCATGTGGCGGTCAAAATTTACCTGGCCGTTTATTTCGCAGGGACACTACTACAGGACCTACCTATTATATGTATTAACAATGTGTTCTTGTCCTGACAATACATGAAATAGTTTCCACTGAACGTTAAGCAACCATAAATCAGGCCCATTATGAGTTATCATTGTTTTTGACATTTTTAACCAATTACAGCGTGCTGGAGTACGATTTTGAATATAAATGCATTATCAAGAATAAATATGATACTATTAACGGTATCGGAAATATTGTTTCAAATTTCATTCTCAGCATTTCTACTTTTATTTATTAGACTTTGTATTGTTTGTTACATATAAAGTATTTATGTTATAATATTTCTATAATTTCGGTATGATAGTGTATATATGTTCCATGGATTGTGATTTGTAATCTAACACTGAAAACCACATAATTGAACTGGGAATACATTTTAGGAATGTCAATTTCTGTTAATGGAATTGATTTACATCGATGGAATTGGTTCGTTTGCCCTTGGAGACCAGACAAGGTTAAAGCAATGACGGAAAATGTGTTATTATGGATTATATTGATTGATCTTAATATTTCTGATCATCAACCGTGTATAATAATAGCATTATCTCTACAAATAAACCGGAGTAATATTTACAAGATTCGTGTATATCAACGGACGGTACGTTTATTGTTATTAAGGTAGACTCTAATACCAAAAATCAAATTATCTGAAATAATCGCCGAGGGCAAAGCGAAGTTAAACAGTGGAATGAAAACTCTTGTTTTCCATGTGCTATTTTACTTATTTCAAAGGTCGGAATGTAACGCATCGCTCGCCTTGAGTATATACCTAGTTTTAAATGCCTTATAAAAAAGTTTCCATGTTTTCTGAATGTAATTTTAAAAATATACACCATGGTTTGGGCACCATTCGTATTATAAGTAAGAGGGAGGGGCTATGATTTTGGTATTGCGTCAAGTAAATGCAGTTAGCAAAAATGTGAAGAAAAAAAATTATTTTCCTGCCGATTGAAGGTTAACAAAAATATGTCCATATTTGATAGCTTCTTTTGCTTTAATTAATGCACTTAGAAAATACTATTATTGTTAAAAAAAAAAATAACCATTCACCCACTCATCATTTCTCGGATAAAATATTACCTATCCCGCCCATTTATCGTTTCTGAAAAAAATGTTCAAGAAGCGTCACACTTCTTCGGTATCCCTCAACCCGTCGGGGTATAAATGTGCATTTCTTAATAAACAGTGATCTATCATATAATGGGTATGAAATATGTATGTTTTTTGTTTAATTTTTCTTTTGTTGATCGAGCAAGAGTCTCGAAATGACAACCGAAGGCATCTTAAAGCTAGCCTCCTACAGTGGCGAGCACAAATTAGAAATGCTTTGCAATTTGTGTGCCGTTTGATATTTTTTAATTAAAAAAATATTAGTCATATTACAATAAATGAACAGTGCTGGTGTGTTTTTGTTTTCTGGCAAAAAGTCTAGATAGGCAAAAAAGGGGGAGTCTAGGATAAAATAAATTGGTTAAATTTTACGATATTATGTAGGCTCAAAAAAGACTACCGATATCTTTTTAATTGTAGACGTTTTGTGTGAATGGTGTTAACTTGAATTAAATATTTTGATGAGTGATGGATCATAGTATGTTCTTTTCAAAATTTTCATAATACAGGAATGTTTTAAAACAAATTATGTCAATAATATAACTTCCGTTTAGAGCTGTGAAATATTTAATAAAAAAAAACGGCTGTTGCATGATGCCGAAGTCTTTTCAAATCAGATTTTAATAAATGTATTTACATGTAAATAAAGATTTTAATGATTATCATATAATCTCATATTACTTTAATTGTTTTAACTGTTAATATAGCTTTCAGATGTATAAATAGATTTTTAAATTTAAATCTAGATAAAACACTTGAACTATATTTGTTTAGCTTTCCATTATCTAATTATACATGTAATATTCTTCTTAGTAAAATAACTTTCTTTGTTGAACCAAATTGAAAATTAATTTCTTTACGGAAAGTAAAATAGCACAGTATTTCACAAATATATCGTTAATATGAAACTGACGTATAACACCCCCCCCCCCCTTTTCCCCAACCCCTTTTATTCTTCAATTACCCCCTTTTACAAAATATTTTAAAAATCGTTATTTATAAAGTGTAAAATGTGTTTTTTTTATTTTCAATAACATCCCATTTGATTGTTTAAAGTAAACTTTTACTTAAATTTAAAAATCAATAAACTAACATACCTTTTAAATTTTTATGATATATGTTTAATATTTCCTTTCGAAATGAAAATTGCAATTCATTTTTCGCGCTGCTTTATATAAAGCCAGAGAAAAATCTATCCGTTCGTCTGCATGAGAATCATCACGTAGACAGCTTCATCGGACAACTTGCGGGCGGTTTAACCTATGGGATTGACCTCCGCGTAAGTTCTACGTCACGTTTGTAAACAAAGTAATGACGAAATCTTTCAATGTACTCAGTGTTATTGAGAAATCGATCATCGGTGAAGTGTATTACCGGGAAGAGATCTCGTGTTTATTTTTAGTTTTTCTCGTAAATGTATTTTTATCAATTTATCAAATAACTTCCCTTTATTGTAGTTAAGAATGTTATACTGCTGTTTGTCTCTATTGCGTTAGAAATTATTTCTACCCAACTTAATTTGTTTCTAAAAAGTACAATATATATATTATTTGTATTATAAACTATTCTAATTCACAACCATCATATTAAAATACCATCACTAATAAGCTTCATACTACACTTATACAAGAAATGTGATAAATAATGCTTTGGCTTAAATTGTCTTAACATGAATGGTCTTGCAAAACTTGTATAATTATATAACTACTATATATCGGCTTGAGTCCATGGCAACCACAGCAAATTAAATTGTAAAAAAAAGCTAAAACACAAAAATCAACTTAAATCCAAGTGCAAAATTGATCTTTTACGGCATAATTAGTAAATTTCACACGCTCATGTCAAACAGCTTTTCAAATTTTCATAAATCATGGAATATAAAGAAAGATAATGAAATACTTTATTACATGTAATCTAATAATGTTTCTGCTGTTCGTACAATTCGGTTTTGCAGATTTTAAATTTTAAAATGGAAATGGGGAATACGTCAAGTAGACAACAACCCGACTAAGAGCAGAAAACAGAAGAAGGCCACCAACTAATAAGTCTTCAACACAGAGAGGAAATCCTGCATGTTTTTTTTTTTTCCCAATTTTTAAATAATCTTAACGATTATGTGTTTTATTGGTTACTACACAGAATTAAGTTATGTAGAGCATGTATTTTAGAAATGATATTTTTAAACCCCTTTGAGTTTCTGTAAAATAAAGATTTATAGGAACGGACACTCTATATTATAATAGCTATCAACAAAAACACGGAAATTGAAAACCACATTTTGTATGTACTGTTGTGTATCATTGTAGAAGTCATACAGGGGCGGAAATTGGCCATTATACTTGAAACGGATGTAAAGTCGAGGTGTTATTTTTTTTTCTAAAATAAAACTATACTTTGTAAAACGTTATTAGGTGATATAAAATTAACAACAAGCGACGTATTAAACATATTTAAAAATCAATTTTAATTTGTCATTGGATGAAAATTATGAGAGACCAGAATTGTTTATTTTTACCATTATAGCAATAGTTTTCATCGTTATTTCATTCAATTTATTAAGTGTTAATTTTTTATTTACATTTTTGTAAATGTTTTTTTTTTCTTCTTTTATGTAGGACCTCGGTCTCCCATTGTTTTTGTATCACTAGCTTGTCAGAACTCAGGTTGTGAATTCAAACCACGCACGTGTCAGATGGATTGGACTTCAGTCTGTATTGTCTAGATAAGAATTGTCAGTTTGCCTGCCGAAAATGGATGCTCCATCCATCACGAAATGGCCAATAGTGATGAAAGTGGTGTTCGACACCAACCAATCAGCGTTATGCACATCTTGATAACGCTTCACATGTTAAAGTACCTAGGCATTAATGGCTTCAATGTATTGAGTATGATCTTTTCTGATTAAAGTCAAGCCAGAAATTTTCTCCAGAAGAAACAAAGGACAAGGTTCACTAATAGCACAAAATGGCCTAAAATATCAACTTTATCATAAAACGCCAAAAAGGTCACAATTTGGGTCATAAAAAGGTCTATTTCAAAAGCCTTAGTGCTAAATGAATTAGTTCTTTTCATAAAAGTACATAATATTCTCCAAAGTACATGTATCCCCATTTTGGACTTTTGTCAAAATATGATGATTTGTGCAATTTTTAGACCTAAAAGCTTTAGAAACACCTTGGCCTCCACCTACGATCCAAAATGTTTTGTAACCAAAAGATTCCAATTTTTATATAGAATTCATCAATATAAAAACTTGTTGGATCGTGGATGGAGACCAAGGTTAATTATGCCAAAAACAATTAATATTATGGAAACAAATTACCAAAATTTACCTCAATACAAATAATGTTTGTTTAAGTAGGGATCATAACTTCATATACTTTCAAGGAAGGGGTAAAATAATATATATGTTTGTCCTTATAGTATTATCACAAGTTTTTCTATGTGAAACTTGTAATATTTTGACCAGATTTTAAAAAAAAAATAATTTAAGGGCCAATTTAAACACTTCACGGACTTTCTCCTTTATACAGGGTTATTTCTTTAGTTTTAAAAATGTATAGTGTTTGTTCATAGTGGAGGGTTTGGATTAGGGGATCCTTTATTTCTGTTCTTATGTCATTTTTTCTGCATTATTCATACTTTTGGCCATTATTCTCTATTCATTATAACCAAGCACGTCATTGTTTTCTATTCTTTATCATTTTAGTCTATTTTTCTTTATTCTATATATTTTAGTCTATTTTTCTTTATTTTATATATTTTAGTCTATAATTTTTCTTTATTTTATATATTTTAGTCTATTTTTCTCTATTCTATATATTTTAGTCTATTTTTCTTTATTCTATATATTTTAGTCTATTTTTCTTTATTCTATATATTTTAGTCTATTTTTCTTTATTTTATATATTTTAGTCTATAATTTTTCTTTATTCTATATATTTTAGTCTATTTTTCTTTATTTTATATATTTTAGTCTATTTTTCTTTATTCTATATATTTTAGTCTATTTTTCTTTATTCTATATATTTTAGACTATTTTTCTTTATTCTATATATTTTAGTCTATTTTTCTTTATTCTATATATTTTAGTCTATTTTTCTTTATTTTATATATTTTAGTCTATTTTTCTTTATTCTATATATTTTAGTCTATTTTTCTTTATTCTATATATTCTAGTCTATTTTTCTTTATTCAATATATTTTAGTCTATTTTTCTTTATTCTATATATTTTAGTCTAAATTTCTTTATTCTATATATTTTAGTCTATTTTTCTTGATTCTATATATTTTAGTCTATTTTTCTTGATTCTATATATTTTAGTCTATTTTTCTTTATTCTATATATTTTAGTCTATTTTTCTTTATTCTATATATTTTAGTCTATTTTTCTTTATTCTGTATATTTTAGTCTATTTTTCTTTATTCTATATATTTTTGTCTATTTTTCTTTATTCTATATATTTTTGCTGATTGTTATCTATTCTATAATTTTACATCCACACCCTCGTGGTGCTGTTTGTCTTTCTTATTTAATGGCATCATCTTAGTTTTTTTTTATGACCAACGGTAAGACATCCCAACAAATTTTCTACAAATAAATTATCAGAAGCCGTGAATTGGCTTTATACATATTCTCACACACGTGAAAGGGTAATTCTTTGTGGCAGGTTAATTTGTGAATAAAATGTCTTCTACTTAATTACTACAGCTATGTTGCTTATATTTCCAAATTCATTTATATTATCTCGTTTTCTATGTGCTGGGCGTTACAATATATTAATTCATAAGTCAATCATCAATACATGTTGTTAATACTATGATTATCTTGGGATGAATTATAAACGACAAAATATCGTTATAAAGGTTAAAATCTCGTTATAATATTCGATAAAATCTTGTTTCATAGAAGATAATTATGCCTCAAAACAAATGCTGATTAATGTGAACTGTTCATTATTAATGGCTTTGGCTCAGTTGCATGTAAATAAAATTATATATTCCGTATCGTTAATGAAGTTTTATTTCTCGATTGCTAGTAAAAAATACAGTTCTCAAAATTTTCTGTACTTAGCGAGCGTGGTTTAACAGAGGCGGATTAAGGGGGAGGGGGCTTATATAGAGAATCACTGAAACATGAATGGAGCGGGTCCCGGCTTATGCAGTCAGTGCCCCCTCCCCTTTGACCCTTTATGGAAATTTAAGAGTCCGCCACTAGCAATTGCTTTCAAAGCTAACGAGGCCTTGAAAGAAATTGCCTGGTTCATAAAGACAACACTGTTTTTGATGTTTATTACAATTCAACGAGGTATTGGGACATATTGTAGACCATTGCAAACCTTTGCGATGGTGAGATGTATATATATCAATTGAAATACATGTAGAACGAAAAGAGGAAATTTAAGGCACTATATAGTAGCCTCCCTTGCCTTAAATTTCCTCTTTTCGTACTACATGTATTTCAATTCTACAAGAACTAGTCGATGCCTATATTGTGTATTACCAATGGATGAAATATCTGAAACAAACTCCTTTGCGTAAAAGTTCTTCTTTCACTATCTATATCAATTATACAAAAACTATTGCCTTGTAGTATCTAAATTGGTGTATGTAGAGGTTTATTAATGCTGATATGGTATTTTTAGAATTGATGTTATCCATAACTTTGTATATAGTATGAAGTTACAATACAGAATAAAATTAAAATAAGAATTTTAGAAAAAGAAATTTATCCAAAACCCAGTGCGAACACCCAAAACTCCTCTTCAGAGGGTGTAAAACTTCAGAAAGATGCTATGGTCCCTTTTGGCTCTTGATGCTCGATTTAAAATACTTGTTCGTTTTTTCATTGTAAACTTCCAACAGCGAATTGCTTAATTAACATGTGTCTTGTTTCAAGAAGATTATAAAGAGATGAAAGTGCTGACATCCCGTATATTTTATCAAGTATGTATATTTAGAAACAATCAAGTGATGTAATATAAGCACTAACTTTCACTTCATTATAAAAATCGATGTTTGCCTTTTAGCTGCACCACATACGTCAGTGCTACAGTAGTGATTGGTGTCTGATTACTGGGACGACATTTTCTAGACATATAAGAGGGTCAGGATAGGGGGTCCCTCGTTTTTTATTCTCTAATTTCTAGACTCTTTTCTTTCTTTATTTCATTCATTATTCTCTATTCTTTATTTATTTCATTTATTCATTATTCATTTAATTAATTCATTATTCTCTGTTCTTTATTTTTTTCATTATTCTCTATTCATTATATTTAACCTTCTTATTATCCATTGGTTTTTGCCCATATTTCTCTATTCTTTATGTTTTATTATGCACCTTTTGGCCATTATGGTTTATTCTGTAAATCACATCCCTAAATTTAGCACAATGAAATTCCCAAAAACTTTTTAAGATTCCAAACTGGACATTTGTCTAGCTACACACCGTTTCTTGACTTACTAATAACAGGTCAATGTTGTTGATGTTAGTCAATTCTTTCAGCTTGAAATAATTGCCACTGGACGTATTAAACAAAGACACATACATTATATACGTATTGAAAAACTCAGTTTAATGTCTTTCTTATTGTCCATATTTATACATCTTTGAATCCTTTTAAAGGAAATAAGGTTGTGCTGTGTTTTTCTTTCTTCTCTCTTTCAACTTACAATTCTAATTAGACAAATGCTAGTATTGGTTACCTTACATGTAGTTAAATAAATTTACTTATAATGGGACTAGCTCAACAAAAGTGTTTATTTCCGACACTTAAGAATTTTGGGTTTCGATGAAAACATTTAAATGGAAATGTATAAATAATTTATTTTTTTGATATGTGAAGTTTTCTAAGTAGAACACCCCCCCCCCCCCCAAAAAAAAAGAAGAAAAGATTGATTTCATATTGCAGAAATTAGTTTTAAATACAATAACATAATTTGTGCGTTTAATAACAATTAACTGCGTTGTTTTAGTATTTACATCAATCGAAACTGTATTAAAGAATTTAATATATGATCATTTATCTAACGATGATCTTTAGCAATTTACCACTGCACCTGTGCACCATGTTTGTTTATTGCAAATAGGTAAACAGAAACGCAATACATAATATACAGCCTTCTTTATTGGAAATGCTAGTGCAATCGAACCTGAATTGATCTGCTAAGAATAATGTTTGTTTATTACAGAAATGTAAACGCAATAAATTCAACCTTTAATTACCCTTAAAACGTACGAATTTATCATCACGTTTCACACGAAATAATTTCATTGTAGGTAATATCAATTTTTAAATTCCTCGTCATACCAAGCAAATATAAATGATTATTAGATTAAAAGCTTAATAAAAATTACGTGCCAGTTGATGAATAAAATTTATAATAGAGAATGGGACATATTGACCTTGCAAATTTTATTTCATTTGCAGTAATCAGGCCTTATGTCCCATTCTTCTTTAAAAAAAAAAAAAAGGTAATTTATAGACAAAACCAGTTTCTCTCTAATTAATTTTTACAAAAAAATTGTATTGCTTCGATCAAACTAATTATGTAATATTTTATATTAAAGAGGGGTGTCATTTATCTTTTCAGTGGCTGATCCAGATATTTTCATGAGAGGGAGCCCATTGACTGCCTAATAGAAGGGCAGTCCCAGTTATGCTTCAGTGATTCTCCCCCTCCCCTAAATCCGCCTCTGGAACTAATTGGAAAGAATGACAACTGCAGGATATTAAATTTCTTTTTAAAAAATGCATCCGTGGTCTCATGGTTGTGTGTTTGCCTCAAGTGGGGGAAGTCGTGGGTCCGAACCCCGACCGGGTCAAACAGAAGACTTTATAATTGGTATTTGTTGCTTCTTTAAATTTAAAAAACATAACATACTCAAAAGTAATTATAGTTATCAAAGGTACCAGGATTATAATTTAGTACGCCAGACGCGCGTTTCGTCTACATAGAATGAAATTCAAAACAGTGTGGCTGTGGCCATTGATTTACACATTAAATTCATCCATTGACTGGGACAATTTACGTGAACGTTTGTCTGTAACGACCACTGTTCACGACGTACCTACGATAGACATTTAAACTGTGGGGTTACCAAAGGTTTCTTAACGCCTTTAATTATAAAATAATTCGAAAAATAATCAGGAATAACCTTTATGTTTTGATTTATATAATTGATATAAATCAAAACATCGTGTTATTTCTGATTATTTTTTCGAAATACTTTATTAAGGTGTTGAGAACCTTTGGTGACCCCATAGTTTAAGTGTCTTTAAAAAGTACATAGTGAGCAGTGGTCGCTACATACAAACGTTCACGTAAATTGTCCCAGTCAATGGATGAATTTAATGTGTCAATCAATGGCCACAGCAACACTGTTTTGAATTTCATTCTAAGACTCATCAGTGACGCTCATATCAAAATATTTATAAAGCCAAACAAGTACAAAGATGAAGAGCATTGAGGATCCAAAATTCGAGAAAATTGTGCCAAATACGGCTAAGGTAATCTATGCCTGGGATAAGAAAATCCTAATAAAATTCACAAATTCAACAGTAACGCAATGATCATTAAAATATCATTTGTGTAATCACTCGGGTAGATCGTCAGTTATTAAATGAATTAAATAAACCACAAGATAATAAAAATAAGTAATGTATTGAACACGGTATAGGTCACGTACACACTTCCGGGTAAATTCCGCGTGAATTGATATAGCTGATAAAAATACGAAGGTCGAGTGCTGTACTCTACTAACTTTTGAAATATGATATTCCGAAAATATGCGATCCATTGTTCTTTAGATAAGTCATGTTTTTACTTAATATTTCCTGGACTTTCATCTGTGATAGTTTTTAAAATCACGACTTGAAAGAATGTGCCGCATCAACTGTTAATCATCTTACCAACTGAAATATTTAATCAATTGTGTGCCTTAGCATAATGTTAATTACATAAATATTTCCTTTACCTTGAAAAAAAGATGTCATTGCATTTTGTACAACAAAATTATAAAAGGCAAGTATAAGCCAAAGGCGTTCAACAAAAATTTTAAGCACTCAATTGTTGGTTAAGAATTCAAAGAATTTCCAAACAAAGAACGTCGAAACGGCATTGTAAAGACAAAATTTTAAAAATGCACCTCTCGTGAACTTTATATCATTCATAAAATCAGACATATGGCTGTAATATCTGCAACTGAACGTATGATAAATGTTATCAATTTTATTTTTTATGATGATTAATACATACAGCAAGTATTTCTAGTGTAAATGTTATAATTGTTTCATTCATAAAACAGAAATATGACTGTAATATTTGTAACTGAACGTATGATAAAATATGTTATCAGTTTAAATTGTCTATGATGATAATCACAGAAATTTTTTCAGAAGTTGTTGCTATGATTGTTATATAATAGGAATTTTAGCATGTCCCTTAAAAGTCGAGTATTGAACAGATTCGTCAGATTAAACAATCTACAGGGCTGAATCGCATAAAACTACTTAAGTTAAGATTTGTTCCGAACGGACGGATCTTTCTACATGCCCTACGATAAATTGGATATCTTAACTTAAGTGGTTCTATATATATATGCATATCAGCCAAGATCTGCATGTATGTAATAATTGAAAGGAATTTTAAAAGCTTTTAGCGTTGATTTTTGTCGATTTATACAGCTAAGGGAGCATTAATGAAGACTCTTGTGTTTATTTAAGTCGAACAATGTTTAAAATTCAATCAACAGGGATGATATTGTAATGACCTTTTCTAACTAATTTGAAATTAATTGATTTACTTTGAATTAAATACAAGCACTTTATTTAAAACGCAAGTGCATTTGATCTCATATTATTGCACATATTTCTACTTGTTTTAATCCGGGTGATAATTTTAAAAAGCAATATTAAGATAAAGTTCGTTGTAATAGATCACGTATACACTCTCGTAACTTTATTCGATAGATACTTGGATTTATTTGAAAAATCAATTGATCACAAAATTCCTCAAAATCAATAAAGTGTAATGATAAAAACAATAAAAACAAGAATGTGTCCCAAGTACACGGATGCCCCATCCGCACTATCCTTTTCTATGTTCAGTGGACCGTGAAAAGGGGACAAAAATGTTTACTAAGTTTCAAGTTGATCAGACTTCAACTTCATCAAAAACTACCTCGACCAAAAACTAAACCAAAACTTTAACCTGAAACGGGACAGACGAACAAACGGCCGGACGGACGCACGGACAAACAGACAGACAGACGCACAAACCAGAAAACATAATGCCCATAAATGGGGCATAAAAATCCATTTTGACTACATTGTTCGATATCCACATTTCTACAAATGTATATCTCGTTTACGAGTTTGATTTCAGATGTATGTCTTATCATTACCATTTGATATGTTCTTTTCTTATCAAAGACTTAATTAAGAAGCTATGTTTTCTTTGACATGCGTTATCTTCCGATACCTGTAATGTTTTATTCTTACATGTATCGGTGAAGTGCGATTTTATAGTGTTTGCTCGACTTGTTCTTTCTTTCGCGTGTATGATAGAATGAAATTCAAAACAGTGTGGCTGTGGCCATTGACTGGGACAATTTAGGTGAACGTTTGTATGTAACAACCACTGCTCACTATGTACTTTTCAAAGACACTTAAACTATGGGGTCGCCAAAGGTTCTCAACACCTTAATAAAGTAATTCGAAAAACTAATCAGAAATAACACGATGTTTTGATTTATATCAATTATATAAATCAAAACATAAAGGTTATTCCTGATTAATTTTTTGAATTATTTTATAATTAAAGGCGTAAAGAGACCTTTGGTGACCCCACAGTTTAAATGTCTATCGTAGGTACGTCGTGAACAGTGGTCGTTACAGACAAACGTTCATGTAAATTGTCCCAGTCAATGGATGATTTTAATGTGTCAATCAATGACCACAGCCACACTGTTTTGAATTTCATTCTATTTGTAACTGAGCGTTCAACATCAATTCATCATCAATACTAATCCGAATAATTTCGAATTCAGTCGTTATATTCTACCAATCTCCTATTGCTGCATAGCTTGATAGGCTATAGGCCGCTAGAGGGCACATAATTATTTGAGTTACATCATTAGAAAAACTTAACAATTGCAGTAGTTCATTTTAATAATGTGCAGAAAGCTGACGTTTACTTTTGGTAAAGAGAATGAAAAGTCCACTCAATAACGAAGAGAAAAAAATCGATTGATAATAATAATGAAATTCAAGTAGTACTTTTAAACGCGATGTAAGTATGCAAACCACTTTAACTTTAAATGTATCATTACTTTACTCAACAAAAATATGAAATTATACGACATTTAATATCCATCTATATTTTTTTATCTGGCAATTTAAACACATTAGAAATATGACCATGAGAATTTTTAACACATGACTAAGTTTTATTATTTTACATATTTTGTAAATAACATTTAAACAACGAGTTTACGGATGCAATGTTTATATTATGTATTTCTTGTAATTTGACACTCACATCCTGGGGAAAACATTTCGGAAAAATTAACGATAAATAACAACTGCTCCCTTTCTACGAATTAAAACGTACTTATCTGACTCAAAGGATATTTATTTTAAAAAGAATGTCTCCTTTTACAATAATATTTCAAGTTAAACTGTTTGAAATACTAGTATAATAATTGGCTAACCCTACAAGGCGAACTGCCATAAAGTATATGGACATCCTTTATTTGTAAGTCTTGCATAAAAAATGGTTTGACAAATTCGATTTCATTTGAATGACCATTCATCGCTTTCCTACCATGTTCAAAGTTGAAGCATTGCATGATAATGTTTATTTGGACGTATATTTTCTTCTACCGGAGAGTCATAAATTCTTCAGACATAGACAAGACGCACGCGAGATTTTCTTTATATAATTACAACAAATTGCCCCTATACGTGCGAAAGCCGTATTACACAGCTTGTTCATCATGGTAAACCGTCAATAGGTTCACAATTTATGATATTTATAGATGATAAGTTCATTAGTGTTCGGAGTTCATAAACAAGGACCAGGATTTTGTTTTTGAAAAAGGGGGGGGGGGTCTCATTTCTTTATTATTAATTTTTTAAGACAATATTTCTCTTTTCTTTATTAATTTTGCACATTATTCTCTATTCTGTAAACCCCATCTAGATCTTCATAAACTTCACTCAAGTATAGCATATTTTGTATTATTTTTTTTATCATTTATGGAAGATAGGGACAGGAAAAATAAGACACAGAACGAGTTCATTTACTTTCGTGGGTACCAATTTCGTGGATTGATGAAGACTTGTATTTTCGTAGACATTGGATTTCGTTGCTTTGAAAAAGTTTGAATACATTCCTTTAGATACATTGCGATTCGTTGAACGTTCAAATTCGTGATTACCCAGTACCAACAAAATCCACGAAAATTTGTATCTAACGAATATTAATGAATCCACATTATGTAACATCGAGATGTCGGTAGCCAAGCGGTGTTAGTTGTTCATTTACAGCAATTATTAGCTGATCAGTTCGACTTCGTAACTCAGACATGGAGGGAATTCTAAAAGACAGGATGATCGGTCAGTTTTCAGGTCAAAGGTCGTGGTTCTCTCTTAGCATTGTGGGTTTCTCTGCCAATTTAAACTAAGCGCAGTGAAATAGTCCATAGTGCTGAATGTCAAACAGAAAAAATTAGGAAAGATTTGTACAAGTAATTTAATGTATCTCAATGTAGTTAACATTTGATTATTATATGTCTGTTTATTTAATATGGTGCATGTATAATTAATTTGTCAAAAAATGAATGTATATCCTATAAGCTGTACTTGCTTTTGGAATAAAGTATTATTATTATATCTAAAATCCTTACTCTTACTTGTACCGGTAATTAAGATTGGTATGATAAAAAAAATAATGTTTGTTTTATAGATAGAACTGCTTCCCTTTTAATTTTGTGAAGCGTTTTGTTTTTATTCAATTATATAGATACCAATAACAAAATTAATATGTTTTTAAATAAGTAATTTAAAAAGTCATACCTGCACGGCTGGTAATCTACACACGCAGAACATTTGGTTCTGCAATGAAAACCGTGAGAGGATTTTCCGGTTGTGCTTGAGTGGAGTAATTGTCACCGCTTCAAAAGGTATGTACATTTCTAAATCGCAATTTTCTAATTCAACTGATCAAAATATTTAAAATCGGAGAATGCTATGCTGTGGTGAATACGTTAACGAAGAGATACATGTATCATTTACTGTTGTACATGGTGTTAAACTCCTACAAAATCCGTTGTCCCACGAGAAATTGCCTAAAAAAGTGACATTTGAATTTTGAAATGGTTCTATTAACTGACCTACACGTTAAAATTTACCCTTTTTTCGGTCAATCGGTATGAATGCCGTTTTGGGCGACGTGTACGCTGTCCGGTGTTGATAGACGTCTTGATAAATCTAAAAACCTCATTTTTTCATTATTCCATGCGTGAGGGGATCGGTTCTGATTGAGGACATCGTGAATGCGTGAGGGGACGTGAAACCATATCTGTATATTCAAGCTATGAGTCGTTGAAAGTTGCCTAAATTTGGTTTAATTCTTCATGAAAAAACACATTTGTGTGCATCTTCTTTATATTATAACATCAGACTTGGACTTATCTTGAACTAAAATTTAATGTGCGTATTGTTGTGCGTTTACTTTTCTGCATTGGCTAGAGGTATAGGGGAAGGGTTGATATCTCATACACATGTTTAACCCCGTCGCAGTTTTGCGCCTGTCCCAAGTCAGGAGCCTCTGGCCTTTGTTAGTCTTGTATTATTTAAACTTTTAGTTTCCTGTGTACAATTTGTAGGTTTAGTATGGCGTTTATGATCACTGAACTAATATATATATTTGTTTAGGGGCCAGCTGAAGGACGCCTCCGGGTGCGGGAATTTATCGCTACATTGAAGACCTGTTGCTGTTGTCTGCCGTATGATCGGGTTGTTGTCACTCTTTGACACATTCCCCGTTTCCATTCTCAATTTTATACAAACAAATTATGAAATAGAACTTTGAAATAAATTGAGGGAAGCTAGGTTTTATAATATGTTTTACGAAGAATAAAAAGAAAAAATAGTGTTAACGTTTTTGTTTCTTGTTACAAATAATTTGTCCCTATCATCTCAGTATGTATTTTTCACGAAAAGAGTTATCCCCCCTTGAATTTCTTATTTGACAAACAAATTATTGTTAAAACACAAGTTTTGATATTTGTTTAAATATTCTACAATTGCTGGGTTTTTTTTATGAGGTAAATAGTTTTATTGACATTTGAATAATTGATTTTCACTGAGGCCAACGGCCGAAGTAAATATCAGTTTTACAAAAGTCAATTAAACCACATGATTTACCGAAACAAAAGACAGTAGTTCTTTTATTCCATACTTAGAGAGAAATGTATGTAATGGCAATTATTTACCAAAACAAATTGTACATCAAACATTTTTTTATCAAAATTATGCACGTTAAAAGCACGCGACGTTTTGCGCGGTGAAAATACTTTTACCGCAAGTGAATATGCTTATTTATTCAAAATCCCATTCATATAGAAACCAACTAAAATTTTATTGATATGGAACAGTTTGATTTATACAAAAATATCACCAAGTTTTCTGTATATGAATAAACAGTCTAACCAATAAATTGCAAATAAGTCTCCAAACTAGACCGATTATGTGCTTAAATCCGCGGAGACATATTTGGAACTTATTTGGTTAGATTGTTTGTTCATGTAACAAACGTTTGGTAATTTATTGATATTTCAAAATTCTATCACACAATTTTTATACACACAAATGTTATTTTTAAAGAACAATTTAACCAAATTTAGCCAACTTTCAACGACTCATAGCTTGGACATAAAGATATGATTTTACGTCCTCTCACGCATTCACGATGTCCTCAATCAGAACCGATCCCCTCACGCATGAAATAATGAAAATATGAGGTTTTTAGATTTATTAAGACGTCTATTGACACCGGACAGCGTACACGCCGCCCAAAACGACATTCATACCGATTGACCAAAAAAGGGTAAATTTAAACGTGTAGGTCTGTTAATAGAACCATTTCAAAATTCAAATGTCACTTTTTTAGGCAATTTCTCGTGGGACAACTGATTTTGTAGGAGTTTAACACCATGTACAACAGTAAATGATACATGTATCTCTTCGTTAACGTATTCACCACAGCATAGCATTCTCCGATTTTAAATATTTTGATCAGTTGAATTAGAAAATTGCGATTTAGAAATGTACATACCTTTTGAAGCGGTGACAATTACTCCACTCAAGCACAACCGGAAAATCCTCTCACGGTTTTCATTGCAGAACCAAATGTTCTGCGTGTGTAGATTACCAGCCGTGACCTGAGTATACACACCAAACGTTTTCCCTTCAAATGCTAGAAAATTTAAAGTTCGTTTTTTTTATATTTTTATCAAATTTATTTTTGAGTTTCCGCAAACCACTACTTTATATAATTACGTATGTACACCATCCGACTACTTGTAAATGACTGAAAAAGTTTATGATTGGCCAATCATTAATCCTGATAAATAATCAATCGATGTTGTACTGATGATGTGCTTGTTAAGTATAAAATTACACATAATAGCAATTACGTTTTAAAATATCTATGGTTGTTGTCTTTTAGATTTATTCATAGCATAGAACATTACCGATGAATTCGTAGCACATAAGATTAAAAGGGGTTGTACACACTTTTTAAATGATGAACCCTTTCCGTTAATTTAGATAAATAAAGGCAACCGTAGTATACCGCTGTTCGAAATTCATAAATCAATTGAGAAAAACACAAATCCGGGATACAAACTAAAACTGAGGGAAACGCATCGAATTGAAAGTTTGCTAAAAATACAGTGGAAAATATTTCATGACAATTGAAGGCGATCAAATTAGTTAAGAAGAACGATGTTTTGTTTAGTTATTTTGGTATTTTCATTATCCTGTTTGTTGTATGTAATGTTAGGCCTGAACACGAATGTGATATCAGCCACTGGACGATACACCACAACAGTCAATTTGTCCGTTCAAATTAACATTTTACACAGTTGGTAAAACTCACGTAAAAATAGATTGATTGTTGATTGTTTGACGTCGAGTGGCAATTAATTAATGCATATTCAGGACGAGAACAAATAAACATATACATTTTATATGCAATTAGTAGATCCTGCAATACAGACCGTCTGGGGGGAAGGGCTGGAAAATTTTGAATGCCACTGTATAATGAGGGTACATTAGATAGGGACAGAAAGTTTGCCTTGCTACAGGTCACTTGTAATCACAGACCAATAAAAAGAGTTGTTGCAATAACGTACAGAGAGCATGATATCGATTAAAACGTCCCCATTCTGGCCCGACGATGTTCTTACAACACAACTTAATTACACCAAAAATGCGACGTCGAAGAGTGTTGTTTTGAGATTTTAACGTCGATTTAATAAATTTGTTAGTTTCATTCGGATTTTTTGGATTTTTTTATATATATGTTGATGGGTGATTCTGTCTCTGTTATTTTTGTGATGCCTTTTTACCATGAATTATCTAAAGTGGTGGAAATCGATTTATAGGTACTGTAAAAGCTTGTTTTCATTATTTTTTGTCACAGAGGTTGTTTTTTGCCTTCACCCGTATGGTTGAAATACGAGTATTTTCCTTTAATTGATTATAAGATGGTTGAAATATTGAAAACTAAGAAACTATCAACATACATTGCTATACTAAACTGTTTTATTGCACTCTTTTAAAGATTACAAATTCAGAGGCCTTAATTCTTTAATGTACGCTTAGTGGTATTCATATTAGCTTTTGAGAAATTAAGGATACTTTGAAAAAAGACAAATTTGAAGTATTTTCCTCAATGCTGTCGTATCATATGAGAACGTACTAGTTTTTAGTACATGTACCTCTGTATAGTTCTTACGTGACTTTCTATATTTTTAAATTATTTAAATATACGACATGTACAGTACTTGAAAATGATAAAAGGTGCACTATCGTTTATAATACTGATCTAAAATATTATATCATAAAGTGTCCCGTCAATCAAAACCTTGACTTTACTGGTATTGTTTAAATAAATCTGAAATGAATACGTGACTCGTACAATGTAAAAGAGAGGCGAAAGGTACCAGAGCGACATTCAAGTTTATAAGTTGAAAATAAACTGACAACGCCATGGCTAAAAAAGAAAAAGTGCAACAGACAAAAAAAAGAAAAGTGCAACAGACAAAAAAAAGAAAAGTGCAACAGACAAAAAAAAGAAAAGTGCAACAGACAAATAACAGCACACAAAACACAACAAAGAAAAACTAAAAGGCTGAGCAACAAAAACCAAAACGTGAAAGATCTCAGCTGCTTCAGTAGGGCAAGCAGATTAGGTATAATGACAATAAGCATTAGGACATTGAACTAATATATGGAAATTTGTCAACGCAGTATTGACATTTCCACGAAAATTAAAATAGAAAATCGATAACGCACTGCGTTTTTTGGACATTCGATCGACGTACATCGAAAAGTATTTGAAGAAAAATAGTGTAACATGTTGTATATAATTCTCATGACAAATATACAATACGGTTTACCAATGTGTTATACTTTTTCGTTCCAAACTTATAATTGAATATGTACTTGCAATGAACATTAAGCGAGACCAGCCGTTTGTTTATTTTTTATTACTCGCTCTCAACTATATCAATGTTTCTTTTTCGTTTTATAGTTTATGTTTCTTTGTTTTTAATACCATTTTAGAATGTCCACCAATCAAGATTTGATTTCGCTACTCGGTTAAACTGTTTTCATTTGATGGTGAGAAAAAAATCACAATTTTTACAGCGGATGACCGTGAGGGCATTCCGGTATATTGCTTTGCCTAGATTTCCATTACGTAATATTCGTTTTGGATTTTTAACCGATCTATAAACATGATGAATACGTAGACATCATCAAGTGCAAACTTACATTCCTTATCGCTTGTTATAAATTCATTTCTTCAATGAATACTCATCAAATACTTTTTAAAGAAGATACATTAATAATATTAAAATGTTTTGTTATCTGTGTATACATTTAAGAAAAAAATCATTCATATCTATGCACACACATGCGGAAGAATATCTCAAGAACGTTTGCAATCTCAAGGAACGATTACTCTGCATGGGTGATTATTTTTTTTTTTTGCGGAAAAATACGAATGCCTACTCAAATCCATTCTATTAAAAAATCGAATTATTACAGAAGAGTAACGTGTCCACCATGCACTTGCACTGCACTAATATTAATATAGTCATGGAAGTATTATATTACTTCCATGATAGAGTAGATTAGAATGATATGCAATGGATGAAAATTATATATACATGTAACTGTAATATACAATATTTATATAATATATAACAACAAATTGCTTTCTTTAAAAAAAAGAACTGCAATTGTAAACCCAAATGCTTGTTTGGCATAATATATTAGATAATTGTTTAATAAAGATGTATTGTTTTATAATACTTTTGTTGTATAAGAATTATTACCTGAAATTGATTGTTGAATAATTGTGATAAAACAATATAAAAAGATCCACACACCGACATCTCTTTAACGAGTTTGATTGCATTATCGTTACCATTTGATGTGTTCTTTTATTATCAAAGACTAAATTAAAGAGCTATGTTTTCTTTGATGTGCGTTATCTTCTGATACCTATAATGTTTTATTCTTATATGCATCGGTTTTAGTTTTTACTTGACTTGTTCTTACTTTCGCTTGTAATATTTGCAACTAAGCGTTCAACATCAACTCATCGTCATAAGCAAACCTTAACGACTGCGGTAGTGCATGTAAATAATGTGCAAGAAGCTGACGTACTTTTTAATAAGTACATTTACGAATAAATTATTCCTGGCACATTTGTTAAAGGATATTAGCCTACGTACATTGACTTATAAGAGAACAAATGCAGTTTAAGCTTTTTATCTATAACAATAATTTAAGTAAACGTTGCTTCATTTTTGTTAATATATGTGAACAAGTTCACACACAACAATCCACCAAAGTTCAAATAAAGTAGATGTATGCAATTATAGGACACCATACGACCAATGAGAAAACCCCATTACGTGTGGTCGACCATTAAAGTCCTCCAATGGAATAATATGTAACAATTCATCGAGAAAACTAATCTCGTATTTTATTGCCATTAAAGCGGGAGGTTTGGCACGCCACAAACGCAGGTTCAACCCACCATTTTTTTTTTCGTAAAATGTCCTGTACCAAGTCAGGATAATGGCTATTGTTATATGATAGTTCGTTTCTGTGTGTGTTACATTTAAATGGGATTCGTTCTGTTGTCTCGTTCTTACATATATTTGATGCATTTCCCTCGGTTTCCCTCGGTTTTAGTTTATAACCCGGAGTTTTTTTTCAATCGATTTATGAATTTCGAACAAAACAGTTTACGGAAAACACATATGACAGAAAAGAACCAACTACTGAAATACAAGCTCCCAACTTGGGACAGGCACATAAAGAATGTGGCGGTATTAAACATGTTTGTTTGAACTCAACCCTCCCCAAACCTTGGACAGTGTGTAACAGTACAACGATAGAACAAACAATAAAAATCAGTTGAAAGGGGTTCAGTTCATCAGATGGATACAAATAGTCTTCAGTGCACTCAATAAAGAAGTGAAAAGAAGGAATGTGTCCATAGAACACAGATGCTCAACTCGCCCTAACATTTTTAATGTTCAGTGGACCATGAAATTGGGATAAAAACTCTCGTTTGGCATTAAGATTAGAAAGATCCTATTATAGGGAAGTTGTGCACTAATTTTCAATTTGTTCAGACTTCAACTTCATCAAAAACTACCCTGACCAAAAACCTTTAACCTAAAGCGGACCAGACGGACGAGAGAACGAACTCACGAACGGACGAACGGACAAACGGACGCACATACCAGAACTCATAATGCCCCACTACTATCGTAGGTGGGGCATAAAAAATTAATAATAATAATGAAATTTAGGTAGTACATGTATTTTTAAACGCGATGTAAGTATGCAACACCACTTTAAACTCTAAATGTATCATTACATTTCTGATCAAAAATATGAAATTTTAAGACATTTTATATCTATCTACATTTTATCTGGCAATTTAAACACATTAGTAATATGACCATAAGAATTTTTAACACATGAATAAATTTTATTATTTGACATATTTTTTTGTAAATAACATGTAAACAACGAGTCTACGGATGCAATGTTTTTATTATGTAGTTTAATTTGACACTCCCATCCTGGTGAAGGCACTTCTGAAAAATTAACGATAAATAACAACTTCTCCCTTTCTACGAATTAGGACGTTCTTATCTGAATCAAGTGCTATTAATTTAAAAAGAATGTCTCCTCTTACAATAATTTCAAATCAAACTATTTGATATACTAGTAAATGAGGAGAACTGTTAGAAATACAATATGAACAGTTTGTTTTGTAATTAAATCTTGCAAAAACAAATGGTTTGATAACTTCGCTTTCTTATTGAATGTTCATTGATTTCTTTTCTGAAATGCATAAAGTTAAAGCTTTGCGTGATATTATTTTTAGGACTTTACAAAAAAAAAATTGGCGGAGATTCACTTATTCTACAGACATAGCACGCAAAATTTTATTTATAAAATTACGAAAAATTGCCCCGTGCGTTCAAACGCCGTATAACATAGCTTGCTCATCATGCCAAAACGTCAGGAGGATATAAATTTATTGTATTTATAGATGATAAATTCATTTGTGTTCGGAGTTCATAAACGAGGGACAGGATTTTTATTTATCTTTTATTTCATTTTTTTTTGGGGGGGGGGGGGGTCTTCATTTCTTTATTAGTTAATTTTTGAGACCATATTTCTCCATTCTGTATTGATTTTGCCCATTATTCGATATTCCTGTAATTCTCTATTCCTGTTATTCTCTATTGTTTATATTATTTTGTACCTTAATTATGCATTGTATGCTCATTATCCTTTATACTGTAAACCCCATCTAGATCTTCATTAACTTCACTCAAATATAGCATATTTTGAATTATTTCTGATCATTCATGGAAGATATGGACAGAAAAAATAAGACACGGAACAACTAAGAGATTGGTATACTTTAAAAACCATGCACATATGTAACATCCAGATGTTCATAGCTAAGCGGTTATAGCTGTTCATTTACAGCAATCTTTAGCTGGTCAGTTTGAGTTCGTAACCCGGACACAGAGGGAATTTTATAGGCTAGCCTATACGAGGTCAGTTTTCCTGTCAAAGGTCGTGGTTCACTCTCGTGGGTAAGGAATTCTTTATTGTCAACATTAAAACAATTTGGTCGAAATATTGATACTTCTAGTTTAAGCTGTTCACTATTTTTAGCGTGCAATTGTCATTGAAGTTACATTAAATCACTTTTCGTTTGATATTTGTTTGATATTTGTTAAAACAAAATGACCCTTCCAAAATCCTTGCTCTTACTTATACCGGTAATTAGTATTGCTTGGATAATTAGGTCTTTCCACTTTTCTGTGGAAAGACCTATTGTATTTGTTCTGATTATTATTATTATTATTATTATTATTTTTTTTTTTTTTTTTTTTTTCTTCCGCCAAATTTTGTTCTTGCGATAAATGTTTGTTTCGCAATATGTCGCTTAGATATTTCTCATATGGTATCGTATAGTTTATGCGCTTTTAAATTTCACCCTGCTAAGGCGAACCATTTTCTTTGTAAGAGTTATCTCCCCTTTCACTGTTTATCATCAGAGTGCATCTCCTCCGTAACCGTAGAAAAATGCGACAAATTTATTTTATAAAATTGTTCGTTATATCCTTCGCATGATTTGTCCTATTTTAACCGAAGCGACATGAACACTCCATATGAGAGTTATTCCCCCTTTTGCATTTGATATTAGTAATATGCATTTCTAACTGGTAAACCATAGGTAATAGAGACCTAGGGTCTTTTGATTTAAGGTCCTTGGTCCAAAAAGATGAAAATTAGGTCAAGGTCAAAGGTCAAGGTCATATTATAAATTTTGATTTTGACTTATTTTCACTTTTCTTCAAAAACCGTATAACATATCGACATGCTATTTTTACTAAATTGTTAGTAACGACATGTCGTAACTTCATAATTTTGGTTGAAAGGGTGCGTAGTCAATAAATGGGAGTTTTTAGCCCCTTTCATATCTAAAATTATGCGTAAAGTGATATAACTCATTATCCATACATATTAGAGACCTAGGGTCTTTTGATTTGAGGTCCTTGGTTTGTGACCTTGAAAATAAGGTCAAGGTCATAGATAAATTTGACGTTCTAGATTATGACCTTTGCTTAAAATTCATATCTATACATCATAAAGCCATAGGAACTGACATTTTAGACTGATTTTTAATATTTTAATATCGAAATAGTTATTTACTGGTGGAAAGACCTTCAATTGTTCACTGAACAATTGGTTTTTAATTTTTCTAATGTTTGTTTTATAGTTTATAGATATAACTGCTTCCCTTTTAATTTTGTTAAGTGCTTTTTTATTTTTTTATATAGATATCAATAACAAACTTTATATGTTTGTGATTAAGTATATTATTAATTCATACCTGAGTATACACACCAAACGTTTTCCCTTCAAATGCTAGAAAATTTAAAGTTCGCTTTGTTTTATTTTTATCAATTTTTTTTTTGAGTTTCCGCAAATCACTACGTATCGCACGTACACCATCCGACTGCTTGTTAATGAGAGAAAAAGTTTATGATTGGCCAATCCTTAACCATAAATAAACAATCGATGATGTACTAATGATGTGGTTGTAAAATATAAAAACTTCATGTAATAGCAACACGTTTAAATTATCCATAGTTGTTGTCTTTTAAATTTATTTATAGCATTGAATATTCCCGATGAATTCGTAGCACATTTGATTAAAGGAGGTAGTACACACTTTTTAATTGATTAACACTTTTCGTTAAATAAGATAAATGAAGGCAACAGTAGTATACAGCTGTTCGAAATTCATAAATCAATTGAGAAAAAAACCAAATTCGGGTTACAAACTAAAACTGAGGAAAACGCATCGAATTGGAAGTTTGCTAAATATACAGTGGCAAATATTTCATGACAATTTAGGGCGATCAAATTAGTTAAAAAGAACGATGTTTTGTTAAGTTATTTTGGTATTTTCATTATCCTGTTTATTGTATGTAATGTTCGGCCTGAACACGCATATGATATCAGTCACTGGACGATACGCAGTCAATTTATCCGTTCAAATTAAAAGTTGGAAAAACATATCGTAAAAAAAGGATGATTGTTGGTTGCTTGACGTTCAGCGGCAATTAATTCATGCAAATTCAGGACGATAACAAATAAAAAATAAACACGATTAGTAGATCCTGCAATAAAGACCGTCTGGAAGGTAAGGCTGGGAAATTTTAAATGCCACTGTATAATGAGGGTACATTGGATAGGGACAGACGGTTTGCCTTAAAACAGGTCACTTTTTCATCAATTTGGGAATTGATTTTTTTTTTTATTAAAAAGAAAAATACCATACCCCCTCCTGCTTTTTGAAGTTCAATGATCATTCCCTAAACATTTTCCATCTGAACTTATTATTTTATTTTAGACAAAAACTATATGTTAATGTAGCCTACTGCCTATGACATTCGTCCTGAACATGCATGAAATATTTGCCACTGGACGATAAGCAACCAACAACCAATCAATATATAGGACATTGTCTTGGTATAAAGCTGGCATTTAAGGTAGCGCCTTCCTCATATTACTAACCCGTAAAAGAGTTGTTGACAGGGGTCATAACAACCAGAGAGCTTGACATCGGTGATATTTTTTGGTTCGAGCGTCACTGATGAGTCTTATTTAGACGAAACGCGCGTCTGGCGTAAATCTAAAATTTTAATCCTGGTATCTATGATGAGTTTATTTGTAACGTACCCATGCTGACCGGACATGTCTTATGGTGCGCACGATGTTCCTACAACACACCATTACACCAAAAAATGCAACGTCGAAGAGTGTTTTCTGAAATTTTGACGTAGATTTATTAAATTTGTAAGTTTCATTCGGATTTTATTTATATGTTGATGGGTGATTCTGTCTCTGTTTTTTTTTTTTTTTGTGAAGTGGTGAAAATCGATTTAACAATATTTACCCTCAATTCACCTTAAAATACTATATTGTTTTTAATCAATGTACATGTACTATGTAGGAAGAAAAATTGTAACGGAAGAATACGGATGCGTATATTTGATTTTAACTTCAACTAATAAAATGGAGAATGGAAATGGAATTCATAAATCAATTGAGAAAAAAAAACAAATTCGGGTTACAAACTAAAACTGAGGAAAACGCATCAAATTGGAAGTTTGGCAAATGTTTCATGACAATTTAGGGCGATCAAATTAGTTAAGAAGAACGATGTTTTGTTAAGTTATTTTGGTATTTTTTACGATATGTTTTTCCAACTTTTAATTTGAACGGATAAATTGACTGTTGTAGTGTATCGTCCAGTGGCTGATATCACATGCGTGTTCAGGCCGAACATTACATACAATAAACAGGATAATGAAAATACCAAAATAACTTAACAAAACATCGTTCTTCTTAACTAATTTGATCGCCCTAAATTGTCATGAAATATTTGCCACTGTATATTTAGCAAACTTCCAATTTGATGCGTTTTCCTCAGTTTTAGTTTGTAACCCGAATTTGTTTTTTTTTCTCAATTGATTTATGAATTGCCTTTATAAGTTCATTATAAAGGCATTTGACCTTGTACAAAAGGTAAGGTGACAAATGACCTTGAAAAATGACTACCGGAAGTGACCTTGAGAAAACCGGAAGTATCCTTTTTTGCAATTTGTTCATATTAAATTACTCAGAATCCATATATTTTGTCAGAATGAGACATACACTGATTACTGAAGACTAAAAATGACTTCAAACAAACTGGAAGTGACCAATTATCTCCCATTCTTCATACAAAAGTATATAGAAACTATATATTTTTGGAATCAGTGTGAAAGAAGCTATCAAATGAGACAGGAAGTGACATTCATTTCACCGGAAGTAGCATATTATCTCCCTTACATCACTCCAAAATATGATTAAAACATAATTTATTGCATAAGTATGAAGAAACTATCATCTTATCAAAATTTCTTTGATGTGGAAAGACTTTCTTTTTTTTAATGATTTGAAGTTTGCGATTTAGGCAAACAGGTGGTACTTGTTTGAAAGATTACGAAACTGTAGAACAGGGGTACTTGTTAAAATCATTCAGAAGTTGTGGAAATTGGCAAACAGGATTATGGGATTATATCTATATATCCCTTCTGAACAAGTTTGTTTAAAGGTTTGGTGAGCTTTGAAGTGAATGACAACATTTTTGTGTTTTGTATACAATAGTGTTTTTTATACTTTTACTTTGCTGTGTTGGTTAAAATATATATGTCTCCCCTGTTACTCCATCAAATCTAAATATGATAAAATGTCAACGAATGATGAACCTTTCCGAAGTTTATATCTCGGATTTTGATCGGATTCGTGTAAGTCAATTCATAGCTTTAGTGTAGTGTATTTGTAGACTTCTGTATATCTGTTAGACGTTTTGTTATGACCATGTAAGATGTCTGTCTACTTCAAAAGTATGGATTTTGATTGATACCATGGAATCGTCGCTCCATTTTTTTTTCTCTAAACGTACTTATATTGCAAATGCATGTTATCAAATATTACCTCCCCTGTAGACACAGAAATCTTGATCTTTTCAATGTTTGTCTCATTTCAACGCTATCAGTCATATATTTACAGGTAAACGTTCTGATAAATAGTAAAATTAAATTGATATGAAAACAAAATGTTCATATAATGTTCATTTTCCTCCTAAAGTAGCAGTCAAAGAGTACAGCATACTATAGAAGCTCTGCGTAAAATTTGTTGAAAATGATCCTTTGCGAATAAATTCTTCAATATATGTTTCTACATATATACATATACATGAACAGAAAATGAGACGACCTTTTCTTAAAATTGAATGACAAAATAGTTAAATAAATTTTAAGGGATAATCTACTGTATAAAAATAGTTATCTTAATTTGTTTAACCTTCACAAACTTTTAAATTGTATTATTTCATATCGGTTAAGAATAAGCTTCTCTTTATATTGGATAAAAAGGGGCCACATAACATTCTTTATTCTTTAGTAATAAATTACATCGGTCATTAACAGAACAAAACGGACCGGAAAACCGGTCGTTAACAGACTTTAACATGATAATAACAGGTGGGGCGTGGTTTCTCTGTTTGAGTGACGACCCGTAATAAAACGCAATCGCGATTCAGACGTGTTTACAGTTTATAGTTAGGAAAATGGAAGACACGTCTGCTAGTGCAGACAACTCTAATGACCGTTTTTATGTACTTTATGAAGCTGACAAAGATAAAGTCCTCAGCAACAAGAATGCTGAGAGTACCAAAGCAGTCACCAAATTTGCAGTCAAGACTTTTCATGATTATTGCACGTCAGCGGCGAACTACCAGACGACAGTGGCCATTGACCTGCTACCCGACATGGCTCTTGATCAACTGCTTGAAAAATTCTATACATCACTGAGAAAAAAGAATGGAGAAGAAAAATGTGCTGTTCAAATCTTGAGGTCAATACGTGCCGGCATTCAAAGGTGGGTACATTCGAGTTGCATATTCTTTCATCGTTTGTGAATATTTACTGTTTGCCAAAATAAAAATGAGGATCGATATTTCTGGAACTTTATTTGTGCAAGACTGAAATGTAGATATGTTACTGTGTATGTTGATAATTTTGAATATCAATGCATATTGAACCCGAATCGATTTGTTTTCATGTTCCTAAGGCACGTTTCATTTGATTTTCTGGGTAGATATAAAATTAAAAAAAAGAAGATGTGGTATGATTGCCAATGAGACAACTCTCCACAAGAGACCAAATGACACAGAAATTTACAACAATGAGCAAATCCCATGCCCCATAGTGAGCTATAAATGGCCCTGTTTTTGCTGGGAGTACACTGCAGCTCAATTTGAATAACTAGCTTTAATTCATGTACATTTAACATATATCATAAACATGGTAAATGTACAAAACATAGTAAATTGTATTTGAATATGTATTTACATGTGCCATTTTTTTTTTCAGGTACTACACTGAACCGCCACATAGACGAGAGATCAACATTATCAGCGGCGAAAATTTTAACCGTAGTAAGGCTATGTTTGAGGCTGTTTGTGTAGACTTGAAAAAAAAGTGGTCTTTGTGATGTAACACACAAACCTGTGATAAATGATGAAGATATGGCAAAGATATGTGACTATTTCAAAACTTGGAAAACGGATACAGTAGTCCTATTCAAGAAAGGTTTGGTTTGATCCTATGATTTGTTGCTGCCGTAGAGGAAGGGAAGGACTGAGAGAACTTTCAAAATCTTCCTATGTTGTTGACTGTGGGATCGGGTCAAAAAATTCATAAACAAAAAACGAATCAGAATTTACAAACAATCATCGCACTGATGTAGAGGATTCTACTGGTGGGGTAATTTACGAAGAAAAGGATAGGGACTTGTGTCCAGTTGCATCTTACACTTTTTATTTAGGGAAATTGAACCCTAAATGTGATGTACTTTTTCAGCGTTCGCGACCAAATTACCAAACAGCAGATGAGACATGGTTTGAGAACAAAAAAATACTTTAGGTGCATTAATGGTGAAAATCTCTAATTTTGCGGTATTACCTGAATTATATACTAATCATTCCATCCGATCTTCATCTATAACAACTTTGATTGAAAGTGGTTTCGAGGACAGAAAAATCAAAACTGTATCTAAGCACAAGTCACTACAAAGTATTGAAAGCTACTCAAGGGACTCATCACTCCCACAAAAAAAAGATTGCAAAAGCTCTTGCGTCGTCATTCTACAATACTACGGCAGAAATACATGTACTGTCTACCTAGAACAATGCAATAAGCACTATCAATAACATTTCTCCTTTGACAGGAAATGGTGTTGCCATTAGAGCACCAATAACTGTTGCAGTACCACAAACTGTTCAAAACACTAATGCATCTTATTCTAGTACATGTATGCAACTTGATGTTATTGCTTTTCTCGATGTCAGTTTTATCAGTGAGTCCACAGACTTTGATAAAGTACTGAAAGAAATTAGCGCCTCTCAAAACAATGTGCAAAATAATTACTCAAAAAAGAGTTCATGAGCATCAGAAATGATCATAGCATTAATATTCAAAATGTGTCCAGTGGAGTCTTCAATTTCTATGTTTCTAAAGACTAAATTTATACATATACAACTATGTTGATTTTTTCCAGTTGAACATTTTCCTGTTTTCATTTTATATTGCAGTTGTTGTTGGATTGTTTACCATATGTTTGTGTTACTTATAAAATTATAGAAAACTGAAAAATTGCACTCAAATGAATGGCATTGACTTATAGTTATTTAAAACTTTGACCGGTGTTCACTCTTTCCTATAGAAATCGTACATTAACTCGAGGTTACTTTGAACAATTTGAATTTATGAATTCTTTTAAAAAGATGGTTTCTCAATGAAATAAACATAATAGTTATTAAAAAACTGGTCATTATCGTGATATAATGGCTGCCCACAGGACAGTGGTATTGACTGAGATAGCGATAATGACTGAGCCGACTTTTCAATAACTATTATGTAAATACGAAAACTTAGAATGTGAAATTATATAACATTCTAAGGACATTTGGAACACTCCTAAAATTGAATATATTGAACTGAAGGATTTTTGGATTTTGCATGTACATGATTTATTTTTTTTTATTTTTTTTAATCAATATGTGGCAAAGATTTACCTTTTTAGCTCAAATAGTCCGAAGGGCCAAGTGAGCTTTTCTCATAACTTGGCATCTGTCGACCGTTAACTACTACAAAATTATCTCCTTTGAAACTACTGGGCCAAATTTAACCAAACTTGGCCACAATCATCATTAAGGTATTTAGTTTCAAAAATGTGTCCGATGACCCTGCCTGCCAACCAACATCACCGAAATGGCTAAAAGTAGAACATAGCGGTAAAATGCAGTTGTTGGCTTATATCTCCGAAACTAAAGCAGATTTGACTACGGGTCAAAATGTTCAATTCATAATGAACATTAAATATCGTGCCATTGCACATATATTTCTTTTAACACAGTTTGAGTAGGCACTAGCTACGAGATATATAAAAAATCTAAAGAATGAGAGTGAAATAGTGAAATTATAATTCGCTTTTAACAGCCAGTATGGTTCAATTCTAAGAAAAATTGATAATGAATTGTTCACATGCAAACGAATAACTGGACCTCATTGAATTCGTATTCATGTGAACTTCAATTTAACCCCTTAGCTAGAGATGAATAACGCATGCATTGAGCGTGTTCGGTTATTTAAAGGAAAAGAATGTCAACATTTGGTCAACATATATTTTAATCTATAATATGAAATACCAGACCTAGAAATTTGCATGAGTTTTCCTTCTATTTATATCTATGGTGATGGTTATATCGCTTAAATAAGCGGAGGTCTTCGGAGGTCAACTCGATAGCTAATTAGAGGCCGTCAAGACTAAAATACACATGAAACATAGCTACATATTATTGCGCCTATGCCCTGTTAACTATTTTATTTAGACTTTTTATAATTTTGATAAATGGTGTACATGGTTATAAATCAAAAAGTGAATTTAAGTCGAATCGGTGAAGATGAATTTAACAGCTAGTGTTCCACTCACATTTCGTCTTAAGATGTATGATTATTTTTTCGCAATAACTTTTGATCCGTATCTTCATCGGCATTGTTTCACAATGGAATTTCTTGATATTGTTCTTATAAAAAAAGAAGATGTGGGATGATTGCCAATGAGACAACTCTCCACAAGAGACCAAATGACACAGAAATTAACAACTATAGGTCACCATACGGTCTTCAAAAATGAACAAAGGCCCATACCGCATAGTCAGCCATAAAAGGCCCCGAAATGACAATTCAAACGAGAAAACTAACGGCCTAATTCATGTACAAAAAATGAACGAAAAACAAATATGTAACACATAAATAAACGGCAACCATTGAATAACAGGCTCCTGACTTGGGACAGGCACATACATAGAGAATGTGGCGGGGTTAAACATGTTATTTGGATCCCAACCCTCCCCTAACCTGGGACAGTGGTGTAACAGTACAACATAAGAACGAACTATAAAAATCAGTTTGAAAAAGGCTGAACTCATCAGATGGATAAAAATACAAATATTACAAATACAAGTGGACGTGGTCGGGTATTTGTACATCCCAACAACAAAAAGACACTAAGTACAGATCTGAGAGTACTCGCAGTTACTGACAGCTAGTTCAAAGCCACTAACAAGTAATAAAAAAATCATGCATCTAAGACTTAATTATTCTTGTCCATCAGTTTATCCACTTTTATTAGAGGAGTTAATAACACATGACACAAAAGACCACAGAATTAAGACTTATTTTGATACAGAAATCTTTGGGAAAAGTGATGGGTTAAGTTTGAATTTGTAAACAATAATGCCTTTAAATTTAAAACATTATCAAATCATGAAAAGGCTACTTTCGACATGTTGAAGACATTTTAAAATTTCAACATTTTCTTTATTACCTGAAACAGTATTGATATTCGATTTTAATTGCTCGGCCAAATAGTTATCTTTTCTTCGTGTACCAGTGCAAACATGAAGGTCTTATTTTTAATATGTGCCTAAGTTTCTGCTTGCGGTCGCAATTTTAACTTTGCGAAAAAATTAAAACTGTTGCGATTAAAATTAGTTATTGGCGAAAGACTCTACCGAAATATATAAATATAATGGTCAAACTTCGTCCATCTTATCACTTTTTTTCGGGTTTCTTGGACTTTCTCCTGGTCAGACAATATTGGGATTTCTATTGAACTAGTCACGAGTGACGATTTTGACAAAAGATAAAGAATCTTTATTTTAACTCTCAATACAAACAAACACCAATGTCTTACTATGAGCAAGAAATGCTTGTTTTAATAGAACATTTCATTCAAACATTCACATGTCTACAAAGAACGCACTGTTCTTTCCTATCATCCTCATCACAGCAATAACATTTGAAATATTGAGCCCCTGAAATGTGTAAATTACGGCAGGGTGGATGTGTATCGTCAGCAAACCTGTCTCTGAAAAATTAACAATTAACATTAAAAACGGCATCTAAATGAATTCGTATGGTTTTCATTAATCTTATATATATTTTTTGTACAGTTTCGGTGATGCGCAGACAAGCAAGAGTATGAAGTTTTACATAAAAGTTCTTATAATAAATAACTAAAGTTGATTAAACAGCTGTCTCTCTATATAAAAAGAATAGATATTGTAACATTTTAAACATGCGTTGCTCTATCCCTTTGACACTCCAGTTGATGACTGTAGCCATATGTTGGTGCACGGACTTAATTTAACGATATTTTTATTCAACCTGAATTGTTGTCATAAAATATTAGACGTATCCAATGACGATGTTACTTAGATGGCAAAATCCTAGGTACTTTATCCAAATGATTTGCATTACATGACTATGACCTTTTTGATCAAATTAATCCCCTTAGTTGTAGATAAAATGTGAATTTGAAAGGAACGTGTTCTTGCTTTTGAGATATGAGCAATTGGAAAATTCGCGGTAAATTATTCTCTCCAGACTTTTCATTCATTGGAACATTTTTTCATTCAAAAACTATGAAAAATAACAAGGATTTTATTAGATTTAAAAAAAAAATGGCTTTCCTGACCATATGTAATAAAATTATAAGAAGAAAATGCGGAAGTAAACGGGAATATGTTTTAATTGCACTTCATTGAAAAAACTAGAGGATTCCAAATATCTAAAAAAAAAAAAAAAAAGAGTCAAAAACAAGATTAGCAAACATCTTTAAGCGATTCTGATTTGAATTCTTAACTAATCTTACCTGCAAACGAAAAGATGTTCACAATGTGTAGTAGTGGCTACCCATCGTAGTGTTGCATATTTTCCACTTTGACACTTTCTAGGGGAAATTCCTACATTTGCAACGACATTGCGTACACTAATGGTTCGTGTTTGGTTCCTTCCATTACCTGCATTTACAGCAATTTAAAAGAAGATGTATTTAGTATTTGTGAATATTTTGCATACCGTTTTTGAGCTTATTACATAAAGAGTAACAGTGAATAAATATATTTATTAAAGTTATGTACACCGGTATGTAAACATTACCACGTGTATTTGTTTATGAAATTGCACGTGTTTGAAAGTATATAATAGGTTAAATGTTTTTCATTGGTCGAGGTAGAACTGACCATAATATTTGAATAAGGTCATTTCAAATATTTCGTGCTATACTTTTGGCGGTTTTGTAAATTAAAGATATTGTCATTCGAGGTTCGCTTTTGGTGCAGTAAAGTTTCCCACCCTCCCACCCGACTTAATGTATTTTATTTGTGTTATTTTTTATCAATGTGAAAAATAATGTGTGTAAGAACAGAATCTTTATTTGATTCATAATATGTATTTTCGTACATAATGAAAATTGTTTTTATTTTTGTAGATTTGTTTTTGTGTTTGTTACCTGCAGCGGCCTAGGCAGACAGTAATACTGATGAACATTTTTTACGTTACATTTGTCTTTAATAAAATTAAAGCTTTGCTGCACACTGTCAGGCGAGCTGATCCCATACAAAGGTGTTGAGTTTATTTTGTAAATAATTTATGTTCGCTTGAAGTTATGAATTAGAACATAATTGGGTTCATTTATTCTGATTAAAGGGACACTGTGATAATGATGTTTCGACATATTTTTCTTTCAAATATAAAAAACCAATTTGTATTTTTTTCACATTTGTTTTTCTGATTCGCTTCTATACAAGAATAACTTGCAAATCATTTTGTGATAATAGTTAAGAGTACACATTTAAATGTTTTTATTGCAACTAAAGTTATGTCAATTATCGTTCCGTTCAATATCCATGATTTTTTTTTTTTTATTATTTAAAAAGAAATTGTTATTGGTTCTATAAATTGTCAAAGTATATATCTCACTTTGTAAATGCAATACAGTTAAATCCACCAAATTATGTGCTCATATCAACTTGATTTACTCCAATCTACCTACTTTAAATTGTAGTATAGAATGTGGAAAACCTTATTATATTACATAATTTACCTTGAAATATGTTTCCATTTGGCGGCAATTGATCAACACGAAATAGTGGATAATTGAATCTGCTCACGAAATGACGTAAATTTGAGCCAAGGAAGACAACATCTGTAATTTCAGAACCGTTTATCCCCCATCGGTGAACTATCTTCTCCGATTTGTCCGTGTTTATGCTGTTGATACCTTGTTTCTGTTTAATATATTGATTAGAGTAGGATTGCAGTTACAGTATCTAGGTACTTCTGAGTCAAATGAACAAGGTGACTGTGTTGTCCTTAGCATTTTAAATTTCTAATATATATGATATAAAAATATCAGTACAATAACAGAAATGTTCTTTATACGAAAATTTATGACATACTATGATATTTAAAATCATTTGGCGTCGAGTAGTCGCCTGTCATTATCAATTTTTCGACTTTTATATAACAAAATCGTTTCAAACATGTTGTTTGTCAAAATTGACAAACAAATTTGACCTGAAGTATCGTTTTTGTGTATTTAGAAGACAATTTAGAACGTTCGTCTTTGCCAGCCTGCTGCAATACTTTAATCATTCAAACATAAGGGCAATATGCGATATATATTGACAGTATTAATAGCTAGAGAAATATTGACAGACATAAATATATACAGACTGTCACACTGTCCTTACTATCCATTTCTACCAAATTTTTTCAGAAGACCTTTATATGAATGCATGACCTTAAAATTTGCTTTCTGACAATATGTTGTGTTTGTCTGTCAGTAAGACGGGACTTCTTGAAAAAGTTTAAACTAAATTCATTGTTGATCTCCTAAAAGGCGTTTTCCCTTTAAACTTAAGATCTTGAAAATTGCAGATATAGCTGAAAACATCAGTTGGTACAGTAGTAATTTTCCACAAATGAGGATATTTTTACCAATTTAAAAACTTTTATTCATACTTAAACTTTAACTTATAGAAACAAACTGTTTTGGCGTTAATAAGTCCTTGAATACTCTGAATCATGTATCAAAATATATGTAGAAAAGTATTGTGATCATGGGGCAGGATAAAAAAATATATAAATTATTTGTTTCCGGAATAAAAAATATTTGGTCGTCAAACATAAAAATAAATATCGATTATGATGTGCTTTATAGTTGCACCAGTCATACACCTTGAAGTCTTCTGTCATCCGTTGCACCAAAAAGATTATGTTAATTTTGAATTAATAAAAGATTAACAAAAAATTCTCCTAGGTAATTTAGGATAATAAAAAAAATCATACCTAATTATGGAACGCCACAGCTGTCTTATGTGAAACTCGGATATTACGTTATGTTGTTTTATTGTTACTTGATGATATTTTGTCTTTACATATAGTTTTGACATTACGTAATGATGTTTTGATATAACTCAATATGGAATAGTCATTGCTTAATGATATTTCGATATTACACGATATGGTTTCGTATCGACTTGTTATAGTTTTGTTATTACTCGATGTGGTTTCACCATTATTTAATGTGGTTGTGTCATTAGGCAATGTAATTTTAACATTACTTGATATGTATGTGACTTAACGTAATGTAGTTGTTTCTTTACATGATGTGTTTTTTTTTTATTTCGTAATGATGATTTGCCAATTCTTTATATTATATGGCTTTAATATAACGTAATGATGTTTCAAAATTTGACGATTTTATACTACATGATGTGTTTGTGTCAGTATTTGATGTGGTCTTGTCATTCTTTGATGTGGTTATCACATTACTTGATTAGGTAAAACCACGTGAACATTTCGTAAAAAAAAAACATATGTTCTATTTTTTACTGATTTCCATTTGTCGCTTGTTTAATGTGCTTCGGATGAGTGTCGCTATCTATTGAAGTAAAGTTCAAATTAAATTTCGAGTTGTTGTTCAGAGTTATTTGCTATGAAAAAGGCGAACGGCAGTCAAAAGTAAGAAAAAAATACTGAAAAAATAACAGTATTTCGTACATAAGGGGGATATTCCAAAAATAACTTGGTCCTACCGTTTATTTTTCCTTAGTTTTCAAATGGAAGCAGTATTATAATGAATTTGGAAAATATTCCACGGAACCCTGTGTCTCGCCTGAAATTGCTGCTGTCAGTGTGAAAGCGTAATGTTGACTGTACATTTATCGGTAAAAACAAAATTAGAAAAATAAACTGTTTATCTGTAGATGCTTTATCTTGATCTTGAAGATCAACTCCTAAAGAAGTTTTATAAGTTATAACAATTCATGGAGGTTTACAAATTTATCATGTCAAAACAGTTTAATTCGGTAATATGTAATATAAGAAAAAAACTTATATAAAAATAAGGAAATGTGGTATGATTGCCAAAGTAACACACATACCAAATGACGAAGAAATTAACAACTATGTGTGACTATAAGGTCTTCAACAATTAGCAAAACCCATACCACATAGTGAGCTATAAAAGGTCCCAAAATGCAAACATGTAAAAACAATTCAAACGAGAAACCTTTCGATCTAAATGATGAAGACGCCGACGAAGGAATATAGGTTTGTTGTGTCTCACTGTCGCTACATTAATGTCACAGTCTCGACACAAATCAAAAGACTTGTACTTTATTGTCAACAAATGAAACATTTTAAATCAACTCACACTAAAGTTAAAGAGTAATGGGGGGATCGGACTAAGCGACAAAGCATCAATTCTATAAAATAAGAATTCTCCGATTTTTTCTCCGATATACCTCGCATTAATTAAAAAATAACTTTTTGGAATATGTTTCACAGGTGACGACTGATATGTTCCAGTTGTCGTAACCAAATTCCTGTCATATTTTCCTCGAATGTGAACTACCAAAAAAACCAAATGACTTGGTTTGTAATTTCACAAATAACACGACGGGTGCCACACGTTAAGCAGAATCTGTTTACCCTTCCGGAGCACCCGATATCACCCCGATAGATTTATATTACCCTCATTTTCACGTGGTGGCATTTTTGTAGCAGACTATACGGTGTGTTAAAGGCTGTACGGCCGCTTATATGATTGCTTACATACACTGCAATAACTCTGGTGGATAGTTGTCTCATTGACAATCCAATCCCATCTAACTATATTTCAATTTCTATGTTGTGTTTGGTATACTGATACATTGTTTATCTTTTGTACGCATACCCCTGAACCCTATTTTCGGAAGCCCGAGCAAAAACTCTTGATCCGCGATAGAAAATTTAAATACGAACTCATATTAGACAACTCGAATTTCAAATCTAAATCTTAATCTAAATGAGGCTCAAATTCGAGTCTTACTCCAACTCTACCTCAAAAGGTGACTCAAGTTCAAAGTTGAAGTAGAAGTGTAACTCGAACTCTACCTTTAAATGTGACACAAACTCGAAGTTCAACTCGAAACTCAATGCTAACTAGAACTTTAACTCTAATAATGGCTTGATTTCCAGCTCGAAATAGAAGACTAACTAAAAGTTTAACTCGAACAGTAGCCCGAACTTTAATTTGAGCTCTAAATCGCTGGATGGCCACCCTCTTCCATGGCACATAAAACATGGAAATCTATTTAGGATTAGAACGGTTTTTTTCCGAAATGGTTTTACCTCATCAAGTAATGTGATAACCACATCAAAGAATGACAAACTCATATTAAATACTGAAACAAACACATCATGTAGTGTAAAATCGTCAAATTGTGAAACATCATTACTTAATGTTAAAGAATTGGCAAATTAATTTTACGAAAATAACAAAACCACATCATGTAAAGAAACAACTACATTACGTTGCGCCACATGCACATCAAGTAATATTTAAACCACATTGCCTAATGACACAACCACATTAAATAATTGTGAAACCACATCGAGTAATTACAAAACCATATTAAGTAATGACAAAACTATATCAATTTAATACAAAACCATATCGTGTAATATCGAAATATCATTTAGCAATAACTATTGAGTTATATCAAAACATCATTACGTAATGTCAAAACCATATTATCTAAAGACAAAATATCATCCAGTAATAATAAAACAACATAACGTAATGTCAGAGTTCCACAAAAGACAGCCGTGGCGTTCCATACCTAATTAAAACTGTAATTTTAATTACGATGGATGGCTGTGAATGGTATCATATTACATAATATGGAATACGTACTGCAAACGATTTTAACAGGACAGATGGTAGGTAACGATATATTTAGACATACCCATAAAGCGTCATGAGCTATAAATATGTTTGCTAGCTTATATATTAATAATATGAATAAATAGATATTTTTTCAATCATCAAACTAATTATTATAGGAAATCAATTTTTTTTTAACTCACCCACATTTTTGCTACATTTTCTATTGAAACTGTTGCGTTTGGATACTCTGCTTGTTCGAGTTTGCTTAAATAGCAATGTTTGAGTTCTGGAAAACATCTTATCTGAACATCCTACAGGAAAAATGCATCAATAAGGATATAAAGGTAAAACAAAATATTTTTTGAAATCAATTAGAGAAAAGCTTAAATCAAAAGTTTAAATGGTCAGATATAGTTGTTTTCGTACACATTCGTTTATTGATAATACATTATAGTTAATATTTATTTTAACATATATATTTGACTTTTTGAAAAACTAATGAATTTCTTATCCCAGGCATATATTACCTTAGCCGTATTTGACACAACTTTTTGGAATTTTGGATCCTCAATGCTCTTCAACTTTGTACTTTTTTGGCTTTATAAATATTTTGATTTGAGCGTCACTGATGCGTCTTTATGTAGACGACACGCGCGTCTGGCATACTAAATTATAATCCTGGTACCTTTGATAACTATTGAAATAACACTGCTTAATTCTGTGTGTTGAATGCGCCTTTATAAATTCGGCTTTTAAATAAAGTTTCGAGGCTAAATGGTTTTTAATCAAAAGATTAAATCTGCTTAACGAGTTATATCATAAAACCTTCGCTGCAGCTTGTTATCCCAATAATTTTAAGGTACAAAATGTTTTTTGGGAGCAGGACAGTGAAGCATACGAACATTGGAAAGATGCACGTACTCATGTCCCTAAACATTTTGTATATAGTAGATGCTTGCACAATTCTGAACCATATACTAAACACAATTCTGAACCATATACTAAACACAATTCTGAACCATATACTAGACACAATTCTGAACCATATACTAAACACAATTCTGAACCATATACTAGACACAATTCTGAACCATATACTAGACACAATTCTGAACCATATACTAAACACAATTCTGAACCATATACTAGACACAATTCTGTACCATATACTTAACACAATTCTGAACCATATACTAAACACAATTCTGAACCATATACTAGACACAATTCTGAACCATATACTAGACACAATTCTGAACCATATACTAAACACAATTCTGAACCATATACTAAACACAATTCTGAACCATATACTAAACACAATTCTGAACCATATACTAGACACAATTCTGAACCATATACTAGACACAATTCTGAACCATATACTAAACACAATTCTGAACCATATACTAAACACAATTCTGAACCATATACTAAACACAATTCTGAACCATATACTAGACACAATTCTGAACCATATACTAAACACAATTCTGAACCATATACTAAACACAATTCTGAACCATATACTAAACACAATTCTGAACCATATACTAGACACAATTCTGAACCATATACTAAACACAATTCTGAACCATATACTAAACACAATTCTGAACCATATACTAAACACAATTCTGAACCATATACTAGACACAATTCTGAACTAGACACAATTCTGAACCATATACTAAACACAATTCTGAACCATATACTAAACACAATTCTGAACCATATAATAAACACAATTCTGAACCATATACTAAACACAATTCTGAACCATATACTAGACACAATTCTGCACCATATACTAAACACAATTCTGAACCATATACTAGACACAATTCTAAACCATATACTAAACACAATTCTGAACCATATAATAAACACAATTCTGAACCATATACTAGACACAATTCTGAACCATATACTAGACACAATTCTGAACCATATACTAAACACAATTCTGAACCATATACTAAACACAATTCTGAACCATATACTAGACACAATTCTGAACCATATACTAGACACAATTCTGAACCATATACTAAACACAATTCTGAACCATATACTAGACACAATTCTGAACCATATACTAGACACAATTCTGAACCATATACTAGACACAATTCTGAACCATATACTAAACACAATTCTGAACCATATACTAGACACAATTCTGAACCATATACTAAACACAATTCTGAACCATATACTAGACACAATTTGAACCATATACTAAACACAATTCTGAACCATATACTAGACACAATTCTGAACCAAATACTAGACACAATTCTGAACCATATACTGAACACAATTCTGAACCATATACTAGACACAATTCTGAACCATATACTAAACACAATTCTGAACCATATACTAGACACAATTCTGAACCATATACTAAACACAATTCTGAACCATATACTAAACACAATTCTGAACCATATACTAGACACAATTCTGAACCATATACTAAACACAATTCTGAACCATATACTAGACACAATTCTGAACCATATACTAAACACAATTTTGAACCATATACTAGACACAATTCTGAACCATATACTAAACACAATTCTGAACCATATACTAAACACAATTCTGAACCATATACTAGACACAATTCTGAACCATATACTAAACACAATTCTGAACCATATACTAGACACAATTCTGAACCATATACTAGACACAATTCTGAACCATATACTAAACACAATTCTGAACTAGACACAATTCTGAACCATATACTAGACACAATTCTGAACTAGACACAATTCTGAACCATATACTAAACACAATTCTGAACCAGACACAATTCTGAACCATATACTAAACACAATTCTGAACCATATACTAAACACAATTCTGAACCATATACTAAACACAATTCTGAACCATATACTAGACACAATTCTGAACTAGACACAATTCTGAACCATATACTAAACACAATTCTGAACCATATACTAAACACAATTCTGAACCATATACTAAACACAATTCTGAACCATATACTAGACACAATTCTGAACCATATACTAAACACAATTCTGAACTAGACACAATTCTGAACCATATACTAGACACAATTCTGAACTAGACACAATTCTGAACCATATACTAAACACAATTCTGAACCAGACACAATTCTGAACCATATACTAAACACAATTCTGAACCATATACTAAACACAATTCTGAACCATATACTAAACACAATTCTGAACCATATACTAAACACAATTCTGAACCATATACTAGACACAATTCTGAACCATATACTAAACACAATTCTGAACCATATACTAGACACAATTCTGAACCATATACTAGACACAATTCTGCACCATATACTAAACACAATTCTGAACCATATACTAGACACAATTCTGAACCATATACTAAACACAATTCTGAACCATATACTAAACACAATTTTGAACCATATACTAAACACAATTCTGAACCATATACTAGACACAATTCTGAACCATATACTAAACACAATTCTGAACCATATACTAAACACAATTCTGAACCATATACTAGACACAATTCTGAACCATATGCTAGACACAATTCTGAACCATATACTAGACACAATTCTAAACCATATACTAAACACAATTCTGAACCATATACTAAACACAATTCTGAACCATATACTAAACACAATTCTGAACCATATACTAAACACAATTCTGAACCATATACTAGACACAATTCTGAACCATATACTAAACACAATTCTGAACCATATACTAGACACAATTCTGAACCATATACTAAACACAATTCTGAACCATATACTAAACACAATTCTGAACCATATACTAGACACAATTCTGAACCATATACTAAACACAATTCTGAACCATATACTAGACACAATTCTGAACCATATACTAGACACAATTCTGAACCATATACTAAACACAATTCTGAACCATATACTAGACACAATTCTGAACCATATACTAAACACAATTCTGAACCATATACTAAACACAATTCTGAACCATATACTAGACACAATTCTGAACCATATACTAAACACAATTCTGAACCATATACTAGACACAATTCTGAACCATATACTAATCACAATTCTGAACCATATACTAAACACAATTCTGAACCATATACTAGACACAATTCTGAACCATATACTAAACACAATTCTGAACCATATACTAGACACAATTCTGAACCATATACTAAACACAATTCTAAACCATATACTAAACACAATTCTGAACCATATACTAAACACAATTCTGAACCATATACTAAACACAATTCTGAACCATATACTAAACACAATTTTGAACCATATACTAGACACAATTCTGAACCATATACTAAACACAATTCTGAACCATATACTAAACACAATTCTGAACCATATACTAGACACAATTCTGAACCATATACTAAACACAATTCTGAACCATATACTAGACACAATTCTGAACCATATACTAGACACAATTCTGAACCATATACTAAACACAATTCTGAACCATATACTTAACACAATTCTGAACCATATACTAAACACAATTCTGAACCATATACTAAACACAATTCTGAACCATATACTAAACACAATTCTGAACTATATACTAGACACAATTCTGAACCATATACTAGACACAATTCTGAACCATATACTAGACACAATTCTGAACCATATACTAAACACAATTCTGAACCATATACTAAACACAATTCTGAACCACATACTAAACACAATTCTGAACCATATACTAAACACAATTCTGAACCATATACTAAACACAATTCTGAACCATATACTAGACACAATTCTGAACCATATACTAAACACAATTCTGAACCATATACTAAACACAATTCTGAACCATATACTAGACACAATTCTGAACCATATACTAGACACAATTCTGAACCATATACTAGACACAATTCTGAACCATATACTAAACACAATTCTGAACCATATACTAGACACAATTTGAACCATATTCGACTCAGCTCTGATTCACAATTGACCAAGACTAAATCATATGATATAAAAAAAAACTTTGGGGAATGTTAAGAATTATGACAACAATGCATTGAATATACGTGGAACGGTTTAGCCGATAGCAAATTTTATAAGAAAATTATTAATATTTTAAATTATTCAAATTTAAATAGCAATGGTATTTATATGATAATGTTCTTTAATAGATTTCAGTCCTTTTAATGATTGTCTCATTCTGCACATGTTTATTTTGTAATCATTCAAACCTAAGAAGTGCAACCATCAATGCAAAGGTATGTATTGTGCCATCAAAATGTATTGCCATTATTAAATATTCAAGGTTTGTGTTTCATTATTGGATCTAAAATGTGTCGATACTTGTATATACCAGTAACAAATACAGGATTGTTTTACAAAAATCATTCACTTAAGGGAATATCTTGTTTATTTAAACACGTGTTCATTTGAATAATTGTTTTGATAATTTTCTTTATATTACTTTTACATTTGTAAAAATAACATAAAATAAACTATACGAATCTAAAAAGGATTTCTACTACAAAACGATTATGTATCTGTTTATTTATTTATTTGGAACAAATAAAAAGGTTTAAAATCAGAAAAGAACTTAACTTTATAAAAATAAAATTGAAGTTTGAATTACAATTAGGATCTTTTTTTTTTAATGAAACATCACGAAATGCCAGATTTAACCATGTTTCAAAACGTTATTTTGCGAATGTCCTTTTTTGCAAGGATACTTTAAACTTTTAAAATGAAAAATTGTTGTGTGAAAAACTTAAATATATATCTTAATCTAGAAAAAAGTAAAATCCCAAAACTCCGAGGAAAATTTAAAGAGGAAAGTCCCCAAATAAATGGCGAAATTAAAAGCCCAAACACATCAAACGAATGGATAACAACTGTCATATTCCTGACTTGGTACAAGCATTCTATTATGTAGAAAATGGTGGATTAAACCTGGTTTTACAGCTAGCTAAACCTCTCACTTATATGACAGTTGCATAACATTTCATTATATTGACAACGATGTGTGAACAAAACAAACAGACATAAAAGGTATAAATGTCAAAAATAGGGGTACAGCAGTCAACATTGTGTTATTATATGAATTATTATCGTTTAAATTTGATCTACTTAAAGTCAGTTTCTTTGGGTAATTTTCGGCAATATAGAGAGTTTTTAATCATTTAACGAACAAAATATCATCAGGATGACGGTAAATGTTGTTGAACTTTTCAATTAGATGCAAATTAGAAGTGTTTGTACCGAGTTTGGCATTAAACTGTGATGCATAGAAGTAAAAGAACAAGTCTACTATTAAAGAGGTGTAATTGTTGCCAATAGATTTTTACCTTCCTCCTGTCGATAAACTGTATTGCCGAAAATTACATAAATGTTAGGAAGGCGAATACTAACAGCTTCAATCTTCACATCACATCTCTAGTAAGAATATCTATATAGTATATTTACCTCTCTCACGAGGGAAGAATGCTTTAAATGAGTTCGATTAAATATATTCGATCACTTGATTAAATAGTTAAACTTTCGTTTGATTAGACGCGCATGTGAAAGTGTAGTGTAAAGCAGGAAAAGTAAAAATTGTCAACAGAATCAAAAGAACCATCAAAAGCACGTAATTAATGTAAAACATGAAAAGAATTTTGGAACTCTAAAATTAGAAATTCATTTTTTCCATATGTTTTATTACAAGAATTAATAAGTTCTTAGAAAGTAGCAAAGGAACTAGTTAAAAGTATTTAAAGATTAGTTGTAGATAAATAAAGGCAACAGTAGTATACCGCTGTTCAAAACTCATAAATCTATGGACAAAAAACAAAATCGCGGTAACAAGCCAAAACCGAGAGAAACGCATTAAATATAAGAGGAGAACAACGACACAACACTAAAATGTAACACACACAGAAATAGACCAAACATCAGACAAAATCCCACGAGAATAGCAAAGATAACATCAAAACCAAATACATGAATTTGGGGTAGACAAGTACCGTGACACGTCTTATCGCAATATGAAATTACACTCAAAAATAAGAGAAAACAAACGACGCAACGTTAAAATGTAACACACACAGAAACGAACGATACTATAACAATGGCCATATTCCTGACTTGGTACAGGACATTTTATAGGTATTTTATATGTAGAATACTTATAAGCGGCCGAGATGAAACGATGTTTTACAGGTTTTATGTGAACTTTAGGTAACCAACACATAAAAGGGACCTTCAATTGTTCAGAAGTTTCATAAGAAAAATCAATATACCTGATTAAAATCTTGCATCAGGTGGGTTTCTGATGTATGGTTATGCTTTGGTGTATGGTAATAAACCATGTTTTCATACATATTACTGGAAACTGTTTGTATGAAACGTGATTCGTCTTGCTTTACGTGGATTTCAAAATCCTATGAAAAAAGATAAAATAAGTTATGTGTAATTGATCAATATAGAAACCTGCTCAATGACAAATAATAATAAATACATCTATATTTTTATATATGTATATGGGCAACTCTAACTCATTGTTTAGATACAAGTTTGTAGCTTACAGTTTTGCACTGTGTCGTTTGAATCGGGGGATTTGACTGGGTTTTTTTGGCTGATGTATCACATAGGGAGGCCAAACATCATTGTGGTTTTTAGATTATCATAGAAAACATTTTAGTTAGATTTTGGAAAAATTGAAGGTTTGCACCATAAAACTTATTTGATCTACTACTTTCTCGTTAAAGAAAAATCCAAGTTAGGACACGCACTTTTCATTCGTAACATCACTGTGATCGCTTTTTGCTCACAGTGAATATATTGCCCTGATGAGTTTAGTACATTTGGTATACATCTATAATACTAAAATTACGAGGTCCAATTTGTCAGCCGTCATCACGTAAAAACGACGAATCAAAGAATTCAGCTTTATATATAACTAATACAGTACAAAGATGTAGATTAAAAATTACACCACTCCAGGCCCTTTTGTTTTCCACGTAATTAATATTGCCAATAATTAAGAAGTTCCGGCCGAGTCCGATACCGATACCAATAGTATATTTACCTGTTACATATTACCTTATCTATACGTTCCGCATCTAACAGGTGCACCACCAAACGGTGTATTTAGGATTATGCTATATACACGGATCATAATCACAGGGTTGACACTACTAAATTCAATCATTGTCAAATTGTTACCTATTGAAGTATTTTAATCAGTAAGACTTTCTAAGATAACAATACGAATACTAAAAATCTGGACTAAAAATAAGGTGTATATACATGTAGGAACCGTTTTCAATTTGTTAGCGGGCATGACATAAAACAGTGAATCAAAGAATTCAACTTTATTTAAAACTAACATAGGACAATGCTGTTGATTAAAAAATACTCCATTCCAGGACCTTTTGTTATCCAAATAATTAATAGAATGAAATTCAAAACGGTGTGGCTGTGGCCATTGATTGACACATTAAATTCATCCATTGACTGGGACAATTTACGTGAACGTGTGTATGTAACGACCACTGCTCACTATGTACTTTTTAAAGACACTTAAACTATGGGGTTACCAAAGGTTCTCATCACCTTAATAAAGTAATTCGAAAAATTAATCAGAAATAACACGATGTTTTGATTTATATCAATTATATAAATCAAAACATAAAGGTTATTCCTAATTATTTTTTCGAATTATCTTATAATTAAAAGCGTTAAGAAACCTTTGGTAACCCCACAATTTAAATGTCTATCGTAGGTACGTCGTGAACAGTGGTCGTTACAGACAAACGTTCACATAAATTGTCCCAGTCAATGGATGAATTTAATGTGTCAATCAATGGCCACAGCCACACTGTTTTGAATTTCATTCTATTACCAATAATTGATAAGTTCCAGTTCGACGGGTTCAAACAGAAAGATTTGAAAGCAGAGAAAACTGTGTATCTTATAATCGGCATGACTTTATCAGATAAAAATAAAACTAAAATAAGGCTTGCGCATAGTTATATACTCTAATTCAGTCACGGACCCGCGATATCACGGTTGTGTTCTAGTACATCTTATTTGTGTAAACTTCCCTTCTAAAATTTGCATTTTTTTTCACTTTTTAAGATTCTTTTCAACTTTCAAATTTCTGCACTTCCTTGAAAAGTTTGGTTAAAAGACACGTTACATTATTTTTTTGTTCATAAAATGTACTTTTATTTTTACAAAAAAAACAATTATTATACAATAAAGGGACACATTTAAAGTTATACGTTTACCAGCTTTCCAGCTTGTTGTACTGTTACATCCACAAGCATACTACCAATCAGACTTAGCAGTAATAACGTCATTCTCCTTTTTTTTTATTTTCTAATAATATACAAAAATAGAATATATAAGTGGCATACATTTGTACCGTTTTGTTTCAAAGGAAAAGGGAAAATAGCAAAGCTTATGAAATTAAGTTTGGTAATTTATTTCCGCGCTCACAGTTGAACAAGCGTAATTGTAACCGACTGCATTGATGAACGGGATACAAGACGGCATGAAATTCTTCATCGAAATTTAAAAATAAATGTGTAGTTGCCTTCATTACAGATGTATATACTTTCCAGTGGATAAATTTAGCGAACATAAGTTCAGCGGTGTTCAAAACTAGATTAAAAGTAAAAATCAAGGCAACAAAAACAACTAGAGGGGAAAAATAAACAACATAAGTCGTGTCGACAGAGTACGGAACTGATGCTATGCAAGGATCATCTGTCAAGCAAATCGATAACAGTAGAGACAACGACATATAGTATCAGTCAACCAATTCAATATCTTTTTGTTTTATGAGAGTTTATCAATTCAAAATAAATGAACAATGGTTTAAAGGGGCATTAGCTGTCAATTTCGTGTTCACTGATTTGACTCAAATTCTTATATTCGACATATAACATACTAAAACGCATATCGAATTTATAAAAAGCCTAAATTAAACATTCAAGTTGCATTGACTCGATAGTTAGTATCACCATTATCTATTCTAGTCTAGACACCATATAATTAACCATCAATGTGATCTCCGAGGACTGCCGACTGTCATGTAACCCGATATAAACATTAACATAAATATAAATATAAATAGATTGCAAACTCGTACCATTGAATTTTTCTAGGTCTTTTTAATTTCATTGTAAAGGTTGGAAAATAAGTTATTAATCGTTTTCACCTGTATAAGAATGAGTTTACTCTTGTTTCACATTCAATATTTACATTCTCTTCCATTTAACAAAAGAACACGCCTAGTTGATGAGTTACCCATCACTAGCTATAGGGATAAATTCAAATTCACATCAATACAGATTCAATGAGGTGGAATTATTCACTTGCTTTATTTGACAAAACTGAACAAAGCAGCTGTTAAAATTATTATTTTTCTAATTCACTCTCCTTATTCTTTGAAAATTGAAAGCCGGTCAAGGAATCAGAGCTTTGCATGAAAGAGATGTATTCCTTGATTTAAAATAATTTTCAAAATTTTGTAACAGATCACAGTATTTCTATTTGCACGCCAGTACCCAAGTACTGGATATTTGGCTGTTTATAACTCTAGAAACTAGAAGTCAACAAACAAAGCTATATATCCAGTGATAGTAATAACATTAACAAAAACCAATTTTCTTCACTAGATGCTATACGGCATATTGTAATTTTGAAATATAAGAGATATAATAAAAAGAAATGTTACTGTAATATTACTTTACATGGAATAAGAATTGTAAAAGAAACTTTGAATGTAATTTGTTATTTGTTTTAAAGTGAGTTGAGATAGTTTGGTAAATTAAACAAAGTTGTTTTTTTGAAAACTAACCTGATAGTCTTTCTTGGTGAATGTATTATTATATTTGATAATTTCAACTTTTACATGTTTTATAGCTCACAAAATCAACGGATAGCCAATCAAATGTAGAATTTATTGAAATGTGTGTTCGTATTGTCAGACCTTGCACTCATGTCACAGTGTATCGAGTGCTTAATATCTCTCTATCTGCACAAATTATTGAAATTTAATAGTACAGAATATTAGAAGTGAATTGTGGTTTTACAATTGATTATAAACGAGCGACGCTATCCTATGTCGTTTCCAAATACATATTTTTTTATAAATCATCTTACTAAACCCATTTTCATGTGAAATTTCTTTTTAAAGTGTAGGTCATAAATCAAGTGCCAAACTTAATGTAAATTAAATGGTTTTTTTTTCTATTTGTACTATATGATTAGCCTCTTTCTTCTTGGAAAAGCATTAAAATATTTGACTTTTATGCATCTTTTGACAGGTATTCACCATTTTAAACTCAAAAATACAAATTGAAAAATGATGTCCTGTTACATTTCTGAAAACTATGTCAACGTAGATACACATGTCATGTTTTAGAAACGGATAAATCGTATTAGTTAAAACCACTCAGATCAAACATAGAATTCCACTATATAAACGATGCCCTCTCTTTGAGCTTTTTGACACAACGAGTTTAACACAACGTGACTTGGTTCTGTGGAGCGAATACATGTCCCATGAAATAAGAGATACAACATATACAGTTAAGCCGGCCTCATATTTGGACTAAACATCTAAACATTAATAATGAGAGTCGGTTAAAACCACACCTTAACGACAAAAGATGCGATTTCAGCTTGTACATTCCAGTAACGCCTCCATAAGTTGTGTTTATCTACCTACCTACCTACCTACCTACCTACCTAGTCCTTATTATGCTCTGTGCTTTCTTTTCTATTACACCCCAGCTGATTTCATGTTCTTTCATTTTAGCTTCAACTGTTCTTCTCCAAGATGTTTTTGGATTCCTTTCTTTTTTTACACCTCACATGTCCATCTTCGGGCGACTCTGGTCAAGTCCTCTGTTGGTCTTTTAATAACATGGCCAATCCATCTCTATCTGTTTTGTTTCAATAAAGTCTCCATGTTGTTGGATCCTGTTGTTTCATGGAGGTCTTTGTTGGTGATCTCACGCGGCTAGAGTATCCTTAAGATCTTTCTAAGGCAACCGTTGTGAAACTGGAGATCATGTCGGTGTATTTTTCTGTCATTCTCCAGAATTCTGCCTCATATAGCAGCACTGCTAGTACGCAACTGTCATATAGTCTAATTCTGGTATTCTAACTGATGTTGCTTGACTTCCAGATGTGACTAAGTTTTAAAACGCAGTTCTTGTTTTTCCTATTCTGGCTCCGATGTCTTTGTCTGCACCTCCTTCAGATGTTGAAATGCAGCCCAAGTAGGCGAACGATGAAGTGCAATTCAGGTATGTCCCATTTAAATCTATTACAGAAGGCTCTGAGATGTTAAGCGGCGTCACTTTTTGTTTCTTGATGTTGATATGCAATCCATTAATACTTGCATTATTTTGTAACTTAGTGGTTTTGTCTTTCATGTGTGTTTTTAGATGTGACAGTAAGGCCAGATCATATGCAGAGTTCAGATCTTCATGGTAGTTGAAGAGAGTCCACCTGATGCCTGTGTTGTTACTGTTGATGGTGGAATTCATTACCCGATCTACAACTATTAAGAATAGAAGACATAACGCAGGCTCGTCAAAATCCCGATTTTACTTGAAAACTGATGTCTGATGAAATTCCTACAGTGCATATGAATTCTGTATATAACATTTTGATGAGTTGTACTATTTTTGCTGGTATTCCATAGCTTCGTAAGATCTTCCATAAGCCTTCTCTGTGTATGCTGGCAACGTCTTTTTCAAAGTCTATAAAGTTTATTATCAGTTGTCTCTGTCATTCTGTGCACTGTTCGATAATGTTTCATAGCACAAATATGTGGTCGCGACAACTGTCCTTTTCTGAAGCCTGTCTGTTCTTTTTTTTTAGTTTGTTGTCAATTATTGTTTTTATTCTATCTACAAGTGTTAATATTTTACCGAAAATTTTACTTGAGATTGGTAATACGGAGATTCCTCTCCAGTTATTGCAGTTTGTGCGATCGCTTTTCTTAGCCAGTCTTATGATGTTACAGGTACCTTCTTACCAGTTTTCGGTAATTTTGCCAAATAGTTTTGAATGGTGTGTGCAGAATGTTAGCTGTTAAGGCTGGATCGGACTTAATAGTTCTGCTGATAGCTTATCGTTTCCGGGGGCTTTACTGTTTTTAGGTTCTATACTGCTCTGATATCGCTGATTTTGGTAGAATTTCTATGTTTACTTCAAGGTCGTGTTCTTTGATGAGTGCGTTTGTTGTTGTTTCTGTTTCTGGCGTATTTAGTTTTTCTTTGAAATGTTTATTCCATATGCTCTCTTGTTTTCTTTCGGATGTTATTAGTTTACCCATTTTGTCTTTTACTGACTTGTTGGCGTTTTTTTTTATGGCCACAAAGTTTCTTTGTCATTTGTTTAAGGTCGCCCATTATTTGCTTTGAACCAGCTTTTTCAGCTTTTAAGCTCTATAACCATTCTCTTGTCACATCAAACATCAAACACAAACTTTTGAAAGCATCAGATTCTGATGCTTTCAAAAGTTTGTGTTTGATGTTTGATGTGACAAGATGATGGTCACTTTTCATTTGTTGGAGAATAGACTTGAATGATTGATGTCTTTATATGTTTTGTATTTAGTCTTGCTGTTATTATTCTTTCTTTGACTCTATTGTACTCAATGAGTGTTTAAGATGCTGATTTGTTGAGGATGATGGCAACTCCTCCCTTATGTTTGTCGTCTTTTCTACCAGGGTATATGATTGTATCACCTGTATTTGTCAAGTTTTTTCTAAACTCTGTCCATCTGCATTCCCTTACTTATATCTAGTATGTACAGCTTGTTTTCCTTCATTTCTCATAACACGTGACCTTGTTTTTACATTTTCGAACATAATACGGACATTCCAAAAGCCCATTTAAGTTTGGTTCTCGCATTCAGGATTCTTTTCGTGTGACTAGCTTCCTGAAAGCTGTAACAAGTTCCATTTATATGCACAGAATTTTGCAAGTATTCTGATGTTACGAGACGAGGTTTTTTTTTCTATTCCTTGTTTCCGTAATAAGATTCTTTTATAAGAGGGGATATTACCCTAGCTCAACCTCCAACCTGGTGGGCCAGGGTTATTTGTTTATGGTTTTCTTTCCAATAGTTCTAGACAGATGCCTTTGATTTTGATTTTAGAGTTTTCTTCTCTTAGGAATATTATTGTAACCTGACTACGACCTTCTACTGCCCGTTGTGTTTATCATCCAGTTGATACTTAATTTTAGAAGTGGCATTTCTTATCATGATGTCTTGATAGAGGGTAACTGCTTACAAGGAAGCTATTATTAAAGAGAGGAAGTCATCCCTTCGAAAAATTTACAAACGCCAACACGAGTTGGTTGATTGTTATCAAATATATGTTACACACAGAAATCAAAAGATTGGGAAAGTGCAAGCAAATGATATATGTTCAATATGCAGGTGCTGTAGCTATGTTACTACCTATAAATTGATTGTAAAGCTGAATTATGTCTGTGTCTTTATTTGACGCAGATTCGTCGTTCTTTGAAATAGTAGTATTATCCCTTTAAACTAAATATTCGTATCTAGATTGTTTATTAATTTTTAAGAACCAAATATAGGTATGCTTGGACTTTTCCCATCTCTTACATGACATATATCCGGGTTCCCTTATCTTTTAGTAAAATCTTCTTTTCGAAATGGTCTGGCCCATAAGAACAGATACTTGGCATATGTATCTCATTACATTTTAATTAAACACCGTATTTGTGTCACTAACTGTTCGGCTTTGTCAAAGAGAATTCAAATGATTATTTTTATTTTACAATGACGTCGACATTGCCTCTTATGATCAACACATTTTTTGTGTTTTATTTTGTAATAAACTATTAGATACATGTTTATATATGAGTTTGGTTTCAGCAAATATTCGATTTTTTTTTAGATGGATTGTAAGAATAATGCTAGAGTATAAACCTTTAAGTCTTATCTGTGGTTGTGTCATATTATGCACTATGTGCAGAAAAACATGCAGATAAACTTATTTAGCCAGTTCGTTCTAAGACAGACAACAAAAGATCGTACTTGTGCATGTCTTATCATTTGAATAAAATGTTCAAGCGAAGGTACATATGAACTTATCTTGAAATAAATGCACTTAGATGATACTGCAATCGCCCTCTTTTTGAATGGTTCAATAAGTATTTCCATATGTTGATGTATGCGTTAGTACGTTCATTTTAACAACTGTTTGCTATGTGCAATTTGACGTTGGGTTTTTTCAGTAATAGAAACTAATTTAGGCTTAAACAAAAGTAATACTAGAGACGACAGCAGCATACAATTCGATTTCGTTGATTGATTGAACTTGATTGGGTTATAAGTAAATGACTAACATTTAATTCATACGGGTTTTTTTTTCTATGAATGATACATTTTGTTGTTACACGTGCGAACCTGTAATAATAAGTAATTATGTCTACCCAAATAAGAATTTTTCCTTTCAAAAAATTATATGTAGGTCACATACGACAGTTTTCGTCGGTTGTGTCGATTTTTAATTAGATTATCAACGTCGATGCAGGACGTAACGGCCATACTGCAATGACGTCCATATGATGACACGGCCATATCCCGAAATTTAATTTTATCTAATTGTTAACACTATTTATGCACATAAGATACCATATATACCACGTAACTTGTCAAGAAGCCAAATAATATTGAACTAATTCAAATGGGATGTTGTTCTTCTCATTCTGAATATATGTATATCTGTATTTGTCCTGGTCTTTTAAGGTTTTATCGTCTATAAGATAAGATAAGATAATATATATTTTAACCGGAGAACATCTTACATCAGCTGGCCATAGAACACCTTGTGTTACTGACACATGTTATATGACCTTTTCTGGCATTTCAACAAATCGGCCCGTCGTTGTGATACAGATGCAACAGCTTCTTGATGTTTTACCTACAATCACGATTTGTAGTGTAATTGATCTGTTCTGTGGTGTTGTCTTATTCTCTGATGACTTAGGTACCGGTGTAGGGACGGTGGTAAGAATTGCAGCACTAGTATCTACACAGTTAGTGAATTGGCGACAAAACTGATTGCTGTTGACTGCATTTGTTATATATTATACCATGTTCAAAAAAAAATTCGAAAAATTGTTTGTGTTGTTTTGAAACTTGTATACAATGGCCTTATTTTATGTTATGTGTATATTACACACGCAACATTTGGGATTCATTGCTATAAAATCAATTCTCGTGTTATTGATTATATACAGGCACCTACTTCAGTTTGACGGCAGTTGTTCCTTGCATATATGTTATCAATGTAAACACATGAATAGAAAGTAAGTCAAGAGTATTGACAGTCATAAGAATGCACACAATAAGCGATACAGTATTTTTTTTTTAATAAAATGATTTATACTATATAGTCCAAATGAACCAGAATGACTCAATGAATTAAGCAAACATCCGAAAAAATATGATAGAAACTTTAAAATTTAATATAACAACACAAACAATGCAAAAAGTCTGAGCGAGATTAGAATCCTATCTGGAAAGCAATCTATCATTTGTAGGTCTATGCTCTACCGATTAAACCACCGCGAAACTTGACCATAATATTCTTAATAACGAGCTATATTGGTACAATTTAGAGTTGTTCTTTATATAATAAGGACACACTAAACCAATTTCATTATTGAGGGAAAATGTAGTATAAATTGTCAGAGTCACGAAAAACATAACTTTTTTTTGGTTTGAAATGTCCTTCTTAAAACACCCTAAATTCCGCATATTGGACTTTCATCCTTTTTAAGGTTAAATTAAATATTTATCACACATATCATAATATATGTAAATCGAGATAGTGATCAAAAGGCATATTTATTTTTTGTTTTTATAGTAAATTTTATTCTGTTGGCACTTTTTGAAATTGGCACTTCTGTGAAAAAAAAATCCGCACAAATTGGCCCTACCTCTTTAAGAAGATTGTTAATTGCTTTTTATTACTTCTTTGATGAACACAAGTATTGATTATGCTTTTGTGAAGAAATTCAATATTAAATATTATTTGCATTACAAGTTTGTCCAATAAATGGACCATAGGTATCAATTAAAAAATCAAGTAAAGATAACTCTTACAAGAATAAATAAAGGTGCACAGTAGATCTCTTGTGCAGAAAAAAAATACTAAAATATCATATATTTAAGTTATTAATATGAATAAATACTTATTTCATTATTATATTTTATGTTATAATCTCAATAAAAAAAAACTTAAGTGTGGACGAACATCTCACAGTGAGTGGCCGATATATCCCATGAACGATGTGGCGGTATGGCCGACACATCCTATGGCCGTCATGGAAGTATGGCCGTCGCGTCTCGAAAGCGTCAACTTCATGCATGTCAAGAATATACATAACAAGCTGATATATAAGGATTTCATTGTAGCTCTGAATAAAGTTTCAGTACATATTATATCAAATTCCTTTGTCCGTTTATTATTTTTTTTCAACGAAATATCTTACCAAGGATTTGTATAGTAGCATCTTACTTTACAAATCCTTGATCTTACAGTTAAAAAAAGGGAAAACATAGTACAATGTAGTCCCTTTTTTAATTTCAAAATGATTAAATATATAATGGATTCAAAAGCAATAATGGTACAATACTAATATAAACAATTTAATCAAAGAATCATGTTTCAGGCAAAAACATAACAAAAAAATAACTAATGTGGAAATAACGGCCACAGTTCACTTAGAATGACGAGGTCTGGCATGATTACAGAATGTCGACATGATTGATTTAACTGACAAATCTGTGCGCCATTGGTAGCAATGGATGCTCAAGTTCCTCAAGGTTCAGCCTAAAGAAAACGAGGGTTATGATCCCCATACGTCGGGTCTTATTCGCATCACCCCCTGGTTTCAGGGGAGTAAAGATTAACAGTTTCTATATCATAAAACTCTATATGCACGCTGAATACATAGGCCATACTATGTATCATAAAACAGTCAAGCTCGAACTGGTAACAATTCAGAACCGGCCACTCTGAGATGGTCTCAACAGAACTTCTTGCGGTACCGCAGGAAAGTTAAAACCTAATATGATCCGACGTACAATTACGGGTAACGATCATAACCCCTTAATCTTGCCAGATCCCGACATCCTTTTTGACTGTGACGAATGATTTTATTACAAAATATAAATGAACAATTAGAATCAAGTAATCAAGATAAATGCTGCATGATCTTTATCTAAATAAAGTTAAATGCATTCCAGGCGAAGAACTAATAGCAGGTATTCAATTGATAATTCCATTCTGACACTACTGGTGTCTGAATATTTAGATAAAGGTGGTAGCCATTCATAAAAATTAGCATTGACATATATAGTTCTCGAACGTATGATCAGCTAGCAAATCCATCGGCTTGAATGTCTCCTCTTTTTTGTCCAAAAAATATAGATCCGGCCTGTTCTGATCATTCTGAAAAGATAAATAAAACAGCAGCAGACACAATAATTGTTATTAGATTGGGAGATTGCAAGGGGAGGTGTTGGGTTTTTAAAACTTTTACATATCTGGCTACAAGAGTGGCTAGTGCAAACTAATGCTGACGAGTCATGTGACGTTGATTGGCGGGAAACGAGAACCGGATCCGAATGATGCAGTAATAATTTCTCTTCAATTAAATTGGTTTATCTTATGAAAGAGATAAACCGTATTAATCAAAGAATCAAGTTTCAGGCAAAAACATGACAAACAAATAACTAATGTGGAAATAACGGCCACAGTTCACTTAGAATGACGAGGTCTGACATGATTACAGAATGCCGACATGATTGATTTAACTGACAAATCTGTGCACCATTGGTAGCAATGGATGCTCAAGTTCCTCAAGGTTCAGCCTAAAGAGAACGAGGGTTATGATCCCCTTACGTCGGGTCTTATTCGCATCACCCCCTGGTTTCAGGGGAGTGTAAAGATTAACAGTTTCTATAACATAAAACGCTGAATACATAGGCCATACTATGTATCATAAAACAGTCAAGCTCGAATTGGAACCAATTCAGAACCGGCCACTCAGGGTAGACATGAGATGGTCTCAACAGAACTTCCTGCGGTACCGCAGAAAAGTAAAAACCTAATATGATCCGACGTACAATTACGGGAAACGATCATAACCCCTTAATCTTGCCACTTGAGTATGTCTATACACACTCATCAAAATCCCCCCCTTTTCCACAACCTAAAGGTCCATTTAAGTGAACTATCTAAGAAGGCATTAGTCTTTGTTAATACGTTTGAATCTTGGACAATCATATTTTCCCTTATGAATAGCTTTGATATCATGGGGCTGTTATCCTTCCATGATATCCCCTCAGCAAGATTTGTTTTAGACGATATCACACTTTCGTTGTATTATTCATGTTATATATATATATAAATCATCATAAAAACGCAATATTTTAGCAGTAATACATCCACTGAAAAACCGCTCATGAATTATCAATGTTTACTAAAAGAGTTATCTCGCCTTAACCGGTTTAGTTAAACAAATTTATTTTAAAGCACATATGTTTGGTACTTGTAAAAATATTTTTTATATTTATAATGCGATAAATCAGGAAGTTTTCTTCAGAAATAAACATTCTTATCAATAAAATTGAACATGTGTGTACAAATTCGGAGATTTGAGTAACAATTAGACTGATTGGTCACTGCAAAAGTACAATGCAAGATAGTGGTATACCATGAATCTACCTAATTGCTTTGTTAATCTGTAATACGCACTAATATTAGTTTTCCATTCTCAATTTTATTATCCTCTACAAAGTTTACGAAAATACATTACCTGTATATATAATTTATGCTATTCTAGGCACTCCTTCGAAGTCGAGTACATTTGTATACATTTTTATTTTTAACAAGTAACGTGAAAAATATTTTAAAAACAAGGGTGTATAACGTACACTTTTAAACAATAATTTATACGTATCAATCAATACATATAGAACGTACCACACTTCCTGTACTAAGTCGGCAACCTGCCACATGCATTCCTAGTAAAACTTAAAACTCGGTTACAGCTAAGCAGTCTGTGCAGCTTTTTTGGAAAGTTCAAACTTGAATAGTTTTACCTCGAATATATTATATGTGACCTAAAAGGATTAGGTGCTAGAGTGAAAATTCCATGTGGGTGTGTATATATATATATATATAGATGCATAGTTGATTAATTCCGACTAGAATTAAAATTAAACGATTGTGTCAATCAGCTCTGTATATAGATAAGAATGCTAAATGTTCCTTTTAATAGAAGGAGATAGATCAAGAGTAATTGAAACTACAAATGTAATTTAAAAATTCATGGAGTCTCCCATCTGGATTATATACGTGTTTGTCTGTAAAAGTCATTAAAAGTACATACCACATATTTGATTTGTTTCTAAAAATAGTTGTGGGAAAAGCCCATAGTTCGTGCTGACATGTGATACATGTAAAAGAAATGTGATTGTAAAATACAAAGGTATCCTTAATATTCACATATCCGTGTTAGATGATGATGACAATCAAAAATATTATGAACAATACATGTATATATACAATAACATTATCGCACTTCAAAGTAAAGAGGATATTGTGTATCATACTCTGTCTGCTGCTTCGTGAGTAGCAACAACAAGCCATTTTAAAACGATGATAAATCAGTCCAAAAAACATATCCAATAACAAATTGATGATTTCAGAAACCCAAAACACTTTTCCTTTTTAAATTATCTCTTTAATTAAAAAAGTTACATATATTTGAAATAATCGTTTTTTGAACGTTGAAAACATGGTCTTTTTTTAGTACTTAAAAACAGGTTCCACTTATTCCACTTTGATTTCTAAAATTATGAATATAAAATGTACACACCAGTGACCAGTAACAGTCCCCAGATCTGATTTCCAACAATCTTGTAGTCTGAAAAATAAGAGGAAATAATTATTTTTATCCTTTTAAAGTTTCAGATTAAAGCAAAAATGAATTATCTCCCCTTACGAAAACATGAAAAAATAGTAAATTTGATAAAATAGTTGTTGCATGAAAAAACTATTATAAAAATAGTGAAGATATAAACTTTGTGTCATAAAATAATAGTTTTGTAGATAAGAAGTGTCCATTAAGTTACTTTCTTTGCACATGATTGCAAATTTTCATATTCAAAAGAAAAAAATCTAACCTGATTTTAAATTGGATCAAATGCTGTTGACTGGTTACCCTTTCTATGTTATGAAGACCTGCAACATAAAATAATTTGATTAAAACGTTGCTTAAGGTGTGAAGGAAAACATAATTATTCTACAAAAATAAACTAGAGGCTCCCATGTGCCTAAATCACTCACATGGGAAAACTCGGCATTTGGTGTGCATATTAATAAAATAAACAAATTACAAAAATGTTTTTGTAGTTTTTGCTTCTTTTTTAATCCATTGTTTGATTAATTTCAATAAATACAATCTACTTTCATTAAGATAAAACAAAAAGGATCATTCAGTACAATTATTTATAATGTCAATTACAGTTAATGTTTCCGGAAAATTGAAGTATCCTCACACACCCATATTGGAATGAAATTAAAAAGATATCTGACACTATTTTTTTACCTTTTGATAGAGTCAGGTACATCATTAATCTACTTGGAAACAAAATTTCTTATAAATCAGAGTATGTTTGCATTTTGGTGGCCATCTTGAAATCAAAATTGCAACATAATAAATTTTTATCAAATTATAAGCAATAAAAACAGGTGAAATAAGCCTTGAAACGAAGCTGATTAAAATGACTCATTTGCACATTGCATACATGGAATTTTTAATTAGAAATATAAATTGGTCAGTTCATGTTGAAATATTTGAACCCCATCTTCCAAAAAGACATTTGACCCAACTCAATCTTTAATACGGATCACCGTAATAAACGATCTGGCATTTTCAACCTGTCAGTTTTAACAATTAATTATAGTGTTTTCCCCAGCTTCTAAAAAGCCATTATGCTTTTAAAATCAAAAGCATCTTTGAGTTCATTGAAATTCCTACTTTTAAATTATATAAAGTTTGCTTTTATTAAAGGCATATTGAATATTCTCTTAAAATTGTCACTTCTAAACATAAAAGTATGCCAAGCAGGCTTGAGGGAAACACCATTTATGAAAAGAAATAAGGGCTATTCCAGAAAAAAATGTAAAGGGTATGTTGAAAGGCACTTAATTTTCAAGACCCAAAACCCGTATAATTTGAACATGAAATCTACATGTATTATTGCTAGAAAAATTGAATCTCCCCATCACACATGCATAAATCTAAAAAGTGCCTTCCAACACTCCATTAAACTTATTCTGAATAGCCCTGAGCTAAAGGAAAATTATTATTAATGTCAACAAAACAAGTTAGTACAAAGTAAAACATAAAAAGTAAGTACAAACCAAAACAGAAAATAAAAGTAAGTCCTTCTTGGACTTTGTTGAACAAAATATAAACGGTCAACAGAACTTTCAACTGAGGTGTGTACCCTTCTACTACTATTTCAAGGCTTCCGTTCCTATAGTCTTCGTATAGCTGGTATACATATATAGCAGAGTCATCTTCATATTTGACGTTGTACCATTTCCGGAACCCCGGGACGACCGAAACAACTTTTACCTTATATACTCCATCTTCAAATTGATGGTTGATATTTTTTCCTATCAACACTGGCATGTCGCCTTCTTGACTAACTTCTACGGTGTCACCTTGTTTTGACTGCTCTATTAGTTCCAGGACTTGGTTTGTCAACTCCAAAACAGTTTTCGCCTTTTTCTTACTTGAGAATAGGAATAAGTTTTTGTCCTTTGCTTTCTGCAACAATACATTTTTGCGAAAATTGAGTTGGGCCTTTAATGCCATCTTTTTTTCTGTTATTGAAGAAATCTGGTCAAGATGAAAGGTGACATCTTCTTTGCATTGCCACAAACCAAAGAACAGTATGTTGTTAGTAAATCCTTCTTTCTTTTTCACTAACTTTAGTTGGTTTTTTTTGCAATATCATTTTCTCTCAACTTGATTGCCTCAATTCTCTTATCCGCTATTGCTTTCATTCGTTCTTGAAATTTTTTCCTCATAATAACCCCCTCTCTCCTGCTGTCATTGAGATACTGTTCTTTGGTTTTGTCATCCAAATTGTCTAGCCATTCTTTAGTTTTGTTGTGAGAGTATATAAGATATGCTTCATTACATAATGCTGATGCATTGGGTCGATATTTAAGGAGGCTCGAGGGTATAAAAATTTCAGAAAAAAATTAAACATTTATTTTCCATTACAAATTTTATTTGTTACCTTTTGTAGTTGTTAATTTATCATATGGTACAAAAATCATTCAAAACAATCAATTCGCATTGGCCCCAGATGACTTTTAAAATGTATACATCATTGAAAAAGTTCCAAATTATCTCCCTTTGGTGGAAAAATGCCATTTTTTGGCTTTAAAATTGAAATATCTTTTTTAACTCATCGGTGACCTATATTTTTTAATATAATTTCCATATAAGCTGTACTTAAACTAAATTATTGTAAAATTTGAGCGATTTCTGTAATAAATTTCTTTTTTTTATTTCGATATTACCTTTATTTCTCCTATTACTTCAACAGAAAAACCCCAAATGTATGCTTCTTTCGAAGGCAGATTGTGAGCGCAAATGAACGGTGACCTCACTTTTTTATTTTACTTTTCTATTAACTATAAGATAGAGTTCATTTATAGAAAAATATAGAGATATCCTATATAAATGATTTAGACCCGCGAACCCCCTTAAGTAAAAAATCAAGTTGTCCAAAGAAGAACTCAGGCACTTTGTTATGCTTTAAAGCACTCATTGTTTCCCCATATATAGTCTCATCTTTTGAAAAATATCTCCCTCCTGGGAGATGATCACATTGCCTGTCTTTCTAATAGAGTCAACATTGATGAGAACAAAGTCTGTAATATTTGAATAGTCAAAGTATCAGTTTCATCAGACTTCAACAGATGTCGCAAAACAATGTCCTCGTTGTCTATTTTATCTGGAAATGGTGACAAGTTACCTTCCAATACTTCTGTAGCATCATCCTGTGCTTCCTTAAGAAAATCTCTTAATGATGTTAGTTGATCATTCATATCAAGTATGTGAGTTTTTTCTTCTATATCCCTCCAAAGTGGAGCTGTCACCAATTTTGATATTATACCAAGAGATCTGCTCCCAGCCACAAGTACTGGATTTGAAATGTCAGTAAAAACTGATTGTAAAAGTCTATTTGTACATCCTTGTACAGACTCTAAAAAATGGCTGATGTTCTGTCTATGATAATATGTAATTTGACCTATCAAGAAAAATATGTTGAAGCGACTGTGACTGTATCGTACAAACTTCACTGTTGTGTCTTTTTTGTTCTTCAAATAAGTGTCAAATAACCTATACACACCACTTTTTTCATCTACACCTCGACCAAAGGCTTTGCTTGAAGTTCGAAGTAGACGAACAGTTCCACTTTCACTTCGGTTTGAGAAAGAATCAAGGTCATCTATTACATTTTCAGAGGTATTTTTCAAATGCTTTTCAAACTTCAGTAAGGCTGCTGCACATACATCTGCAAAATTGACAAGTAAGTGAAGAGAACAAAAAAAATTGTTCATACGTGACATTACACTTTTCTCCTCATCTGAAAGAATATACCAATCTTCTTTTAACTCTCCTAATATTTCAGTTCTGTATTGTTCCAGGAGAGACTGAAATTTTTTCTCAGTGGCCGCTCTATCAGACATAGTGTTTTTAATATTAGTTAGCAGTTTGTATCCAACACTTTGGTCATTTTCATGTTTGTCACACATTTCATTTATATCATGAAGTATTTCTTTCAAAGTGTCTAAGACTGTTTCAGAGCTCTTACATTGCATCTCACGCAGTCCCAATAGGTAACTGTTTTTCTGGTCATCAGAAACTGCGAACACTTCGAAAGATTTTCCATATTTAGAAGTCTCATCCGAATATAATGTCAAATTAGTCTTTTTCGAAATATCTTGCATTTGTTTTGAAGCAACAGATATTCTCATATCATTGATTCTGTTAACTGTTGAACAAGATGGTACCTGATTTGGTATTCGTTTGCATAGAGAACACACTGTTTCTATAACACGACCTATCTTAGAAGAAGCAATATTAAAATTTAATAAATTCATAACACATTCAACAGCGCTAGTTGTGTAACGATTTTCTAAATTATCATAGAGTTCTAATTGTTCATTATCCTCAAGAATATTACGTAAATAGTTGTTTTCCTCAACTAAATTCTTCTGTTCAGATTTCAATTGCTCGTAATTTTGCAATTTAGTTTCATACTCATCTTTTTTTGGACATCATTTCTCTATCTTTTTTTGTCTAATTCAAACTGCAGATATTCAATTATCTTTTCTTTCTCATTTTTTTCATTTGCAAGCCGTTTATTATCCAATTTCAAATTACGATTCAACACACGCAATTGTCGCTTCTGCTCCAGTAAATTAAACGTTTTATTTGAAGTTTTAATAGGGGTCTTTTTAACCATCACTAAAGTTTTTGTTTTTTTCATTTTAGATGATCGTACTTTTCTTTGAAGTCCTTTTTTTTCTTTTCTCAAGTTTGCTATGGTACACTGCTGCTTCTCTACGGTACTTTCCGCACACTGCAGTTGGGCAGAAAATTAAGATAGAACACTTGCTTCTACAGCAGACATGGTTGAGGATGTAATAGTTGGTACAACAAACTCTTTTTGGAGAAGAAGAACTCGTCCCTTTCCACCTTTTGATCGATAATTATTACATAAACGATTTATTTTCGTATTTAGAGCTGGAATAGGAATACTACTGCAATCAATGCCAAGTAACTGTGATAAATAGTTTGCAACTGCTTCTGTTGGTGTGTTTGTAGTTCTTTTCGCATAACCAAAAAGTTCATATACAAGTCCATTTTGTAGAGGATTTTTCAAGCATTGTATACAATTTGTTGACAGATGATTTTCTGATAGACCAATTCTACTCATGTAATCAGACATGACGATTTACTTTAAATATTAGTATTACAACATGTTAAAATTATTTGTTTTAATACAATTGTCTATTCTGTCCAATTTTTTGTTTACGTTTTTAACCTTTCTTAATAACCTATACTTCAGTTTTTGATTTTCTATGCGAAGGTATTTCATACGCACCCTTAATGCTGTTATTTCTGTCACAAATCTTGATTCTTTACTTGTAGATGCTTTGACCTAATGGGATTGAAAAATAAATGATATGTCTGTAATACACAAATATTCCACCAAAAATTTAAACACAAAACATTTAAAAAATAGTTTGATTAAAATCAGTCAAATGGTTTCAGCGCAGGACAGACAGACGGACAGACATATAAAAATATACCATTAATTTATTATTTACAATTAAAAGAATTAACTATAAAAAAACAAGAGTGCACACGCTGAAATGTCTCGCCTTCTTTACTTATCATTGATATTATGTTGATAGTCCTAAATATAAAGCTTTATTACAACTGTCACATAAACTTAACATTAACCAAGAAAACTAAACATTGACCATTGAACCATGAAAATAAGGTCAAGATCAGATGAACCATGCCAGACAGGCATGTTCAGCTAACAATTCTTCCATACAACTAATATAGTTGACCTATTGCTTAAAGTTTAAGAAAAACAGACCAAAACACAAAAACTTAACACTGAGCAATGAACCGTGAAAATGAGGTCAAGGTCAAATAAAACCTGCGCGACTGACATATAGATCATAAATATATCCGTACACCAAATATAGTTGACCTATTGCATATAGTATTAGAAAAAGGGCTACACTAGGCACAGCAGGATACAAAATCGACAAAGTCAATACCAGACATTTTATTATCTTCAAAAACATTATGTTTAAATTTCACAAGGATTGTTGAAAAGGTACTCAAGTAAGATCACTGAAACCATTATTTCTTTGGACAGACGGAAAGACAGACGATGCAGATGAAGATATTGCAATTACAAAGAATGACAGACTATTGTTTGCCATTATATAAAAACAGTAATAAATGAATTAAATACATGTGTGCGCATGATATTCATATGATGTAGACATAATCTTTCAATCAGTTTAATTGAGGTCTTGAGCTGGCATGTTAGTAACTGCTAGAAGTCTGTTGTTATTAATGTATTATTGTCTTTTTGTTTATTTTCTTTTGTTTCATATTCTGACATTGGACTCGGACTTCTCTTAAACTGAGTTTTATTGTACATATTGTTGTGCGTTTGTTTTTCTACATTGGCTAGAGGTATAGGGGGAGGGTTGAGATCTCAAAAAAACCTCGCCGCAATTTTGCGCCTGTCCCAAGTCAGGAGCCTCTGGCCTTTGTTAGTCTGGTGATTTTTTATTTAAGTTTCTTGTGTACAATTCGGAGTTTAGTATGACGTCCACTATCACTGAACTAGTATGCATATTTGTTTAGGGACTAGCTGAAGGACGCCTCCGGGGGTGCGGGAGTTTCTCGCAAAATTAAAGACCCATTGGTGGCCTTCGGTTGTTGTTTGCTCTATGATCCGGTTGTTGTCGCTTTAACACACCCAATTTCCATTCTCAATTTTATTTATTGCCTTTATTAATGTATTTACCTTTTTTTCACTACATGTATTTGTAAAATATCTTTTTCTGGCCAATGGTTTTTTTTCCTGTTTGTAGGGACTAGTATCGAACACCAAATTATCACTTTCAGAACTTGTCTCTGCTTCTCTTAGAACTAAAATATACAAAAATAGAAACATAGGTAATCCATGATTAAAAGTCTACTCATTCTCATTTTGTCAGAAAATACATATTAGAAAACCTGAGAAAAATCCAGAGGATTTGTCAAATTTTCATTTCAACATTTTAAATTTCTTTCAAACAGGGGTGAAAAATTACCAAAGAACTGAGCCTTTACAACTGTGTAACAACAAAGTAGAATGAGGATAGTAAATAAGAATGAAATATGTCATATTGTATCCAAGTGTGGTGTTTTAAACTACCATATTTTAACTATGTCATTTTAAAATGTGGACGTATTTTGAAGCTTATTCAATTAAATATTATTTAACCTTTTAACTGAAGCCTCCTCAGTTTACCGGCAGTAACTGCATCAAGTCTGTATTCCGTGTCATTGTCAGATGAGTCATGTGGACTCGCTGGTGGAAAATACTCCTCGGAGTCTTTTACTATTATTGGATTTTGACTATAAAATAAACAAAATCAATGTATAAAACAAGAGTTAACACACATGCAGTACATGGCTCCATAGAAATATTCATTCAGCACAAAAATATTAATTCTAACCACTGCCACTGTACCCTGGTCAAGGTCAGGTGAGATATCTCAGACACCCATGCACATCTGAATAATAATAAACACTTTAACAGACCAAATATAGTTGAGGTATCACTGACAGTTACTAAGAATCAACCTTAATATTAGGAAAACTTAAGTTAAACACGTGAACATGACATGTCATGGTCAAGTCAGTGTTATTTATTCTTACATCTATGTATAAATATTGGTAGGGGCAACTTATGCTTAGCAGCAGAGAAAGCATAAATTCCATTGATTCAATGTTTTTTTTTAATTACAAAGCCAAAGAAAAGATAATCTACAATAATCATTAACTAAAAAAATAACTTTCATTTTCAATTTCATGTAGAAATCAAAATTTACAGTTTATAACTCTGTAAACCTTCAACTTAAGTGCACAGTCTTTCATTAATGATAATGTAAATATAACTATTTTTATTTTGAATAGCTCAGAACTATGATCTAGACATCAACACAGTGACAAATGAGTAAATTTTGTATGTAAACAAGAATTTTTTACAATCCGGAAGTGACCAAATTACCTCCCTTAGAGTACCCTATTCAATGCAGTCCACTGGGATTTTGATGAAAAAATTTAATTATCATGTATAGAACGGGATTTATAGGGGTAAACAATTATGTTAACATCTAGAATGTATCAAAATCTACCAAGAAATCGCTATGGTGATAGTGTAATCGATATAATTTCGGAAAACATGATATTTTCAGTGTTGCTAAAACTGTCCTCGCCATTACCTGTCACTCATTCTTGCAACAAAGGGTTTACACAAGGGTTCTCCACGGGTCTTTAACCTTAGATCCTTTGGGCGTTTTAACAAAGCCAATTAACGCGGCACTGTGCAGTATTTTGATGGATATATTTCGGGGCCTGTTGGGAATAAGGTAAGAAATTGGATATATGAATTATCTCCCATAGCATGGTTGTTGCTATCGTGAGTTTATAAAGTAATTTGATAATTTTGTCAAAAGTGCACATAATTCCCTTATTTGCTCTAAGTTGACTTGTTGGTAAACTAATAGTCCTGGTCATGAGCTTTAGTGAGCTATCTGAATAACCTGTACCAATAGTAATAACAGATCATATCCGTAGCCAGGGGGGTTCGGACGACCCCCCCCCCCTTGAAACCAAATAAGCACTGTTAAAGTCAACGTTCTGTTCAAATTGTGACTGTCAAGGTCGAGTTCATGAGTCCAAATACCCCCCCCCCCTTTTGGAAATTCCTGGCTACGAGCCTGCAGATCATATGTTGAGGTTGAAAATATCAACTCAGCTTTGCTTGTATAACTATATTTGCTTGTAAAACTATATTAACTCTATTTGCATAAGTCAGGAAATTAAGGGTCGGGCATGATATGTATGTTTCAACAACGTAAATATGAGCTCTGTAGCTCTCTCAAGTTCAACTGACTTGATATTTAATACAAAAATCAGATATCAAATTATAAGCATATTACACAACAAGAACACATGCATAATGTAAATAGCTAGGCAAAGTGAAACATGCATAAATTAAAGCAAGCAAGCTAACAAGAATAGAAACGCAAATTGAATGTATATATATATATATATATATGTGTAAAGTCTCTGAATGATTGTATAATAAAAACTATAACACAAATTCCCATACGTTTCGGCCATTACGGCCTTCTTCATTGGAATAAATTACAACATTGAAACAACAATTACATCGCTTGGATACATTACGTTATAATAACTTTTATGACGTTCATTTGCCGCGTTTTTCGCTTTTTTAATATAAATATATTTATTATCGTTCATACATTGTGTTGAGTCCTTCAGGTTCTAAAGTTTTTAATTTTTTCATCCAAAAAGCTTCTTTAGTTTTTCTGTAAATTTCTGTCCCAAATACTCTCTCTATGGCGGTAACTCTCAAATTTGTCATTGAATGATTGTTCTGAATGAAATGGTTGGCTACTGGATCTTCTGTTTTTTTTGTGCGTATTTTTGAAAAGTTCAATAGCATTCGTTGATATAGTGTATCACCCGTTTGTCCTACATATATAACTTTTTCACATTTTGTACAATTAATCGAATATATCACGCCTACGGTTTTACAATTTATTTGTCCCTGAATGGTATATTCTTTGCCGGTGTTGTCACAAAATACCTTGGTTTCATTTATATGTGAGCATAATGCACAATTTTTACCACATGGTCCACATCCATTAGTTTGTTTATAAAATAGTAAATTATGCTTTTTGTGCACTAAGATGTCTTTTATGTTGTTATCGCGTTTAAATGCCACGATAGGCGGATCGGGGAATATTGTCTTTAGTCTTTCAGATTGATGGAGAATTTTAAGATTTTTTCTAAGAATTGAATGTATATTTGGAAGCGCTTTAGAAAAAGTAATTACTAAAGGTACGATGAAGCTTAATAGAAACTTTACTGATTATAACGAGATAACAAAATAATTTAAATGAAGAAAATATTCCCAGGCAAAAAAATAATAATATTTTCGTGAAGTTTGTTCCCCGATCATTCAATCAATCCTTTATTACTTACATATTTTACTGAAAATCGATATAAACATAAAATCACCAAATCTAAAGGGGTCAAATTCCAAAAATTGATGAAACTATCGGAATATGATGTTGATGATAATGCAACAATGTTACCACCTGTTTCTGATAGAAATAGCATCGATTGTCTTTTTTTTTTATCAAAAGTAAAAAGGAAATCAGAATAATTACTGTCACCTTAGACGAAAAGAACACCACTAAGTTCCATATTTTAATTCAAAACTACAAAAAGCTTATTAGACCTTTTGGATTATAGCTCTTCATCTTTTATATAAGCTTTGGATTTCAAATATTTTGGCCACGAGCATCACTGAAGAGACATGTACTGTCGAAATGCGCATCTGGTGCAAGAAAATTGGTACCGTTAATTTATTATTATAAGATCTTTGATTTTAATACCTAGGCGTACCTGCAATTAAGCATCCAGTGTATCCCAATATGTCGAATGCAATTATTGTAAGGAATACCATTCCACAGCATTCCCGTTTTGTAAAGTATTTTGCAACAACATACACAGTAGAAAACAGTACTATACCAAATCCTCCACAAACTTGTAGGATTGTTGGGATGCTCTCAATAAATGGACATTCACAGTTATTACCTATTTTAGGAATTGTATGGAAAACATTTAAAAGAGTTTTAGAAATTCAACACGTGTTACTCAAGTTCCTTAATTTTTAATCACAAATTGATAAACAAAAGCATAAAGTTTAAAACAATTACTAGGTAATATAATGGAAATACTTTTTTTAAGAAAAATAAGGTTTAGGGAATCCTTAGAGTGGAGACAACAGGACTCTCTCTTTACAGGAGGAAATATAGTAATTCGAACCGGACGTGGCTTCGTTTTAAAACAGACCAACAGGCGGATACCCAGTTGATATTAAACAAAAGAAATGGAACTCTGTATTAGAGATGATAAAAAAAACACAATATTAGTCTTTTCATTTGCTAATATCATTCAATGTTCTTCATATGTTAAATTATTAAAATTATTAAGAGACCAACTGTAAGATTTTACTTCTTAGTTGAAGCTGTTTTCTTTCTATGCTGACATTTTTACTTCAATATATCTCCGACAAGGAATAATTCACAAACACCAGTACTGAACTGTAGTGCATACATCAATTGAAGATTGAATAAATCCTTCCCTGTTTAACGAAAGGCTTCTATGTTTCTATACTATCGATAGTCATTTTTTAGATTTGACGTGCTTGGAAAAGCTGCCGAAATATATTTTGAAATAATTCATGTCCTTATTGACTTACGAAAGAAGGAAAATTAACAGTTTCAATATGGCGACTCGGGGGAACGCAACATTTCTTTCTTAATGATTTACAGAAACGGGTTTCCTCTGGGGACCGATTCTCTTAATTCTAAATTCCATGAATACTTAACATTTTTGGTGTAACTGACTATTTCAACAGACTTTTTAATAACCAATATAAACATCGTACTGGCTAGAATTTACCTTGCACATTATATTTAAAGGGGCTCGCGGGTCTAAATCATATTTTTTATTTAATATAGGACTTCTCTATAATTTTCTATAAATAAACTTTATCTTCTACTTAATAGAAAAGTGAAATAAAAAAATGTGGTCACCGTTCATTTACGCTCACAATCTGCCTTCGAAAGAAGCTTACATTTTTGTTAATGTCCTTTTTTCTGTTGAACTAATAGGAGAAATAGTGGTAATATTGAAATAAAAAAAGAACTAATTTACAGAAATCGCCTAAATTTTACAATTATTTAGTTCATGAACAGCTTATTCGAAAACAACAATAAAAAATATAGGTCACCGATGAGTTAAACAAGATATTTCAATTTTAATGCAAAAAAAATGCATTTTGCACATAAAGGAAGATAATTTGGAGCTTTTTCAATGATATCAACATTTTAAAAGTCACCTTGGGCCAATACGAATTGATTTTTTGGAATGATTTTTGTACCATATGATAAAGTAACAACTAATAAAGGTAATAAATAAAATTTATAATGAAAAATTAATGTTTTAATGCAAGCCTCCTTAACACACTTTAATTGACCATCAACTGTAAAAGAAACATAGCAATCAAAATGTCGAAACGAAATTTCCGGGGTTTATGTATGTGTAACCTAAACTATTTCATACATTAACTATTAATCAAAGTTCGGTGGATTAATTCGTTGGTGAATGAACAATTCAGTCAACATATAAAAGTCCCGAAAAAACGTGTTAAACAACTATTGAATACACTTACCAATAATACAGTTTGCAATTTGAAAACAAAACATCACTAGACTTAACATAAATCCAAATATTGCTGCATTTTCCTCAGCTGAAATTAAGCAATATATATCCATGGAAAATAGCATGCAGTAAGTTAAATCACTAGCAATTTGTAAGTGAAAAAGCATATACAGTATTTGAGCTCACTTCAGTTTAGCATCAAGTTAAATTGTTTTATATATCACTCTTGCTGAATCGTTTCTAAGACTTTCAGATAAGTTCACGTTTTTCCGAGTTGTACTGTGATTAATGCCTACTAATTATATTGTGTATGTATCAAGAACATATCATATGAAATTCATATAATAAATTGCATGACTAAAACATATATAAAAACATCAAACAGAAAGTACAGTTATTTAATGATGTAATCTTTCAAACAGTACAGTATTTCATGTGCTAGCACACACGACAAATTAAAACACCACATGACTTATACCATATACCTTTTCCCTTTCCTTATTTTCATTTAAATACTGCACAAACCCCAGTGAGGTTCTATAAATTACAATTAGCCTTAAAAAAACTAACAAATAATAATGTTTCAAATACTACTTCGTATTTAGACGTCTATGAAGAGTTAATATTATTCACAAACATATGTAGGCATTTCAAATATGATTATGGATGTATGAGAGTCTTCGTCTAATCTATCTTAGTTGCAAAATAACAGATCGTAATATGTCTAGATTTTTAATCAAATCAGTTTGATGCAAGAATACAATTTACAAAAAGAAATGTTCATTTATATGAACATTGTTATTTCTGGACCTTTTATAGCTGACTTTGTGGTATGGGCTTTGCTCAATGTTGAAGACCATACGATTACCTATAGTTTTTTATATCTTGGTCATTTGGTCTCTTGTGGAGAGTGGTCTCATTAGCAATCATACCACATCTTCTTTTTATATAAACGTACTATTATGTAATATAAAATTTATTTTGTAATTGTGAATATTTTTTCAAAGCAAGTATCTTTTTGCTTGATTTGCTCTGTAAAATCAGCCGAACGTTTTAATCACGTTCTATTGTTAAAAAATATAAAGCTTCCCAATGATCAAATATAGTGTCAAACTGCTATATATCCAAGCATTTTTTCCCGACAATGTGTCTGGTTTAAGTTTTTTTGAAACTTTGATATTTTTGTCAAAGGTTCATAGTAAATATATATATTTTTTCTAAATTTTAGGTTAATTAAACTAGCCGAATTATTTTTATTCAAGGTGTTAGGTACCACCATCCTAACCTGTTTATCTAAGTAAGTGCTTAATACATAAGCTCATTCACTAGTGTGAAATTTTAGAAATCAATCTCACTGATTTGTTTTTGTGAAAATAATATATTACACACCATCTTCTTTCTTCCTTTCACCTTCTTCTAAAATATAACAATTGTCTTATAAGGCATGTTAGTCATTTAGATAAAATATTTATAATTTATTCAGATGTGAATTATAACCCGTCTGGGTTATATAAATAGTTAATTACAAAAGTGTGTTTGCTGATTAGCTAAATGACTATTATTAAGGTCTTATAACCCCAGATTGTCTTTTTCCAGAATTCAAAACTCTTTATAAATTTGGTAGGTCATAAGAGCGTCACTGTTCTTTTTCAACAGGAACGCTCAAACCTAAATATTTGAAAGTCAAAAATGTCTTAATACTCGAACACGTTTTCACAAAGTTCATCTCATCTAAGAATAACTATTTAAAAGAAATATAAAGCTATTTTAAATAATAATTTTTTGTATTCATCAACGGAAATTTAAGACATACATTTCCATTTGTTTGATATTTTTCAGCTTTTGATTTTGCCATTTGATAACGGACTTTGAGTTTTGAATTTTTCCTTGATTTTGGCCTCACTGAATGTTTATCATAGGATTTGTACTTGCCCGGACAACAAGTGCCACATGTTAAGCAGGAATTGCTTCCACTTCCAGAGCAATCTATTTCTTTCCTTTTTTTTTATTGCATTCCACGGGTTGTTAAACATGTTAAATCTTAAGTTTTTCTATGTGGCATGTTATTACTAGTAAAACTCCAGTTTGTTTTTTTGTTTGTTTTTTTTTTTTGGGGGGGGGGGGTCTTTTCCTTTTTTTTTTTTGCCATAGTTTTGTCAGGATTTTTTTACGAGTTTTGAATGTCCCCTTGTTATCTTCTGTCTGATATGGCACCTGGTGCTAGTACTATGGTGTGGCTTCAGAGCTCTTCTGGATTTCACCTTCATTATGAATGCCACAACTTAAATTTCTAAACCACAAATGTATAATTCTTGAATTCGGGCGAAACTATTAACCAAAACGGATTCCAATGAACGGGTCAAATCATTCTTACAAAATATCTTTTACAACTCTTAAAGATTTATTCAGTATACTGCAATTGTTAAACTGTTTTCCTTATTCAATAAAACTCTACAAAACTACCAAGTATTTACTGACACTCTATCCATCATACCTCTATAAGTATCCTTAATTGGACGATGTTCTTCTTCACCTTCGTTTGATTTCCATTCATCCATCGGTAATGAGGCCTAGTTACTGCTGCACATGCGTGGATATGTACTAATAAATATATACATATACTACTAGTATTTAATGTTCAAATAAGTAGGGAACGGGGGTGATCAACAAAATTCTCATTTTTCCTTTTAGGAAAAAGAACAACATGTGTCTGCTGCATTTTACGAAGACTATTCTTATCTGTAAGTGTTTGTAAGGATGGATGGATCAAACGTGTTTTATTATAAGTTGATATCAATATTGACGTGAGTTATTTTTAATAATGTATGTTCAAAGTATAAATCATATATGTGACGCTGTTATAGTAACACGAATTGGTAAACATCCGTCCGTTTGTTAAAATCATCCCTTATCAAAAATATTCCACACAGTGATACACACAAGTTTATCATAGTTATGTGACATCTGTGCTAACCAATGGTTACGCTCCACTTCCCTCCTCTCCACCCTTGGCGGATTGAAACAGAATTTCGGAGACACAAGGTAAGGTTTTTCATTGGTTGCAATCGAAACTCGATGCATCCGATCAAAAAGCGCCTATAACATGATCACGTGTAAATGTAGAAAGTGTATATAAACAATGACCACGTGCTTATTGTGCAACAAGTCTTTACATCCCTAAACATACGACTATATTTAGTGACAGTTTGAATCTTTTTAATTTGCTAATAGAAGTTCCTATGTATGTTTCTTACACAAATGCATGAAAGTCAACGTATATTTTCGTTTCCTACTTTACCAAGTGTGTAGAATCTAGACGCTACCGTGTTTTACCTCCAAATTGAAGAGTTCAAGTGCTATCATTGGTCAAGAATAATGTAATCGGAATGGGCGTGACTTAAATCTACCGATAGATGGCGCAATTTTGTTATCACAAATGTTGGCTTAATCTGTCAAGAGTGGAGAGGAGGGAAGTGGATCGTAACCCTTGGCTAGGGAAGATGGCGGTGTCACTGCAACTTTATATTTGCAAGGTTGCATTCAGACTTTTTCATATAGACTAGGGCTTTGTTTGCAATTGCAAAACTTATATTTGTGTGTGTTTATCTATTCCATACTATAGAGTGATTTCGAGACTGTCCCTTTGATTCTTTTGTCCCTCTCTTTTAATACAATACTGATTTTCTTTGCAACATGTTCATATGCCTCTCTTGGGAGATTCGTCATCGGTTGTCTTTTATGATATAAGAATGTTTGGTTTGTCACAAAATAAACTTGTAGTAACGATGTTTGATAGTTTCTGTTAAATTAAAACACAACCTGTTTAAAATCGGACGATGTAGACAGTGTATCATTGTAGTACAATCAAAATCTCTTTTTTGATATATTAATACGCACTTGTCTATATAACCTTGTACTTAACCTACTTCCTCAATTGAAAGATAATTATATCGTATTGAGGTTTAGACTAAAATTGCAGATAGCGAACTGAAGTAAAATATGGTTTAACTATTTAACAAATACCAGGTTTTTAATTAGCACGACAGATACACGTTTCGTCTACTCCAGACTCTTAAACAAGTTTTTCTTTTCTTATACAGAATTACGTAACACAACAACTTACTTTAAAAGGTTCGAAATCTCGCTTTTTTTTCCTGATTCCTCAATAGAAAGAATATATTATATTTATCTTCAAATGAAAGTCCAGATAACTGACTGAATTAAAATGTGTGTATCAATTTTAAACGAAAACTTTGTAATGAAGATATCATGACAAATAGTTAACGATTTAAGTATATCAAATGGGTGGTCAACAGATTGCTAGCTTGATAAAAAGTACTGTCAATCAAGTTCAATCTATGTAAAAAAAAATGATAAAATTTTGTCTTATTAACTTCATTTTGATAATGAAAAACATAACTGTTTTGAAAAAAGTAAAATTACAATAATACCAAGGAAAATTCAAAACGGAGATTCCGTTATCAAATGGCAAAATCAAAGCTCAAACACATTTAACGGATGGATAACAACTGTCATATTCCTGTCTCGGTACAGACATTTTATTGTGTAGAAAATGTCGGATTAAACCTGGCTTATAGCTAGATAAATATCTCACTTGTATGACAGACGCATAAAATTCCGTTGTATTGACAATGATGTGTTAATAAAAACAATCAGACATAAAAGTAATAATTTCATAAATAGGTTACAGCAGTCATCATTGTATTATAATCCTAATTAGTATAAAAACAAACGAAGATGCACAAAAAGATGTTTTAAACAGTTTACACCAGACAGACGACGACAACGGACGATGCCAGACGACAACGAACGCCAAGTGATGGTTAAAAGCTCACCGTTCCTTTGGAACGGTGAGCAAGTCCAGCACAAAGTAAAAAAAATCAAATCAGAAAATATTTCTTTAATTTGTTTTTTTCTTGTTATTAGAAAAAGTACTTAGGACGAGTTCTTTGTTGAACATATAACAATTGCTGCAAGGATAAGGAAAACACAGTTCGTTATCACCATTCCAAATGTATAGTTAAAGCAATCACAGTTGGCTTGATTTTCCAATGACCATCTTGAGAAGTTGTTAAATGTCGTAGCAGCAGCTTCAATTAAAACAACAACAATAGAACTCGCAAAACAGCTTTAGCATATCGGTTTATCTTAATAGTAAAAGTTGATTTTGTTTAGAATACGTAGCTTGCTCGGGTTGTTTAACACATGCTCATGTAATTCGCCTTTCGCGTTACTGCAAACTCAATTTTATGTTTTATATTTGTTGGGTTTTTTCTTCATTTCACTAATGATCATCATTCTGATGTTGTTGGATTGTGTTGTTTTTGGTTTAGGTCCTAGTATATAATTTTGAAATAAAACAAAGCTGTTTTCAGATTAAGTAGTATTTAGCCTTTAAAGTCCTAGATTTAATAAATTACCTGCAAATAAGCATATTACGTAAACTAATATGTTGATTCCAACTAGACCTTTAAAGAAAATTCCCAAACATTCCGAATTTGCACAACAAGCATAAGCTATAAAAACACTTCCAAATAGTACTGCACCGAATGCTCCACAAATTTGAAGAATTTTTGGTACGCCTTCTTCAAATGGACATTTGCAATTGTAACCTAAAAGAATACAGTTTCAAAATGATTCATACGAAATTAAAAACTTATTATCTTTTGAGATATTCAAAGAGAATAATATCTTGCAAAACAATCTCTAAATATATTTTGATCATGTTAAGATAAATAAGTAATGGCATTTGATTGAAATTATAAGTAACGGAATTAGTTGATGTGAAAAATTCATCTCTGCCCTAACGAACTCAACATTTAGTATTTCCTTCCAACAAGCCTTTAACTAAAAGTAAAATAAACATAATAACAAAAAAAAAACAAAACAAAAAAACAAATTGAAATGGAAAGAAAGATGTGAAATTTAATCTGCACTGAAAATAATGTCATTCTTGATAAGGGCAAGTTATGCATGTTGCAACAGGGAACATATAAGGATCATTCACAATAGGATGCTGTTTGGTGCAAGGGCACGGGGCATGGCACTCTCCCTGAACTAAACATGAAACATTGTTACGTTTTTACACAGGAGAACGTCTTCCCTCTCTAGCCATGGTACTCCCCGATATGAGGGGGAAGTCAGGTAATCGTAAATATGTTAATATCGGATAAGCCGTACATTAGTTTGTTAGAAACAAAACAATAATAGTGATTGTAATTAGTCATTGATTTCTTTGTTTGATTGTAAAATTTGAATTATGAAATTATGTATCTAAATAAAAAGTAGCGTTGTCGCTTTTACGGGCAATGCAGACATATAACACTGCTTATTCCGCTTTGGTTTTGATTAACAATTTAATTTAAACGTAAATATAAGATGAACAGGCAATATATGGTTTTCCATCCGTTCCGTTTGCTGGTATAGTCAAGCGTTTTAGTTTCTCATTTTTCACTAACTGTTAACTGACTTCGCTTTGGAGTTTGGTAAATGTGTTGTTTTTTTTATTGATTGTTATCTTTATAGAGGATGCATATATCTTTTGAGTGTAACTATCTTGTTATTATTTTTTGGGTTTTTTTGTGTGTTGAAGGCAGATGCAAATGCATTGTTCTGATTTGCCGATTGATGGATAAATATGATGAACTCGATTTGAGTTCAACATTTTTCGTTTTATCTCCTTAAAAAAGATTATTTTTTATTTAGTACAGAAGATTTATTCTTTTTCAGTTATGATTTAAAATTCTTAGATGAGTTGTTATACATGCTATTGGGAACACCTTTAGTAAACTTGTAAGCCATGTATTAACATTACTGATAATTTTTCATAGAAATGACATGATACCATAGCCTGCCATCGTTCTCTGTTATTTTTCCTAAAATATAACAACGATTAATAGTTTACTGCTTCATAATACAGCTAGAAACTTGAGATATCTTGATTTGTTGTGTATGTGAATATTATAACTTTTTTTTCTAACAAAACTAGTGTATAAAGGTATCCTACGCCGCTGTCTTGGGAGAAAGCTCGCTGATGATTGATGTTTATTTTCAAAATAATTGTTATCTCTATAACTTATTCAATAGTAATAATAGACTCGCTACAGGTGCGTTAATTAATATATTAAAAAAAATAACTAAAGTTGATAACTCTCATAAATTGTTTAACCAATAATTAGTGGGTTTGTCAGTTACTGTGAGTAGTCTGAGTTTATGTTATAAAATTGAAAATGGAAATGGGGAATGTGTCAAAGAGACAACAACCCGACCATAGTTGTACGGAACTGTTAATACAGTGCCACGCCCAGTCTGCATTTTTTTTACTTGTTGTTTTAATTTGGATGGCCCTTTTCAACAATTCGTTATAATACTTATAATACTTATAACCCATAATATAACCAATTTTCCTATGATAAGGGCGCCCACATATAGTATTAACCCCACCGCATTCTGTTTTGCATGTCGGAAATCAGGAGCATGTTTTTCAGTGGTTGTCGATAGTTACTGTATAACATATTTGTATTTCATTCGTTGTTTTTTTTTAAACATAAACTTTAGTAAACCACTGTTCAAAAGTCATAAATTGATTAACCGAAAAAAAATCCAGGTTACAATCCAAAACTGAGGAAAACACATCAATTAATGAGGAAAACAGCGGAACAACAGAAACACTGAACTGCAACAAAAACAAACACCAACATACATAGAAACGAACTATTTGATAACAACTGTAATTTTCCTGACTTGGTACAGGACATTTTGAGAGAAACAAATGGTGAGTTGAACCTGGTTTTATGGCTAGCCAAACCTCTCACTGATATGGCACTGTTAAAATTACCGTAACAGGAATACAGTACAAATAAATGCAAGAATACTCAGGACAGAGAAATATATATATATAAACTATATAATAGTACATTACAACATGCAAAGCACAGATAAACCACGGACAACTCATATGAATTTACAACAGTACACCAGTACACCATTAAAGAAATATAACCTGGAAATCATGCGAAGGTATCAACAGGAATCAGGCCTTAAGTTTTCTCGTTTTAATTGTTTGACATTTGTCATTTCGGGCCTTGTATAGCCATCTATGCGCTATAGGTTTTGCTCATTGTTGATGGCCGTTCAGTGATCTATATTGTTAACTTCTATTTAATCTTTGGTGATATTCGTCTAGTTGTGCAATCATAGCACATCTTTTTATTTACATATACATCCGCATTTTGATTTGCATTTCTTATTTTGCATAGTTAAATCGTGACACTCGTGTGTAGTCACATAAAATAAAACTTTCTTGTAAATGACTTTTTTTAAATGTCTACTTACAATCAAAGATGTAAAATCTTGTTTCAACACTACTTACTTGCATATCTTAAATTTTCACAACTGATAAGACAATCACATTGAAATCTTCAAGTAGACAGTTGATAACATGTTCAACCTAAACTGTGTATATTCGTAGTGTACAAATTTTAAACTGAAATAGTGCAAATAAAAGAAGGATGTATGAAGTTCTGTATAAAATTTTCGAAGATGATTTCTACTCGTATGTACATTCTCACAATATATAGTTCTTGATATTTGCCACTGCCAATGGCGTACGCCCGAAGCTCGACAATGGGTCTGAGGGCTCCCAAAGTATTCAGGTCATATAGTAGTGGGTTCGAGGGCGAAGCCCCCTGAAGCGAACGAGATATCAAGAAGGAGATACCTGTTCTGTCATGAAAAACTCATCAAAAGCAACATACTTTAGAGCCTAATTGTGTATCGTTAATGTTTAATTTATAATAATTCATGGTGTTAATTTGGTTTTAGAGAAAATGTCCAAACCAGTTACTTTAGATTATGTTTAAAAAGAGTCACGAGGCAAAGCAATCAATAAGACCCCTTTCTGATAGATTTTTAGGTGTATTATGAAATTCGTAAAGGGTTCTGTGGAACCCTGGTTCTCGCCTGGGATTGCTTCCTGCAAAAAAAACATTTATCAGTCCATTCCAGGATTTAAAATAATTGAAAATTTTCTCTATCTTCTTCTGCCAAAGTTCATGACAATCTATGAAGGTTTACAAATTTGTCATGTAAAAAAATAATACCAGCTCGTCTGTTAATTGCAAAAAGATAAGTCCATAAATTGAAAAATTAAAACAAGATTCTTTTAAATTTTTTGTTTCATTAATCATAGAAAAAAGCTTCGCTAATTTCATAAAACCTATCTGTCTGTAGGACTAGGCTTTTCTTAAAGGAGGGTACTTTAACTAAACTAATAATTTCTTCACGGTTCAGCTTGCAAGCAAGTAAATTAAAGAATATTATCTCTACCTGCACACGCAATGTTATCGGCTGTAACTGCAAAAAGAAGTTCCTTTTATAATTATCGGAAAATACAGGAAAATTAAATGTATGCCCAACTTTCGTAAACAAAGTTATTGATATAAAAAAAAATTAACAACATGCTGAACATTATGTTGACGCCTCCGACGTAATCTAGGATTAGTATGTCTCGCTTGCTCGACAGGATCGACAAAAATGCAAATCATAACAGATAATGAATAGTTTTAAACAAATGGTAAGAAAGTACAATTCACAGCAAATTCAGACTTTGACAGAAAATGAACGCATGTATAATACGCATGATACGATACCTTTTGTTTGAAAAGTAAATTTCATCATTTTTATTCGCAATTATACAAGCCATAATGAAGAATGATTTTCAAGACTTATATGATTTTAATCTGTTCCTTTTAATGCATTAATATTAAAACATTCTTTTACCAAAATTCAAGTGTACGCCCGGGAGTTTTGACGTATACGTAGCTACGCGCCTGGTTTACCATATCAGACGTTGCTGAAAAGCTGAACGAGTTAATGATACCCGGACTTATATGATCCATTAAGAAGATATGAAATATAAACTTTTTCAGACAATTTCAAATCAGAAGAAAAAACGAACGTTTGACCGCGAGAATTTCACAAGACAACCTGAACAAACAATCAAAATATCAAAGTGGGAGATAGTGTCTAGATGCAAGATGAATCACTGCAGATAACAGAGGAAATTGGTGTTGCAGAACTTTTTTTATAGAAAAGATGCATATTCTAGATCAATGAAATTTGAAATAAAGAATTGATTATTGTATGGTCTTATTTGAAAACTTTTTCTGTCAAAGGTTTCGAATTCTACAATACCAACATATGAAAGAAGAGCGTAAATCAAAATCTCCAGCCAAACTCACGATTCTTAAATGGATTGACTTCGTTGTTTGTGATTAAAATAAACATTGCAATTAGTGCGCTTAACACATGGCATGGGTAAAATCCCTTTGTTCTAACTGTGCTTTTGTCTGGATAATGCACAGCAAAGGTGTGCATAAACTACCTCAGATATACTGCACAGTTCAAATCTATTTTTACCTTTAGGGGCGGTTCCAGGATTTTGAGGGGGCGTTATTCAATAAAATTAAAATAATATCACCGAGTGTAGCGAGACTAAAAACAGTATTGACGATTTTATGCTAAAACACGATATCTTGTCTAATCCTAGGGTGAACAACCTAGTCGCTCATACCCTGCCCGAATCCGCTATCTGACTTGAAATAACAACAAAGTTAAACTTTGTACAAATATCGTAGTTTCAAAATAGGAAAAAAAGAAAGGTTTCTCATTTCTTTTTTTTTATCTAAGCTGGGACATATTGTATTATATTTTGTGTACAACATTAATCTTTTAAAATCAGTGTTTTAAGTCCGAAAGATAGTTGAAACATTTTTTTGTAATTTCTGCCAAAAAAGAAATGTATCTAAGAATATCCAAATATAAAAAGAAATAAGATTTGGATTAGTTTTAGACTCAATGGAATTTTTAACGACTTTTTGATTATCTATTCCTATAAAGCGACTATTTTTGGATCGAATTTAAAGAGGATCATATTTAAGCTTGTTTCAAAACAGGGTTTGTTTGTTGGTTTTTTTTTGGGGGGGGGGGTGGGAGGGGGGTAGCTGGAGAACCATCGGACTTCATTTCTTCATTTAGATGGACGTATCGTAAAAATTAATACAGTAGATAAAAAGAAATTTTGGGGGCTGGGGTAGTAAAAGATTGGAAAGAGAAAGGTATTGTCTGTTTATTTAACATTTGTTTAGGTAATATAAAAATTGAGGGAAAGAAACTCAAAAGCAATTATTCTAAACTCAATAACCCTTTCAGTTATGTTTTTTTTTTATCATACACCGATTTCAAAGTACACTATTTGTCAAAGTCTTAATCGTCTGTAATTGAATAAGAATTGGGAATAAATTTAACAGAAAAGTTAAAAAAAAAAATCTACCATCAAATCACAATTTTTGAATACGCCTAAATATAAAAAAAAGTTATCAATTTAAAAATTACCAAAGTCGTATTTCTCCCTTTCTTTACCCTACAAGAATATTTCCTAGGACCGTGGATTGCGGACTACCGTCCACAATTTCTAAAACGTTCACGTAAATTGATTGCGTCATGTGTTAAAACAGTTATTGACCAATCAAATCGTCGTTCAGGTTAAGCAGGGTCACTCGAGCTGTGCAGATTAAATAACATATACCGACTTGCTTGGTCAATAACTATAACTTAGACAGTTCAAAGTTGTCTATCTATTACACGGAAAATAAAAAGTTAATTATAATTTTGCATGTTAACTATTTTTAACAATTTAATATTAATTTCCACTCCTTGGTGCCACCAGCGTCAAGGATACGAAACTAGTCATGATGTGTATAACTAACTTTGATTTCTACCGTAACGTTTGTATACTGTGTAACACGTTTGTTCACAAAACAAGACCTTACGCGCAACTAGATTATATCAATATAGTTTGTGTTAAAACACATCTTTTCAATAGAAGCCTATTAAAACCACCCCCACAATAGGTACTGTACAATCTGTCTATATCAAGATATATATCAAAAACAACTGTCAAAAATCTGCAACGTTGAAAACAATTTTAGCCTAACCTCCTCTTTTTGTGAGTGAACCTCGTATAGTTTTATTTTTATTAGAGGGTCATTCCTGTCTAATCTCTGATTTCTAAACGTGATGATTTCGATTTTCCAATTATCAACTGCTTATTTTCTTAGGAGTAGCAAACCCTCTACTACATCTAAAAATGGATAATTAGCGATAGGAAATGAGAAATCATCTCTTTTATCATAAAATTTAGTATTAAGCTTTCCGTTAATGATATATTTATCAAGATCGAGGAAAGGGCAGTGGTCATTGTTAGTATTAGCTTTATTCAAAGTAAGTTCAACAGAATAAATTTTTTTAGTATACATACTGAAGTCGTCATTATTGAGAGCTAAAATATCATCCAAATATCTAAAAGTATTATCAAATTTGTGTATCAGATGTTGTTTCGATGGGTCTTTGCTGATTTTTGTCATAAATTGTAACTCATAGCAATACAAAAACAGGTCCGCAATAAGTTCTAGCTAGTTCTTTTAGTTTATGTTTTATACGAGAAATAGGTTTATTCAGGTTATTGTTAAGGGTAAAATGCTCTTTAAAATGTTGAATACGTATATCAACAATGTTTATTATTGAATTAAAAAAAAAGAGTTCAAATATTTTTTGTCAGCTTTTTCCCATTTTATCCATTTCAAACAGTAAGTACGGAGTGAGTCGTGGATGATATCGTGACACTCATTCCAATTAATAGTTGAAGGGGGACGATATTTAGGTCCTTTACTGAGGAATGATTTCAACTCTCGGTCTTGAACGATGTTAAGATCTCCTGTTATAACATGGGAAATGGGTCCATAAATGTATTCAGAATTACTGCAATAACATGAAGTAGGTGTATTTTCACTGATATTTACATCTTAACACAATTGGCTATAATTAAACACAAATTTCCGGGTAGATTTCTTGTAAATTTAAATGTTTTTCTTCTCCGTTGAGTCATATTTTAGAAAGATTTTATATCAATGTATTAAATTTGGTGTCCAACGTCCGTGAACGTTAACTCTTTGAACTTCTATTTGGGAACCACGTAAGAGGATCAATAAATGAATCTGTTATTTTTCTCCATTGTTGAAGCATATGATAAAAAGATAATAACATGTCATTTTTCATATCGCATGTATTATCAGCCCTGCGGCTCTTGGGCTGATATTGAACCTAGGGCTGATAATACATGCGATATGAAAAATGCCATGTAATAATCAGATAATATACATGTATTAGGTGTTTGGTAAATCTTTTTAACATATGACTGATACATCCCGATTGGTTTTATTGCACCTACAATTTACTTGTATTTACAACTGTGTATACCAGTATCTATATAGCATGTAAAATAAACATATAATATCTTTCCTTTATAAACTTTTGTAGACGAAACGCGCGTCTGGCGTATATACTAAATTAAGTCCTGGTATCTATGATGAATTTATTTACATATCTAGATAAATTTGCATTGATTAAGTTATAGTATTTGATAGACCACTCTATACATGCTTTATTCCCCTAAATCACACAGCTTATCTTCCTTCAATATGTAGATATCAATTAGCAACATGCGCTATTTCTGATGATTGCCTGCCTGATCTGGTTTTGTGATAACCTCTTTTTACTAGAGTTTCAATTTTAAAACATTTTACCCATTCATTTACTTGAAAAAATTATTCTCGAAGGACACGTTTTATTTACCCGTTCTGTTGTCTTTACGTCTACCGTCAAAACACAAATTGGTTACTATGCGTGACTTATCGTTACATACTTGTCGTAACTACAATCCCCTTCCCTTTCATGAATGTGACCTTCCGAATTAGACTATTTACCGGATTTGTTATCACATTTGCAACACGACGGGTGCCACACGTGGAGCAGGATCTGCTTACCCTTCCGGAGCAGCTGAGACCACCCCTAGTTTTTGTTCGGGTTCGTGTTGTTTATTATTTTGGAGATTATTTGGCCCTACCCCCTCACTCATGGTCTACTGACTTTGAAACTTTTGCTTACTTTATATGTATTAGTTTGTTATTAGGTCAGTTTATTGGGAACCACAAGTGGTAGGTCAATGATATTTGGTATGCAGTTGTATAAGCATTGGCATATCTCATTTCGATGGAGATAATTTGGCTCCGTCCCCTTAGTCATGGTCTATTGACTTTGAAAATTTTTCTAAGTTATCATGTATTAGTTTGTGATTAGGTCAGTTCAAGGGGAACTATTAGTTGTAGGCCAATGTTAATTGGTATTCAGTTATATAAGCATTGGCCCATATGTCCATGGAGAATATTTGGCCCCTCAGTCACAGTCTAATGACTTTGAACCTTATCTTAGTTTACATATATTAGTTTGTGATTAGATCAGTTTAGGATGAACTGCTAATGTTTAGTCAATGCTATTTGGTATGCAAATTAATTGGTATTTGCAAGTATTGTTTCCATGTTGATTATGTAGCTCCACCCCCTCTTCATTTTTCATTGACTTTAAAAATTTTATTTCGTTTACAAGATAATGTTTGTATTTCGGTTTGGGAACGACTTATAATATGTCAATGGTAGTTGTATTAGTATTGGCACATCTCATTTACATGAAGATTGTTTAGCCATGTAACTCAGTCATGGTTCATTGACTTTGAATGTTTGCATAACTTGTGCAAGATGTTAAAGTATTTCTAGTTTGATTTCAAAATTTGCATATTCAAAATTACAAAAAGGCGAGACATATCTCTGTGATAACAGTTTATGTACTCTGAATATCTAGTATAATAATTAGTACCTGTCAAACCGTCATGATCGATTTCCATCATAAAACAATCATTAGAACACCAAACAACTGGAAGATATTGCAGGGCTTCATGCATACTAACTGTCGTGGTACACTGATTATTCGTCGAACTAGTACATTTGAAACATCTCATACCGTCTGAAAAGAGAACACTAGTTTGTTTCTAAAATCCAACAAATGCTTTGTTTCACAAACTGCATTGGCGAATACAGAAGAGTTTTATTTAGAGGGGGAATGTAGGGTCCAGGTTTTTTTTATTTCATACGATCTGGGTTTTTTTCTTTTCTGAATGTGTATTTAAGGTGTTGTTACGTCATCCATAATGTTTGTTTGGAGCTGGAGCGCCTAAATCAGACTAAATGTGCATAATTCTATCTATCTAATCAAGAATTTTTTTCTCAAATATAAGTTATAGGTTCGGCTACGAATTCCACAGCTCAAAATATAGGATGAATACATATATATTCAATATAAATCATGATAACTTATAAAGATATATAAATCAAAATTAAGACTTAAAAATCTAACGTGATTAGAAAACTCGATTATAATTACAACTGTTTTTTCTACTTAATACGATGTTTGTATAAAAGCAGTCCTGATATGAAAATAAGAAGATGTGATATGTTTGTCAATGAAACGATTATTCAACAAAGTTAGAATTAAGTGGATGTTTGCAATTATAGGCAATCGTACGGCCTTCAACTATGAGAAAACACATCGTATGATTGGGTAAAACAATGCAACAATTAAATTGAGAAACCTACTGACCTAATTTAAAACAAAACAATTTCCAAAAATATTTAAGAGACATGAACGAACGACTTCCACTTAACTTCAGGTTTCTGACAGGCATTTAAAGAATTATGGAACACATTGATAACTTCTCTTGTTAAATGATTTAATACCGAAGTGAGTGTAAAGTGACATGGAGGGAATTAAACCACTCATTCATAGCCCAGTTGCTATCTATGTAAATATAAAAAAAGGGAAAAAGGGAAGAAGGATGAAAAGGTCGATGGTCAATTTATGAGATAAAAACTTTTTAAAGTATATTACCTTTCGGTGTTGTTGTTGGCGGAGTAGTGGTCACCAGTTTAGCATTAGATAAAGTATGGATGCTGTTGGCAGTCAATATCGAGAATAAGACTGAAATGAAATATTTTATAAAATTGATAATGCAAATAAAATGCAAAACAAAACTACAGCGCACATGGGGTTCTTCGGTGAGAAACAAAGGCAGGACATAAACTCACAACTGCTTTTATCGCCTAAATAACGTTTTGCAAAAGACCCAATTGAGTATGATATTTATCAATCGGATTTTGTTTTTAGAGAATATAAGTACGTTTTCCTAGCTAAAATGGATAAAAGAAGAATTCGAGTTAGGAAGATATATAAAAGAGGGACGAAAGATACCAAAGGGACAGTCAAACTCATAAATCTAAAACAAACTGACAACGACATTGCTAAAAATGAAAAAGACAAATAAAAAACAGCACACATGACACAACATAGAAAACTAAAGAATAAACAACACGAACCCCACCAAAAAAATAGGGGTGATCGCAGGTACTCCGGAAGGGTAAGCAGATCCTGCTCCACATGTGGCACCCGTCGTGTTGCTAATGTGATAACAAATCCCGTAAATAGTTTAATTCGGTAGGTTACATTCATGAAAGGGAAGGGGATTGTAGTTACGACGTAAGGAACATATCCGATATCATTTGTGAAACGGTTATTGCATAACGGTCAACCAACTAGTGATGGCGTCCGTAAAATTTACGAAGGGATGATTTCAACATCACTATTTTGAACTCTTGGTTTAATAGCTTCCTTGTGAGCAGCAACCCTCTATCAAGAAAATCATGATAGGAAATGCAAGCACGGTATCAATTGGGAGATATATACCCCGCATGCAGGTGCTGCTGGAATGTTGCTACTTAGAAATGGAAAGTTCACAATTGGAAAGCTGAAATCATCTCTTTTGTCGTAATGTTTTGTTTTCAACAAACCCTCATTGTCAATTTCTAGATGTAAGTCAAGATATGAGGCCGACTTAACTGTATCTGTGGTATCCTTTATCTCTAGCTCGATGGGATAGATGCGTTCCACATAGTCACCAAATTTTGAATTATTTAGTGAAAGAACACCATCTATATAGCGGAAAGTAGAGTTAAAGGATATTGCTAACTTCTTATCTTTCTTCCTAAGAAGTTCCTGCATGAAGTCAGCCTCATAATAATAAAAAAACAAGTCGGCAATAAGAGGGGCGCAGTTTGTTCCCATTGGAATGCCGACAGTCTGTTGAAAAACACGTCCTCCGAACGTAACACATATGTTGTCAATCTAGAAATCAATACTTTGATACTTTATACAAAAAGTCAACTATTTGTAGGATTTAAGGTATACAAATATATCTGACGGGTGTATCTGACATTGACCTTATTTTTATCGACCGCTGATAAATTTAAGCTTCATGTGAGACTTGCACTAAATAAAGGCAACTGTTGTAATCCGCTGTTCAAAAGTCATAAAACGATTAAACGAAGACAAATCCGGGTAACAAACTAAAACCGAGGAAAACTATGGAACAACAGAAACAAGTGCAAAAGTGACAAAGAAGGACATAACAATGAACAACTGCCATGTTTCTGACTTGGTAAAACACATTTTAAGCGACAACCTCCCGCTCAAGTGAAAGAAAACAGTACACATAAATGACAGTACAACGCAAACAGAGAAATACATAAATACATAATATAACAGTTCATTTCTTCATCTAAACAACAGAATAACAACATACGCCAAACTATAAACCTTAATGTTTAAGACTTTCAACTTAATATTAGCCACACTCTTGTTTAATTGAGGAAAGGAAATTTTCAAGGTAATTGGCCTAAATATATATGGAAGACCATATCTACTTTTTTAATCGAATTTCAAAATAATAGTCATCTATATAATATACTCACCATAATAGAGAACAAACATAATCGGAAAGATATCTTTGATGAGTTTATACGTAATTGTGATATTTAACGTTACTCTCCAAGGCAACAAATTTTAGTCGAATATTCCCTGATCCTTAACAATGTAATACGCATCTGTAATACAAATTATTTTAGATTAGATATCACTTCGTACTTTGCTATTAACTCGTTTTTTATCTGTCATATCATGATTGTTATTAATAAATAGTTATCTTGATAGCTTTAAACCAAAAATTATATAAAACATTATTAAATAAAGAGTATATTCCAAATCGTCTAAATCTATTACGAGGTTTTGAATTCAGAGAAACGCTTCATTTAATAAGAATAATTATGATATTAAATGAAATAGAGGATAGAGGAAAGAAAACACAAAACAAAAATAAGAAGATTAAAAAACATATGTGTCCACAAACATCTATCAAAATAGAATGTTTTATATTTAACTAATACAGTAGATTGATGATGCTCCGATAGCATGTAAGAGGAGCAGATATTTTGTTTTGATTGATTTTTAGTTTGCTTAACGTCAAGATGGTCAAGTGATTATTTGTTCATGCATTTTGAAGATGATATTGATAAAGTTACTTTATGTTAATGCAAAAATGCGACTTTTTCATCTTTTCAATTAAAGGTAGAACATTTAACTTATGCGTCGTGTTTTACCGATCGACAGATTCTATGTGAGGTTTGCATGAAATTAACATTTTACAGAATGTCTGTACCATTACTTCATCGGCTTTCACATATTCGGTTTTGTGTGTTCGTAAAGAAGAAAAATCCAGAAAACTTCTTCGAACGATTAGTATTTAGAGTGACTTTCATTTGTATTGCATGACTTAGACTCTTATATAAAGAAAAGCAAATATACAATCTTTATATGAAACAAAATCAGTCATGATGCATTTTAGTAAAGCTGAACCTGTTTTTTGTATGCATAAACACCCGTCGTTCATGTCTACACCACTATAGATATGATATAAAAGTTGAGCAAACAATCAAAAACCTAATATAGCAAAAGTGATCATCAAGACAAAATCTACAAATAAGCCTTATATTTTATCTAAATTGTTAGAAGTCTTTGTAGAAGTAATGGCCCTTGATTGACAATTTATATACCATTTTCTGTGCGTTGGGCAAAGCTAAAGAAAACTGTAATCAGAAGAAACCAACAGCAATACAAGATCATGAAAAAGATACATTTATCATGACGTAAAATCTAATCTATTAAGTTTCCGAGAGTCATTAAATTATCAGACATGAACATACAAAACGGACCCTTAGAGACTCTTGTAAAATATATTCGACTCTTAATCTGTAAAAGTAAAGCACTGCTCTATTTATTAAACTACCAGCATATGTAGAAACTGCAGGACAACTGTCGTTCACTTTTCTCACTTAATTACTATTGCTTATTGTTAATGGCCGTACAGTGACCTCTAGTTGTTAATTTCTTTGTCACGTGGTCTCTTGTGAAGAATTATCTCATTGACAATCATATCACATCATCTTTTTCACTATTTGCATACTTCCAACTAGTGAAGTTATATAAGAAATATTTTAAACAAGTCATTGTGAGAAAGGATCAATAAATGCATTTTTTGGCTTCCTTTAAAATTAAAACATCCGTTATGTAGATGATTTTATTATGTGGTACAAAGATATTATATACATTGTGAAAAGTGCATGAACATGATTTTCTTTCACCAGACTTACATTTAAATATTCACATTTTAGTGAATCGTATGTCGATCTATCTGGTTTGGTTCCAATCAATAAACGAAAGGCTACACAAAATTGCCATGATGAGGGTGGTATATACAGTACAAGACCTAACGGTATTTCCATGATTTAGATTACAATAGTCTTCATCGCATGTGGTCTGCTTTACATCAGATCCTCCTGTTGAACAGCCTATTATGACGTCTGAAATATGACAAAGCGTATATGAATTAACAATAAAGTATATATGATACCTTATTAAGCACAAATGTACATTTATCTAATAAAAGCTAGGTTAAATAAGACATCTTATATATAACATGATAGATCTTTAAGTTCGAATATTTGCCACTGGACGTTAAGCAACTAACAATCAATCAATTTAAGTTCGAATAAATAGTTAAATGGCTTGCAATAAAAAGGTGTTACATTTTATTAAAAACTCTGGGTCAGTTGTTACGTTCAATTAAAGTAGAAGTTGCAAAGATAATTGTGGAATCAGTATTCAGTCACCAATGCTTTATACACATATTACATGTATTAAGCTTCTGAGATTCGATAAGTGTCTCGGGTATATAAAATACAAAATCACAAAAAACACTCAGAGGAAAAATCTAAAAGGAAATTCCCCAAATCAAATGGCAAAATCAAAAGCTCAAATACATCAAACGAATGGACAAAAATTGTCATATTCCTTACTTGGCTCAGACATTTTCCCATGTAAAAAATGGTGGATTAAACCTGGTCTGAAAGCTAGCTAAACCTCACACCTGAATGACAGTCGCACCAAATTCCGTTACATATACGGGTGTCATAATGAAAAAAAACATATCATACATACTTTATCATATGCCTAAAGTATAAACCATTTGTTCGTGACATTAGATAATATGTATTAGGAATTTCACCTTAGACTATCACATTACGATTTTTATTGATTTTACATAATCAAGATTTATTTGCATTTGATACTTAGAATATAAACTCTATATGAAAAAAAATTTGGCATATTTATTCTTGAATAAAATACTTATCTAAATATCTTTATAAGAACAACGATATATTTACTTGAATTCGACCAGCCATTATTCCCGTAAATTGCAGAGCCAAGCAATTTAAAGCAATGCTCGATTACTGACGATTGTAGCATGAATGATCTTGTTTTATTTTTAAATTCAGCGTGTAGATCGCCACATGCGGAGTGTTTGTAATGTTTGACACGGGGTGACGGCTTTGAAGCGATCAACAAGCAATCAAGGTAATTAAAAGTATCAACACTTCTTTTTTGTAGAAATGTTAGCACCAAATAATGTAATTCACGGAAGGAACCGAACAATAATCTATTTTCATCAAGTAAATGACGTTTCCAGTGGTCCGTTTCTCAAACATCTCTTCATAATTTTCCGTATATGAGACTTCATATGAAAGTTTCAGGATAAAATCTAATTTTGTCAATTTTTTTCCCGTACGATATGAATAGAAATGAATTCATGTCATAAAAATTAACAAAAAAAACATAGCTTCTGAGTAAAAATTTATACATTTTTTCACATGATTGTTTTATGTAACGTGCCGCTCAGGGTGTCATATTTACCGTCTCGGGGGTTGAAGCATTCATTTAAAAGAAGGATAGATTTGCATTTAATTCGAAAAAATACTAAAGTTTTAAAATATGGTTTTTCAAACTCTATGTACTAAAATTAGAAAAGAAGGGTTAGCAGAGGCACTAAATTGAAAAAAATTGTAGGATTCTGAATATCTGGCTACAATTCAAAAATAAGAGAATCAAACATCCTTAAGTTACATCCCTTATCTTTTTCGCGTAATTGTTTCGTATTAATTTCATTAAAATAAGTTCTCAACACTTGCTCCTAGTTGCAACGAGGAGCAAGTGTTGAGAACTAATTTAAATTAGATTTTGAATGTGAAAAGATGAGTTCAGATATGAAATTCTGTATCTTCTTTACGGTAAGTTTCTTAGTTTATTCTGATAAAAATGTGATTAACTGTCTGTTTCTATATTGGCACTGTTATAGATTTTCGATCAGCTATACTGAGTCTCGGATTCAGCTAACCTCGAATCTATAACAGGGCCAATAAAGAAACATCCACATAGTAACACTATATCATTAACACTTTTTTTTATTCGTTATATCATTTTCATTTTGTACCTGTCACACCGTTGTGCTCAATGATCCTCGTGATACAAGAACCAGAACACCAAACAGGCGGAAAATACTGCAACGCAACTGATAAACTAGTTCTCTGCGTACATTAAGTTGCCGTCCAGCTGGTACATTTGAAACATTTTTCTACCACCTAAAAAGAAAAAAATACCGTCTCTTTTTATGTCCAAATATATCGTATGCATGGGTTTAACTCATTGTTGATCTATGTCTATAGATATGAGAAGATGTGGTATGAGTGCCAATGAGACAACTCTCCATCCAAGTCACAATTTGCAAAAGTAAACCATTATATGTCCAAGTACGGTCTTCAACGCGGAGCTTTGGCTCACACCAACAGTAAGTTATAAAGGACACACAAAATTACATGCCCATTATTGCTTATATCCACTTCATTCGAAGTTTGGATGATTGTTGTCCCATTGGCAATCATACCAAATGTCATTATTTTTATGAGTTTGTTTCCAAAATGTATCCCTTACTTTGTCTATTAAACTTATTATGAAGTAACATCGACATGCAAAACTGCTGTAGTAAAATTTGTAACTTAGATTTTATTGTAGAAGTCGATATAATTACCAAGCCTCATTGATATCTATGTTAAAAGTAAAATCACAAAAATTACTGAACACCGAGGAAAATTCAAAAAGGATATTCTCTAATCAAATGACAAAATCAAAAGCTCATATACATCAAACGAATAGATAACAACTGTCCATTTTCTGCAATTACCTAGAAGGTGAAGAATGATGATACAGTCTTTCGTCAATCCTCCCCCTCGTAATTAACTATAAGTGCAGTACCTATTGGCTGAATAGTGGTCATCACATTACTATTGGATGGTGTATTTTTGTTGTTGGCAAATATTTTTATTTAGTTGTGCTAGACATTTTCATAAAAGAAGGTGTATACAATTATAATTATAGATGACGTTGTAAAGAGTATCAATATAGAACATAAAGAAACCACAATAATGCAGATAAAAAATTAAAACATGCATATTCCTCATATAATGTAAATTAGTTTCTTTGACGAATAATAACATTAAATGAAGCAGGGTTTACACTACACATTATCTCTCTCTCTCTCTCTCTCTCTCTCTCTCTCTCTCTCTCTCTCTCTCGATCTTAACTAAAGGAAATTCTTTCACTACTGCATATATATCCACTTTACCTTGTTGTTCAATTACAAAAAAGTAACAATTCATTCAGCTTTTGTTTGTACAAGAAGATTTTCTATTTCCGATTCGAGACGACTTTTTGACAATGATATAAATCATCGTGTAAGTGGATATCAATTTTCGTAAAGGGGAAACAGGAAGGGACAAACAGAATTGTTAACGTATATTATTTTTACCTAGTAGTAAATAAAATTTCTTTTAATTGTTAAAGTATCAATTTCTAAGGCAAACGGCACATATATAGAGAAGACCGTACTCACTTTTTGTAATTGATTTAAAAAAAAACAGATATGTAAACAATAAACTCACCAAAATTGAAAACCAATATAATCTGATTAAGGTACACTGTCTTCATACTTATATTTTTTCCCTTGGTGAAAAGTTTCAGCCTGGTATTTACTGGCTTTGATCAGCAACAATAGATATGCGTTTTAGAAATAACCGAAAAGTTGTTTTAAAATTATATATACGGTGTATCTTCAAACTTATCGATCATCTCATAAACATTTCTTATCGTTAATCCTTTTGTCGTGATTTAATACATGGTTGCCTAAAAAAATACACGAGGATTCCTGCTTAATTTCATCTGTATATATTTAAACCCTTATAAATAGGGAATTTTCTTTTTTTATGTTACACGATACTTCCTCAACTACACATTTATTTGCCAAGAAGTACTTAAATGAACTGTAAATCAGTGTAAAGCAAAGAAATACGATAAACAAATTGTACTCAATGTGATTATCAAAATTCATATTGCAACAAAATATTTTGATTATATCAGTTTTGTGTACCCAAAATGATATTGAATATTATAAATGTTCAAGTGGCATATCAAATTACTAACATTTCTAACATAAAAACGGGTTTCAGTTTTGAATAACACACATACCGAACTCCTACATGTCCTAGGAAAGTTAATCAAACATATCAAACGAATGGACAACAACTGTCACATTCCTGGAATAACACACATACTGAACTCCTACATGTCCTAGGAAAGTTAATCAAACATATCAAACGAATGGACAACAACTGTCACATTCCTGAATAGGCACAGTTATTTTAGGGAATGGTGGATTAAATCTGTTGCAGCAAACATTCCAAAGACATAACAACCGACTTAATGTCATATATTTATGTTTAATTGTGTATTTTTCTGTGATGCATGTTTTTGCATTTATTTGTACTGTAGTCTTGTCATTTAATGGTGTCATTTTAGTGTTATATTTAACATTGCCATTAAAGTGCGAGGTTTGGCTAGCCGCAATACCAGGTAAAACCCACCATTTATTCTTAAAATGTCATGTACCAAGTCACACGTAAGACGACGTGAATACATAAAAGATATTTACCTGGAAACATACAGTCTTCTTGATAGTCGTTTGTTGATATGGTCAATTAATGTTTCTCGTTTATCGAGATAAAAATATAGATTAACTCGTTGGTTTTCCAGCTTGAATTGGTTTGCAATAGTTATTTCGGAGCCCTTCATAGCTTGCTGTTTGATGTGAGCCAGGACTCCGTGTTGGAGGCCATACTTTGACATATAATGGTTGACTTTTACACACTTAGAAGTAAATGTGTCTCATTGGCACTCTTGGCACATATATCTTTTTATCTATACAGTTTAGTTCTGAGTGTCCCTCGATGTCTAATTATAAACAAAACAAATTTAAAATGGTAAAACTTTTTTCAAGTCATGTAGAATTCTAAAAAATGTATCTTTCTTTTTGGTAAATGTATAATAATTGACCAAATTGACCTACACATTATGCCATGACAATATATAATTTTACAATATGAATTATTCTCGTAACTTAAATTATAATACGTTATTTATGTCAGTCAACTATATTACTAAATGAATAAAGTTGAAATTTGGTGTCCTCTCACATCAAATCCACGAATATTGTTTTATTCTAAAAAGGGTAATGCCCAGTGTAGTTTATTATGTGTTCAATTCAAGATCTTTTAGGGATGTTTGGGGGTTAAAATCGTGGAAAAGCCAATTCAGATCGACCAGTTTTCACGACGTTCAACTCTGATATAAACGAGCCGTCATCATTTCTGACATTGCACTGCCCAGCAAAATTAAATTTTATTTCGTAGCAGATACGGTAAATATTGAGCTTTCACTGAAACACTTTGTGGTACACATTCCCTTGACGCTCTCAGCAATATAACAACAGATCTTTTAAAGTCAAAAGCTTTTCCTTCCAAGGAACCACGTCAATTCCAAATGAAATGAGTGGGGGGGGGTTTCAACTTTTACTTCTTATGTGTAATGACCGTCTTCAAAATGATTAAGTTTACGTCACTTGTACTGTGAATTGCTTTGTAAAGACATAATTATATATGCAGTTAAAAATTAACACATATGTGATTATAAACAAAAATTGAGTCACTCATCACAATACCCTGTTGAAGGCTGTTCAAGTTTTTATTACTTTTGATAACTTCAGTTTTGTGTTTTAAATGAGTACCGAAGTGCGGCTGAATGTGACCTACCCCAATTAAACTTCGTACTTTATATGGCTTTTTTTACGTTTTATTTCTATTCCAACGTCACTGATGAGTCTTTTGTAGACAAAACGCGCGTATAGCGTAAATATAAAATTTCTGGTATCTATGAATAGTGTATTCATATATCTATGCATACAATGTTATGTATGGGGATGGTTTTGAGCACGGAAACACCCAAAATCCGGTGTGAATCCAGAATTTAATGTGAGGGGCGCAAAAAATTTTGTTCTGCGGAACAGAGTATGTTGCGAAGTATTTTGGGTAAATTCGTGAAAAAAGTCGTGGCGTCATCATTTGCGCTTTGTCTACAAGTATTATGGTCTACTCAGCAAAAAGTATACCCTAAAGGGAAGGGGATTGATTCGGTTTCGGTTAAAAAGGGGTACAGAAGTCTCCCCCCCCCCATTCATATTAATGCATAAAATGTTCAGCCCACTCATATATTGTTTTTTTCGAAGATGGCGTACAACTTAAATGTATATTCCAAACATCCAATAGCTTCTGTCGGGAAGACTATTCTTTTGGTTGTTATATTGATTGGGTGTATTTCGTCTGTGATACTTTTCAGCAAAGTATTTTTAGCGGGTATTTTCTAGTAAATCTATAACTGAATCAAATCGTGTTAAGAATAGATTAATCGTTTAATATGCATTTAGAATATTTCAGAAACAATGTTTAATCTTCTTAAGAGTACACAAACGTTGAATTTTCTGTTATATAAAATATCATTGATAGTATCCTATTCTATAAATTAACTGTTAACAAACTTTGATCTGCTAGAAATGTTATGGATGTTCTACATAAAGAAAATGTTCTTCTGGGCAAACCCTTTCGGCTGTTTTAGGTCCTAAATGTCCTTCCACTTACTGAATATTGCGATCGGGAACCAGTCTAGATTTTTCCTTGTTTGTAGCACCACTAATGGATCTTTTGTAGACAAAAAGCGCATATAATATGACATGCAGGGGCCTTAAAGTGACAGCCAATCAGTTACAGACCGACTTTGTGTGAAATAGTAAAAAGACATTTGAAAAGAAATGCATTAATTTGAAAAATATTTGGTACAATTTAAAATAATTACAATGTATTCTAAAAAAAACATAGATATTATTCCTTTTTCTGTACAATGATTTATAGCAGAATATAAGACACTTTAATTATTTACTTGATTTATATTCGCGAACTTCGTTCTTACATAGTCTATTACAACACACTGTAAATGTCAATACACAATATCGAAATTTGTTGAGTTGTCTCATCGGCACTCATTTCGGATCTTTTGGTTAAAATATTTTCGTAAATAAATAAATATTTGTTTGCATTTTCCGTAAACAGTATATTGAAATACGACAATATTGATATAATGTATACACAGTTAATCAAGTTAGGCGCCCTCGTTTCTTGGAGTCCGGCTATATAAATATATAATACTCCATATTGAAGGCCTCACTGTGACTTTGCGATTAAGAATACCAGTAAAATTGGTATGTGATAAATAAAAATTAGAATGTGTGGTATGAGTGCCAATGAAACAGCTCTCCTTCAAAGTCACAATGTGTAAAAAGTAAACAATTATTGGCCAAGTATTGCTTTTACACCGAGTCTTGACTCACACCGAATGACAATAACTTACTGTAACCTCACATAGCAATAGAAGAAAAAGAAACCATATGATCAGTAGTTAGGCGTATCTCGTGTTTGCTATAAGACGTGGTACGGTACTTGTCTATCCCAAATTCATGTATTTAGTTTAAATGTTTAATGTTATATTTGTAATTCTCATCGGATTTTGTCAAATGTGTTGACGTCTTTTCTATTATATTTATGTGTTATGGTAAAGAAAATTAATCACCGTCTTCATTTATCAGATTTGATTTCGTTCAACGTAATCAGTACGATATTTTACGTTTGAAGTTAGATTCAAAACAAACCGGACATAGTTTTATAATATAGTTAATTGCTACCTTAGTTTGATATTAATAAGTATTACAATGTGCTTTGTTATTAAATGCAATATCAGTATTTAGTTCAAATATATTATCTTAAATCAATCCTAATTCTATCTTATTCATTCTTATGTGACGTCATTTTTCATTTTTTGATGATCTGTTTTACAAATTCAAATGACGTCATTTTTTCGTCATTTTTCAGTTTCAAATAGGACGTCACTGGGCGTAGAGGTTTAAACTAATTCGGATGTGTCTACTTTTGTGTTTCAAATGTCTGGTTATGTAAATGTATTTCAGTTGTTTCCTGTAATTAGTTAATACTTCAGTTTTATCATGTACATCTTTTGAATATTCATATTATAAAATTTACTGTTTGCAAAAGTATAAATTATTCTAAATTATAGGGATTTTCTGGTAACTAACAGAAAACCCTTGCCGTTTTTGGCACAACCTTTTTGATCTTTTGGTCCTCGATGCTGTTCAACTTTGTACTTATATATCTTCGGATTTCAAATGTTTGGCTTTGAGCGTTCCTGATGAAGGTAAATCCAGAAAAGCGCTTCGGACGCAATAAATTATCAAACGTGTTGTTTTATATTTGTACTCGTTTCTGCTTTCAAACTTTTGTATCTGGGCGTCACATGTAGGTCTTGTGTGGACAAAATACACTTCTGGCGTATTAAAATTTTGAACTTGTTTCCTTTTGTTGGCTGTTGTTCGTGTGATTCTTTGTCAATTGTGTTCTCCAATTTATTTATATTGTAGTCCTGTGTTGTCATTTTGATGTTATATTTCACATGGCCATAAAAGTGCGAGGTTTGGCATGCCACAAAACCAGGTTCAACCCACCATTTTTTCCTTTAAAAATGCCCTGTACCAAGTCAGGAATATGGCCATTGTTATATTTATAGTTCGTTTCTGTGTGTATTACATTATAACGTTGTGTCGTTTGTTTTCTCTTATTTTTGAGTGTAAATTCACATTGCGATAAGACGTGTCACGGTACTTGTCTATCCCAAATTCATGTATTTGGTTTTGATGTTATATATATATGTTATATTTGTTATTCTCGTGGGATTTTGTCTATGTGTGTTACATTTTAGTGTTATGTCGTTGTTCTCCTCTTATATTTAATGCGTTTCCCTCGGTTTTAGTTTGTTACCCCGATTTTGTTTTTTGTCCATGGATTTATGAGTTTTGAACAGCGGTATACTACTGTTGCCTTTATTTTGCATACGAATACTGAATTTGTCCTTAAGGATTGTTAATGTTATGCTGGTTAAAATATCAATTTACTTCTAAGAACGACACGTATTTCAACTGGTGTGTACAAATTCTGCACATTACTGTGATCCTCATTCTCAATTCGGGGAAAAAAACCCGCACATTGATAGAATTAAATATAAAACTGAAAACGTCAGGTGGAAAGGTTCTCCAGAAAACGGGTAATAGACCGGCTCAACAATTCAATAGAAGTTCAGATCTAAACATTTATAAAAGTTTTTGTATATTTGCAAAGCGTTTTACATCAGGTGAACAAAATTGGAGCATGTAGCAGACTTAAGTTGTTCCAAATGCATTTATTGTTTTCATAAGAAACCGCACTCTTGTCGAATGTTCGTGCTTGTACAGATCATAGCACAAAAATAACAAAGGAATTACAATAAGGCTTCGTGTACGTTTCCAATGTATGCAGACATTCAAATCAGCCATCAACAACATAAAAAAAGCAAACAAATGAAAAAAAAACCATTATTTGAATAACTTCATATTCAAAACATATACATTCATTTATTTTATTTTTCTCACACAAACATATCAATAAATATACAAACACAACAAAAATAGAAGCAACTGAAATGTTTAATTTTAGATGCATACATATGTGATACATGAATACTTAGTTTTATTTGATACCTATATTTATTATGCTATTTAGTATGAAAGTCTGATACTGAAGCTTTCGTTTTAAGCATTACCTAGCGGGCTCATTTGAATAATTCCTTGTTAACAGAAGTAAACAATGATCTTTTTTTCTAAAATCATTTTGGTATTATGTTTAAATTTGTCCACATTTAGTGACGGTTCAAATACATATTGGTGAGCAACACGGACCCTTTAGAGCCTTTGGAGTTAAAAAAAAAAAAGGCATCAGTAGAATACCGCTCTTCGAAAGTCTAAAATAGATCAAGAGAAATCCTGGTTACAATCTAAAACTGAGGTATACACATCAACTATAAGAGGACAACAATGAAACAATAGAAACACTGAAGTGCAACACACACAGATACGAACTATAAGATAACAACAGTCATTTTCCATACTTTGTACAGGACATTTTGATAAAAAAAATGTGGGTAGAACCTGGTTTTGCGGCTAACCAAACCACGTGCTTTAATGGCAATGTTAAATATAAAACAAAACATACTAAAATGGAAACATTACATGACGGAACAACAGTACAAATATATCGTCACTGGGCTTCTAAAATGTCGTATACGACTTTTTTGGCTAAAAATACTTTTTGACACCAATGGTCTGGGCGGGAGGACATCTTTGGTATTACAAAATAGCATACAGTTAGACTAATCAAAATGTGTGAAATAAGACAAATTACAAAATTGCCAATGTCAGTTGTGTGTAAAGTTTGCTTCCAAAATGTTGTATGAAAACTTGAAAATCGTTGGAGAATGGCTTTGAGAATAAAAGAATTGTACATTTCTTTATCTCTGTGAAAATAATCTAAGTTCTTGGATAATCCAGAAATCTCAACGTTTTTATTTCACTGCTATTTACAAAAATGTTCAAGTTCACATACGACATTTTGGAAGCATGCATTTTGCCAAAATTTTCAAAGCCTGTTTGTGAGAAAAAATTTTCTTGAAAAATTTGTAATTTACAACATTTTAGAAGCCCAGCGACGATATGTAAGAACGTTATGGACAGAGAAATACACAAATAAACATCACAATAGAACATTTCTTCATGTTAATAGTTATAAAGGTACCAGGCTTATAATTTAATACACCACACGTGCGTTTCGTCTACATAAGACCAACCAGTGACGCTAAGATCAAAACAGTGAATAAAGCCAAAAAAGTACAAAAGGTTAACAGCACTGATGACCCAAATTCCAAAATGTTGAGCCAAATGCGACTTAGATTATCTATACCTGGGATATGGAAATCCTTAGTACTTAGAATAATTCGTACTTTTAAAAACAGTAAATTTATAAAAACGACTATATAATTGATGTTTATGTCAACACCAAGTGTTAATATAGAAATATTCCCCTGGATAAACCTGTAAAGGGAACACACTGCTCTATTTCTCATACCCCGAGCCTTTGTAGAAACTACATGACAACTTTTTCAACATTTCTCAAATATTCACATTTAAATTCGTACAAAAGATTTGAGCCGCCGATATTCAAACATGAATCTCTCGTATATCTGATTTTTTGCTACACAATTTCTTCAACAAAGTTATTATGAACAAAATGTCGTTAAGAGTTGAGGTTGTTGCAATGATACAGTTTCAAAATATAAAATAATGAATACCGATATCTGAAAGATTTTTGTTCAGTACGTATTTGAAACATTTTATTTGGCATATAGATAAATGAAAAAATCACTCTGTGGTTTGTTTGGTTCATGTTGCTTTGTCGTCAGTGGTCTATGGAGTTTTTGTAGCAGTTGCCTTATCTGTTTTGTCATGGTGTTGTCTGTTTCGAGGGACAGAAAAAACTGGCTTATCATATTTTCTGTTATTTGAGTTCTAAATATTGTAAAAAATGTCATTGTGAGAAAGGGTCAATGAATGTACTTTTTTTACTTCCTTTTGAAATGAAAACTCCGTTATGTAAATGCTTTTATCAGATGGTACATAGACATTTTATACATTAAGTGAAGTGTATGAGACTGATTCGGTTTTCTTTAGTCTTAAAGTTTAATTTCCAATCAATTGACATGGATGTCAGGTTATCTGGTTATATTCTAATCTATAAACGAAAGGCAACACACAATTGCCATGATGAGCGTCATGTATACAGTACTAGTTCTAACGGAAGTTCCGTGATTAAGATTACAATAATCTTTAGCACACGTGGTCTTCTTCGCTTCGGCTCCTCCTGTTGAGCAGCCTCTTATGACGTCTAAAAAATTTCAAAGTTAATATGAATGTTAAACATTTTCTTTAAAATGAGTATGATTTGTAGTAATGAGTTATCACCAAACGACAATGCAACATGGTGATCAACAGACATAATGAATTGTATAATATTCGCAACCATGTTAATGTTGTATTTATTTCATAACTTAATTGTTATCTCCCTTTTTAATTGTTATCGTATGCCTGTCAGAACTTGGGTTCGTAAGACAGTAACATTAGTAACACTTGTTTAATACAAGATCCGACTTGTGCGAAAAAGAACGTTACCTTCGCACCTTACTTCCTAGATGGTATTTACAATAATTAAATAGTGCCTATAGAAAAAAATTCTAAAAAGGCTAATAGTATCTATTTAATAACATTGACGGTACAAATTTTCCTGCACTGGATGCGCATTTCGACAATACATGTCTCTTCAGTGATGCTCGTGGCCAAAATATTTGAAATCCAAAGCTTATATAAAAGATGAAGAGCTATAATCCAAAAGGTCCAAAAAGTATAGCCAAATCTGTGAAAGGAATTAGAGCTTTGCATGAGGGAGAAACATTCCTTAATTTATAATAATTTGTAACATTTTGTAACAGCAAATTTTAATAACACAAACAATCCGTATTTTCATGCCAGTACCGAAGTACTGGCTACTGGGCTGGTGATACCCTAGGGGACTAACAGTCCCCCAGCAGAGGCATCGACCCAGTGGAAGTAATAACATTAAGGGTACCAATTTTCCTGCACCAGATGCACATTTCGACAATACAATTAAATGTGGTACTTTTTGTCAACACATTGGTCATGTTGGTCCAGTTTTAATTTATTTCACCAGTATATTTTTATATAGTCCAACAGCTAATTGTTAAAAAAAAATAGTCTTTAATAAACAAGGCAATATACAGACTTTTGAGCATTTAGGATTATAAAAGTGTCTCTGGTAGATACGTGTGTAATATTGAAACCACCATATCATTTATACTGTATATACCTCAAATAGACGTTTTCTATATGACATTTATACTTTATAATACAAATTACATGATTGATAATGGATAATTCCTCAAAACATATAACTCATAAATCGTGGTTTAATTTTATTACACCTATAATCTACTTGTATTTACTACTTCGTAAATAACATGTATTATGAACTATATTTTCGTATCTCTCCTTTGTAAATACGTATATAGATATCGTTAAAATCATATTGTTGTAGCTATTTCAATGTAACTTACCAAGCCTTCCTAAATAAGGATTTTTCAATTTTAGGGAAATGCTCGATTACTGACAATAAGAGCATATACGAACTGTATTTGTGATTAACTCATCTTACTAGAGTTTTAATGTTATTCACTATCCATTAGTGTACTCAAGAATATTATTAAAAACGTAACTTTTTTTCAAATGACACTATCTTATCTATTAATATTACTTTTGTTGTGCTTTATTTAAAAGTAATGATTTCTCATTTTATACTGTTTAAATCTAGTACTTGTTATTCAAATGAAGTCTATCTTATAATTATCAATTTTGACGTTGTTTGAACTCTAAACCGACTTTTGAGTATCGCACCAATATCACAAGAACCACATAAAAGCGTCTGTAGTGATTTAGGATACCCTGACTCAACATAGTTTTAAATCAACCCCGTCTTAAGTGGCACTAGTCGGCGTGCGAGCTTTTTCGCCTATTAAAGCTTTGTGTGTCCTTCAGGTTTTTTTCTTGCATTAGTGTTTTCTATTTGATTAATGCAAGTTGACTATCAGTTAACTACTTTTGATTCGAGGGATTATATTGGTTGAGGTTTCAAACAGTATGTGATATTGAAAAGCCATATCATATTCACTTTATTATATACCTCATGACGTCATACAGCTTAGGGGTAAGATACCGCCTTCTGCTTTGAAATAGTTACTGACATCTATTTCATGACGTCACACAGTTAGAGTAGTGACAAAGTCTTTGGTAAAGTGACTGTTATCGAGAGCGTCACAGATGAGTCGTATGTAGATGAAAAGTGCGTCTAGCGTATTAGATTATAATCCTTGAACTATCAACACGGATAGCTGATACAGGAGATTGCGTTTATCGTGTTTTGTTTTTTTTGCATCCAATTTATCTGTTTTTACTACTAAGCATATACATGTAATAAACTAATTAATAGTACCTGTAACACCGTCGTGATCAATTACCATGGTTATACAATTCCCAGAACACCAAACCACTGGAAAATACTGCAACGCCACAGATAAACTAACTCTCTGCGAACAATAATGGTTCGTCCAGCTGGTACATTTGAAACATTTTATAATTCCTGAAAAGAGAATATAGGTTTTCTCATTGTTTCTTACATCCACTTCATTTGATCTTCTATGGATACCTTTAATGGGTATTTCTATTTATAGTTTGTGTTTTCCTTAGATTTGTATGTACCGTGAACTGAAACGCCATAACCGGATTAAAACTTATGCTTAATTCTAACCAATACAAATAGACCTGATTTTTGTTTTCAAATATGAGTTTAAAAACAATATATGTAAATTACCTTCTTGCTGAGGAGTTGTTGCCACATTAGCATTGGTTGAAGTATGGATGCTGTTGGCAGACGATGCTGAGAAACAAACTGTAAAATGTAAAAACATAGTATTTTGATAATAATTGAACAATATGTTATTTTAAATGCTGAATTTGGCAAAATAAACCTTTTTTGAAATCAGGTTTGTACCAACGAGTATACTGAGATTAACAATACAGGTGACTATGAACAGACTATTTATCATTTAAAAAGCAAAACGAGGAGGATAAATTTGGTGTATGCCTTTTGTGTGATTCCTTATTACCTTTGTTTTATTTTTTATTGATTAAAATAAAAACACAATGTTGACAGCTATATCCCTATTTTGACATATTTATTTATTGTGTCTGTTTGTTTTGTACACGCATAGTTCTTAATATAATGGAATTTGATGCGACTGTCATACAAGGGAGAAGTTTAGCTAGCTATAAAACCAGGTACATAAAATGGAAAATGCCTGTACCAAGTCAGTAATATGACAGTTGTTATTCATTCGGTTGATGTGTTTGAGTTTGCAGTTTATCAATACGTACGCAATAAATGTTCGTCTCTGTCAAAACTGACCGGCATTTCTAATAACACTACTAACAATGATATCTCTGATATTGCCTCCATCTAAAACAATCTTCAACGAATATTCCAATAAGGCAACAGTAGTATACCGCTGTTCGAATTCATAAATCGATTGAGATAAAAACTAATCAGGGTTACAAACAAAAACTGAGGGAAACACATCAACTATAAGAGGAGAACAACGACACAACAAAAACACTTAAATCAAGACACACAGAAACAAACTATAATATAACAATGGCCGTTTTTCTGACTTGGTACAAACTGATTTACTTGTCTAATTACTATTTTCATCAACTAATATTTGTTCTAATTATAACATACAATTTATACCTCCAATTGTTCAATTATGAAACAAAACAATGAACAAAACAAAAACATAGCGTACGTATCGTTTGTTATTTTCTTGTAACTGAACAACGGTGGTATTTATAGGTATACATTGTATGTCAATTTCCGTAACAAAATATATCGATAAAAACGGTTTGTACTTCCATTATTACTCATTAATATATGTTAATTTCAATTGAGAATAGACTCAATTCCTTGGCACGTGACACCAATATAAAGTAGGCCGTATTGACCGTTTATTATGAATTTCGAAATAATATTCATGGAAGTAATATACTCACCTGAATTAAAGAAAAGCATAATCTGATTAATATACAAAATCTTCATATTCGTGAAACAGTTCAACATTAGTATTCACTGACTCTAATCTGCTACAACTGATATGCGTATTTGAATTATCCGAAAAGTTATTTTTAATATATATATATCTTAAAACTTGTTGAGCATCTCATAAATTTTTCTTATCAGTAATTGTTTGGTCGTAGTTTAATAAATCGTTGTCCCGATAGATATATAGAAAATGATATTATTCATGAGAATTCATGCCAAATTGCATCAGGATATATTTAAACCCTTATAAAAAGTAAACAACGATTTCCCTTTCTTGTGTTAAGCCCTACTTCCTCAACTACAATCTTGTAAATATATACAAATTTAATAGATAGACTCACATGACTCATCCTATATACTATATTTTTCGTTCAGTATTTCAGTAACATTACAGTTTCATTATGATACGTTATTTCAAGTGGCTAATATTTATCTCGCGTCCTTCTGAAATTGACATTCATTTCATTATATGTAACATTCCTGATACCTCCCACAATAAAGCGCACAGGTTAATTAAAGAAAACTTTGATAGAAATCGTGTTTTAATGATCCTAGCTAAAAGATGTAATTATAAGTATTGTAATTTCATAGGATTGTAAAATCGTTGACCGTGCGCACTTTTTATAGAACGAATCGGTTATGATCTTACTACAAAATGTATTTCGGTCAACGATGTCACACTCCAAAGAATTTACAAAAAGAAGTATTTAATTATTTAATGAAATAGAAGATACATAAAGAAAACACTTAAAAACAACTACATGACGATGGAGGACAATTACGTCCAACAAAAACTACGAAAACAAAGTTGTCTTACTTTGAATTATAACTTATTCTTAACTCTTATTTTAGTCGGGCGTCACTGATGAGTCTTTGAAGACGAAACGCGCGTCTGCCGCCAATACCAAACTGCAATCCTTGTATATATGAGTTTATTTATAGATGATATGAATACGCTCCGACATAATATCCCCTCTGACTCAAATAGCAAACTTCGGTAAATTGTTAGATCACAGAACGTGTGACGAATGATGTCTGACTCAATTGAAAAACCTCGGTAGATCTCACTCCCCTGCAACAAATGTAAGATTGTTAGAGCTACCTACAATGATGTCTGCCTGCAATTACTGTTGCACTCTCTGCCTTAAAGTCAGAATCAATTCCGGACAGTTCGCTTTCATTCAATAAGAGGTAGTCATGTGTTTTTGTATAGAACCTGATGCAACACATTTTGAAGTCATAGATATCATTTTCCTTCGACTTAAAGACAGGCAGCATTATGGCAATGCGGTCGACTGAAAACAATCGTGATGTTTTGAATAATCAAATGATAATTTCATTCATGTCACCAGCAATATGAAGTTGCAAAAGAACAGCAAATATTTATTTTCACTTTCAGAGAACGCTACGCTTTGGCTACACAAATATATGAACAAATCTGAAGAGTTTTGATTTCCGAATCATGGACTATTGTGTTCGCATTTATAAAAATCATATTCTAAAATGAAAGCAAAAGATTCTTATTTAAATTAAAAACGAATGAGTGTGATAAAAAAAGACGATTGATTGATTTATTGATTGGCGTTTAGCATCACTTTTAATATTATTGTGTTATTTCGTGGCGGTAAGTTTTTATTGGTGGAGAAGACGGAATGCCCGAAAAAAAAACCATCGAGCTTAATAATAAAAACTAACAATATTTGTCAATTTAAATTGGAGTCGAGCGCATCTGCAGCTTGCTTATGTAACAACTGCGGACGTATTTGCATTATTTTTCTCTATTTTGCTCAATCAAACGTGATATTGCCAAATCGTATGTTCCTATTAAAACCCTCCACGGGGACAATTGATCAGTTATGGACTTTAGGACATATGATATTGAAAATGTATCGGTGAATGTGTCAAAGAGACAACAACCCGAACAAAAAGTAGTACACAGCAGCAGACCACCAATGGAGTTCTACGCAGCCAGAAAATTCGGCGGCGGGCTTAAGGTGGCCCTTTTACTAAATTCATAGTAAAAGAAAATGGACTTCACACTAAACTTCGAAACATATATATGACACAGTACCCGGCCACGTTCGCTCTGTGTTTTTGTTAGATGTATTTCTATGTGTATCTTTCTGCTGATATAAGCATTTATTCAACTGATTTATGTAGTTCGTTCTTATGTTGTACTGTTACATCACAGTCTCAGGTTAAGGGGAGGGGGATCCAGCTAACATGTTAAACCCCACCACATTCTAAATGTATGTGTCTGTCCCAAGTCAGGAGCCTGTAATGCAGTGGTTGTCGTTTGATGATGTGTAACATATTTGTTTTTCGTTAATTTTTTGTGCATAGATCATGTAGATTAGACCGTTAGTTTTCTCGTTTGAATTGTTTAACATTTTATATCTGGCTATGCTGTATTGGCTTTGCTCATTGTTGAAGGCCGTACGGTGACCTTTAGTTGTTAATTTCTGTGTCATTTGGTCTCTTGTCGAGAGTTTTCTCATAAGCAATCGCACCTTATCTTTTTTTTTACAAAATGAAAAAAAACCATACATGACTTACAAACCTGAAGCTGCTGACTTAGGACAGTCGCACAAATAAAATGTGGCGGGATAAAACATGTTTTATGAGATCTCAACTCCCTTCCCCCATATACATCTAGCTATGTAGAATAAACAAACACACAGCAATACGCCTGTTAAAATCAGTTTAAAAGAAGTCAGAGGCCGACGTTAGAAAGCTAAGAAAAATGACAATAATGAACATATTTACAAATACCATACCTCAATTATACTGATTGAAGATGATGTCTCATGCAAGTTATAAGAAAAAATGACTAGAGCATTTAGATATGATCACTGCATGTCTTTTTGCGACCGGCAGTAAAGCTCTTGCTAAATTTAGGATCCGTTAATCAGTGCAGGATGTTCAAGTACGCAGCCAAATCCGACCAGAATGGGAATTTTAAATCCGATGCTCAATAAAGAGAGAGAATGCCACGCTCTCTGTGTATTCAGATCCTCTGTAACAGCTCATTGATGGGCATTTAACATGTCAGAGTGGTATAATACTGTTACTTCAATTATGAATCCCTTCTATTATTTATTTTGTATTTGCATTGTATCATAGATCAAATTTATTTGTTCAGTGTATATTCACTTGTGTTACAATGTCTTTTGATTGAGTTAAGCCATCGATAGTGTTTAGTGTGTCTTTCTATGTTGTGATTAGGGATGGCAACGAGTACTCGCTCGGAAGGTCGAGTACTCGAGTACAATTTTAATTCTTGGATACTCCTTTGCCTTTTATAAATCATTTTCCCTAACGTTAGTTCCCTTTGAAAATGAAATAATATCTTTTCACAGCGTTAATTCGTTTATCCTTAAATATGTATGTTACAAGGTAGTCTCAGGTTTATCTATAATCTTTAAACGTGTTCGCAGTACCAACATAACTCATCCCTTCCGAGAGGATTGTTTTCATTTGCATGACTTGTTGTAACAAAACTTAGAAACATATTTCTTCTAAAGTTGTGAGTAAGATTATATAACTAAACAAAAACAATATCAAAGTGCCCTGCAGTACATCTCGGAACAGATTACAGACATTTGTAAAAAAAAAGATAACGTTGAGTATTTTAATATTTATATATATGTTTTGGTATTCAGGTCGTCCATACATTGAACCAAGGAATTTCTGTTAAAAATAGTTAGGGAAATCCACTAGTATTCTCCGAAACTAAATAAATGAGTGAATTAAGTTAAAAAACAAATTAAAGAGTGCTTTGATTTTTTTTTTTTCAGATATTAATTTGAATATTTGTTAGATAACATCAAAATGACGAATTCAGAAATACACTTTCGTTTTATCGAGATAACGATATATTTAACAGAGATAACGATTTAATAATCCGAGATCTCGTTCTAATAAATCGAGATAACGATATAATAATCCGAGATCACGATTTAATAAATCTAAATACCGATATAATAATCCGAGATCTCGATATAACAGATTTGTTTTATCGTTATCTCGAATTAAAAAAATATTTTCTAATTTTGTTGAGTCCCCTTACAGCTTCTGTATGGAGGACAGATTATAAAGAGTAAAGAAATGGCAAAAACAAGATATCAAAGAATGGATAGCAACTGTCATTGCATGACTTGGCACTATACAGGCATTGTCGTTTGTAGAAAATAGATAACAGGCAAATAACATAATATTATTGCTATTGTTCCGAAGGGGATTTCATTTATAACTCACATATTTTGTTATGCGGCATGACTTTGATCTTTTGATCTTTTATTTAGTTTAATACAAAATGAAAAAGGTACATAAAATTGCTGTAATTAGAGACTTATATATAGTTTTAAAAGAAGTTCCTCGATTACAATGATCCGAGTCACATGTGTAGTCGTCTGTCTCCACACCTGTAGAGCATCCTCTGATAACACCTGAAAAATGGCAATTGAAATCAATGTAAATGTATTGTAGCGAATCAGGATCTGCAGAGGTTTATCAATTCTTTTTTTGCTACAAATTACAAGCCTTAACTTATTTAAAATCATATATTAATAAAACCGTTACATGTGTGTCCAATTTGCTTCTATTCAACATCAAGATTGTAACTGGTTGATTTCGAGGTGTATGTAATGTGCATCAGGAGGAGATTACTTCGCTTATTTTAAAGAGTACTCGTAGTTTTTCCTGTCAAAAAGTGTATTTACTATGGACAGATGCTATTTTGGTATAGCACACTTTAATCATAGAAAGTTTTTTTTTGCCAATTGTGTATTGGTTATTTAGTTTTTAATGTCTGTGTCATTAAGTCTTGTGTGGAGATTTGTCTCATTGGCAATCATTCCACATCTTCTTTTTTTACATAAACTATAAAAATGGATGGCTGCCTATCCATAGCATGATACGTTGAAAGTTTTTTAAGGCTGCTAACAATATCATTATTGTTCGACGTAATTTTACATTGAGGTTCTACAAAAGGAAATCACGAAATCACCATGATTCCAATTCCAATTTCGGAAAATGACATCTGTAACAAATACAATTGAGAACAGAAATGGGGAATATGTCAAAGCGATAGCAACCCGACCAAAGAGCAGACAACAGTCGAAGACCACCAATGAGTCTTCAACACAGCGAGAAAATCCTGCACCCGGATGTAGTTCTCAGATGGCCCCTAAACACAAAAGTATAGTAGTTCACAAAATATGGGCGTCACACTAAACTCCAAAATATACAATAAACTCAAATTAAAAACCATACAAGACTAACAAAGGCAAGAGGCTCCTGACCTTGGACAGGCGCAAAAATGCAGCGGGGTTAACATGTTTTGTGAAATATTTACCCTCCTCCTATACCTCTAGCCTATGTAGAATAAAGAAACAAACTATCATCGTTGTAAATATAATGGAATGTGATGCGGTTGTCATACAAGTGAGAGGTTAAGTGTTATAAAACCAGGTCTAATCCACCATTTTCAATATTTCAAAATGCCTGTACCAAGTCGGGAATATTACAATTGTTATCCATTCGTTTGAAGTGTTTTATCATTTGATTTTGCCATTTGATTAAGGACTTTACGTTTGGAATTTTCCTTGGAGTTCAGTATTTTTGTGATTTTACTTTTTAAAGCAATATCTATTTTATCTATTTTAACTATTGATTAAAAAAATTAAATAAAAATATTGAGTAAAACTTTAAAAGTACACATATCGCGAATTAATAGATTTGGTATGTACGCTAGCACTTCATTTTCGATGAATATTAATGTCCGTCCTAAGAAAAGCAAAAAAAGTACATTTCCACGTGGTCAAGTAGAGAATTTGAAAATATCCATCAAAGATCCGTACTTTAGTATATTATCAAAGATTAAAAAAGAATAGCACAGTGTATTTCACTAGGGAATCAGGAGTTCTCTGTCACTTTAATTTTCTAATCTTAGCCGAAATCGGTCTATAAGGGACGGTTAATTTTTTGTTGACAACGTGTTTTCAAATAAAGTATGTTCATCTGAACAGTGATTTTCTTTCATTGTTTAAAATAGCTAAATGCATGTACCTATTTCTCCATCTAGTTTTATAACTAGTTTGATGCAATCATCTGAGCAGGATACGCTCGGAAATAAACGTTGGGCAGTTGTCTTGTAAACACTCAAGCCACATTCAGGAGTATCCCAGCTGTTGCACTTAAAACACTGTATACCCTTAGAACCTGAAAAGACTAAAACATTTTGTGTATCGTGTTATTATTAAATAGTCTGTTGGTTTGCATTATGATCAATTACTTCAAATTTAGTCATGTCGGATTTATAGCTTACTAACCGATACATCTTTTGCTTATTATTGAGGTTTGTACGCTGATCCACAGCATGAATTTTGTTTTCTTTATTCATTGATTTTAGGGAGAGTTTTATCCATTGTATTGGGTCTATTATTCCTTATTCTTTATATTTCCTCCATATCATTTAGTCTGTCAACATTGAGATTCTGAGTTCGAATCCTGTACGTTGCAGGTGCATTCATCGCTTATCTCAATTGACCATAATTGTCAGCTTACCTTCCGGTTCTCTCCTGGCACACCGGCTTCCTCGACTTATGAAAATTGACCCCCACGAAATTAGCCAATAGCACTAAAAGTTGATTTAAACACCAATCAAGCAATACATCTGCTTTCATTTTTGTTTCCTTTTGTTTTTTAATATAAATTCCTGTTCTGCTGAACCACATCTCAACTCATTATTATGCCTAATACTAAGGTTTTTGTTTATCAGTTTCCATGTATTTAACTCATTTGCTTAACAAAATAAAGAAAGAACCGAAGTAATACTTCTAAAATCATGATAGATAATTACATTTTTTTTTTATGATCTGTGCACGTGAATGCATTAATTATATATTTTTAAATGATATGTGAAGACGATCGTTAATGCATTAATTATAGATTAGAACAACTATAGTTGCATACTGCTTTTTCGTCGTCTGATAGCTTCTTCAGTGGAGTTCATTGTAATTGTAGTTGTGGCAGGCGACTTGGTTGCTGTTGTTATATGTTTTGTAGTTGTCATAGTCGTATTAGGTAGCGCCAAAGAGTTGACAATGCCGTAAACTGTAAAACAACGAAATAAAACATAATGTAGAAAGTCGTTATAATTAATTAATTAATTAATTTCATTTTCATATTTTATTTATTGAAATACCTCTAATTAATAATTTCATGTCTGGATAACTTTCAAAGAGTCTCAAATGCAATCGTAGCATCTTAAAAGTTTCAGTTCAATTATTATGTGTTCGAGTTTAGTTTGAAACTTTATAATGTCGTGGTATTGTTTGAACAGGCTACGGAATTGTCTTATACTTTGGTTCATTTCGATACTGTTGATATATGTAAAAAAAAACGTTACCCGCTTCCATTCTCTATCCTAAACTGTTAACTATTTAAAACTTATAAAATAATGTTAACCTTTTATAATCTCTTTAATGACGCATGCACGTATTAAACGTGTTCTTTTCAATTTTTACACCACTGGGTCGATACCTCGGCTGGTGGACTATCAGTCCCCGAGGGTATCATCAGCTCAGTTGTCAGTACTTCGGTACTGACATGCTTAACAACAAACTTTTCTAAAATGTCCGTTTATAAATTTTGAAATTATAAAGAAACTAAGGTTTCAACTCCCTAAGGCAAAGTTGACCTCAGACGAATTCGGCTGTTTGTTTTAGGTATTTCTGTCATATAGCTCTTCAACTGTTTCGGTACTTATACATCCCTCGGATTTCAAGTATTTGACTTTGAGCGTTTCTGATGAAGGTAAATCCAGAAAAGCGCTTCGGACACATGAAAGTATTAAACGTGTTGTTTTCAATTTTCTTTTTATTTAATACATAAATAAACAAAAATATCAAGTTTAGAACAAGTCCAATTAATTTAATCATTTGTGTAGCGTTTTTCACATCGATGATTATTTTTCATTAAAATAAAAAAAAATCAGTAGCAAATTGGTTAAAAGTCATATGATTTGTATCAAATAATGTGAATTCAACAATAATAGTGGGGGGAAACACAGGGTTTTTTTTACAGAAATAAATCAAAAAAGTACTCACCAGTTAATAGCACTGTTATTAATTGGATAAAGGTCTTCACATGGTCCATTATGTTCCCTTTTGTATCGCGGCTAACATTTACTTGGTTTAACAAGGCGGCATTGTGTTTTTTCTGAAGCTGGTATGGTAATGTGGCTTTTTATATTCCTTTTTCAAGTTGGTAATTTTGGGGGAAATTACATTAAAGAGGATGTATGCCAAATTTCATCAGAATATTAATAGAATTCTTAGAATTCCATACTATATTTAACGAATTTCTTGTTGGCACAATTAGATACTTCCTGTTCTAATAATTAGAACAACCGTCAATCCACAATGACCTTTTGAGGCGGACGAACCTTAAGGTGAATAAACTTATCATAGATACCAGGATTGAAATTTTATATTAACGTGTCAGACGCGCGTCTACAAAAGACTCATCAGTGACAGTCGAATCAAAACATGTTACCAATGCCAAATAAAGTAACGACCATTTGATATTCTGGTAATTGTCGCCTTTTGCCTGTACAGGCATATTCATTTAGAGCGGAAATCAACAATTATTTTCCATATCCAAAGCACTAGGGAAAAAAAGAAAATAACAAAAATACCAAACTCGAAGGAAAATTCTAAATGGAAATTACCTAAGCAAATGTCAAAATCAAAATCTAAAACACATATATTATGCATATGGATAACAACTGTCATATTCTTGACTTGGTAAAGGCATTTTCTTATGTAAAAATTGTTTGATTATTTCTGGTTTTATAGCTTTGATTATTTCTGGTTTTATAGCTAGCTAAACCTTTCACTTGTATGACAGTCCCATGAAATTCCATTTTACTGACAAAGGTGTGTGAACAAAGTGACATAATAGGTAAAAATGCCAAAAACTAGGGATACAGTAGTCAACCAATATATAAAACGTTGAAAAGTGGTTGAATATCAAACACAAAATGAAATGAGGATATTTAAATAACGATCAAAACTAAAATTTATAAATGCAAAATAGAAATGGACACTATTGAACTTTGTTTACAATAGTACTGTTCTAAGAAGCCATCATGCTGTACCTCTTTAACTTGTCGAGCTAAAGCGAGTGTCATAAATTGATATATTTAATTTCAGTATGACCATTCATTACGAAACAAAGCAAATAATATATCAATACTACTATTTAACAACGTGTTACATTTTGCACAATATAAATATACAATGAGCAATTTAACACAAGACAAAGGATATATCAGATGGAATAGACAATTCTATATTCTTTGTCATTTTATTACGCATCTTAATCGTGCATTATAAATAAATAATGATGATTTAATCTTGAGACATTCTTTCGAGTGGAATGTTGGCTAGTGTGATAAAACATAACTGCCATGTAATGCAAAATAATAAAACAGTACACTGATATTTTGTATGGATTTTGTCCTTTTGAATAATAGACAAAATCACGCGTGTTATGGGGTGATAAATTTAAAATAAATGCAACATTCAAGTTGCGCGTGATTTCAATGATATCGTTACAAGACAGAAGATGAATATTTATGTTTTGGGCTTTTTATAGTGCCATTTGATGAGGGATTTCCGTTGTGAATTTCACATGGAGTTCGGTATTTTTGTTATTTTACTTTTTTAAAACAAAACAAATTAACAACACCACAATACTTGTAAGTTCATTTTTTAGCATGACAATACAATGTATAGAACTTTTGCTTCTTTTGTAGTTTTGTAGGGGACGAAAAAGTTTTGATCATGCAATGCACATTTTGTTTGAAAGTTTTGAACAACAGAGCAGTTTTATGTATGACTAAATGTTAAAACCTGTCATTTGAGAGTTTTAATAATCAATAGATTAATCCAAATTCACAACAACATAGAACTTTACAATTATTTTTTATTTCTCAAAATGTTTGCATGGTGTTATTTCAAAAACATGGTTTGGAACTAAAATCTGGTTTTAGCATTCGGCCACATTTAAATAAACCTGGATCATGATACATTTAGCTTTTTAATTACTTTGACTGACAAAACACTGAATATTCCATAACATTGGGTTTCGCAATGTGTCCACACGTCACACATGAATATCTTCTTTTTCATATGTTCAAATATTCAAAGTGCATAATCATTATTAGTTTAAGCTTTACTGAATCAGATATGTCCATGACGGGTGATGCATCTATTACAGGAGTCGCTTATAGATGATGTTCTCTCACTAAATAATTTAAAAAATTGGTGACTATGTTGAACGCATCTATCCCATCGAACTAGAGATAACGGATACAACAGATACAGTTAAGTCGGCTCATATCTTGACTTACATCTATAAATTGACAATAAGTGTCGGTTGAAAGCAAAACTTTACGACAAAATGATTTCAGCTTTCCAAATGTGAACTTTCCATTTCTAAGTAGCAACATTCCAGCAGCACCTGCGTACGGGGTTTATATCTCCCAATTGATACGATATTCCCGTGCTTGTATGTCCTATCATGATTTTCTTGAAAGAGGGTTGCTGCTCACAAGGAAATAAACTCATCATAGATACCAGGACTAATTTTTTATATACGCCGACGCGCGTTTCGTCTACAAAAGACTCATCAGTGACGCTCGAATCCAGCTATCAAACCAAGAGTTCCTAATGGTGAAGTTGAAATCATCCCTTCGTAAATTTTACGGACGCCATCACGAATTGGTTGACCGTTATGGAATAACCGTTTCACAGTTGATATCGGATATGTTCCCTACGTCGTAACTACAATCTTCTTCCCTTTCATGAGTGGGACCTACCGAATTAGACTATTTACCGGGTTTGTAAAAACATGAACATCTCGACGGGTGCCACATGTGGAGCAGGATCTGCTTACCCTTCCGGAGTAACTTAGATCAGCCCCAGTTTTTGCTTGGGTTCGTATTGCGTATTCTTTAGTTTTCTATATTGTGTAATTTGTACTATTGTTTGTCTGTTTGTCTTTTCATTTTTAGCCATGGCGTTGTCAGTTTATTTAGTCGATTTATGAGTTTGACTGTCCCTCTTGTATCTTTTGCTCCTCTTGAAGAACCTGCATATATATCTTAAACCAAATATATAATTACCCTTTTACTCAAAATAAGTGACCAACAACACCTATTATCAGATTTCATTCCATTATTGGAAGAAACAGTATTTGTTTGAAAGCAAACTTAAGACGATTGATTGATTGATTGTTGTTTGCTTTATGTCGCATTAGCACAGAAAGGCTATATCGCGGCGAGAGCAAATTCGAGTATTATAACAATTTAAGGTATATTTTTAAAATCAGACAAAAGGTCTTTCAATAAACTAAAATTCTAGACTAAAGCAAATTGATTATTTACAAATAAAAATCAACACTAAGGTAATGTGATAAAAAATTAAAATCGTTTTAGATATAACAATATGTTTTATATTTTATAATACATTCCAATTTCTTTTAAGAATGAAACAATATTTGTAAATGGAACATTATTAAATAAATCATACATATAATTGACATTGAAATGCTTCTTACGAATATCAGCAAAGTCAATACAATTAATTAAAACATGTTTAATAGTATATTTGCAGTTGCAAGGTACACATTGTGGTTCACTTCATTTTTTTTTTTAAAGATATGGAAAGACGAAAATGCACGATAATCATCACGGGATCCTGGCTCACCATTACATGCTGAGAGGAGCACATGCTATTGGGCATAATGATACGACGGTACACATTTGAAATCACCAGATTCGCGTTTAGACAAATAATGCCTCTCCAATGATGCACGAGGACAATAAATTGGAAACTTCAAAACAAATATTGAAGAACGGATTTGGCAGATACAGAGTTTAAGGTGTCTGTGTAGATTTACTTGCCTCTTTAATAATTGCCAATGTCCAACATTATATTATTTATGACCAATATTTGTTTACTTGATCTAGTCTCGCTAATTTTTAGTTTCTGTATTTCCTTTAATTTGAAGGACAATAATTCTTGAAGGGGTCATCCATTTTTTTGGTCATATTGGCATTGAAGAATGAATTGGTACGGCTAAAAACGTTTGTTGTTTAGTTACTAAATACCAATCGTATCTATCAAATCTATCGTAGAATATTATTCATGAGAAGAAAAAAATATCTAGTGTTTATGATAACTTATATTATGCTGTTTATAATTTCTCTCCATCTACTCCAGTTTTTTTTTCTCAGAACGTGAAAAAAAAACATAAAAATATATAAAGCCTAGCTGATCAGACTTTTCTCCTACTCATTAAGGACGTGTACTTAGGGGAGAAGCAAATACCAATTATATAGTCTCAAGTATTGACCACGGTTTTTGTTGAACTTCAGTCTTTCTGTTGTCTCGTTATTTTCCTCTTATAGTTGATGTGTTTCCTTCAGTTTTAGTAAGTAACCAGATTTGTTTTCTTTCAATCGATTTCTGTCTTCCGAACAGCGGTATACTACTGTTGCCTTTATTTCAAACATATGCTAGCACACTACCAAAGGACCAACGACGGGACTAACATAAAAAAGAAAGTTATATTGTCAACAAGGCCTCAGGAAGCATGATTTTTTTAAACACCAACAGGTTTATTTGGTTCACTTTATTTAGCTAAAACTTTGGATATTTTTTTGTGCTGTGTTTTGTGGACAGCTGTTTTGGGATTTTCTTATTTTCTTTTTCTTCCTATGTCAGCACAAAGATTATGAATTAAGTCAGCTCTAGATTGGCTAGTGCTACTAGTTATCCTGCCAAAACCAGGTGGTACTATGCAAGTTCTTTGGCTTTCTCTACCAATAAAAACTTACCACCCTAATACAGCCAAGTATGCCGAAAATTGACCATGTTATAAAATTCATGCATCCATAGCTATTTTCTTGATTTTAGAAACGCTTCAAGCCTAATATTTGAAAGCCAAGGATGTATAAGAGATGAAAACACAGAAATTAATCAACCAGACTACATGCACTGCCAACTTTGAATCTTAATTTTCTGGCAAATATCTTTCTTGCACAAGATATTTGCGTTTCATATTGCTGTTTTAAATTCTTTTATCGACATACTACAATGATACCCAAAATATCAAATAAAGCTAGATGCCAGATCGACAAATAACAGTAGATTGTAGGTCTTGACAGAACTCCTCTCAATCATATATGCTTACCAAGGAGAGATTGACTATTGTTTGATAAACTGATCAGTGGCAATTATCTCACCTGTAATAGAGGATAATCATCAAATCAATTGTACTGTAACAATCAACACTGCCACATTCTGTATGTTCATGTTCCAAGTCAGTAGCCTGTAACTCAGTGGTTGTTGTTTAGTTGCAGTGTAACATATCCGTTCATTATTTTGTACACAGCTACATGAACTAAGGCTGTTAGTTCTCTCCTTTGAATTACTTTACATTTATCATTACAGAGCATTTAAACAAAACACGTCTGGTATATTAAATCATAAGCCTGGTACCTTTTATAACTGATTATGGCTGTTTATATGGTATGGGCTTCGTTCTCTCTTGAAGGCTGTAATGTGACCTACAGTTGTAAATTTCTATAAAATTTGGTCTTTTGTTGAGAATTGTCTCATTAGCAATCATACCGCATCTTCTTATTTTTATATTGGTAAAAAATTAATAATTCCAGATTTACTGCTGGTTCTTGAAAAAAATAACAATGATTAATAATATCGTCATAATAGCTGTGATAATTATGAAAATCTTAATATCTGCATTCAAAAATCAGATTTACTGCCTGTTCTTGAACAAATGTTAAAAAATAAATACCATTTTATTAATATTTTTTATTTTTCTCTCATAAATATTTTGAGGTATAAATATTTACAAATAAATATTATAAATTAAAAACATAAAAATATATTTGATTCACAAATAAAAACACTTTAACATGTAATAAAACAAAAAACAAAGAAAATTACAGATCTTTAAAAGTAAAATGCCGCTCTAACTCTAAGCTTATGGAATATCATTAAAATTTTTATGGATTTTTTTTCATTTTAAGATAAAAACAAATCAATTAACAATTAAAATGAAAAGATGAAATGTTCTGTTTTTGAAATTTGTAGAAGAAAAAAGGAAAAAGGAAATTTTAAATCTTAATAATTTGAAGAAAAAAAATCATTTGCTGAAACAATGATATCAAGAATAATGTTCACAGAAAATGGAAAGGGAAGTAATAAATATTTTAAGAGCAACAGATGTAATTCTCTCCCCTTGATTATTTAAAAACTTCAAAGCAATTCATGAATATTCAATACCTACTATTTGAAAAGTTAAATAAGATTGAGATAGTTACATCTGTGACATATGCATAAAACAAGTGCATGTATAAATGTTCGAATAACGAGTGAATGAGATTAGTATCCTATTTAACATGAATGATCTGCGAAAACGAAATGAAGCTACCAAAGTCAATAGGACTCTAGTGTTGTTCTTCCTTGTCTGTCGTGCAAATGATGATTGATATGAAATTGTACTTGAATTCAAGTTTACAAGATTTTCTAATTTGCTTTTATAAAAAAATCTTGACTTTAAAACATATTTAATTCTAAAATGTTCTTCCAAGATGAATGACCTGTTTTAACACTTTTCTCTTTTACTAAAATACAAAGAATTGGAATCGCTTTTAGTGGTGGTCTTTCAAAAGAAGATTGTTTTCAGAAAGTTATTATTTTAATGGGAATTGAACTTTTTGTATGTGTGTTAAGACCTTAAATGTGATAACTTTCAATTATGTATTGAACACAGCACCCTTAACTATCCTTTACATGACTTTGGTAGCAATATAAATGACCATTATGTTATGAGGTGATTTTTTTAGATATTTGATCTACTTTCACTTTTCTTAATTTTCAATAACAAAATATATACCATACACAAATGCCAAAATCTGAGATTTCAAACATGGAATTGTAATAAAAGAAAGTAGAGAAAGAAAAACAAAATTACAAATGAAATAAACCATGTAAACCCTATGTTTTCAAGAGAAATATCAATAGTGCTAAATTTCTAGAGAGAATAATATCTTAATCCAAAAAATCTAAATCTAAACCATTTAATATAAAGATGAGCTGAATTTATGATGAAATTATGTAATGATTAGCATGTGATCTGTATCTGACATAAATGAAAATAAAAATATAACGGACGGATAAAACTATTAACATTACATGATCCTAAAGTCAATATAAAATATGTCCATTTAAATGCATAATTTTACAATCTGCAATATCTACAACAATTTGTTTGTCCTAATTCATTTTCAAAACTGCAAATTGCCTGAAACTTCTTTTGTAAAAGCAAAAAGTGTTTTCAAGAAATAATATTGTCAGGGATTAAACTTTTGGCATAAAATTTTATTGAATTTCATTTTATTTCCTGTAAAGAGACCTCACCTGAAACTGATATTTAGAAACCTTTCAAAAAAGTGTTGAATTCATTCTTGGCTAGGAGACTGTTTTTTTCATTTTTCTTATTAGCATTACATTGAATGTAAAAAAGAGCTGTTAAAAATCTTTACAACATTTGAATAATTTCAATTCCTCAAAATTTCTTGAACTTTGAACTGAAAAAAAAATGGATGATGATTGACAAAAAACACTGTTTTGGACACAAGAAGGTTTAGCTGTTTCAAATTTTTTTTTACAAAATTTTGAATAGATTTATAGACTGAACATTAGTTGTAGATAAAACAGAAGTTTTTATAACTATATCAATATATTTGTACTGGCATAACACAATAATAAGCAATCTTTCAAAACATTAGCAGCATCTACAGTTCCATGGAAGCCTCATATTTAATAAACAGACTGGTTCAAACAAGAGTTATCCTTCTTAGTTTAGTCACACAAGAGAGACAATAACCCTTTCTTTACATAATTTTATGTTTTTATCACAGATATTTGTTAACTTGGACCCACAATTTCATTGACTGTTAAAAAGTTCTCAAATTTAATTTCACAATAAAACATTTACACTTAATTTATTTTTACAAATGTAATCAAACCATCTGTAGCTTTCCTGAGTTTAAATTTTCTTTTTCATCTTTTTAACAAAAGAGGTTGTGAAAAAATAATCAAATTGTGAATTTTTCGTTAAAATGTTGACATTATTTCAGTAAATTCTTAAATCAAATTTCACATTTCTAAATAAAACTTATCTTAATATTTCTTTTCTTTAAATAAAATTTTACCTAAATCATAAAATGTCAGTGGCTATGGTTTTCAAATATGTGGTCCAAATTCAAACGTCATCAACAATAGAACTAAACAACACCAGAAAATTGTTCTACTAGGTTCCTAACTGGTTTTGTCTTCGTTCCACCATGATATCTGTTGAAATCTCTATTGACTCTTTCCTGGCTGGACATATTTTCCTCTCTTTCTAAACTCAATGGCGCAATCTTTCTCCGCAGCCTTGGGGTTCCCATTGGGGATTCTCCGGCATCATGGGCTAATTTTTCAGGGGACGGATTAAATTTTCTTGGTGACCTTTCCAGACCAAGATGATGGAGACCAATGTCTACACTCAAAGCCTTTTGATTTCTGAAGGCAGTATTGTTTATTGGATAAGCTCTCAAGTCTTCTTGGGATATGCTGCTATTTTTAGCTGGTGAGGTAGAGACAGGGGTTTTCCCAAGGGCATCTCTCAAGGACGTGTATTTATAACTACCAAGGCCAGATTCTCTCAATGAAAATGGCTGTTCGAATCCAAAACCTAACTCTGGTTGTGAACGAGCCTTGAACAGTGAACTTTGTTGGTGACTTATTGATGGAGTTGTGTCCCTTGGTGATAAATAATCACGAGGAGTACGGTTTGATGTAAATACAGGCTGAACTTCTGGTGATGACTTTTTACTTGTCTGATTTGGACGGGGATCAAGTGCGGAGAATTTTTCTTCTGCATCATTCTGTGCTTCCAATGAAGACAAGTATTCTCTTGAAGCAGGGTCACCTGAATGAATGGAATCAAAATGCTGAAGGTCATTTGTACGTGAACTATGTTTTGATAGATTTTTACTTAAATCTTTTGTAGGGGTGAAATGTACATTTTTGGAACTTTTTCTAGCTGTGGAACTCGGTTCATGTCTTGATGACTTCCTTTCATGTCGATCTACTCTTGACGGATCTTCATGTCGACTTCTTCTTGATGACCCACTTGTTGACCTCTTTTCATTATTCTCATTCATAACATATAAATTTTCCTTTCCTTCATTTCTTCGTGAAGAACTACTATATACGTTTTCCTTCCCTTCATTTCTGCGTGAAGAACTATTATATACAGTTTCCTTCCCTTCACTTCTTTGCGAAGAACTACTAACAGGTCGATCATAATCGCTTTCACTTCTTCGTGAAGAACTACTTGTGGGTCTATGTTCATAACTTTCTTTGTCCGTATCACTTTCTACAATACCACTTCTAGACAGTTTCTCCTGGACGCTGTACAACACATCTCTAGGTGACGACTGACTAGTTAGCTCCCTTGGGGACTTTCTTCCAAGATTTGTCTCCCTTTGGTTTCTTTCTCGCACTGTAATATTAGCTTCAGCTGGGGAATGGTCACCAGATTTAATATTGGATAAAATGTTAGGTTTGAATTTGAAGCCGTTTTCTTTCTCTTCATCAATGTTTATGTCGGAAACCCTGTAACCTGACCCAACAGGAAAACGCTCACATGATCCTGCTATTGAAGAAGATCTAGGGGTCGGGGTATTTGTTCTTGAAATCTCTTCTCTAGGAGTATGTGACCTTGAACTGTTGACTGATATCATTTCCAGAGCTTGCTCTATGTCTGACAGCTTAGATTCAATGTTTGCACTGAAAGTAAACAAAAACAAATTAATATATTGCGAAACAAAAAACACAAATTTTAGCAAAACATAAGCAGATTAACATGCAATAAACATTTTGTTAAAACAAATATAGTGTTATAACAATGTAATTTTTGTTTAATCCATATGTAAATTCTAATATCAGATGTGTATTTTATACAGAATGCTGTCCAATCTATAGAGTTGATATAATTATTGAGGTTATCCACATTCATTACACATTCTCACAGTTACCACATGGATTGGACAACTGTAGTGTATATAAATGACTTCAAACGAATATTTTTTAACATACTATGTATGGTTTACTTTTGCAAATTGTGACTGGAAAGTTGTCTCATTGGCACTCTTCTTATACATGTATCTATGTACACTGTTGAAGTATTTTATTTAGAAAGTATCTTGAAAATAATATCTTACACATTTATTTTATTTTAAAATTTATTTCTTATTCATAAATAAAGAACAAGAAAAAATATCAAACATTGTTAAAACCGCATTAGAAAAGGTGTTTTTCTCTACAGTTTTCAAATCCTTTCAATATCTGTATAAGCAGTGAAGAAGTGAAATATTACTATCCTAGAAATAAACACTGAAATACTGAGAAAAAAGTGAAAAAATACTGTGATTACAACTAAAGCTGACAGCAACCCAAAAACTAAACTGAAAATAAAGGGGGGGTTCTGTTACATTTGCGCACACAGGTTCTGGTAAAAAAAATCTGTAAAGCAGGCATATATAACCATGTATTGTCAAAACTTTTTTTTTAATATTTTTTTTTTCTTTCAAATATTTTTTAACCAGTTGAGATAATTGTTATACATTGTAATACTTACAGCAAAATTTGGCAATTTCAAACAAGTTAGGAAAATTGTGTTCAGTTTTCAGATGGCCAAGAAATAGGTCAAACTGACAACTTTTAGTTAATCATTTTTTTTTGTTTTTTTTTAAATCCTACTTTATTGAATGCCAGAGATAATATCAATTCAAAAATATTCTTGTGTAAAGATTTTCACCCAAGGCATCACATTGCATTGCACAAAAATCAGTTGGAATTTATTCTTAATCAGTAAAGAATCTCTGAATATTGCTATCAGTACTTATTTTTTTTTTTTTTATCATAATTCATGGTTATATATGCAAGGTGAAAGGTAAAAAGGGGAGTGGCAAATCAAATCAAAATAATGAGTGACACGACACACAGGCTGTCAATTATACCGGTACTCTTCCACTGTAATGTATTTAGTTTTGCCATCCTCTGATATTCCATTTAATAAACTGTAAAGGTCATATAAAATGTTAATCATGTGTACGGAATACTATCAAGTTTATCATGATTATGTTCACTGAATACTATCAAGTTTATCATGATTATGTTCATCGAATACTATCAAGTTTATCATGATTATGTTCATCGAATACTATTAACTTTCTGATGATTAAGTTCACTGAATACTGAACGTTTTTCATGACCATGTTAACTGAATACATGCACTTCCAAATTTTTTATGATTATGTTCATTGAATACTATCAAGTTTATCATGATCATATACATCACATGGCATCAAGTTATCATGATAATATCATACATTAAATGGCATCATGATTATGTACATTAAATGCTGTCACATACATGTAAATTACAATATAAAGTGCTATATAATGCTTTACAAAGCAACAATGGTAAATCAACTGTATTTTTTTTTTATTATGCATATTTTTTTTATCAGTTCTTTGTTAGGTTTAGACTAATATAATATCTTTTTTTACTTTGACTTGTGGCTATTGAAAGGTTGCCTGATGTTGCAGATATATGTTAATAGTTGAAGACCCCATCAGGAACTATTCATGAATTTGTTGCTGGTTTGCTGTCTCTTTGATATTTACCCCTTCTATTGACAAATGTTAACTTTGGAAAGGTCGATCACACAAGGTAAAATCAATACAGAAAGGATTTACCTTTGTAAGGAATGTTTGATTGGTATTAAAATTACAAACTTAGAACTAATTTTATTGTAATGACTGGATTGGACTGTAATATAATGGTTGAAATTAATGAAATCTTATGGTTAAACTAATGAAATAAAATGATTAAATTAATGTAATTTAATGGATAAATTAATGCAATGCACTTGTTAAATGAATATGTATGAGTGACAAATTAATGTTTGAGGACAATCCAAGGCTGTACATCGAGGAGGAATGGATAAGAGGTACACAATGTTTACCCCTTCCAAAAACCTTCTAATCCAGAGACACATTAAACGCACTGTTTCTGATTAATAAATGATAAAAAAAATATTGTAATGAATTACATATATATAATAATCTACAATGTGCTATTGTATGATGCAAATATAGAATACCAGGTCATACGAATTCCAACTAGAAATGAGCTGACAGTATTTTTTGAAAATAGTTTTTCTATGAAATATATAGCAAAATTTGTAGGTTACAAATACTTATTGCATAAGGTATTGAACTACTAATTCCTGCCCGGACAGATTGAACATTGACGAAATAATTACCTTTTTAGGGACGACATCAAAAGTTTGATGTAGGATAAAAAACTAAACTCACATAGTTTTTTCATTGACCCCCCTACCCCCTGCCTAACTTAATTTGGGAAAAATTGATTGACCAATAAGGATATATGTAAAATCGATGTCAATTAAACAAAACTTGCTGCAATTTTTACCCCCCCCCACCCCAACTATTTGAATTAAGTTTTTTATCCTTCATTAATCTTTTGATGTCGTTCCTTAAGCAAATAATTTTTTTCAATCCAATTCAACACACTATCATTTGGTTCTATTTTCCTTCTGAATAAATAGATTAAAATACTTTACATGGTAAACAATTTTGGTTGATTCATGATTTTTTTTTTATATTTAATTTACTTGTTTTATCTTAAATACAAGCCAATCTATGAAAATTAATATCTAACAAAATATTACGATTCCAGATTGAATTCTATACTAAGCACATAATATTCTTATTGTACAAGAACCTAAACCTACCCAATTATCTCATTTTGTAAGACTTTTCTAACATTATCCATATAGATCTGTTTCAATTGTTTGAGAGTAGCATTTCTTTCCTTTAACATTTCACATCTAACTGTTTCTGCTGCCCTCATGTTGGTCTCTGTGATGTGTTTCATAACATCCTCTGAAAAAATCGAAATATTTAAATTAGGAAACATTAGTTAATGAAATTCAAAACTTTTAAATCTCCTTTTTTTCATTACTGATTAAAGTGTAATACTGAAAGCCCCATGGGGTAAGCATCAGACTATGATGTCCACCTTCATTTCTTCATACTTTTCAAAGTTTTTTTGATTGTTTTGCTTTTTGTATACATCTTGCTTCTTCATAAACTTGCTTGCTTTACTGATGTCACTGCTGTTGTATGTTAATATCTCACAGCGGTATACTACAAATATCTTTAACTCACCTTTAATTTTAGTAACCGTGTCCAAGTACTGGCCTCTGATCTGCATCACGTTTTCTTCGTCCAAATCTTCAGAATCAGTCTAATAAAATGAGTTAACAATCAAAATGAGTACTACATACAGTCAAATTATATAAAATGCATATTATTTTTTATCTTACCTCCTATACAATTCTAGGAATATGATTGGTTAAAAGCGTCCTTGTGGAAACCGTGTATATTTAATATTAGGTTAGTTGGGAGGCAGGGCTTATTTCATACACGGTTAGTAGTGGTGTAACGTCCCTTTAGAGAAACAAAACAGTACCAAGAAAAAAATCTTAAAGGTTTCAACAAACAAAGAAAGTGATGATAAAGTGAAATAAATTCATAAAACACATTTAAATCTAACAAGTTGTCATTTTTAGCATCTGTTTTTGTAGGAGCAAAGGAAATAGTTTCTTAATCATGTTAATGCTTACTGTATTGAAGACTTGCTCATTTTGATAGGTCACTAGTCTAAATTTCACATGTTAGGATAGTCGAAAAGATAAATTCGTTACATAGTGTGCTAGTGACGTAATACGGTATATATGGGGATTCAAGCTTCGCTCTCACCCCAAATGGAATTTACTGACCCCATAAATACCGTATTATGTAACTAGCACACTATGTAACTAATAAAGCGATGCTAAATAACTGTCATGTCAGCGAGTGTTCAACAATTAAAATGAATATAACAAACAGTATTGTATTATGGTCTCGCATAAAATATTCTTCCAAAATATTTTTTCTTAAGAAATCCATTTGGTAAAGCATGTTTATCTTGTTGATGTATCAAAGCAGATTGATTTTTTTGTTGGGTAATCAGAACTTGACTTGTTTTATTAACACATGTCTACTGATGAAGTTTGTATGTTTAAATTTTTTTTAATGTTTCATTGACAAATATACCACATCTTATAAACATTGCTCTCTAAAATGCCTATAGAAAATTCAACTGTGGTTACATAATTATCTTATCAAAAGATACCTTTTTTTTCATCTAGAAACATTTACCTGTACTTCTGTTGAATTGAGACTTCTTTCTCTCAGATCTTTCACTTCATTATTAATCCTTGTATACTCTAACTGAAACTGTCTTTTCATGCTCTCCAATGTTTTCTTATGGCTGTGTTGCATGTCCACCATTTTGGATTTCATCGTATCCATGGCGCTATTATTTTCTGTTTCCAGACCCCTTTTGATTTTCTCCATCTCATTTCTATAGTAACGTTTAGTTTCATGATATGCTTTTTCAGTCTTTCTCAATTTATCGTTAACTTCATCCTGTTTTTGTTTTTGAGCAGCAAGATCCTTTTTGTATGCTGTCTCCAAGTTACGAATATTGTCAACTAATTTCTCTTTCTCAGTGATAATGTTCAACAGTTCAGACCTACATTTTTCATACTTTTCACCTTGATTTTTCCTCTGTTCTTCAACAGCCTCTTGTTCAAGTTTAATTTGTTCCGATGCCTGCCGTAAAGTTTCAACTTCCTGTTTCAGAGAATCTAGTTCTTTCATTTGGTCAGACTGGCTCCGTAATTTTTCATTCAGTTCATTAATTGACTTTTTATAATTTTCCGCTGCTTCAGCTGAATTCTGGGAAACTTCCTCTAAAGAAGATTTGACAAATTTATTTTCTTCTTTTAAAGTGTCAAGATCATTTTTCAAATTCTTAATTTCTTCAGTATTTTTCTGATTTTCTTCTTTAAATCTAAGGCTATCAGCTTTGGCCTTTTGATTGTCTAACTGAACTTTTTGATTTTCGAACTTGACCTTTTGATTTTCTCTCACGACCTTATCAACCTCTGACCTAAACTTTTCAGTGTCTGTTTTCAACATTTCATATTTTGAGAGTACCATTTTATTTTCTTCCTCCAAATCTTTATTTCTCTTTTTCAACTTTTCAACATTGGGATCCTGAAGTTTCAATTTATTTGACTCATGATCAAATTTCTGCCGTGCAGTATTGATTTCAGTCTCAAGCTTTGTCTGATAAGCTTTTTCAATCTCTGCAGTCAATTTTTCTATTTCATGAGACAAATGGCTGTCAGCTTTTTCCAACAATGCATCTCTTTCCTGTACTTCCTGTTCCAGATTGCTTTTCTCTTCCTCCCACTGCTTTCTTTGAGATTCCATGTTTCTTTTGAAGGAATCATTTGCCTGAAAATTAAAATGACTATATTATGATTTTGATTAATATCGTAAAAACCAGTGTGTCGGTTAAGTTCCTGTATAAAACACATTAATAAGTTCCTTATATAAAACATTGTGTGAGTAGGGCATACCTACTAAAAATCTTTTTACAAACTCTGACTAACTTGTTAATGAGATCAAATTATTTACAACTTTTGTAACTTGTAGCAATTTAGAACTCGGTATAAACATCTGTGTATTGTTGACCCATAGATGTCTTTTTGATTTATTTTGTTGGGTTGCTGTCTAATTGAAGACACCCCACATCTCCTTTCATTCGTGTCAATTCTCATAAACATGAGTATAACTCAAAATTCCTTAAACTCATATAAATCACTTGGATTTGAGATTACATAGATTTATTTCTGTTTTCTTCCTCTTTATTGTTGTAGTATTTACTTCTTCGATCATTTATTTCTTAAATTATCCCTTGTATTCAAAGAACTTACATGTAAATGTAATTACTTTTATAAAAATGTTTTTTTAATTGTACCATTGCTGTGTGTCACCTCTTTTCGATAATACAATAGTTTCTAAATTATTTTTTCGTATCTTATTTAAATATCAACAAATATCAATTGTAATTTTTATGTAAATTCTTTGTGGCTTTTCCTTTAACAAAAGTATAAACGTAATTCAGTAAATGATAGCATCAAAGCATTTTGCAGTAACCCATCAACTTCATTTCATTCACATAATAACAGGATTTAGTTCAAATTAGCTTTTTTACAGTCATAATTAATAAAGATTGAGACTGAAAAATAACAACATACAGTGTCATCTTCTTTCTGTAAGAGTTCTCTGTACTTCTGGATTTCTTCCTCATGACTTTTCTTTAACTCATTCTGCAATAACAATCATATATATAAAAGAGGGGGAAAGATACCAGAGTGACAGTCATGTGTCAAAACTTTAACAAGAAAGCTTATATTTAGAAAATACTTCTATATGTTTACTATTTTGAATTTTTTTACTGCAGGCAGCTAAATTTTACTGTAATGCTTTTTTGGAAGAGACTGGTATCTTTAATCATTTGTTTTCAAAAGATTTTTACCTGCACTTATGTTGATTGCTTGTCTAAAAGATGAAACTTATATTATTATAAAACAAGAATGTGTCCCCAGTACACGGATGCCCCATTTGCACTATCATTTTCTATGTTCAGTGGACCGTGAAATTGGGGTCAGAACTCTAATTTGACATTAAAATTAGAAAGATCATATCATAAGGAACATATATGCTAAGTTTTAGGTTGATTGGACTTTAACTTCATCAAAAACTACCTCAACCAAAAACTTTAACCTGAAACTGGACAGAGGAACGAACGAACAGACGGACGAACGGACGCACAGACCAGAAAACATATAGCCCCTCTACTATCATAGGTGGGGCATAAAAATCTCTACCTACCCTACACTACCCTAAAAAACAAGGGTATGCAGAATCAAACAAATAATTTTTATAAGGTTGTGTATCTTACCACTTCTTTAAAGAATTTTTCTCTGGCCTGCTTCAAAGCCTCAGTCAAAGTCTCATGGTTTTCCTTGACAACTTTGTCATGTTGGTCTTGCAATTCAGAAATCTCAAGTTCCAATTTCTTCTTAAACTCCGCCTCCTTCTGTTTAGTCACCGCCTCTTTCTCCATTTTCCATCGCTCCTCCTTCTGTTTTAACTTGTCAATCAATTCACTGTTCTCATCTTTCAAAGTTTCTATCTCCTAAAATTTCAAATCATATGATAATTTATCAATTAAATAAAATCTTAACATTTCTTATATTTTTTTTTATCTTAAAGTTAAATAGTATTTGGAGAAAAGGGTTTTAATTTCAGATCTATAAAATATAAGAAGATGTTGTATAATTGCCAATATCTTTATGTCCAATTGCAGAACTTTGTATTTTTAATATCAATTTGTTACTATATACACATTAGGAAGTGTTCCAGCAGGAGAATTAAAATATTTTTTCTGTGATCTATATTTCATTCAGAGGTTGAAAGTTTGAGACTTTGCTCATGGCAAGGAGGGTTCAACTCTGATCTTTATTGTCATACATTTAGGAGATAACTGTATTGTATTTTAAGCTCCGACGGCATCAATTGGGGATTTGATGGTCGCAAATTAAGTTTACTGGCAACACGTTAGCGGAGACAGTAAACGGGTATTTGCGACCATCAAATCCCAAATTGATGCTGTCGGAGCTTAAAATACAATATTGTTATCTCCATTCTAATGAAACTGACAGAAAACAATGTTAAAACATGTATTTAAAATCTGTCATATGCCGTCTGCGCTTGCACATACGTCCCCTAGCATCAATTCTCAATTGATGCCATGTAAGAAAGTGACGTTATCCAATCAAAATGAACGTTACAAACGTTGTTGCATTAGAATGCCAGATACCCTGCCAAAAGTATGTGGTTCCCTCCAGGTATCCACCTTTCACCAGCAATAAAACTAGCTGCCATTAAATAGTTAAATGGGCTGAAATTGTAGATAAGCACTAACAACGATGTTTGAATACTGCTTTTTCAGTGTTGTGATGATGAATTCAATACTGCAATCAAGTACCTTACAGTCATAAAAATAAATCTAGTGTAGTCAAAAATTTGCAATTACTCAAGTAGAAAAGGAACATTTGTTCTTATAATTATATATAAGCTAAAAAAATGAAATACTAAAAATATTAAACACTCTGTGGTTTGAGTAACATAAACATGCTGCTAAATTACTGTGACTTAATGTGAGAAAATAAGTGAGAAAATCAAATGAGAAAAAAGCTTACAGGTATGGTAAACAAAGTCAAATGTCAACTATTCAAACAAGTTTATCTAGCATATTATTTAGTTTCAATTTCATATAAGTATGTTTTCCTGTGTTCTGTGTCGTCAATAAGGCTTGTCCTAGCAAAACAAATCATGCAGGTCATGCTTTGGGGCAATGAAAAAAAAAATTTTAAAAATGCTACATTACATTATTATTTTTTATTTTTATCCCCCTTTATTTTTGGTGCTATTGTTTCAGAGAAAGATAAAAAAAAAAAGAAAAAAAAAGAAAAAGAAAAATAATAAAAAGCATCTAATGAAAACAACATGACACAATATACTTACTCTCTTGTCGTCTAAATACTTTGGAAACCATAAAGGGAGATAATTAGATTTTTGTCTAGTGTAAGGGAGATAATAATGTGTCATATCAAGCTTTGTCTAGTGTCAGGGCTAGTCAAGGTCCTTAAAAACTTTCATTGTAGTGTCAGGGATGAAACATATTTCTGGTAAAACATTGGCTAGTGTCAGGGAAATAATCGTGTATATCTCCAAGAACTTTGTCTAGTGCAAGGGAGATAACTATGTTTCCTATTAAGCATTGTCTAGTGTCAGGGAAATTAAACATTTCTTGGAAAGCATTAGCTAGTGTCAGGGAAATAATTATATATTTCTTTCAAGAGCTTTGTCTAGTGTCAGGGAAATCACATATTTCTTATAAAGCATTGGCTAGTGTCAGGGAGACAGTTCAATTTTTTTGACAGAGCGTTTATTTGTTTTATATCAGTTTGTATTAAATTAAGAGTAAATGACCTGGCGTCATTTTTCTTTAAAATGTATATTTTCAAAGTAGAAACATTTATTTATATTATTAATGTATAAAAATTGATTGATAAGAACATGTATTAAACACAGGAAAGATAGAAAGAAATGTAGAAAGAAAGAAAAACACTACTTTTGTTTGTTCAGCATGTGTTAAACTGTGTCTGCTATTCACACAAAATTAATCATTACAAGTTATGACATATGAATTATTGTGTTTTCTTTACTTTAGATAAGACTACATTTCACCAAAATAAATACAAATGTTTTTCAACATGCAAAATACCTATTTTAGCCTCTATATGTTTCATCTAATTAGCTTTCCAATTAATTCTTTGTTTAAAATCACTATGTAACTTTTTTTTCAAAAATGAAAATGACGTCCTCATTCTGCCTTAGCCCAAAAAATTACAAAAAATCAAGAGTATCAAAATGTATAGGATTTTAATTTCAAATTATAAAGGCTAATAGGTTAAATCTTTGTTTGAACAAAAAATAAATTTTGCATTAGATTAATCGGCTTTTTTTTAAAGTATACTTTAATCTTTCATTTTCAAAAATATTATCTAGAATGTTTCAAATTTTGTAATGAAGAACAGTTTATATTAACTGCTGGTGAAATGTTTGCCTTATAAGAACTTACACTCTGTTTAAGTTTTATCCTCTCCTTAAAAAAAGGTTTTCCATTAATATGAGGTGTGTGATGCTTTTTGTGTGTTTTGCTTTCACTTTTTGTTTCATTTCAGCGGAAAGATGGTACAACTTTATCAAGTAGATTTTTTTTTTAATCTAAGTTGTACACCAGTTTCAATTAATTATCTATTATTTATATGCTGAATTCCATGGTTTAAATGTTATATGTTCAGCAACTATGCAATGAATACATAATTATGCAAATAGAAAAATATAATACAATATTCTAAATGTTTATATATTTATCTACTTAAATAAATCATATAAAATAAATGTGCCAAGTCTGAAGAATTAATTATTTTTGCGACTGTTATTCAAAAACGTGTTTTTTACCTCATATTTGAGATTATTCTAAAATACAAAATTTGAAATTGTAATCATAAACTTATAGTAATTATTCAGTTCTTGTTAGGAGTTTATCAAATATGGAAGCACTATAAAACAACAAATTATTTAGAATTTTTGTAATTGAGAAGACATTAAAATAAGAGTTCTTTTATAAAAATAAGACTATGGAGTATTTTTTTAAGATTTTTTATAAAATTAGAAATAAATTATAAGAACAATAGGATGATTAAAACATCAAAAGAAGTGAAGGAATCAAATCTTACAAATCAATTTAATGTAGCTCTTTTCCGTCACATCAAATACAAGTTTCTTATAAATCAAATTGGTTACAATCTCTAAATATCCAATGATCTGAACAAAACTAATAAGCATCTAAAGATCTTTTCTTGAATAATATTTGATCTAAATCAATCTTATCTACCTAATTTTTTGTTAAGCTCAGTTACATAATTTTACAAAAAGAAACGTTATAAAATAGACAAAACAGTAACCCTATATTAGAAATTCTGGAGAAGGCTATCACCTGATTAAGATAACATGAAATTGTCTCCCTTTAATTACCTCTTTTATAACAGACAGGCTGAGTTCCTCACTAGCAGACCTTTCCTTTTGTTTCTCTTGTAACCATTCTTTTCTAGCCTCATCTATTGCTATGGAAACCTTAAAGAAAATAAACAAGATGTTATACAACAATAAACTGAATGAAATTAAAACAAGAGGCTCTCAAGAGCCTGAATCGCTCACCTGAATTTTTTTGGTTTAATCTCATATCAATGATTATTTTGGCTTTTCAATTTATTCAAATGTTCTTTGAATCGTCCTATTTTCTTCAAAAGAAAAACAAATCATTTTCTCCTATGTTCTATTTTAGCCATAGGAGCTATGTTTCTTGACATACAAGGAAATGAAATATAAAATTTATACTAGATACTCTGAAACTCTAAAACTCATTTAGCCTAAGTTTGGCTGAAATTGATACAGCAGTTTCAAAGGAGAAGATTTTTTAAAGTAAGTCAACATGATGAACAAATTGTGAAAAAGTCTTTAAAGGGCAATAACTCCTTAAGAGGTCAATTGACAATTTTGGTCAAATTGACTTATTTGTAGATCTTACTTTGCTTAACATTTTTGCTATTAACAGTTTATCTGTATCTATAATAATATTCAAGATAATGACCAAAAACTGCAAAATTTCTTTAAAATTACCAATTAAGTGGCAGCAACCCAACAATGGTTTGTTTGATTCATCTGAAAATTTCAGGGCTGATAGATCTTGACCTAATGAACATTTTTACCCTGTCAGATTTGCTCTAAATGCTTTCGTTTTTGAGATATAAGCCAAAAACGGTATTTGACCCCTATGTTCTATTTTAAGTAACGGCGGCCATGTTTTTTGACGGATCAAAAATCGAAGCACACACTTTGTGCAGGATAATCTAAGGAACAATCATGCTAAGTTTCATCCAAATCCATTCAGCAGTTTCAGAGGAGAAGATTTTTTAAAGTTAGCTAATATGATGAACAAATTGTGAAAAATTGTCATTAAAGGACCATAACCCCTTAAGGGGTCAATTGACAATTTTGGTCATATTAACTTATTTGTAGATCTTACTTTGCTGATCATTTTTGCTGTTTACAGTTTATCTTTATCTATAATAATATTCAAGATAATGACCAAAAACTGCAAAATTTCCTTAAAATTACCAATTAAGTGGCAGCAACCCAACAATGGTTTGTTTGATTCATCTGAAAATTTCAGGGCTGATAGATCTTGACCTAATGAACATTTTTACCCCATGTCAGATTTGCTCTAAATGCTTTCGTTTTTGAGATATAAGCCAAAAACTGCATTTGACCCCTATGTTCTATTTTAAGTAACGGCGGCCATGTTTTTTGACGGATCAAAAATCGAAGCACACACTTTGTGCAGGATACTCTAAGGAACAATCATGCTAAGTTTCATTCAAATCCATTCAGTAGTTTCAGAGGAGAAGATGTTTGAAAAATTGTTAACAACGACGACGACGACGGACGCCAAGTGATGAGAAAAGCTCACATGGCCTTTTAGGCCAGGTGAGCTAAAAATATGAATTATACTGTTTACCAACTAATTATGGCAAGCAATTTTTTTTCACAACTTTCATGAGAATATAAATAATTGCAAAAAAATGCAAGAAAGACCTATGAATTAAAATACTGGTAATTGAGTTATACATGTAGTTGCTAGGTTTTTATTAATGCCAAAAATGTAACTAGGTCAGTATTGCAATAAAAAGAACTCACATTTTAATATATATCTGATACAATCATTTGTACAAAGATTTTTCATAAAAAAAATCGCAGTAATTAATCTTGCATTTTTTTATCAAAGGATTTCTATAACTCAAGCCTACTACTCTCTATATAAAATAAGGAGTAGTATAACTGCTCATGAGACAACTATCCAACAGATTTCATGGTCTTTAATTATAAACATCAACAGTAATCTCCCCTGAATTGTTTCCTTCATAGAGATTTTTATATGTTTAACTCTGCACAATGCCAGTATTTGTACTCTCATCTGGAATGCTCTAATGCCCTCAGACTAACCTCAGCAGATATTCTCTCCTGGATTTGTTCTTCCATAGAATTCTTTATCTGTTCTACACTGTATTCATGCGAGTCCTCCCATTCCCTTCGAGCATGCTCTATTGCCTGTTTCAAATCCTTCTTCTGCTCCATTTCTCTCTGCTCAGCTGTAAGTTTATCCTTTTCTTGTCTTTCCCTCGTTTGTTTCTCCAGATTATTCTGCCATTTTGTCCTTTCTTCCTCTAGAAGTTCTTTAATTTCAATATCTTTCTTTCTATTCCATTTTAGTTTCTCCTCATGAATTTTCTGAAATGAATGAAACATAGGCTTAACTATCAAAATTTCTGTGTATTAAATCATTTAAGATACTGTATATTTTTGCCTGTATTAACGATTTTTGATGCAAGAATAATTATGTATTTTTCATATATCTTTAGTTATGTCAGAAATTATTGTAGACATTTATTGATGCAAAGTTTTAACAATCGACAATTCATTAATGGCAGTTTGGATATAATCTATATTCTAGTCTAAATTTTAACAATCGACAATTCATTAATGGCAGTTTGGATATAATCTATATTCTAGTCTAAATTTTAACAATCGACAATTCATTAATGGCAGTTTGGATATAATCTATATTCTAGTCTAAATTTTAACAATCGACAATTCATTAATGGCAGTTTGGATATAATCTATATTCTAGTCTAAATTTTAACAATCGACAATTCATTAATGGCAGTTTGGATATAATCTATATTCTAGTCTAAATTTTAACAATCGACAATTCATTAATGGCAGTTTGGATATAATCTATATTCTAGTCTAAATTTTAACAATCGACAATTCATTAATGGCAGTTTGGATATAATCTATATTCTAGTCTAAATTTTAACAATCGACAATTCATTAATGGTAGTTTGGATATAATCTATATTCTAGTCTAAATTTTAACAATCGACAATTCATTAATGGCAGTTTGGATATAATCTATATTCTAGTCTAAATTTTAACAATCGACAATTCATTAATGGCAGTTTGGATATAATCTATATTCTAGTCTAAATTTTAACAATCGACAATTCATTAATGGCAGTTTGGATATAATCTATATTCTAGTCTAAATTTTAACAATCGACAATTCATTAATGGCAGTTTGGATATAATCTTTATTCTAGTCTAACTAGCAAAATTCATAATGTGAGTTTTAGGTATCACAATTTTAACCACATCACTGAGTGCTTGTATGCCTAATTTCTTAATTTGCTTTATTGTTTAACAATCATCATAATAAATGCATTCAAAAGTTTCTAAATTTACAGTAGATGGACACAGATGCACAATTTATTTCAGGTAGACAGTAATTGTAGCCTTTTCCTCAATTCCTCTGCTTATATCATAAACTTTGATATGTATGCTAGCTCGTTTTGAAGCCAAGACATTTTCAAATACATGCATGTAACTAAATTTTCAGGGTTAAGGAGTGAGAAGAATTTATTTGAAAATTAGTACAACCCAAAATTCTTTTCTGATGCCACTCCTCAAGGCATTTTGACCAAGATACACCATTACTGACAAATTCATTTCATCCCCATCATATACAAATACCTGTAAAACATCAATTTCATTGTTCTCCTCCCAATCTGTCTTCTCCTTCTCCAGTCTGATCTCTAGATCCTTCTCCATCTTTAATTTCCATTTCTCCTCCTCCTTCTGTACAGCCACTTCTCTATCGACCTCCGCCCTATTGGTAGCCCTCAATCTCTCTTTCTCTACAGCTTTCCTTATTTCTGAATCTTTATCATTCTCCATCTCCTCTTTGACCTTCTCCAATGTCTTTTCAAATTCTGTCTCCATCACTATTTTGATATTGTCTTTTTCTTTGGTAAGTTTACTCTGAAGTTCTTTGTCAAATGAGGTTTGTCTTTCTTTTGTCCACTGTTCTTTTGCTGCAATGAGAAATACAAATTTTAAAAAAATGTTATAATTGCTGGAAAAAAATTATTTTGTATCGGTTTAATGTTTTTCAGTTCTATAAAATTTTCTTATATGGTTTTAACTCTATTATTAAAGTGACTTTTATTGGGTACAATGCAATGTTTTAACAAAACAGCCCTTAGATTTTTTCAGTTACAAAGGTGTCTTTAAATCAGTATGAATCATGAGTTTATTATGACGGCAACTACTATGCAGCTGGTAAAGCAACAACTTTTAATACCTTCCATGACTTTCACACGCGAGGCACAAATAAGTTAAATTCAGCGTAATTTTTTAATCATCTAATTTATAAAGAGTTCCCAACTTCCATTGTTAACTGCTGTCTCTTTGACAAAACATCCCATACAGAAAATTATTTTTTTTGTGGGTACCATTTTTCATGGAAAACTTACAATGTTACATGCTGGTTAATATTTATTTTCATGATTTTGCCGAAGTTTGCATAGAAGCTCATAGAAAATTTGTCATTCATTGAACGTTTCATTTTGTGGTTGACTTGAACCCATGAAATCGCTGAAAATGGCATCCAACAAATAATAAACCTAACTATACCTTCTGTCACACGAACGTCAACTTCTGTTTCGAGAGCCGTTTCCAGTTTAGATTGCCACTCAGACTCGGCAAGTTTCACAGCATTTTCTACAGCTGTCTGTTTGGCTACTTTCTGTTCTTCAAACCATTTCACTTTGGCCATAGCAATCTGAAATAGAACATCATAATATCAAAATAAGGCAAACATCATACCTGCCAAGTTTTGAAAGTGTCCATGGGGGTTTTAGTGCGCGACAACAATTTCAAAGGTTACAATTCTTTGTGACGACTATTTTGCGTGTGCTGTTTTGTGGTCTAGAAAAAGTGTCATATTTGTCAGATGAGCTTACATGCCTTTTTCTTAAGTTTATTTGCATGATTCTAGTTATTATATATCAGTAGAAAAGATGAACATGTAGCTGCAAGATTAGGAATTAATTTCATGTGTAAGGATATTAAATAATTGTTGACTTTTCCAATTTAAAATTATGCACAAAGAAAGACCTTTATCAGGTTGGGAACAACACCTAGGGGTATCCCCTCAATGTAAGGACATTAAAAACACTTTTTTAAGTAAAAATGAGCACATATTCATATTATTTGAAGAAACTTTTCCCAAAGAATTATACATCTTATATGATCTATCTGGTATAATATGGTCAACACATGTCCAAGAATTTTGGTATGTTCTTGGCCTAATATATCATGTCTATCTTCTTTATTTTTCAAAATAATTGGACCCTACATTAAGAAAAGTGTTTCTAAATATAATGTCAGAATTTCCCATTTTTAAGTTAAATAAAAATCTACATTTTTCATTTTTATTTTTCACAGAAGTAAAATGACCCCTTGACTAAGTTTTTGTTTTGTCCATGTGAAAAATAAAGAATAGTACATTAAATGATTTGGTATTTTAATTAAATACATAAATAACATTTGTTACAGCAAGTGTAATATCAATAAATTAGTGAATAAACTACTATTTATTATCTTTATGGTAGTACTGCATCATTGAAGTTTGTCAATCAGCCATGCTTTTATTCTTATTCTGTGTAAGAACCTCCTTGCAGGTGAAAAACCATTTGCCATGTTTACGATTTTAAAAAACAGAGGAATTCAACACAAGTTCAACCAGGATGTTAGAATTATCTTGAGAGAAAACGTTTTTGATTGGCTGATTAATTTGATCATGAGAAACATAGAATTTGATTGGCTGAACACGAATGTCTTCCTTTGACACAGTTCAAAATCGGGAACCATCCATATTTTCGAGTAGATTTTCACAAAATCGTGTTTTAGAGGGTTTTTCATGATCACGATCGTGCAATCGTGACAAAGGGTCAAAATAGTGTAATACACGCCTAAATCGTGAAAGTTGGCAGGTATGAAACATAGTTTTAATAAAACAAAAATGGATGTATTGCTATGCATACTCCTGTTTGTAATTCAATTATGGTTAAAAAGAAAGTAGATTTTTTTTCTTCTTTCTTTTTCAGTTATATAGTTTCTTATTTATTCTTGTTCCATATCATTGTAATATTGCATGCTATTCTTATGTAATATTTAACTGGGGTTGGTATTTTAAGGAAGCGGATTAATATAAGATATATATATATAGAGCTTGTTTCTGAATCCTATTATTATTGTGTATGGTTATATATTTGTATTGATGATGAATAAATATGTTTAAATTAAAAGAAAGTAGTAAGATTTGAAAAGTGCTCACAAATTACAACTTGTCACTACCAAGCTGCTGACAAATTAGGTATTAGTTCTGTATAGCAGTTTTTAAGAAACTTATCAATGTCAAACATTTCATTAAATATGAATTAATTATGTTTTGAAAAATGTGACAGAAATGTTGAATGATTGATTTATTGGTGTTTAACGCCACATTCAGCTCACTGTGCAATTTGTAGCAGCCAGTATTTGTTGGTGGAGGAAGACATGAAAGAACAGCCTACCTTCGGAAAGAACACTGACAATCTTAGTCAATTAAAATTGGAGTCGAGGGCAACTTCAAGATGCAAGATTTAAACTCAGAACCCTCAATTTGGATCAAAGAACTAACGAAAGGAAGACCCAACAAGACCAATGCAATATATCCTCAACTCCTTAAGTTTTCAGACTTTAAATCATTGCTAACCATGAAATAAATAAATGGAGATGTCATCATGCATACAGCAGTATATACAGACTATTCAATTGTTTAATCTAACCAAAAAAATATTCTTAAATAATTACTTGATTTGACACAATAATAACACTATTTAAATCCCCAAATTATGGCTTTAAGCTTTTACCTGCTATGCCCATTTCAAATGCATTTAAATCCATTTTCACAACAATCCTTTAAGTTCAATATTGAGTTAATTCTACTATCCTTTTTCTAAAGATATTACAATGCCTATGTGGTTTACAAACTGACATATTTAAAAAATTTGTAGACAAATTTTTCACCCTGGCTACAATATCAAAATTCATTGCAGAGATCTAATTTTCCAAAACAAAAGCTTTTAATTAAGAGGTGTATTTAAAGATCACTCAAGCATGTATTTGTGGTATGCAATGAATTATTTAAATCTATATTTATCAAAGGTATGATCCCTTTAAATATAATAAACTGATTACGAGTCAATTGTATATTATCAATATTAAAGATATTCATAATTAAAATTACATTGTATATCTTTGAACATTACTAAGTGTAGGTTGAAGATGTTAAAATACTTAATTGTATGTGATAGGATAAAATATAGACAACTGTCCCAATATTAACAGTTGGATATAAGTCTTGAATTGAAAATGACAAATCCATTAGAACTGAATGCAATTACTATGGCTCGTAATCAATATACTGTAAATTCGGAACTCATGTATAAACTGGTAATTCTGTTATTTGTCCATCAAAAACAAAAAAGTAAAAAAACTGATAATTGTAACCTTTTAAATGCTTTTTAATGAATAAATCACACACCAATTTAAAAAGTGCTGATAAGAATTTTGTATGGGGGTTCAAATTACAATTTTGACACAGATATAGTCAACAATATCAAATTTTATATCATATATATATTTTTACTTACCAGTCAAGGAATATACATAAGGATTATCTCCCTTACAACGTTCTCATAACTCGCAACACCTGGATGATTTCAAACATCTATCTAACATTGATCATCCGGGTGAAGGCCTCCTCAGTTTATCTTTCGGCGGCAACAAAATAAGACGTTCTCACTTTGAGACTTTCTACTATAGTCTCGTCGTTGAAATTTTTTATTTATGTACGTTTTATATTAATTTATTATCGTCCGTTCATATTGGACGATGGCTGAAGAGTATAGACATTCACTTGCTGACGCAAATGCTGAAAATTTAGATTCAGATAGTGCAGGTGAAACGCCAACGGGTGATTTTCTCGTGAAAAAAATGGCGAGGACAACAAAAGACTCTTCTTCAAAGAAAAAGAAACGTGTGTCAAAGACGGCTGAACTTGAGAATAAGTTAACCAGTATGGAGGACAGGTTTGATAAGAAAATAGATATGTTATTTGCAGTTTTGAACAAGTCATGTACTACTACAGGTAGTTCGACTGTTGCAGAAATTTCTCAATCTGGTGGTTTAGACACGCAAAGAGAACAAAGTTCGGATAACGTCCCAAGTACAGGGGAGCGTAGACCGGTAATTTCTTTGAATGCAAATCTTGATGAGGACTTGGGAAGTCCTAGAATTATTAGAAATATTGATTTTGACAATAGGTCAGAAATTTCTCTTCATATAGACAGTCGTGAAAAGGCTGATTTACTTGGTCTATGTTCATCAGAGGATGAATATTCTCGTGGCCTTGGTAGTCCTGTTAGTGTTTATTCTCAGGCTGGCAATAAATCTAGAAATGTTGAAAGATTTAGCCAATATCTACAAACTCAACCTACTATAATTAATAACAATGTTGAAAGTCAGTCAAATCAGAGACAAACAAGTAACATTGATAATAATAACAATAAAACTGTAGACAAACAGTCAGATAATTTAAATTTATTGTCTAAGCTTTTCAAGGAAGATATTCCTTCAGAATCTTCTGATAATTCAGGTGGCTTGATCATTGATGAAGCGCAGGTTAGAATTCTGGAACGTTCCTGGAGAACTAAAAATCCAGAGAAACTTACTGCTTTTAAAGATGAATACCGTAGTTGTTTTCCGGTTAATGATAAATCTAAAAGCTTTTTGCAAGTACCCAGTTTGGATGATTTATTAGAACCAATGATAAGAACTGTTCATGGAACAAATAGTGTTAAGTCATGGGACAAACACAAGCAATTGGTTACTCAACCTTTAAAACAGATAGAAAATCTAGCCTATCAAGGGCAGGTGGCTTCACGTATGGGTATTATATCAGTGTTGTATATGCAACAAACATTAGGAACCTTATTAGAGAGAGTTGAGAATGAAAATGTAAGTGATGAAACTTGTCAAATGGTGAAGGACTTGTTTGCAATTTCGACAAAGTCTCTTGATCAGGTAGGACGCACAGGGGCGTTTAACCATATGATACGCAGGAAAGCTGCAGCTACTGAGTCTGGTTTAAATAACTTGAAAGATATACAGGCTAAAGTGTTGTATTTACCTCTTTCGAATGAGGGTGTATTTGGTAAAGGTTTGGAAGACAAACTTGAGAAACGTAAAGAACAACGTGAGCAACTAGACGATCTCTTACCAGAGTATAAAAACAATAATAAGAGAAAGTTTGAATCAACTCAGGTGCGTCAAGATTGGCAAAATAAAGCTCCTAGATATAGTTCTAATAATAGTTCTACTCATGTTAATTATAACAATGCTAATTCAGCTGATAAACGCTCAGGTTTTAATTATAACAAATCTTCTGTGAGATCTGTTCCCAGGAAGTTCCAGAAAGACAATAAAGCTGATGACTTTGGGAAAAAGGATAAAGAAAAGAAAGCAGGTGGCAATTGGAATTCTTTTCGGATCCCAAAGAAAAACAGTAGCTGACTCAGAGTTGAAAGTAATAAGTTATCAGAATCAGGCCGAGATACCAGTTGGGGGTCGTCTAAGATTTTTTCGGGACAATTGGGAAAAAATAACAGACGATCAATGGGTCTTGTCAGTAATAACAGAGGGTTACAAACTAGAGTTTCTAGAAATGCCATTTTGGACAGGCATACGGAAAACCTCTGTGTCTTTAAAAGACTCGGATATTTTAATCCAAGAAATAAATACTCTTATAGGAAAAGACGCTATAGAACCTGTTCGCCAGCAAGATGCAGCAACAGGTTTCTACAGTACATTTTTTCTAGTCCCCAAAAAGAATGGGACAATGAGACCAGTAATAAATCTCAGACCCCTCAACAGGTATCTCAAGAAAATACATTTCAAAATGGACACTCTCACAAAAGTATTAAATTTAGTAAAAATAGGAGATTGGGCCATTTCTCTAGATCTAAGCAATGCTTATTTACACATCCCAATATTTCAGAAACATCGCAAATTTCTCAGATTTTCTGTTCAGAACCAGTGTTATCAGTGGAAAGTTCTTTGTTTCGGACCAACTTCTGCTCCGAGAGTCTTTACAAAAATGGTTTCGGTAGTAGCGGCTTTTCTGAGAACTCAAAATGTGAGACTAGCAGTCTATCTAGACGACTGGTTAATAGTCAATCAAAACAAGGATCAATTATATCAAGATCGGAAGAAATGTCTCGATCTCCTAATGTCAGTAGGTTTTCTTATCAACAGAGAAAAATCAAGTCTAGTACCAACTCAAAACTTGATATACCTAGGAGGGCAGTTTCATTTGGACAAGGGACTTGTTTGCCCAACTCAGGAAAGAATAGACAAACTCAATATGGCAATATTAATTCTTTCATCAGGTTTCACTTCCTACAATTACTAGGCATAATGGCATCTTGCATAGAGTTAATTCCGAATGCACGCTTGTTCATGAGACCTATTCAACTACATCTCCTCTCATTTTGGAGACCAAGTTGTCAGGATCTGTCCATAAAGATCCCAGTTACACCACATCTGAAATCACATCTCAGTTGGTGGAAAAATTCAGCAAACACGCTGAGAGGCCAATATTTTCAACTGGCTCAGACTTCTGTCACCATAACGACAGATGCTTCCAAAACCGGGTATGGGGGTTTTATGAACAATCAAATTTTTCAAGGGGAATGGTCAGAAATGCAGAGCAAGAAACATATAAATTCCCTAGAATTGGAAGCAGTGTTTTTAACGCTGAAACACTTCCTAAATCAGTTGAAAGGTCAATATGTTCTGATAAGATCGGACAATACCACAGTGGTCCAATATATAAACAAACAAGGGGGGACGAAATCGCCCACTCTTTGCTACCAAACATGGGATTTATGGAATCTAGCAATTCAAAACAATATTCGATTGAAGGCTGCTCATATAACAGGAAAATTGAACATTTTAGCAGACCAACTCAGTCGAACCAAAATTCAACATACGGAATGGTCTCTGAACAAACTTGTGGTTCAAAATCTATTTCAAATTTGGGGGACTCCTCTCATAGATTTATTTGCCTCAATAGACAATCGTCAGACAGAAATTTTTTGTTCATGGATCCCACTTCAGAAAGCTTTAGCTCTGGATGCTTTGACAATTTCATGGGAGAGAATTTATGCCTATGCTTATCCCCCAATCTGTCTGATCCTAAAAGTCTTGCAATATATGAGGCAGTACCAGTGTCAGATTTTGTTGATAGCTCCCCAATGGCCACGGAGACATTGGTACCCAGAGCTGCTTCAATTATTGATAGCAGTTCCCATTAGGATACCAGTAATTCCAGAATTGTTATGTCAACCGAAAACTCGGATTTATCATCCCAATCCACAAGTTTTCAAGCTGACTGCATGGCTTCTATCAACGAACGGTTTACAACAGAAGGTTTTTCTAAAGGGGTTAGAGAGTTACTCTCCGCCTCATGGCGGAAAGGGACTCAAAAAGATTACTGCTCAAAATTCAAAAGGTTCAATAACTGGTGTAGTACAAGGAAAATTGATCCCTATAAAATATCTTTAAGTCAGATAGCTGATTTTTTATCATATTTATTTGATAGTGGTTTGCAATACAGAACGATTGCAGGATATCGCTCAATGTTGTCCACAGTATTACCTCCTATAGATAATTTCCAAATTGGACAATATCCTAAAATAATTAGATTGATTAAAGGTGTTTTCAATACAAGACCTCCAGTTGCAAAACTATTACCTGAATGGGATTTGCACATAGTATTAAGAATGTTAGAAAATAGTCCTTTTGACAATGTTGAACAAATGAGTTCAAAAGATTTGACTTTAAAAACTGTATTCTTAACTGCCATTACTACTTTCAGGAGATGTAGCGATCTGCAGGCACTAAGAACGGATGAAGGCTCCATGAGAATACAGACTAAAGGAATTACGTTTATAAGACATGGCCTAGCCAAACAGGATAGGGAGAAACATTTTGGAGCAAAAATTTTCGTACCTACATACACTGAGAATACCTCTTTAGATCCACGGGAAAGTTTGTTACAATATTTAGATAAAACAAAACCGTCGCGAAAAAAATTACAGCAGGACCAAAGAGGGAAATTATTTTTAGCTTTATGTGAACCTCACAAACCAGTTACCTCTCAGACAATTTCACATTGGATTGTTCAAATTATTAAACAGGCTTATTCTGACTCTGAATCTTCAGGGAAAGGGAAAATACATGCACATTCTACAAGAGCTATTGGTCCGACTTGGGCATTCTTTAAAGGAGCATCTATCAATTCGATCTTAGAATCTGCAGATTGGAGTTCGGAATCTACCTTTAGTAGATTTTATTTGCGTGAATTAGATGTAAATGTGTTACAGAAAATAGACTAAGTTGATATTTTCGGCGAGTTGCACAGCATGTTTTTTGTTATTCATTAAAATGTTATTGGTGGAAGCATTTTAAATGGTGGAAGTATTTTATATGTTTTTAACTATGAACTGCATTTGAACTTATGATGAAGTTGAAATGACAAAGAATCACAGAGAAGTTTTTCTGTTATTAGATGTGTTGTAGAAAGTCTCTTCAGGTGAGATAATTTATTTATAACACTCCTCCTAAGGTTCAGACTGCTTTGAAATCAGTAGTAATCCTTATGTATATTCCTTGACTGGTAAGTAAAAATATATATGATATAAAATTGAGAATTTGTTTTCAAGTTCTAATTTTATGAATTATTTTTACTTACCAGTCAAGGCTCCCACCACCTCCCCAGTTATAAATAATTTTCGGTATAGGGAATATTTTGTTCCCGCCGATAAACTGAGGAGGCCTTCACCCGGATGATCAATGTTAGATAGATGTTTGAAATCATCCAGGTGTTGCGAGTTATGAGAACGTTGTAAGGGAGATAATCCTTATGTATATTCCTTGACTGGTAATTAAAAATAATTCATAAAATTAGAACTTGAAAACAAATTCTCAATTTCGCAAGGTATTTAAACTAAGGTCAAGATGACACAACACTAGTCTATTTATTAAATACAAAACTCTTATTTCATGTCTTTATTGTTTACAATATAAAAAAGAAGATGTGGTATGATTGCCAATGAGACAACTATCCACAAAAGACCAAAATGACACAGACATTAACCACTATAGGTCACCTTACAGTCTTCAACAATGAGCAAAGCCCATATCGCATAGTGAGCTATAAAAGGCCCGATAAGATAATGTAAAACAATTCAAACGAGAAAACTAACGGCCTTATTTATGTAAAAAAAAATTGAAAGAAAAATAAATATGTAAACATAAACAAACGACAACCACTGAATTACAAATATGCTGAATATATATTTTTGTTACTGGAATTGAAGTTCAAAGAATTTTTCTTTGCTATTAACTGGCTGATCCTTGATACTTCCTAATCTTACAATGTGGAAGAAAAATTTCATGAAAAAAAGTTTTTTGGCCCTTAAAAAACAAAAAGTCTCTTCAGATTTGGTACTTTTAAAGTTACCAGAAGATCTTCCAGAAAATGTTCATTAGTTAATACTGCATAATGTACTGACACGAGCAATTTTGAATTACTTTCATTGATTTTTTCAAATTTTTACAATATTTACTAGTGAGAATTTTCTCTATGAGAACATTTTTAATGTAAACAATACAATTATCTGGACTAAACCAAATATTCCATGATCAATTTGAAAATTCTGATGATATTTTTGAATTACTTTAAGTATTTAACTTTAAAACATTGCTTTATCACTGAACTAGTATACATATTTTAAGGGGCCAGTTGAAGGACGCCTCCAGGTGCAGTCGTTTCTCGCTACATTGAAAACCCATAGGTGGCCTTCTGCTGTTGACTGCTCTATGGTTGGGATGTTGTCGCTTTGACACATTCCCAATTCCTTTCGCAATTTTACTTTGTGAACACATAAGAAGTAAGTTTTAACTACAATTAGGTTTAGTGTTTCTGTATAGAAATTTCCTTTTTTTTTATGATGAGGCCTCTCAAGGTGGTACCTAACACTACAGGGAGAAAACTCTGTAAAGTCAGCTAAACGTTTTAATTACGTTGTGTTGTAAAAGGAATATTAAGCTTCTATATGATCAAAATTAGTGTTTGTCAAACTGTTATATAACCAGTGTAATTTTTCTGACAAAATGGTTGGTTCGAAGTTTTTGAAATATTTATATTTTTGTTAAAGGGTCAAAGTAAATACTTAAACAAAAATTTTTATGAAAATTAAACGAGCAAAATTAATTCTAGTTAAAGTGTTGGGTACCACCTTAAGATGACTTTTTATGTAATACTGTCAAGTTAAAGTCTGATGGATAGATGCAAACAAGAACCAACAGTTTAAACAATATATACCCTCCATCAAACATGGAGTATAATGAGGAAAAATATTATCCAGATTTTCTGAATCCTCTGGTTTTATTCATGAAGAGCCATTAAAAAAAAATCCCCTTTAAACCCTACTTTGTTTATCATAATTTTATAATATAAAGTTTAAAAAGCCAAATTTGAAATCCTATAAAATCCTTGTAATATTTGCATATTTTTACAAAAAAAAGGATACTTATGTTAAATGTCATGATGTATGAGAGTCTAGAGAGAATTATTCCCCATCAAATTTTCAATGGCTTATATCTTGAAAACAAGCACAATCATGACCATTAATTTATTTCTGCTTTTTAAGTTACTTTATCTTTTTACTATGAGTTTATAACAGTCTTTTAAAAAGCTTGTTATTTTGAAACAGAGTAGTAATAAAATTGAGAATGGAAATGGGGAATGTGCCAAAGAGACAACAACCGACCATAGAAAAAAACAACAGCAGAATGTCACCAACAGGTCTTCAATGTAGCGAGAAACATCCTTAAAACACAAATCAGGAAACATTTCAAACTGGTACCTACCTCAGTTTCTACAGTTTTCTTTGTCTCCACTTCAAACTCTTTCTTTAGTTGTTCCCTTATTTTACCGTTCAGTATATCATTAGCTTTAGTACATTCGTCCTTCACCTCTTCTCTCAATTTACTGACTTCCGTTTCTTTCTCCTTCTCCAGGCTTTCTTTAAGCTGTAAAACAAATGTTTTATTGATATTATTCAGTTGACGAGTGGTTGTTCAGGGCAAATGGATTGTAAAATGCATATTATTATCATTCAGTAAGATCCAGATTAAAAACAAAACACTATCATTTAATAATTAAAGCACAAGACTTTGATAATACTTATGAACCCATTCCGTTAATCTAAGTATAAAATGCATTTTGGAAACATGAAGGCACTTTTTTCAGATCCATCCACCCATAATATAAATTATCATTTTAACCTTTATATTCTTGCAGAATTCATAGGTAAAAATTATTAATCCTTTTAAAGTAGAAATTATACTTTGTTTCTTAAAAGTACAGTGATTTTTTTTTATCTAAAAAATCTATATTAAGGAAGCTGGCTTGTCATGTTTTGGATTTTTTGTCAGATTTTCGGAATCCTCTACTTTTATCCATTTGAAATGCCTTGAAAAAATTTGCCCAGTGACCCCCATTTTTCTTTTTGTAAATCTTTTACATGTATAATGATAAGCCATCTGTAAAAGTCTTATAAAATTTTAATTACTTTTTAAGTTTTTGAGAACTTTAACTTGTCAATGATAAAGCAATGAAAAGTCCAGAGAGAATATTTTCCTGCCAAAAATTCAACGGCGAATATCTCGAAAACAAGCACGGTGACCTATATATTTTTTTTGCTCTTTGGATTCCTTTATTAATCCCCTATCTATATAAACTAGTGTTTTGAAAAGTTAATTACTTTGAAACTGAGAAGCGAACTCCCTTAAGTTGCAAATGACTGAATTTATATTTTCCATGTTATCATTCTGTAATTTCACTAACCAAAAACACAATCAATGTATGTTTTGTACTTTCTACTTTCAGTTTCTATAAATAGACTTACTGTTTTAAGTTTTTCAGAGAGAGACTCATCCATCTCTTCCTTCAGTTTCTGTTCTAATTTGTCTTTCTCTTCACAGACTTTGACATACAACGTTTTACAATCATCCACTTCTTGTAGGGCATTGTTCAAATCATTTCTGTAATTAATATAATACAATTACTTCATATTGGCTTATTATACTGTCAGCTTTTGAGAAGATTTTAGGACATAGTGAGGAAATAAAAATATTCACCTTATTCATCGTTCATGCTTTACATCCTGAACAATGAATTTGAAATTTTTGTGTTTGGTATATTTCTCTGTCCAATGCTTTCTGCAGACATTATGTATTGTTTCTTTTAAATGATAAGGTAAGCAGCAATACATTTACGTTACTAGCTAACAAAATTACCCTTACCTGATACTTTATTTCAGGGTTTTTGCAAATTTTTCAGATGAAACTGTGGTAGTTGTAATTGATAGTTCAATTGGATATTTAAATCTTTAAAATCTGTATAAAGAAGTTACCTACACACAAACAATACTTAACTCACAGTATTTTGAATTACTCTATTAGGCCAATTAAAATTAATTGATAGATTTTCATCCCCGCCTGCCCCTCTGAAATCGTCCCGCCCCGATTATTTTATTTAATAAAAAAATATGATTTCCGGATTTTGTTCATGTCCGTTACCGGAAACATTCGATTATTTCGTTTCATTCAAAACTTCCTCTTCTAAATTTCGGTTTTGTATTTCTTCGAGTAATCTAACGAAAATGATCAAGTTGACATATTGTGCTGCTCTCTGATGACAACATCATCTACCGAGAATTAAGATGGATTACGAGAAGGGCATGTATGAAATATTCGAGTTACGAGTAAAACGCTGTGTCCAAGAACGCAAATTGCGGTATGTCACAAATGTGATTCAGTAGAATAAGTATTTTTTTAATTTATGACTGTGTCAGGAAACTTCGACTGTGAATGATATCCAAAACGCAAAAATCGTGGAACAAATTGGTACAAAAAAACATGACTGGATTAAAGAAATTAACACAAGCACGAACTTGTTAGATTTATGGCCGTATAATGAACAAAAAAAGTCGACAAACAAACGCATTATATTATAGCATGTTTAGCAAGCCGTTAGATTTACCCATGGCTGTCGTTTTTTGTTGACAAACAGCAAACACCCTCTATCCAAACAGGGACAATACCCTCAATGTAGTCATCAAACAACAACTAAAGGGGCAAATTTACATGTACATGTATAACAGTGGTTGCAAATTAGATATTTATTTAAGAGTTTGAAAAATTATATATTATGATTCCTTATAGTCCCTTATACGGCATGTACAATGTATATACATGACGTAAGCTTATTATCATAATATATTATAATATATATATTTTACATTTGTTCATACCCCGCGGTACGAAGAACTCGTGACAAGAGGGTTTCATATGAAATAAAATTTAAAGAATAAAATCCTCCCACCCACTCCATTTTTTTCAAAAATTTGGATGAAAATCTACTAATTAATTTTAGTTGGCCTTATTTAAATGTTGGCACACTTCTACCAAACACATATCTCACCTAAGTTTATTACATTCAGTTTCATATTTCTTTATAAGATTAGCCTTCTCTGAAGAGAACTCCTCAGCAAGTTCCTTCCTAAGGTTATCCCTAGCCTTCTCGTGTACAGAGTCACTGGCCTTCTGACACCTGTAAAAGGTCAAAGAATATTTATAAAATAGAACATTTAACATTGAGGATTCAAAACCAGAATAACAATATAAAAGGCCTTGCAACTGAAATCAATTTCTGGAAAATGTCAAAGGGTATCCATAAAATTAAACATTAAGCATGAGGCTACAGTTGCTGCAAGAAAATATATATGCCTTTCAAATATAATAAAAATTCATGAAAAAGGCCAGAGTTTATTTAATAAAATTTATCAGTTAACATTGAGGGTACCAAGACTAAGAGGTGATATATGTGCCTTGCAAATGAAATCAAAATCTGGAAAAGGTCAAAAGTTATAGAAATTAACATTAAACATTGCCGGTACAATGTACAAATAAAACAATTTTTTTTTATTAAACTAAATCACAAATTTTTGTTTACATTAAGGAAAAAGAACCTTACAACAGGTTAAAATTCATTATTGTTTTCTTTGACAAAATATGTGTAAGAGCAGACTATCAATCATGATTTTAGTGTTACAACATCAGTATTTCAATCAAACAAAATTAAATTACCTGTCTAGAGCCTCTCGTTTGTCTTGATCATAATCTTTTACCATTTGTGAAATTTGTTGATTCAGATGATTGTTAATTTCAGTTAACTTCTCCTCGTTCACAACAGCTTCGTTTAATCTTTTCTTTAGTTCCTGAAAACATTAAAAAGAATAAAATTTGAAAAGAATTAAAAATAAAATCAATGTTTACAGAATACAATACAAATTTTTAACAAAACTTCATATTTTTTTGGGGCACTTTATAGCTTGATGTTCAGTGTGAGCTAGGGCTCTGTGTTGAAGGCCATACTTTGACCTATACATGCTATATATGAAGGTCTACTTTTTTACATATTGTAACTTGGATGAAGAGTTGTCTCATTTGCACTCATGCCACATCTTCTTATATCTATTAAACTTGAGAAAACAAATATATGACTTACATCTATATCCTCATTAAGAATGACTTTCTCTCTCCTCAAATTTTCTGCCTCCTTCTTCAATCTGGTTTCTATAGCATTGGACTTGTCCCCTGTCCTCAGTAAATCTTCCCACTCTTGTACTTTGCCCTTTACAACAGAAAAATTCTTTTATAAAATATCCTACTAATATTTCATTTTTCCAGAAAATTTAAACACAATCTGCTATTGAAATAAAACAATGTACATGCTGTAAGTATACAATTAAACATAAATCTTGTCAAGTCAGCTTTGATTAGAAATTTCTTTCTCTACTAAAATATAAAATATAATTATACTGATCATACAACATTGACTGATTTGCTGTATTTTTTTCAATAAGATCACATTTGCTAGTCTTCATCTGATAATTGCATTCATACTGTTGTTAAAGGCTGTTCAAGGAAAAAAAACTAGATATCCTTTTCTGTTGGTAATGGATTAAAAGCAAAGAAAGTTGTTACAACCATATCAAATTAATGGATGGTGGGGTATAGAAAAGAATCCACTTAAAATTCAACATTTTATTTTATGCCCTATTTTCCATACACCTTATCGCTAATCCCGGCTGACCCGGCCGCTTGAACGCATACAACAATCACTTTTCCATTGTGGCGTCAGATATTTTGTTTTATGACGTCAAAATTTTACGGGAACCTGTGTGATATCCAGTAATGGCGGACAAATAGCGATAAGGTGTATTCTCACAACATCTGAGGTGTTTTCAATGATAAATATGTTTGTTTTTAATGGTTAAAACGATAAATGTGACTTTTTTAATACTTCTATGATAAATGTGACTGTTCTCAATAATAAATATAAATGTTTATTTTGCCTGTTTATACTGATAAGTGGGACTGTTTCAATGAAATTTGACTGTTTCTTTTTTTTCTAAATTTTACCTTATACTCCTCAGCAGTTTTCTCCGCCCTCTCACACCGTATCCTATATTCTCCCATCTCCCTTTTCAACTTTCGTAGTTCTTCCTGCTGATTGGAGACTTGGATCCTCTTCTCCTTGTTACTGAGTAGACATCTCTCTAACTCACACCTCAGGCTGTGGACTGTCCCGTCATCAGCTGCTGAGGCATTGGGACCAGTCCTGGAATAAAGTGGGGGGAACTCTTACTCAATTTTATTCATTTAAAGAGATATATATGTTTAAACACTTCATTATACAAAGTTGTGTAGAGTAAAAGTTTTAAATGCTCATAACAAATTTGAATCAATGTTCAACATTTTAACAATCATATCAAATTCACTTTTCATTGTTTCAATCTTTTAAAGGTTTGCTTATGATGGTCATTATCATAATGATGGTCTCGATTAAAATACAGATCTTATTTTCAACATCTGTTTGCAAGGATATGATTACACTCCATTTTACCTTTTGTTCTGCATCAGCAAATGATTTTTTTAAGTTGTCTATCATTTGACAAAACCAGAGAATCCCAAAAGGTATCTAAATCAGAAGAAGAATGGAGGATTTTCAAAGCCTTGTAAGCAAAGCGTGGACATAGGACATGTAATTCTATCAGATTGTGGTCTTGCCTTTTGTTGAAGGTGGTACAGTGACCTATAGTTCTTACTGTGAATTCATTTTTATTCGTTGGATACTAATTTTTTCGTTGGTACAGGTGACCCATAAATTTAAGAGTTCAACAAATTGATAATGTACTATAGACTTGAATGTAGCCATACAGGGTAAAACCAAGAAGTCAAGAATCCATGAAAATGAAAGTTTTACTGAATCAACAAAATATCGATACCCACAAAAATAGATGAATCCACAGTAACTTCTATGTCATTTGGTCTCTGGTGCAGAGAAGTCACATCAGAAATCCTCTTATTTATAAACAAGAATGTGTCCAAAGTACACGGATGCCCCACTCGCACTATCCTTTTCCATGTTCCATGGACCGTGAAATTGGGTAATAATCTAATTTGGTATTAAAATTAGAAAGATTATACTATAGGGAACATATGTACTAAGTTTCAAGTTGATTGGACTTCAATTTTATCAAAAACTACCTTGACCAAAAACTTTAACCTGAAACTCCCACTTTCATTTTCTATGTTTAGTGGACCGTGAAATTGGGGTCAAAAGTCTAATTTGGCTTCAAAATTAAAAAGATTATATCATAAGCAACATGTTTACTAAGTTTCAAGTTGATTGGAATTCAGCTTCACCAAAAACTACCTTGACCAAAAACTTTAACCTGAAACTCCCACTTTCATTTTCTATGTTCAGTGGCAGACTTGGGGTCAATTACATTGGAATGTAATTAATTAAACAAGTGAAACTGCGAGCTACTGCTCACTGATGATACCCCCGCCGCAAGTGGATAATATTAATAGTGTAAAAATATGCAAGTGTTCGGTAAACAGGAAGTTGTCGAGTGATGAATCTGAAAACGCATCACACGGCATAGCTGACTTATATAAATCCTGAAACCAAATTTCAGAAATCCTTGTATTGTAGTTCCTGAGAAAAATGTGACGAAAATTTTCAACTTGGCTATCATGTGTAAAATCATACAAGTGTTCGGTAAACAGGAAGTTGTCGAGTGATGAATCTGAAAACGCATCACACAGTATAGCTGACTTATATAAATCCTGAAACCAAATTTCAGAAATCCTTGTATTGTAGTTCCTGAGAAAAATGTGACGAAAATTTTCAACTTGGCTATAATGTGTAAAATCAGACAAGTGTTCGGTAAACAGGAAGTTGTCAAGTGATGAATCTGAAAACGCATCACACGGTATGGCTGACATATATAAATGTTGATACCAAATTACAGAAAGGGTGGATGTGTAGTTCCTGAGAAAAATGTGACGAAAGTTTCATGGGACGGACTGACTGACGGACGGACGGACTGACGGACTGATGGACGGACGGACTGACGGACAGACAGAGGTAAAACAGTATACCCCCCCTTTTTTAAAGCGGGGGTATAATTACACATTACATTGCAAAAATGATCAATTACACTAATTACACATTACATAGTTTTTGAAATGTAATTAATTAAATTACAATTACTTTACTAAAGTAATTAATTAAATTACACATTACATTTTATCATAATATTTTTTTAACAATATTATACATGTATATAAAAACCATGTGTAAAATATGCATGACGTATCGATAAGCATAGTTTAAGCATTGCATTTGATAATCATTAGTAATTTTAATGTTTTGTCATTTAGTCTGCATATCTCTGGTCTGAACACTTTGACAGCAAATTCTAAAGTTTTTCGACAGGAGCTTATGTGGCAGATATTGCTTGATCAGAACATGGAAGTTCCATGATTAGAAGATGTGTTGATAGGAGAGGGAATTTGTTCATAATTACTTGCCAATACATTAAGGGGTATTTTGACATCTCAGAAATGAAATCTTTTAAATAAAGCATAATATAAATAAATAAATTAAAAGTTTGTCTTCTTTTACTTTAAAAATGTGCTTGCTACAATATTGAAAATAATTTTTAGTACAAACAATGTCCATAATGTCTAAATATTAGCAATACATGTATTTCACTAATTAGATAAAAATACATGTAAAAGTGGCATTGTCCCTTGACACTTTAATCTGATTAATTGCTATTTGTTTTTACAGCTATTAATTTTTATTTCTATAATCCTTTTGTGTATACTAATTTGACAAAGTGATTGTGTGCAGTGATTTTAAATTCTAATTACCTGTATAAGAAAAAAAAAATCACTGTGACACATTTTTTTTGGTTTTGTTTAACAACTTATCAATCTATTTAGTTAACAAAGATCTTTCTAAAAAACTGAACAACACATATATAAATATTCTCACATTTTTTTTTTACTTATAAGACTATTCAGAAAAAAAATTCTGTAGGTCAAATAAATAATATAAAAACTTCAGAATAAATTACAGACTTCATATATTAAAGAAGTATGTGATATCAATATTTTAAAAATAAATATAATTTAACAATTTATATTATTAAACACAAATCCTTATCTTTAACACAATAAAAGTACATGTAATTGAAATGTAATTCAAAAGTAATTGAGCATTACATGCTTTTTTCAATGTAATTAATTACATTACCATTACATGTAATTAAAAAAATGCTCAATTACACATTACATTCAATTACATGGAAAATTGTAATGCATTACACTTAATTACCATAACATTTTCAATTACCCCATCCCTGTTCAGTGGACCGTGAAATTGGGGTCAAGAGTCTAATTTGGCTTTAAAATTAGAAAGATCATATCATAAGCAACAAGTTTACTAAGTTTCAAGTTGATTGGACTTCAGCTTCACCAAAAACTACCTTGATCAAAAACTTTAACCTGAACGGACGGACACACAGACGAACGGAGCCACAGACCAGAAAACATAATGCCTCTCTACTATCGTAGGTGGGGCATAAAAAAACGTAGTATTTCAGTTTTTTCTTAGTTCCCTTACCTGACAGATGTATCTGGAGTCTGGAAGTCCAGAGTTTTCCTGATTCCAAGGTCCGACAGTGAGTCGTTACAACTATCAACTTGCAATGTGTTAAAACTAAGGTCCCCCAGTGCTGACGCTGCCTCGAACATATTTCTTAATCCCTTACCTGACAGATGTATCGGGTGTCGGGAAGTCCAGAGTTTTCCTGATTCCAAGGTCCGACAGTGAGTCGTTACAACTATCAACTTGCAATGTGTTAAAACTAAGGACCCCCAGTGCTGACGCTGCCTCAAACATATTTTAAAAGATGTTCCTTACCTGACTGAAGTATCTGGAGTCTGGAAGTCCAGAGTTTTCCTGATTCCAAGGTCCGACAGTGAATCGTTACAACTATCAACTTGTAATGTGTTAGAACTTAGGACCCCCAGAGCTGATGCTGCCTCAAACATATTGAGTTGTTCCTTCAAGTCTTTGACTTCATCTTGGTATGTCTGACACATCTCGTCACCAATCTTCCTAGAAGCTAAGGCCTGCTGTAACTGTATCTTCACTTGACTTAATTCATGTGATGATGCTGAAAAATTAAACAAAAATCAATTAAAACTCTGATTTAACTTTTGATTCAATCCCTGCCATCCTTCATGGGAAATAATGCAAAGAGGATTCATATTATGCATATAATGCATACAGAAAAGATCAGTGATGATATTAAATTCCTGCAACTCATTTTACAAAAAAATTACAAGACAAACCTCTTTTGTAAGTTATGAACATTTGGGTTTAACTTGCAATTAATTTTTTTTATCAAAATATTTTTTAACAAAAGAGCCCTGCTAATTTGAACTTTTTACATTTACATTTTGTAATCTTTAGGCCAAAAATAAAATATTGTTTGTTTCCCCTCACACGACCGACCCGGTAAAATCACCGCGACCCGAAAAATTTTATTGGCCATTCTTGTCCACTATTTTTTTTTGCTATGTTGGTTTTTGGTGATACTTTTATGATGCTGTAGTCAACGAGCGTTTTAAATCAAGGCATTTTTGCAAGGATTAGCTTCTACATGATTCGGAATCAAGGAAACAAAGCCACACGATTTGTGGGCAAGGGTGATCTTTTTTGAAAATCAAAAAAAACCTGAAGCATCTTTCAACCCGCTGAGTGCATCTTGATTTGTTTTGTATCTAACCCCTGTTCCTGAATCGTGCTTTAAAATCTATCTACTGACTTTGTCTTTGAACAGGTTGGGCACAAGTCAGGAAATGTGGGATACATGTATTCCCTGCTTTCAGGGAACATCCCTGTTTTCTGGTGTAAAAAAAACCAGTTTAAATGGGATTTCCTTTTTCAATTTATGGCATGAACATTACAAAAGGGCACGTTTTAACATTATAACTGCATCCGTAGAATTCGTAAATACTTACTAAAAGTATTTTAGGAAAAACAAAACATTAATATAAAGTGAAGCCGTGTTTCTTCTAGAACTCGAAAAAAACATACAAATCTTTGTTTAAGAATCAATTGACCAAGCTGCATGATCCAGGTGTAACTGAACATAACCAGTCTTCACGACGAGTGGCAGCCCAGGCAGCCCATGTTGGTAAAATTACTCTCGGGCCTGTAAAAATCAGACTTACAGCTGCGGGCCTGTAGATTTAGCAGTTCAGCGTGAAGACTGCATGCATAACTAAATTAATATGTTCACTGCTATTGAAAATTTTTATTCATTGAATTTTAATTCCCAAGTGATTAACATACATGTATCTTTTTGTCATCTCATTATTGATGATCAAGGTATGAATTGGTAAACAAAGGAATTGTTTTGTTGTGAGTTATGCATCAAATTTGACTTGAACTAAACTTGATTTTTTAACTAAAAACACACTTGCTATCATTAAGCATTGTTATCACAAGTAGAATATGCGCTTTTGTAGATTTCATTACATTAAATGAATAGGAAAAAAGGAGGTCCCTGTATACTGTTTTGTTTTATCACCAGAAAACTGGGGTGTACACTGAATTAGAATACAGGGAATACCCCACTTTTCTTGACTTGAGCCTTACCTGTTGAATTTAATATAAATTCAATATAGAAAATCATATCAAGGAATAAAATAAAATAATTTGCCTACCTACCTACCCATACCCTAACAACCTCAGTCGGGTGAGGGGAAACAAAGATATTTTTAATGTTGGCCTTATATATTTTGTTAAGGTAGTATGGTAGGCTACTACATGTACCATCTTGCATAACCAATTAATGCATTTGATAGGTCCAGATGTCTTACTGGTTAGCAAATTTGATGCAGAAAGTGATTTGTGAGACTTTCTAAAATTAAATGAAAATATTAAAGTTTTTTAACTGCAGAATATTCATTGAACATTGTGAATAATTCAAATATCTAAAAAAATATATACCTATAACTATATATTACATCTTTGAAAATAGTATGAAAGTAATTTAGGATTGGTTTATAATAATGTGTGCCCTTATCTTTCTTCATCAACAGAAAGTTTGTACTTTATTTGGCATTTTTAACTTTTTTGGATTCGAGCGTCACTGACGAGTCTTTTGTAGACGAAACGCGCGTCTGGCGTATATATAAAATTAATCCTGGTATCTTTGATGAGTTTATTTAGAAGATAAAAGACATTACTTGATTCTAGCAAGGCCTGACATTGTTTCTGTGAGTCCTCCAGACTTCTGGTCAATCTATTTATAGTTTCTGCCCTGGATATCTGAGCGTTCTCTGCTGCCTTGTAACTCTGGTCAAGTTTTAATCTCAAGGTCTCATTCTCACAATTCTGTAAAATATAAATACATATATAAATAATTCAATTTTGGATGTAACACATCTTCTGATTGGCCAACAGTGCTTGTAACTCTGATCAAGTTTTAACCTCAAGGTCTCATTCTCACAATTCTGTAAAACATAAAATACATATATAAATAATTAAATTTTGGATGTAACACATCTTCTGATTGGCCAACAGTGCTTTGTCTATCAGCTCACAGACATAATAATGTCATGTGACTGTGAAGTAGCAGGTAATTCAGTGTGCACCAAATTTTTTTTTATGTTATTTTTTCACCGACAGAAAAAAAATTACAGTCATTCCTTACATATTTGAATATAAGAAGTTATTGGATATAAGACAGCAACTAAACATTTCTAATCAACATTTTTTTCTCAATTATATATTATTTTCAATTATTTTCAATCTAAGAAAACTCCATTCTTAAACTTTAATTTCATTGTGTGAGAACTTCTTACAGAACATTTAGTAGGCATTATAACTGAGGACAGGGGACTCTTGATTTTTTTATAAAATATATTTATATATCATACAGATAGATTGTTTTGCTTTTTTGCTTTTTTTGTTTTCATGGTTTTGTTTGTTAAATGTATTTTGCGTATGTTTATATTATTTGTCACAAACTTATTGTTCAGAGTTTATATGACAATAAATATTTGAATTTGAATTTGAATTAAAACTTATGCATGTATTGTTTCATCTATAATTTGAAAATTTCAAAGTTTAGTAAAGACTGCAAAATCAGTAAATTTGATTTTTCAACTAGATAGTTCCTGTCAGAGAGAGAACATGTATTACTGATAAAATGAACTGTCGGGTTGTTTTGTTTCATTGACACATTCCCCATTTTCATTATCAATTTATTGTCCTTTAAATCAAAAGTTTTATTTACATTTCACATTTTAAAACAAAGTAGGAAATGGGTCCAGTTGGTGATAATTAGAGGGGAGTTACTCATTCAGGTTACTAAACTTAAATCACATAATCACAGACTATTTTCATCAGTTTAAATAAATTTTCTTCAGGTCACTTACAAGATCATTGATTTTTCCATTTAATTCGTCGATCTTTTCATTCTGAACTTTGATTTCTTTGTCATATTTCTGCTGTACACAGGCAATCACTCTTTCATGTTCATGTCTCGCCCTCGCTAGGCTGTCTGAGTTACCCATCTCTGTCAGCTGTTGTGACATTGATTCTATAGTTGATTCTGTGGCCTGTAGCTTTCTCATCAACTAGATATATACATTGTAAAAGAATAAATGGAGAATATCTTCATGGGACACATGCTTGCATATTACATTATAAAGGGACATAACTGAAGAAGGGTAAAAGTGACACTACCCAGATTTTAATTTACTCATTTTGTTTGTTTATCTTTAAACAATAGCTAGTTTCTGTCCTTTTATATTGAATTTCAGACTGTTTCTTCATGTTCTTGTGGTATATAGATTTTTTCATGGCCAACTGGTTTCTGTATGAATTCCTAAAAGAGTTAAAATCCAGAAATGAAAAGGTGATGACATTGCATTTAGTATGTATCTATCAGAATAAATTCACATTGCTGATACTTATGGCTTACCTCATCTTTAGATTTCTGAAGACTTTCCACTTGATTTTCAGCAGATCTCAGTTTTCCTGTTACCTGGGAGACTTCACCTTTAGAGTCAACCAGAAGATTTTGAAGTTGTTCCATATTAGTAGAGGCTCCTGCTTTTTCTCCTATAAAAGATGAGATTGGATAGAGCAAAAAATATTACTGTTGATTTGTTTGTTTTTTTATACAAGTTTTATTAATTGAAAATTTGAAATATCAATCTGATAAAAATATAGGGTTATTGCCTGAATATTAGGAAATATTGTCCCGAGTAGAATTTTATATTGCACAAACTTGCGAGTGCAATATATGTTCTACGAGGGACAATATTTCCCAATATTCATGCAATAACCCTTTTATTGTATAGCAATATAATATTTAAAAGTAAAAATTGGTTTAAACTAAGATTTTGTCGTTGATGACGTCATGAATTCTGAAGATTTATTGCACTAGTGCAATATTGGAATTTATTGCACGCTAACTTTTGGTTACTTTCTGTGGGAAATATTATATTGCTATACAGTAATACTGATTATTACATCAGTCATTTAAAGTTTGTTGTTCAGTTCGATTCAAGGCTGCGTGATGAAGGCTGTACTTTGACCTATAACCACATCTTTTTATTTATATGTGTCTAAGCTTTGCTTACTATTATGTGATAAAGCTTCTTTTTACTTTATGTTTAAGCAACCTTTCAGGATCCTCAGGTATTTTTCCAATGTACACACTATCAAAATTTGGAAGGCAGACATTTCATTGACAGAACAGAAAGTAGAACAGTTAGTGTTTCCTGCAGCTTTTAAAAAGGGCAGGGTAATTGTTAGCTCAGAGGGCACATTAAGCGCGATAGACAACAATTTTAGGGCACTTACTTAACATAAACAGGCAATTTCTATAAAATGGATTCATTTAAAAAATACTAGTTTAATGACCTCTTAATAGTTATTGTTCAAAATATATACATGTAACAGACTTCTTTCTGGGTCTATCATATTCTTGATGTGGGACCACATTGAAAAAAAATGTTGGTTTGCCAAAGCCAGAGTTCCATAAAAAAGATCAGGGTGATAGGTTGGTTTTTTTTTTAAAATATGAATGGACTATTTAAAATGATTAACTTAAAGAATTTGTCTGGTCATTTTTAGTAACCAAAATTTAGTAAATTACAAAAAAAAATAACTTTACAAATTAACCCCTTCCCCTCTACACCCTTTTCCAAATTAAATTAATATAGATACACCAAGTTTTACTACTTTCATGGCACTACCATATCAGCTGTTTATTTTAAATGTCTATAAATAGCCAGAAATAGTTGTCTGTTACTTAGGTGTTTTCCCAAGTATTTTTCCCGCCTAAAATGATCATGTGACATGTTTGTAAACAAAAGACAACATTTCATCAAGGAATTCATTTATTTTCTGGATTATTCTGCTTTTAATAATTTAGTTTGGATTTTTATTCATTTCATTTAAGGTACAGTCAAGCATTTGTATTTAAAAATAGTTTGCAAAGAATTTTTACTTTTCACTTTGACAAATGTCTCATGATCGCCGTTCATTGGCTTGTTCAACCATGCAAACAATGTATATTATGTAAATTAGATATCTATCAGCTGTCAAAAATATTGATCTAAGCAATCGATGTTTTGAAATCGTTTTCCGGTTTAGTTTCTTGTCAAAACAATGTCATATCATTAATCTTCTAGGCAAAACGATGTTTCTGGGACTTGGGTGATACAATCAGGACGCGTGATTAGTATCTGTATTCACTATTCAATCTATTGCAGTTTGCTAATCAGCTGATTACGAAATCGATTACAAAATGGCGTCCTAGTGAACTTTTGTTTACGTTTGAAGGGAAATAACTCGAGCGGTATTCATAAAATATGTCTTTCAGTACCGTAAAGGCATGGCGTCAGGAATTTCGACAAAACTAGGGCAGGGCGCCAAATTTTTTTCCCAAAAAGGGCAGGCCGTCGAGAAATCACGGCAGGGCGCCATTACACGCCAAAACCACCTGTAGGAAACACTGAACAGTGTGTTGTCAGATTATTGTGAAGAGTCCATCTATATTTGTTGTATACAGGCCTATGGAAACTTCGCACTTTGATGAATATTTAAATTTTTGGTTTCCCCAAATCCATCAAACCAATAACTCCTATCATGACCAAATGAGTCACCTTGAGCATAAGAGCCATACTTTGAGCATAAGAGCCATACCTTGAGCATAAGAGCCATACCTTGAGCATAAGAGCCATACCTTGAGCATAAGAGCCATACCTTGTGCATAAGAGCCATACCTTGAGCATAAGAGCCATACCTTGAGCTATTGAGAGCTGATGTTTGAGTATTCTGTGTTCCCTTTCTTTCTGAGCTTTAAATGTATCCAAATCTTCTGTGATTTCCTCCAGTTTTCTACCTCTAGCTTTATACAAGGCCTGCAGTTGCTGGTACTGTCTATTGTCAGAACTATCTGTGTCTACAAAACATATTATGACTTTTTTAAATGGTGGACATTTTTAATCAATCGTAAAAAGCTTAGCAAAATTAAAGTATAAATGTCTTGTCCTGTCTTCTGTTGGTTGGTATTCTTATATATTTATTTTCCTTAAAACAAAATTGATATTAGAACAAATTTAGGAAAATTGTATGTTTTATCCAATTTACATAAAAATCTGGTACTTCAGGCATGCAGTGCCATGCACCATGATACACATTTGTAATTTTTAAAGTTCTGACAACTCGATTTTAATTTAACTTATACATTTGATTGACTGAATGATCCAATGAAAATAGGATTCTTAGCTTACTCAAACCACACAAACCTTCAAAAGACTCTTGTCAAAAAATTGGAGTTTGCAAACAATCAACAACATTTATAAAATTAGCATATTCCCCTAAAAAAATATGCCATTATTGACTTGCTAAAATGTAGAATATTTGTTTTTTTATTATTATAAATCCATGTGACCCAAGAAATGTGAAAAGATTGCTATAACGTTAATGCCTATCCATACCCGAGTAATAATTTCTTTCTGCTGCAAAATTTTCCTTAGGTTGCCTTGACAAATTATCTCCCTTTGACATTCTAGCCAGGTTATCTCCCTTCCTATCTTCATTCTCTTTGTCCTTCCCATGCTTATATTGAACTTTGTAGTCTTCAGTAAAATCTTGTTTCCTTGGTGACAAGGGCTTGCTGGGTGGTTCATCTTGACTTTGGGTCTGCTGTAAGCCGTATAGGTCAAGGTTATGACTTTGTGGAGTGATTCCTGTGGCCATTGAGGTCACTGTGTGGTATCCAAGGTCATTGGAAGGCATAGTTTGGTATCCCTGAGAATATGGGGTACTCTGATATGGTGTTACACCTGTAAAAATAGATAATACAATTTTGTTTTATGCACATAAAAAATACATTCTTGCTGTAATAACATGATTAATCATAATCAACTTTAAAAGAAGAAATGATACCTAAATTGAGTTGGCCTGAATTGGTACAAATATAGAATTGTAACATAAGCAAATGACTCCTGTTTATAATATGGTTGTGTATGTAGCTTTTTCTGTCAAAATATTCTAGTGTTGCTTTCTCATTAAGATATACCCAACATATCTTTATTCCTTAACATGTTTAATAATATGTATATCAGTGCCGTCAATGTGTGGTCCAGAAAGATAGCAATGAATTCAGGAACTTTCAAATCAATTACTCTGAAATTACTCTAATTATGCAACAATTGTTATTCATATTTAGATCATCTACAATTGACCGTTTCAGAATCTAAAGGACTATGGGTAATATCATTGTTTGTACCCAAAATGAAAATAACGTCACGTCATTGTTTGAATTTCCATTGTTTAGGACTTTTTTAACCAATCACGACGTTTTGGTGTACACTTTTGAAAATATTACCCAGAATGCATTAGATTCTGAAACGGCGAATTAACAAGAGTGATTTGTTATGACTACATTTACTGTGGATTCATTTATTTTCCTGGGCACCAATTTTTGAGGATGGCAGAAAACTTACTTATGATGGGTATTTCGATTTTATGGTTTTGCCAAGTCTGCATACAACCTGATAGAATCATTTAAACTTGTGGTTCACCGGCATCTATGAAAATTACTTTCCATTGAATAATAATGAATTCACAGTATACAACATCATGAACCTGTGTTATTCAGATTTAGATAATCTACAATTACTGAGATATTATCACTTAATGAGGGTGATTTGTTATGACTACAGTTATATATATGTGCTGTACTTTAAAAACATTTGATGACAGGTTTCTCATTTGGTATTTCTGCACATATTTCAAAGTTACCTGTCCTTGGCTGATCCTCTTCCTGATAGGTGTCTCTGTAAAAACCTGGATGGAACTGATGCTGCTGATGGGCATAAATGGGTGTGGCATAATGATCTGTGTGAGCATGCCCAGTGTCTGTATTCCCGCCTTCTGCTTCCTGTCTTTCCGGTATAGCACCAAATTGCTGACCATAATATTGTCCATACCCTTGACCAAGATCTGAATAAGCTTTCTGCTGACTTGGTGGAATCTGACTAGTGGGAATGAAATTCATTTGGTTACCATGGTGATGCATGTTATATGCATCTTTACCCAGCCAATCAGAACCTTTGTCATGTTGAATCACATGACCAATTGCACTTCCTTCACTGTTGCTATGGTAACCATCACTGGTAGTTCCCCCATCATGTCCATCAAGTATTCCTTCCTGAGAACGACGTAACATTTCTTGAGACTGCCGCACAGATTCTTGTGAACGTCGTAAAGAGGATGCCACCATTTCTTGTGACTGTCTGAGTAAATCCTGTGATTGGCGTGTAGATATTGTGGGCAGTTCTTTTGACTGTCTGACAGGTGGGACTGTGTCATATGGAGTGGGGGAATCTACTTCCTGATGTGTGGGGAGGGGTGTAGAAGTGGATCCAGGGAAGTATCTCCTTCCCCATCCATTAGCACCATTAAAACCTGGAGTCTGTTCAGTTTCTTTGTCTCTACAATTGATAAATCAATATGTCATGTATGTTGTAAAAATATATATCAAAATAAACATTCTATCAACAGTGTTCCAGCTAGGCCGTTTTCAGAGGGCGCGGCGCCCGCCCTTTTCCGAGTGGCGCCCTGTGCCCTTTTTACAGTTTCCAGGGCGCCCTGCCTTTTTTGAAGATCGATTGCATATTAATTTGAGTATTGATATGATACGCTAATTACTAAATTTTACCTGGGGAAAAGATTATGACTTTGTTTACCACCCCAAGCTAATCAATGGTTACAACTGGTGTCATAATCTGTTGTTATGGGTAATCCGTTTATCGGATGGGTCATTAATGATCATCAACATTAATTCGTTCAAATAGAATCGGTCAGTCGGCAATTATCTTTGAAGAAATGTGCATACAACAACTTGGGCACAATTTACGATCTTTACCGTAGTTTCATGGAAGAAACGTAATGACAGAAAGTTGGAAAACCATTATAAACTCGTTGAAGACATTGTTTTACTTGTTTTCTGTAAAATAAACAGAAAATTCAGACGTATTTGTCATTGACTGCCTTCATTTTTGATACGAAAATAACAAAATCATCCGCCATATTGTGATCATATTTACATCATATTTACGTACTGTTTATAATCCTCCAAAGATGGAGCACACCCGAATAAAGAAAGATAACTCAATCTGATTTTTTTCCTAGCATTGAGTAACCCATTTACATATTCTAAAATGTGTCTCCATACTTCTTGCTTAACAATATATATGTTTAGGTATTTATTTTGAGTTATGGGAAAAGTTAAAGAGGGTCTTAGTAGCAGTGTTGGTAGGGTGCCTTGGTCATCTTTTTCTGTATTCTTTATTTTTGATACTATTTTTCACTGTTGCTTTATATCCTAAAATTGTGAATTTACTGAGCACAGCTGTTTTGTGCTGTATTGCCATCAAGCACAGCAGGGGTAGAAAGGTGAAACTGGTAAAATGTGGTGGACCATAGAAACAGTATGAAACAGATCTCCTTTCAAAACATACTGCATATAAAGTTCAACTGTGCCAAGCAATGATAAAAAAAACTTGGGTGACAAGCTGCTTGACAAGTTTTTCAGCCTTAAAAATAGAAAGATAGAGTTCTATATGGGCTAAAGGTGTTGCTCTTGTATAACCTGTGATTCAACGAATAAACACAAATGTTTGATTAACATCTTTTATTAAAATATGCCCTTTTCATATTATCATATCGTGCGTTAAATGCCCTTTTTCAGGATTGGCACCCTGCCCTTTTGAAAACCTAGCTGGAACACTGATCAAGGTTGAAACTAGACTTTTATATATATAGCTTAACATATACATGTGTAAGTGCATAACTGAAACCCAAACCTTTATTGTAAATAATTAAGTATCAATTTTCATGATTTTTTTTACAATTCACTATCAAATTTTCTTGCTTTTCAACTATTGTGATGTTACAGAAAGAGGCCATGATTCCTGATGATGTCATATAGAAAGAACACATTTTTTTACCGATCATTAGATAAACAGATTCCACAACCTTATTTGGTGCTAATTTCAACATTTCTTCATTCTAACTAACTATCTAATCCTCTTCATGCCAGCTGGCATATAACATGTATAAGGCTGATATTTGTGGTCTCTCAACTGGCACTGTTGATTGTCCTTAGCAATCGTCTCCATATTACCCCAAGTCTTTCCCATGCTTCAGACAGTAATTAATTTGAAAATTTAATTGTCCTTAGCAGAGATATATATGGTGTGAAATTAAAATTTTGAACAATCAGTAGTTGTAGATATTGTTGTCTCAAATTTTAAAAACTGATTATATTTTAAACTATAAATGGACTTACTCTTCCTGTCGATTATTTTTTATATGTATACTGGAGTTTCTGGAATCATTTCCTTCATCGGATGTCACAGAAAACTCATCATCTTCCATCAAATCATCAAAAGCATTGGTCAGCAACTGTCGTAACTGAATGAAAAAACACAGTACATGTAGTCAGTTAATTATGATTTATTGAAAAATTGGTGTTTGATGCCCCTTTTGGCACAATTGGTTATTTTTTAATATTTCATGGTGGTCAGTTTTTATAGATGGAGAGGCTGGAAAAAACCATGATGACATTCTGCAGGAAAATTAGCAATCTGAGTCAATCAAAATGGGATTTGAACACATGTACAGCTGCCACATGGGGTGTTCAAACTCAGTGTACAGAATTATAACTAAAGATCAAGACCACTTTCTGATAGTTATCAAAGGTACCAGGATTATAATTTAGTACGCAAGATGTGTGTTTCGTCTACATAAGACTCAGCAGTGACGCTCATATCAAAATATTTATAAAGCCAAACAAGTACAAAGTTGAAGAGCATTGTGGATCTAAAATTCCCAAAAATTGTGCCAAATACGGCTAAGGTAATCTATGCAGTGACCCAGACCATAAGAGAATAACAAATTATGTCCTTAAACATGATACATATGATATTTTGTGTGGAACAATTTTTTTCTTGCCCCACTCTCTAGCTATAGTCATGACCATTAGATTTAATATATTTCTATCCCGTCTGTTGTAATAGGATGAAAGTCCCACCCCTTTGAAAAAAAAATGTTAGTTCATTTAATCAGCAAATAAAATTGACCTGCACCATTTTTACCATTACACCCCCATTATCTCAAACACTGTAACCATGGTAACCTTGAAGATAATAAATTGAACTAAAAGATCCTTCACTGAGGAATAAGAACATCTGTAAATAATTATAAACAAATGAAATTTCAATGCTATAATTACATTCAGTTTAAAACATTAACTCTCAGCTATATTTATTTTCACAACTTTTAAATTATTTTAAACATTTTCAATGCTTTTTTTATATGCAATGCCAATGTAAAACATTAAAACTCAGCAGGGTTTCATTTTTACAACTTGATAAAATATTTTCCATTTGTTTTTCAACACTTCAATCAGAACTTTCTTATTATATATATTTGTCTACGGATTTAACACAAAGAACAGTAGCTTGTCACCCAGAAACAGTAAACCTAGTATTTAGTTTAAGCAAATAAATCTTACTAAGTTTTACAATTGTAAATTAGATAAATTATCTCTTAATTGTACAATAACATTGTTAAATATTTGCTAACATGTCAAGCTGTATTTGCATTACAGAAAATTCTGATACTACGTTGTACCTATGTATTGGTATGTTGAATGTTGATTCAGATTTAAATATATTATTTCTAGATAGCCTCAAATTTCTTTACATGTTTCGAGATGTTAGATGTTCTCTTCATATTTTACTATATATTTCATTTTATAGTATAACTATTTGCTTAGAAGCATTTTGAGACATCAAAAAGATATAAACATGATAAAAGCAGTTGTTTTTATCAGCTTACTTCACACTAATAGTTCTACATTAAGAAACATTCTGAACATGGAGAATTCACTTTTCAATTTTAGATCCTACATATACATTTAGTAACTACCCAAGATTGATCACAAAATATATGTTAAAGTCCTGATGAATAAAAAATGGTGTATTGCTTTACAAGATGTTTATTTTTGTCTTGTTATTTCATATACCGTTAAACTTTTTAAAATTTTGATCCTTAAATGAAGATGTATTATAAAGTACTTGTTTTTTCAACTGTTGTCGACTGTTTAATTTCATGATGATGTCATGCAACCTCCTTCCTTGGCCTCAAGTGTCACGCAGCTTAATACAGGCCCTCAACAATGAGCACAGCCCATACTCTACTAAACATATCCACTCAAAACTAACTAAACATATCCATCCACAGTCATTTCATGAATTTATCAAACCATTCCTCGCTATAAAGACCCATGATAGTTTTTCCTTAAGAACTTAATAAACAAAGGATCTACACTACAGGATTAAGGGGATTAATTCAGCATTGATTATTCAATGCAATTTTGGCACAATATGACAAATTACAAATTCTTTCAAACCTTAAAATGAAGTCATGTAGTTAAATTCTGGTCCAAAAGTAGATAATTATACAGTGTAAATGTTATGTTTGCTTTGATATAAAAATATTTATAACATAAAACACTTAAAGTGAATTCATGGTTCACCAATTTAAAAATTATTATTAGAAATTTTGATTCAAATCTCCATAAGAAAAGCTGACTGTTATAGGTCTAGCTATTCTTTTTTTTTTTATCCATTTAAGTCATATATGACTGTAAACAAATTCAAGTTCTTAAAAATAACAGTTAAGTTTTGCCTTTCAAATTTTCAGCTTTTAAAGTGTAAATACCAGTTAGTGCTTCAGATACATTGCAATGAATGTTTCAATGTTATAATTTTCATGATAATCAAAAACAAGAATGTGTCCAAAGTACACGGATGCCCCACTCGCACTATCATTTTCCATGTTCAATGGACCGTGAAAATGGGTAAAAAATATAATTAGGCATTAAAATTAGAAAGATCATATCATAGGGAACATTTGTACTAAGTTTCAAGTTATTTGGACTTCAACTTCATCAAAAACTACCTTGACCAAAAACTTTAACCTGAAACTCGCACTTTCATTTTCTATGTTCAGTGGACGGTGAAATAAGGGTCAAAAGTTTAATTTGTCTTTAAAATTAGAAAGATCATATCATAAGGAACATATGTACTAAGTTTCAAGTTGATTGGACTTCCGCTTCATCAAAAACTACCTTGACCAAAAACTTTAACCTGAAGCGGGACAGACGGACGAACGAACAGACGGATGGACGAACAGACGCACAAACCAGAAAACATAATGCCCCTCTTCTATCGTAGGTGGGGCATAAAAAAATTGAAATCAAGCTGTCAGAGGTGCTAAAAAATCAATGTTTACAAAGATTTTGAAATCCTTTAGGCTAAAAAACTTAAACATTATAGTCTACTTATTAACTGATCTTAATCCTAAGTCTGGTCAGAACAGGTTAAAATACCTTGTACATATTTATATATGTATTTACCTTTGGGGTTTGAAAGCTAAGGCAAATTACAAGTGTTTACAAAAAGTCAAAATAAGTTTAAATGACATTTAAACTATACTAACTTGTATTATAATCAAGCATGGTTAGTGTAGGCTTTTGTAAAGTGTAAATTATTACCTAAAAGTGGGAGAAAAATTATAGGGTAAAAGAACAGTATGAGCTTTGCAGTGTAACATGGTTGTTTTTCATTCGTTGTTTTATGCAGAAATTAGGCGTTAGTTTTCTTGCTTGGATTTTTTAACATTTATCATGTCAGGGCCTTTTGTAGATGACTATGCGGTATGGGCTGTGCTTAATACAATAAAAGTTCACAGTAGAATATATATTGTTTTTTTATATTCACAAATTTGTATGAAATTATGAACATTACCACATTCATATTAACAAGTCCGCATCTACGTCACGCGTTTTCACACGCTTTTTGACATATCATGTCATGTCATGATTTCCCATTATCAGAAGTTGACATGTATGGCTGTGCTCATTGTTGAAGGCCATACAGTGACGTATTGTTCTTAATTTCTGTGTCATTTTGTCTTAATGGCAATTATACCACATCTCCTTCATTTATATTTCCACAATTTTGCCAGCTCTTAGATAAACAATCATTATCTGAATTAAATGTATTGTTTTCATGTTCTTGATTGGAAGCATTTCAACAATTTTCACTATTTTAGATTTTTCTTTTTAATATATGTATGTTAAGCACATAACCCATATTCATTTAAAATTCACTTCAGACATGTCAGATAGTGTAGAAATACAAGTCTACAATTAACAGATACTTTGATTTTAGAGTCATTTGATACATTCAATTTACTATATTGCCTGCCCATCTTTCCCTCATATTGCAAAATCTCCATCAATATATATTAATTCAGAGTGAGAAGTTTTATGATTTTTTCAAAATTAAAAAAAAATATTAACTGGATGACAAGTTCTGGAAGGTAAATTGGAATGGTAAATTTTATTCAAATCACATTACTTCAATACAGCACAGCATTTTTTTTCTTAAATTGCTTTTAATTAATATTTATTTACTGCTGATTATGAATCTCAACAGTAACAATATACAATACTTGTACAATGCAATTTCTGAATATATTATCTAATTCTGTCAATTACATGTACTCATAGGAAGGACATTGGTATATTTTTATATACTGTATATGTATGCAATACAGTTATATTCAATTGTAAATCAAATTAAACAGCCATACTTAAAGCTATAATATTTTGCATATAAAAAGAACTTTAAACGTTATCATTTAAAATTTATGATTATTTTATAAATCCCATTTATCATTATCACAGTTAAATAACTCAATATACATGATAGTATTCCATTAAAAAGTTGGTAAACAGTTTATTTAGTTGACTAACTTCAAAAGCATTCATGAATGTAAATCATGAATTTTAATCCACATGACCTATTTAAAGTTCAAACTAGCCTAATTAAAACTTAACTTGGATTTATGAATTATGAAATGAAAAGGCAAGACCAAAAAAACCTTGAATACAATAGACCTTCACAAGTTAATAATTTCAATATACATGTATAGACTTTTATAGTAGAATTAGTTTGTTCAATGCAAATGATTATATAAATATATATTTACATTATATTTTTTCACTCTTTTGGTCTTTAGGGAAATGTTGTTTGTGCTGTATTTAGATCCCTCTACAACAGCGTTTGTTACATGTACATGCACATGTATGTATAAAAATTGCGGTTTTTATCCTATGCAATCATAGGTTTGAATGTTGTTTTCAATTTATACTTGTCTATATATACAATGTATACATTTCTCTAGTCATGACAGTATGCACTTGTAAAAACATATATACAATATTTTTCGATTTCTCATTCATTCTGTTACATGATAAGAGAATGAGCCAAACATTCAATATTTTGTATTTACAGCAATCATGGCAATATATCATTGTATACAGGAGCAAAAATGATAAAATCTGGAATTCAAAGATATTCCAGAAAAATTTCATCCATGTGACAGTCACGTGAAAATTTTGTATTTACTAGACATATATATATATATTGGAATATTCCGTAAAAAGTTAGGACCCAGTAAAAATTAAGTCTGCATTGGCTACTGAGTCCCAGTACTGTAAAGTTTATTCCCTGTAAAGCACAAAGATGATATACCTCAATAAACAGCATCCACACGGAAGTTATCATCATGGCTGTTGAATGCCTCTAAATATTACATTGTACAGAAGTGACAATATATCCCAGTTACGCCTCAAACTAGTGTTTAGAAACTGCTAGACTAAGGTTTTCACATTCACAAACAATATACATACATGTCTTATGTACATGTATATATCCAAATTGCTCCGTAAAGTTTTTTCTTCAGATATTGATATTTTTTTTCAAAATCACAATGAGTGTGAGTGATAATGAAAGCAGCAGGTCCATACCAATACAGAGAAAGTCAAAAAATAAAACCATTATCATGATTATGGGGTCAATCTATAATTTGGGGTACAAATTTAACAATATCTTTTTTGTTCATTAAATATATGATTTTATGCAATTTTAAACTTGTCAATCATGTCAAATGCTTCTTATATTTCTTCCTTTTATTACAAATGTATTATTATTAACAATTTTCATTTTTACCCTTAACTGTAAACAATAACATATCCTCATGAACATAATAAAACCATTACTTTTGCTTACAACGTACATGTATGTGACAAAATCCAATTAAAATGACCTTTACAAAATTTTAAGTTATCATATTTCATTAATTACTATAATAGTTTGACATATTTTTAATTTGTGTTGAATTTTATTGAGTTTTCTAAATTGATCAAATAAACAAGAATGTGTCCTCAGAACACGAATGCCCCACTCGCACTATCATTTTCCATGTTCAGTGGACCGTGAAATTGGGGTAAAAACTCTAATTTGGCATTAAAATTAGAAAGATCATATCATAGGGAACATGTGTACAAAGTTTGAAGTCGATTGGACTTCAACTTCATCAAAAACTACCTTGACCAAAAACTTTAACCTGGAGCGGGACAGACGGACGGACGAACGAACGGACAGACGGACGCACAGACCAGAAAACCTAATGCCCCTCTACTATCGTAGGTGGGGCATAAAAAAAAAATCAGCAGAATTATATGTACTTATCATGCTTATAATACACATATTTGGCAACTTCCAAATTCCTCATTGAACAGTTTAAAATAACAATAAGTAACATGTTACCTATATACAATAGAAGGAATTTTAATAGTAATTTGATTATCTTAACATATCAATCATGCCAATATGGGATTATATTATCAGTAAAATTTGGAATTTTTACAAATACTATGTATAACGACTGCTTTTAGTTGCAGTACAGCAACAGGGGTTTAAATTAATGTGGGTCCGAGGTCTGGGACCTGTCTTTTCTAGGAGAGGACTTTTCCTTTTTAATTAAAAAAAGTGAAGGACCTACTATTTTTAACACTGATACTTTATGCATGACCATTGATTTCTTATCAAAATGCTTATGGAGGACCTTTCAAATTTTAAATGATCCTATACCTTTCTCTATATCATCAGTGGCATATCCAGAACTTTTCATTAGGGGGGATGGGGGCGCTGACTGACCTTAGGGGTGGGCCAGCTGCATGACCTAAAGGGGGGAGGCGCTCCAGACTTGCTTCGGTGATTCCCTATCTAATCAACCAAATATTTCGCACAAAAAGGGGGCAGGCCCCCAAGACCTCCCATGGATCCGCCAATGATCATGTATATATATACAAGAAATATAAATCAATGGTTAATCTTTTCTTTATAATTTCTTTGATGTTTGGTAAATTTTTGTTGAAGGGAAAACCAAAAAAAAGTTTCCTGTGCCTAAAACATACATGTTAAACATTTTATTGACAAAACAAAAGAATTCAAAAATCAAAGTGCTGGATAGCACCCATGGAAAGTTTGCAACGGTAGATTGTAATATTTCTAATAGATTGTGTGTAGATTGCATGGTTAACTTTTTTTTTCTACTTAAAAAAGAAAAAAAAACTTTATCAAGAAATAATTGTAACAGGATGCTGCTACGAAATCTCCCAAACAAAGCTCTCACAATTAGTCATTCCCACGGTCGTCTGACATTAAGCAAAGTCCAATACAAAGAGGTCTGGTCTAGTAAAGTGATATTCATGATTTAGGGGTGGGGATCTAGACAGTTTACAAGTTCTCAAACAGACAAGAGATAGGGGTAAGAGTGACCCTAGGGGACTAGCCTTTTATTTCATCTGATTTGTTTTATTATTCCGTACAAGAATATGTGTTGTTTCAGTGTGGGCATTTCGACAGTTTTCAAGTTTTCGAAAAGAAGGGGGTGGATCTTGACTGTTTACCAGTTCTCAAAACAGGATGGGGTGGGGTTACACCGAGGGACCTTCCTTATATTTCATTTTATTCGTTTTATTGTCCAATACAAGAATATTTATGATTAAGGGTTGGGGATCTCAACCGTTTACAAGTTCTCAAACATGAGGGGTTGGGGAGGACCCAGAAGGACTCCCACTATATTTCATTGGTTTTGTTTTGTTGCCCCATAAAAGAATATATATGGTTTAGGGGTGATCATCTCGACCGTTTACAAGTTTTCAAAAAGAAGGGGTGGGGTCACCCCTGTGGACTTCTTCTATATTTCATTTGATTTATTTTATTATCCCATACAAAAATGTATATGGTTTGTGGGTGGGGATCTCAACCGTTTACAAGTTCTCAAACAACAAGGGGGTGGGAGTGACCCCTAGGGACTCGCCTTCTTTTTCATTTAATTTGTTTTATTGTCCAGTACAAGAATATATATAGTTAAGGGGTGGGTATCTTGACCATTTCCAAGTTGTCAAACAACAGGGGATGGGGCTGACCCAAAAGGGACTCCCACTTTATTTCATTAAATTTGTTTTGTCGCCCTATACAAAAATATATATGGTTTAGGGGTGGGGATCTCGACCCTTTCCAAGTTCTCAGACATGAGGGGGTGGGGCTGACCCAAAGGGACACCAACTTTATTTCATTTGATTTGTTTTGTTGCCACATACAAAAATATATATGGTTTAGGGGTGGGGATCTCAACCGTTTACATGTTTTCAAAAAGAAAGGGATGGGGTGACTGACCCCTCTGGAGTTCCTCTATATTTCATTTGATTTATTTCATTGTCCCATACAATAATATATGTGGTATATGGGTTGGGTCTCAACTGTTAATACGTTCTCAAACAACCAGGGGTGAGAGTGACCCCAGGGGACTCGCCTTTTATTTCATTTGATTTGTTTTATTGTAACGTATAAGAATACAGATGGTTTAGGGGTGGGGATCTGACTGTTTTTTAGTTCTCAAACATGAGGGGTTGGGTGGGGTGACACCATGACTCAACCTAAATTTAATTCATTTAATTTGTTTTATGGTCCTGTGATCATTACTGAAAACCATGTGTGTCTGTCCCTTACTGTTTTCAAATTATAAAATTTATTATTGTTATTGAAAATTAAAAAAAAAATCCCATAGGGTTCTATAGTAAATTCCTCCCTTCTGTTGGCCCTCAAAATACAACTAAATAGACCACAAGAAGAAAAATAATAAGAACTGAGCAAAACCTTTGTTTAGGAGTCTTAATAGCAATTAGTATAATTACGAATTTTGTTATAGTCCGATTTCCAATGCCGAATATGTAAATGGCCGATTAATTATAGTCCGAGTTTGTTGTGGGCCGAGATCAGATGAGATACCAGATATGATACTTCCGATACTCTCGGGCTTTTAACTATTTAATAAACAGTAAGCGACGAAAAATGTTCATTCATGAACTATTTTAAACACGGTCTTAATTTTCTCTTCAACCGGAGGAAGGTAGGAAACCTCTGTAACCGGGATTATAGTACTTCCGTTTGGAGGCACACATATATGGATCTGATGCATGTCTGAAGAATACCGATAAATTCATAACGTAGAAACTTCTTTCTCGTGTGTGTATTGATTTTACTTTCCGCGTAGCGCAGATCCGCGAAGTAGTGTTTGTTCGTCATTTTCAAATGAAGTTGAATTATTTGATTTATCGATGAAAATTCAGTACATTTTTATTCAAGCTGTATGCTATTAAAATAGAAGAGCTCAAAATTTCAAAAGGATCTTTCTATTATTAGTTTTCAAACACCAGTACTATATATTATCTAGAAGTAGGACACACTTCCTAAAGTAAGATAGTCTGTCTCTTTTCGGGTTAGTCCGATGCCTTAAGAAAGTTTATTGCTATAGCAAGCTATAGCAAACTTTCCAAAAAAAGTTTTTAAGAGTAATTTAAAAAAAAAATCAGATACATGTACATTTGAACTACAATGTATTTCTGCTGATCTGCTGTGTTAAATCTGTGAAAAAAGCAACCAGGTGCTCCGCAGGGCGCAGCTTTATACGACCGCAGAGGTCGAACCCTGAACAGTTGGGGCAAGTATGGACAAAACATTCAAGCATGATACAGCTCTGAATTTGGATTGTGATCAAATTTTTGACATTACATGGTTTTTTTTTTACACAAAACAAATGCCAAGATTTTACAAATCAATTAAAGATTTCTTCTTCAAACTTTTTAAATCTAAAATTAAATAGTTGACACAGCATAGGTTTCTGACACAGAATGAATGTGGTCTAATGAACTTAAAAGGTTTTTTTTGCCTTTGAGCAAATCACTATGCTGTTGAATATTAATCCTCTCAAAAAAATGTTTGAAGAAATTTTCTTTTTATTTATGAAATCTGAAATGAGAAAAATTTAACCCCCCCCCCCTTTTTTTTCACATCCCCGTTTCCCTTTTTCAAAACTGATATCAATTCAAATTTCTAATGGAGTTTGCAACAATAACTACTCATTTAAATACATCATAAAATATTAAGATGTAAAAAAACTGCTTGTTATCACTGAATGGTAAAGATTATTTAAATTTATCAGTTGGTAGTAAAAAGTGTATATACATTGTATATTGTATATAACAAAGATTTAAGTTGATTCTGGACAAAGAAAGATAACTCCAATTAAAAAAAATTCTTGCTATTGCACAAATAGGATATTTCTTGCTTACTATTCTGGACAAAGAAAGATAACTCTAATTAAAAAAAAATTTGCTATTTCACAATATTGTGCAATTAGATATTTCTTGCCATTGCACAATACTGTGCAATTGAAAAGACTTGCTATTGCACAATACTTAATATAATAATTTTAGATCCTGATTTGGACCAACTTGAAAACTGGGCCCATAATCAAAAATCTAAGTACATGTTTAGATTCAGCATATCAAAGAGGCCCAAGAATTCAATTTTTGTTAAAATCAAACTTAGTTTAATTTTGGACCCTTTGGACTTTAATGTAGAATTTGAAATTTGAAAACAGGACCAAAAATGAAGAATCTACATACACAGTTAGATTTGGCATATCAAAGAACCCCAAGGATTCAATTTTTGATGAAATCAAACAAAGTTTAATTTTGGACCCTTTGGACCTTAATGTAGACCAATTTGAAAACTGGACCAAAAAAACTTCAATAATCAAGAATCTAAGTACATTTTTAGATTCAACATATCAAAGAACCCAACCGATTCATTTTTTGTCAAAATCAAACTAAGTTTAATTTTGGACCCTTTGGACCTTAATGTAGACCAATTTGAAAACGGGACCAAAAGTTGAGAATCTACATATACAGTTAGATTCGGCATATCAAAGAACCCCAATTATTCAATTTTGATGAAATCAAACAAAGTTTAATTTTGGACCCTTTGGGCCCCTTTTTCCTAAACTGTTGGGACCAAAACTCCCAAAATCAATACCAACCTTCCTTTTATGGTCATAAGCCTTGTGTTTAAATTTCATAGATTTGTATTTACTTATACTAACATTATAGTGCGAAAACCAAGAAAAATGCTTATTTGGGTCCCTTTTTGGCCCCTAATTCCTAATCTGTTGGGTCCTAAACTCCCAAAATAAATACCAACCTTCCTTTTGTGGTCATAAACATTGTGTTTAAATTTCATAGATTTCCATTTACTTAACCTAAGGTTATTGTGCAAAAACCAAGAAAAATGCTTATTTGGGCCCTTTATTGGCCCCTTATTCCTAAACTATTGAAACCAAAACTCCCAAAATCAATCCCAATCTTTCTTTTGTGGTCATAAACCTTGCGTCAAAATTTCATAGATTTCTATTAACTTAAACTAAAGTTATGGTGCGAAAACCAAGAAAATGCTTATTTGGGCCCTTTTTGGCCCCTTATTCCTAAAATGTTGGGACCAAAACTCCCAAAATCAATACCAACCTTCCTTTTATGGTCATAAACCTTGTGTTAAAATTTCATAGATTTCTATTCACTTTTACTAAAGTTAGAGTGCGAAAACTAAAAGTATTCGGACGCCGGACGACGACGACGACGACGACGACGACGCAGACGCCAACGTGATAGCAATATACGACGAAAATTTTTTCAAAATTTGCGGTCGTATAACAAAAATGAAGTCTATTTTTGTGACTAAACCCCCTCAAAACTCCTAGTTGAAACCTTTGCAGTTTACGTTAGACAAAGATTAACATGCCCTTTTTGAAACATAAATCATTGTGCTTAAGTGCCCTTTTCATGATTGGCTCCCTGCCCTTTTGAAATCTTAGCTGGAACACTGCACCTTCATCTTTTTTCATAACAAACTGTATGAACTCTGACCTACAATGTACCATAAAGTGCTATGACCTTTTCATCTACAAGTGTGTTGTTGTTACCCTACTGCATGTTCTGTAAAGTGACGTTTACATGACCTCTGACCTTATGACCTACCTCATGTTCTTGTTCCTCTTCCTCTTTCCTGTACTCAGCCTCCTGGATGTTCTGTAGAGCTTGTCCGTCAAAGTTGATGCTGGTTCCGCTCATGTTACTCATGGTTCATTTCATTAATGTACATTCCTACAAAAAATATGTATGATTTTTTAAAATTTAGGATGAAAAGTTATCCGAGAAATTGGCCAAAGGACCTAAGCGGTGTCATGATGCATGTGATGAAAAAATGGGTTAAATTCAAATAGACAGCTAGGGGTTGGCCCATTTCTGGAATGGCCTGAAATGTTACTTCATAAGGTCCCCAGCCTTCTCATAAGGGGTAGAACATGTAGAATGAATTCATCTTATCGCGTTTTGTACGCCATTACTGGACATCACAAAAGTTCCCGTAAAATTTTGACGTCATAATAGAAAATATCTGACGTCACCAATGGAAAAGTGATTGTTGTATATACTGATATATGAAGTCAAAAGTTTGAGCAGGACAGAATCTCAGCTCAAGAGGGACACATTTCAAAATAGCAAATTTATATAAGGTGTATCATCTAAAGCCACCCAAGACCTAAGGTTCTACTGATATTGTTTTGGCAATTTGGGGACTTAGCTAGGAAGCTTCATCCATTCTTGATTGAAAACATAACAGAACTTAACCCTTACTCAGTGAATTTTTCTTGTGGATAAACTAATCTACTAAAAAATGCGCCTCTATCAACATCTATCTATCTATATATCTTCCCATTCTCTATCAACATGTTTAGTTTACAAAATGTAAATAAAAACTGCCAAAAATTAAGTCAACCAAGATTTTAGGTTATCATGTAAACTTATGATACATCATTGTACATGTAGTTTGTAACTTCAATCCTACCTTATAAATGTTTCTGATTATAACAATCTAAATCTCCATTCCACTCAGTTTAAATTTTTATTTACATATTTTCCGAAAGAAAAATTTCTAAATAATGAACAGACAATGACACAAATAACATCGAAAACAATAGACAGTTCTTTAAAGATATTGATTAACTCCACACAACAGCATGCTATACCAGTCAACTCCAGTGATCATGATTCAACGTGTGACTAGGATTAAATGTTCTCTTTTTAACTTTGTCGATGTCGTGTTTTGACTTGTTTTCTAGATGAGAGATGCAGGTCGCTCAGTTTTATTGCGATGGGCAAGGGACTTTCTGTCTCCTAAAAATGAAAATAATGGAGGATTTTGATTTAGTTTTATTTTTGTTTGGTGTATTAGTATGTTCTATCTATCATCAGGTCTAATTAAACTAACTTTAGCAACCAACTTTTGCAATTTTTAAAGTCGCCGCCATTCACAAACAATTCCCACAATGCATTGTTATGTATCGGAAGTTTCTAATTTTTGGGTATAAATTAAATTATCCAGTCCCGACCAAAAGAAACTATACCTAAAACAGGTATCATATAACAGACAAATAAACAAATTTAGATATAAATAATGATTTAAAGAATAAAAAACATAATTATAAATTCATCAATGCTGGGAATAGTACATATGTTCCTGATCAATGGAATTCATAACTCCTGAAAAATTAGATGTTTACATGACTGTTTATTAGATGAAACTTTGATTGAGGACCTATAATAGAATTTAAACAATTTATGAAATAGAGCGATTATACTTCAGTCCTACAAAAGGTTGTACTTTAAAGGAACTCGGAAGTCTATTTTAATTTCGTTAACAGTGATGGGTGCAATATGCGGCTATTTGAATTTTCGTCAATAAACGGAGTGGTGCAAAAGCCAATATGCCTATTTCGTCAACAGAGAAGTGAAGGGTGCAATATGCTTATTTCGTTAACAGTGAGGAATACAAGTATGTCTATTTCGTTAACTGAGAGGGTGCAAAATGCCTATTTTTTCAACAGAGCGAGATGCGATATACTTATTTCGTCAACAGAGAAGGGTACATGTTTATTCGTCAATAAAGAGAGGTGCAATATGCTTATTTTGTCAACAGAGAAGGGTGCAATATGCTTATTTCGTCAACATAGAGTGGTGCAATATATACTTATTTCGTCAATAAAGAAAGGTGCAATATGCTTATTTCGTCAACAGAGAGGGTTGCAAGATGCTTATTTCGTCACTGTGACAGAAATTTCCGTCTATCATTTTTCCGTCTATACTTTAATTAAATTTGTTCAACCGAGAGGTTTAGTCTATGATTATTACACCGAAAGAAGGAGATTCGGTATATAATGATTTCATCAACAGAGGAGTGTTCAGGTCTATGCTTTAGTCTTAAAGCTACAACAAGAGTATATGTTTATATCTTCACCAGAAGTGGTTTCAGAACATGTTTATTCTTTCAACAGAAGGAATTCAGGCTATGCTTATTTTGCCAACAAAGGGGGTTTCAGTCTATGCTTTAGCCTTAAGGCTACAACAAAAGAGGGTTCGGTATATATGCTTATATCTTCACCAGAAGTGGATTCAGTTAAATTGAGAATGGAAATGGGGAATGTGCCAAAGAGACAACAACCGGACCATTGAAAAAAACAACAGCAGAAGGTCACCAACAGGTCTTCAATGTAGCGAGAAATTCCTGCACCCGGAGGCGTCCTTCAGCTGGCCCCTAAACAAATATATACTAGTTCAGTAATAATGAACGCCATACTAATTTCCAAATTGTACACAAGAAACTAAAATTAAAATAATACAAGACTAACAAAGGCCTGAGGCTCCTGACTTGGGACAGGCGCAAAAATGCGGCGGGGTTAAACATGTTTGTGAGATCTCAACCCTCCCCCTAGCTATACCTCTAACTAATGTAGAAAAGTAAACGCATAACAATACGCACATTAAAATTCAGTCCAAGAGAAGTCCGAGTCCGATGTCAGAAGATGTAACCAAAGAAAATAAACAAAATGACAATAATACATAAATAACAACAGAGTACTAGCAGTTAACATACATGCCAGCTCCAGACTTCAATTAAACTGACAGAAAGATTATGATTTCATCATATGAACATCAGGCACAATCCTTCCCATTAGGGGTTTAGTATCATACCATCATAACATATATGAGAAGAACATAACCCGTGTCATGCCCATGTTTATTCTTTCATCAGAGGAGGGTTTTTCGTCTATGCCAATTTTGTCATTTAGGGGAGGGGATTCTAAAGGAAGTCGACCTCAAGTTGAGATTTTTTTTAATAAAGGAAACTTAACAGCAAACCAAAGACCATAAACAGCCCAAGGCCACCAATGTTCTGAAATGAATTGATTGATTAATTGTTGGCAATGTTTGTTCGATATCTAGTGGCAAATATTTCATGTTCTGAAAATGAATTGATTGATTGTTGGCAATGTTTGTTCGATATGTAGTGGCAAATATTACATGTTCTGAAAATGAATTGATTGGTTGTTGGGAATGTTTGTTAGCAATATCTAGTGGCAAATATATATTACTTGTTCTGAAAATGAATTGATTGTTGGCAATGTTTGTTCGATAACTAGTGGCAAATATTACATGTTCGGATAATGAATTGATTGATTTTTGGCAATATTTGTTCGATATCTAGTGGCAAATATTTCATGTTCTGAAATGAATTGATTGATTGTTGGCAATGTTTGTTCGATATCTAGTGGCAAATATTACATGTTCTGAAAATGAATTGATTGATTGTTGGCAATGTTTATTCGGTATCTAGTGGCAAATATTACATGTTCTGAAAATTAATTGATTGATTGTTGACAATGTTTGTTCGATATCTAGTGGCAAATATTACATGTTCTGAAAATGAATTGATTGATTGTTGGCAATGTTTATTCGGTATCTAGTGGCAAATATTTCATGTTCTGAAATGAATTGATTGGTTGTAAGCAATGTTTGTTCGATATCTAGTGGCAAATATAACATGTTCTGAAATTGAATTGATTGATTGTTGGCAATGTTTGTTCGATATCTAGTGGCAAATATTTTGGCATTCATCCCTCGTCTTCTTTGTATTTAATATTTGACAAATGCCCATACAATATTTCAAACTAAGAATCTCAATATTGAAGATTTAAATAAAATCTAGCTAAAGATCTGTATAAAAAAACAAGTCCTTCAATTAGCCACACACATATTTCTTTATAAAAGGGGTTTCTAACCAAGGATAAAGAATGTGGGGTTTCAAACCATATGCCCCCATTAAAAAATATTGATAGTAAAAAAAGGGGGTGTAATCTATTATACAAAACAAGAAACATTTATGAACCACACCAACAAACAACAACCACTGAATATCAGTTTCCCGACTTGGGACAGGTGGAAACATATGCAGCGGGATTAAACGTTATAATAGGTACCAACCTTCACCCTTACCTGAAATAATAATGTAACATCACAACATAGATACCCACACTATAATTAATATAACCTGTAATTAAAAAAGTTCACATCATAATGAACATAAACATAACAAAAATACCGAAATCCAAGGAAAATGGAGAACAGAAAGATCCTTACCAAAAGGTGCAAAGCGCAAACACATCAAATGAATAAATAACAACCGTCTGACTTGGTATGGCAACAACTTCTTAACAAACTACTATAACCAAAAACTTAATCCTGACATAGGACAGACCAACCAATGACCCAGAACAGATGGAAACAGAGACAAAGAAAAAATAATGCTACTCACTATCATAGATCAAACATAAAAAAACATTAAGATATCACACATGAGCCACTGATGAGGTTCTTGACTTGTGACTGGCACCTGTGACTTGTGAGAGCTCACAAACATGTTTAACCCCACCACATTCTTTAAGTGCCTGTAGATCTGTGGTTGTCATTTGGTTCAAATTTGTTTTTCATAAACTGTTTTGTTATAAATTAGGTCGTTACTTTTTTCAATTGAATTGTTTCATATTTTCCCTGTCAGATCCTTTTATAGCCGACCATACTGTATGGGTGTATCTCATTGTTGAAGGCCTTACAGTTTCCTATTATTCCTCACATCCATTTCATTTGAACTTTCGTGGATAGTTGCCTCAGTGGCAATCATACCAGATCTCCTTACTTTTACATGTATGAATTGTGTGACTTATCATAACAAACACTTTATAATGTCATCAATATAAGAAAGATCTCTGCACATAGTATAAAGATACTTAAGGATGTCTTAATCGTCAAGCTTAAACCTCTGCACTCTTTTTCCTTGATGCTGACACCAGATGTTTTTTTTTTGCTTTTGAGTCACATGAAAGGTGCCAGCAGTAGAGCTGGAACTACTTATTCATCTGAAGCTCTTGAAAAGCACATCCTGTTATTTTGTGTTTTTTGTTTTGCTCAATCTAGATTTTTTTTTATATGTGTAGCATTTTGTCTTTTCAACAGTTTTTTTTTAAAGCCTGGCATATCAAGTTACTCTACCAACTGAGCAACAGAAGATTTCAACAAATCATGGTATTAAAGGGTTAGGCCAAGGAAGGCACTACTACATTTCCATACTAAAACTTGACATAATTACATTTACTTCTTTTAACCACAGTGACTTTTTGGAAAGAAAAAGAAAACTCAGTTAAGACAGATTTTCATTAAAAAATCACCACTGTACGACTACAGGATCACATTGCACATTAAGTCACCCTATATTCTGTTGAATAAGATGACACATGATTGTCAATTAGAAAGCTACCCACCAGAGATCAAATTAGGTTGATGTTTAAAGCATCTATATGTCAGAGTACGTCTTAAATAATGAGCAAAATCTATGCCAACTTAGATATGTGAGTATTCCATTCCTCAAACCCCTCCTACAACATTTTAAAATTTATTAGCTAAAAAGAATCAATGCAAGTCACTTTGGTGTTGGTTTGAGCCTAATGACAAAACAAAATCGAACATAAAGGTATATCAAAAGAATCTTGAGCATGATTGCCAATGATACAACTTTCAACCAGCGTTCGATTGATGTAGATGTCGGCAACTGTACAGCCTTAACAAAAAGCAAAACATATACCTTCTTTATAATAGTTGAATTGAGTGCTTGTACATAGGTAGATCAAGGCACAAAAGTGGTGGGCACTTTTGTGGAAAAAATGATTATATAGGGAATTACTGAAGAATGACTGAATCGACCCCTCCTTAGGTCAGTCAGTTGGCAACCCTTATAAAAAGTTCTGGATCCGCCACAGACGTTTACTATATAAGCTAAATAGAATTACCACTATTCACTGTTTTTTTTTTGGTTTAGGCCAAATAACAACACAAAATCGAACCTAAAGTTATATTATTATCTAGGTGACTATTTTGGCACTACACAATTCTAACAAAGATATAATATAACAAACAACATAAACTTGTGATTATTGTAACACATTTGTACATATGTCATTGAAGAAAAGTACATATTAGTTACCTCCCTTTACAAAATAGAAATATAAGTAAGGGAGATAATACAGGATGGTTGTGAAATTGTCTCCCTTTTAAAAGAATTATTTCTAGATAAAATATAAAAAGGATGACATATTTCTAAAAATGCAGCAGTAATTATATATTACAGAAATATTTCAATATTTCACAATACAGCATCTTTCAAGTGTGATATACAATTTTAAATAAACCAAAATTATCAGAAGCAGATGTAATGAATAATTTGCGCAAATGAATAAATGCACTTTGTTAAAATAATTTGTCAGATCTTGATTCTTAATATGTTTTTCTTATAACACTTCAACTTATTTGATCAACTTAAATATTCTTATAAAATCAATTCGTGTAAAAAAAGTTATGAATGAAAAAAATGTAAATTCAGAAATTGCAATTTTTTTATTATTGCAAAATGTGATAGGATTAAAATTGCAACAATTAATTCTTGCATTTTTGAAATTTTGTGTATGAATAAGACAGGATTTTTCACAATATTGCAGAAATTAAAATCGCATTTTAGTCAAAAATCACAAATTGCAATATAAATGCAAGCAATAATTTCTGAATTAACAGTAGTTTTTATTTAGTCATTTGAATAAGTACAAAAGTAATTTTTCTTCTTGTATAAAAAAAACCCTGATTTTTCTTGAAAGTACTCTTGGAAAATAGGAAAGAACTGCCAAAAGTCAATATATAGTTTTAATTCATTTACCACATGGTGGCGCCACTTTTCATTTCATGGCAAATGACACAAAGCAGTTATATAATATTTGCATACATCTACGTCACGCACACACACAATGAAACAGTAGCCTTAATTTCAATTTATATTGTTTTATTTATAGTTAAAATGTGTATAAGACTTTTTCAGAATTATAAAAACAGACAATTTATAATTTCAATTTATTAATCAATTGATTTTACCATCAAAAGTTTCATCAAAATCTTTCTTTCCTATCTAAATGGGAAGGGTAAATAGTAATATACTTAATCTTTTTCATTCAAAATGTGATTTGAAAATAGCATGCTAAGAAATCTAACCCTAAAAAAGTCTATTCCCAAAATAAAAATCTATATAGAATTTAGAAACATATTACAGGGTTCTCGCTAAGGATTTTTGAAGGCGAGTCCAGGGACTCGTCATTTTTTGCCATGGTAAGTCCAATAGCAAGTAGAAGATATTTTATTACTATATAATGTAATATTTTAGTCTCCAGGGCCTAACAGATCCATGAAATGACATTAAATTAAGATTTCTTTTAAACATTTGCTATGAAATGATGATATTTATGTTTATTTGTGTTCAGTTTATACAAAATATTTCAATCTTAATGCATCTGTGGACTCACCAGTTTTGAAAATGGTGAGTCCAGACAGATTTTGATGAGTCCAGGACTCATGGACTCGCCTTAACGAGAACCCTGACATAAATTGAAATTTTATAGGGCTTGACTTCTGTTTCATCATCTCTGGGAAAAGTTAGAATTTATCCATATCAAGTATATTATACATAAAAAACAAATAACGATCAAGGAGTAAAAACTCAAAAGACTCTTTTCCTATTACCTATTAAATTTTGACTCATCAGTTTATAATTTTTCGACAACTCAACTATACTGTTGGACATCCTAGTATCAATGCGAGTAAGAGCAAGATAAAAGAGTCAAATTAAGCTTTCAATTGGTACAATTTGCAGTGAAAATTAACTGCTTAATATTTTCTATTAACAACAAAATCAAATCAAATTACACTGATCATATGTTTGATTTTACTTATTTTGGTTGCTCTTGCTTGACCAAGTACCAGGATATCCAACCACAGAGAAGGTAACCTGTTTAAGAAATATAATTCTGGAGTCAAAATTCGGTAATATGAAAATGGTCTATTAAAGTATACCATAGTTTTAACGAAAAAGTCATATTTTATTTTTTTCCACTTTTAAAATTATGTTACAAATAGGGAATCATAATTGAACTGCAAGGGTCCAGAGGTTCTTTTCTCAACAAATCTTTTAAAAGAATAGAAATACTTGTAAGTAATGAACATTTCAGTCTCATTTACAATTAAGCTCCAAAATATATAATTTTTTTCGTGAAAAGTTACAGAAATCCAAATAAATTTTTAATGTATGCTTTTGCATTATTCTCACAAAATTTGAAATATCTGTTCAAAATAATAAGTATGCATTTTTTGAACTTTTGCTTTTTGAAAAAACATGAAGGGCACGGGTACATTTTTAAGGCTTTTCACAAAAGTTTAACTGGTTCTGATAATACAAAATTATCAGCAAAGTGCAGAATTCTGGGTGAAATATTCTCTTTTCTTCAATTACCCCTATACAATCTCATTCTTGATGATGATCTCTTAATCAAAATTAAATTTCAGTGGTATTTTCCTATGCAGTGTAATAATCAATTCTTTAGTAAACTTTGTTTTTTTAATGTAAATTTTGTTTTTTTTAATGTAAATTTTTTCTAATTTTCTTTATTAAACAATCAAAAGTCTTCCCTGCATATTTTTTGAACTACGGACCAATTAAATCATTTTTTAGTCTAAAAAAAAGTTTCACAACAGCAATGGTGTTAAATTCTAATTTTTCCCTTACAAACATAAGAAAAGTGTAATGGTCACCCTTATATAACTACATACATAATATGTCTACCACTGAATAACATATACAATTAATCAGGGTCAAGTCTGCGTTTTACAAAAGTCACATGATTCACCACCAGTTGTAACTTCTAGCTGAATAGGAATTACCTTCTGCTTGTAAGTCACATGACCACTGTGAAATGCAGCTTAGGTCATTAACAAAAAATACTGGTAAACATGGTAAACATGACATAACATAATTAAACAAAAAAATATTTTCTTCAAACCAGTAACAGATATATGTGGTGTAATGTTCATTATAATTATTTACAGACAGTTTGTGAGATTTTATGAAAAGAAATGTACAAAATGTATTAAAACACTAGATAAGGGTCGTCACAAAAAATAATTTCCTAAAAGCAGAAACGGTATAAATGTGTTAGCTAATGATTAAAAAAATATATTTATAGAAAGCACTAATACATTAAATACAATAAAATATCACAAAATTGTTGACTTTTTTTATTTTTGCGTAATCAGAATCAATCCTGCAATTTCAAGAATATTATCATCTCTTTTAGATGGGGTTTAATAACTTTCGCTAATTTTTTAAACTTTGAAAATAGATTCCTTTTCCATGGGAGGCAATTCTACTTGTTTTCAGATACAGGGATTTGATATTAACAATTTTCATAAGCACTTAAAAACACACACACTTGGAGAGAAATTATTAATGGGTGTTTTCAAATTTAAAGTTCTCCCCCTTTTTTACTAGATAACTAGTTAACTCTATTTAAGTTAATATTAATAGCTTGAAATAAATGCATCAATAGGTATTCATAAGAAATAAAATCTACCAAAAATATTTTCAACAACAATATGTAAATATTTCAAAAATTATGAAAATTGTTAGAACCAAATCTGATTTTAAAAGTTGCTCGAGGAGATTTTGAAAATGTTTTTTTAAAAGGCGTATGCTTTGTGTACTTGTGTTAAATGTTAACAACTTCAGATGAAGAATAAAAAATATCTTTCAATTGCCTTTTCTTTGTTGAAAATTTTGAATTAAGTTTCAAATTAAAGGGAGGTAATTCATTGCAATATTCTTATATTCAAAATACATGTACTATATTTTTGAATTTTCAGCTGCTTGTTTAATAATTGGTCATTTGTGACTTTGAAATAGATATTGTAATTTTCAACAATTTGTCATACAGAATAACTAACAGACATAGATAAAATAAAACAGATTAACAAAAAACATTTTTTTTATGATAGCCTCAGTGAGCTTCACATTGTCGGATCACAAATATTCTATTTTAAAAAATTAACATAACTGGCATTTAAATACAAGGCCATTTAAAAAGGTAAACACATACTATATTTTCCTTCCAGATTCTAACATGATATTTTTTTTAAAGAATTTTTTTTCAAACACTTCTATGTTGCCTCGTATCAAGGTTTAATACTATATCTTTAAAACATATATCTTGTGTTTAAAATTGCCAACTGAAGTTATAAATCTAATTTAGGACTATCAGACCTTTTTTTAATGCTTTACTATGTTTTTAATCCAGTGATTGTTTTCAAGTTGATACATAACACTACAGGGAGATAACTCTGTAAAAAAAAATCAGTTGAATATTTTAAGCACAAGCTATTGTTAAAGAAATATTATGCTTCTCAATGATCAAAGTAAGTGTTTGTCAAACTGCTTTTGAGCCAATTAAATTTTTCTGATTTAGAGTGTGGTTTAATTTTTTTTGAGTTTTTTATATTTTGTCAAAGGGGTAAAACTTTATTCAAGGTTTTTGCAATACCTCATGTTGACACATGAACTATGTTTAATTGGACCATACAAATGTCCTTTATCATACAGTCTGAGTTATTATCATTATTCTATAGAAACAGATTTTGATGATTTTAAAAGATACTAAATTTCAAAGGTATTTTAATATTCAGTGTAGCAGACAACAAAATGATATAATATTACAAAAGCAATTGAATTCTGCATATAACAATATTAAGCAAAAAAAACTTATCGGTCAAAAATATTTACAACTTTAGATAATCATATTTAAACTTGAGAATGAACCCTTAAAACTAAAATAAAATAGTTATTTATATTGAAATATTGAAAATATTCTAAGTATTCATGGTTAGAATAAAATATATTATACAAGTATTATTATGATTAATAATAATTATGATTGATAAATGACAAAAATATTTTTTATTATTGGTTTTGTTTTTATCATGATGAAAGATTGACGATGTTATTTATACACTTCATGTATGTATGAGTTTACTTTATGAATTACTTTAAAGACATGATAAATTCATCGTAATATTGAAATTTATAACAAAAATACATTACAAAGTCATTTTACTACATGTATATTTCATCAAAAATAAATGCAAAATGTTTTCAGGAAAAGACATGAAATTCATTAGTGATAAACGCTGTACAAATTATACAATTCACGACAGTAACAACATCAATCTAAGAACATTTCTATACAAAATTACAAATTCATCAAAATACACTAATTCTAAGTATTGCCAATTTATAACTGCATGCACGGCTGCAGTTCTGTCAGGAAAAACTATTTATAAATTGAAACACAATCGGATTCAAATAATTTGATGTCATAGAGTGTAAGTTTCAGGTCGCTTTTTTAAATAGATATTATATTTTATATTAAATACTCTTGGTTATTGGGACATGTTTCCATGACTACTGTGGTTAGTAAACTAATGTTTAAATAAGAAAAAGACATTTGAATTATAAAAATGCTTTTTAAAAAGCAGCTTATCTTTTTCAACCTATATTCAGCAGAAAAATAAAACTGCATGTATGGCACTTTCTGAAACGGCCCTATTCAAAACTTGGTAGACATAATTTGTAAAGTTCAAGAAATATGTAACAATAAAAGAATATGAGCCATTTCCTATTTCCTATCCTTGGAAAATTCAATGTATGTAAGGTTTGGGGGAAGTCATTAAACACAACTTTTGTAATATTCATTATGCAAGAAAAAAGTGAAAGTTTAACAAAAATAACCTGTTCATTTATGGCAAATCAAAACTAAAATGCTATTATAGCATTTTTCATGTTTTGTCTAAAAACTTATTTTTAAGAAAAGCAACCCCTTTATATACTGTGGATTCGTTATAATTCGTTGGATACCAATAATCGTGGATTTCATGGGTACACATGAACATTTAAATTAAATGTTCAACAAATGACATATTTTATATAGGCTTGTACACAGACTTTTGCATAACCACAAAATTAAATTTCACGAACATGCAAGTTTCTTAATCTATGAAAATTGGTACCCACGAAAATTAAGGAATCCACAGCATTGCAAATATTCATAAACTTGTGTTTAAACAAACCTATCATTTCAAAATAATGGTACACAGTTATAATAGTCATGGCAGATTGTGACTAAAATGCATGAAATATGTCGATCACCAAAGGCTTGTAAACATGTATCCCACTTATTAGAGTTAATATTTATTCAAATTGTTTTGAAAGTGTTAAAAAAAAACCGGTGATATGTCTTTTTTTTAATCAAAATTAAAAGTTCTTATTGAATTCAAGTTGATCAAAATTGATAAAAAAGATACTGGGAACTTTTTTAAAATTGAACAATGTTAAATTCAACTGCTACATAGTTTTGAATAAATGTAGCTTCTGCTTAAACCTGTATTAGTTCCCACAAGGGGTCAACTCTTTCTGTATTAATGGTAACATTTTTGGGAACCATTATATAAGATAAAAACTTAATTAAAGCACTGACCATTCAGAGGCAGCATAGGGATTTAAAAAACAATTAATTCTTTGGTTCTAAATTTTGAAAAAGAAAGAAAAAGTTAAAGAAGGTATGAGTTTTTTTTTAAGTGTATTTCCATTGATATTATGATGAAAAAAAATAACGTTGTGTTTCAAAACATATTTCTTGATGATGTTAAAAACAATAATTTGCTTTTGAAAATTTTTGAAAAATTGTTTAATTTTGTCACAATTATAAAACCCATTTGTCTCCCCCTCCCTCCCCCTCAAAAATAAAATTAGATAAATGGTTAATGCATAACTTTACTCCCATCATTGCTCATATTATACCTTTTGAAAATATTCATATTGAAAAATATTAGAGTGATGCACTAACAATAACAATTAACAAATTTTCATATGTACCATATTGTTTGTGCTGTCATGACAATATACAGAGCCGTCTTAACTATATAATACAAAAAAACCTATACAATTTTTCATGTTTTAAGCTTGTGACACTTCTGTCATTTCAACATCATTAGATATGACTGTTTCCTGTCCTGATTTATCTGGTTCCCTGTCCAGCTCCATTGACTGATGAGATTCTCCAACTGTGGACTTGGAACCAGTATTTGAATTGTCTATAGTGTCTGTATTATTGTGCAAATGTTCATTCCTTGAACGACTATTCTTCAGGTCCTTGGACACCTGTTCTTCATGCTCTGTGGACACATGTTCATCTCTAGTTGAATTTTGAACAGCATGTTCAACATTGGCTGAATTTTGCATCTGTTCTTGCAAAGCTCGTTCAGCATTCGCTGAAGCTTGTAACTGTTCTTGGACTGCACGTTCTGCTTGCAGTTGCTCCTGAACTTGACGTTCTGCATTAGCAGTAGCTTGAATCTGCTCCTGCATTGCTCTTTCAGCGTTAGCAACTGCTTGTAAATGCTCCTGCATCTGCCGTTCCATGGTAGCAGCTGCTTGCATTTGTTCTTGCAACTGCTGTAATGCAATGGCGCTATCGACACTTATTGATCTAGATGCTAATGCTGCTGCAACATTTGTATCAAGCCCCGGTGATTTCGCAGGTTGTGCAACTCCGACAGAACTATCAACACTTAAAGACCTCATCTGAACTAATCCGGCTGAAGACACATGCTGCATGTCAACTCCAGGAGACATGATTTGTGACAATGCAAGAGGGTTATCCAATCCCTGTGCTTGTGCCATCTGAGCCCGTGCCAGCATCATTTGATATTGTATATTATTTAGAAATTGTTCATGACTGGCTGTTTGTCTCAGTTCTGATGATGCTTGTGGCTCTTCAACGTGTTTCTTAAGGTGGTTTTGTAGTGTACCAGACTGTGAAAAGACTTTACGACAAATGTGACATTTGAAAGGTCGCTCACCAGTATGGACACGTTGGTGTGACTCTAGGTGTTGTTTTTCGGTAAATCTTTTGCCACACTCATTACATTTATGGGGTTTTATACCCATATGAATCATTAAATGTCTCTTCAGTGAGAAAGGCACCGTAAAATTTTTGCCACATATTTCACATGTTCTATTATTTCCTCCTGTGTGCATGATCCCAAGATGTTTAATTAAAGCCTCATGATCCATAAACAAAATATTACATATTGTACAACGGCATTCTATTATCTCCTCTTTACCACCTGAAGATTCAGATTCACTTTCATCTAACGAAGTATTAAGTCCATTTCTGGGAGGAGCCACCACTGGCTCACTTTTGATTGATGATTGACTGGTTGAAGCAGGAGGCATTACAATATCAGTTTCATTTTCAGACTCTTGATGTTCGTGTTCATGATCGCTTCCATGTCCATCTTCATGGTCTTTGATTTCTTGTAAAATGTCATCTTTCATAGAATCAGAGTGGACAATGACATAATCTCTACCTTTGAGTCCCTTTTCAACTTTATGAACGAAGAGGAGATGACGTTGAACAGCGCTATAACGTTGAAAATGTTTTCCGCAACACTGGCAGATGTATGGCTTTTCTCCAGTGTGCACACGTTTATGTGTAATAAGATGCGTTTTAATACTAAATGTTTTACCGCATTCATCACAGCTGAATGGTTTATGACCATAATGGTTCTGAATATGATTACGCAGTGTATACAATGTGCTTAGAGTCTTTCCACAAACATGACAAGTAAATGGAGATTCTCCTGCTTTAGCCATCTGTAAAAACATGTTCCCTTCTCCTTGAGAGGAAGCTGATGTCGGTTCTTGATTCTCCCCCTCCTCATCCTCATCATCTCCATTTTCATGATTTTGCTGTGCCTGTGCTTGTGCAGCATGTGCCTGTGTTTGTGCAGCATGTGCCTGTGTTTGTGCAGCATGTACCTGTGCTTGTGCAGAGTGTGCCTGTATTTGTTGAGAATGTGCCTGTGCTATTGCAACAGCCTGGGCCTGGGCTTGAGCTTGGGCTTGTGCTTCAGCCTGTGAAACTGCTTCATTCTGTGCTTGTTGTACTTGTGCTTTGGTTTGCTGCTGCCCATGTGCATGTCGAAGCAACTGTTCTTGTAGTTTCTGTTCAAATTCAGCATCTGCAGATCTTGCTGTTTCAAGTCTGATTGGTGAAGACACGCTTGTTGTTGGATTAGGAATGACAATTGGTTGACCAGAATCCACAGTCTTACTTAAATCTATAGTTTGCGACGAAGTAGGAGGAGCTCCCTCAGAATTGATTGACAGAGATCTTTCCCTCTCTCTACTATGAAATGTTAGATCAAGGGCATCTCTATTCTCATCGGGATTGGCTACAGCTGGAGGTACAAAAACATTGTGTAGATTAGGATCCCAGTAAGCTTTTTGTTCCGAAGTTGGACCATATTCCATACTCTTTGTTCTAGGACGAAGCATTTCTATACTTTGTGCAGCGAGATTTTGGTTAAATCTGAGTAAATCTGCTTCATTAAAGCTCAATCTTCTCCTTAATTCCATAATATTTGCCTCCGTTAAACTTAACTTAGCATCAGGGGATGATTCCATTTCAGCTGAAGTATTCAAGCTTTCATTCATTTCTCCCTCCTCAGTTGAAGATCTTTTGCCGCCATCTGCTCTTTGGTGAACTCTTTGGTGAATTTGCAAGCTGCTCCTCTGGGCAAATTTTTTTGGACAGAATTTACACCGATAAGGCTTATCTCCAGTATGTGTTCTCATATGACAGGTAAGGTGTTGCTTCTCAATGAAACTCTTTCCGCATACGGAGCAAACATGAGGTCGTTCACCTGTGTGTATCATTTTATGGCGACGGAGAACGAAAGGTGTTGAAAAACTCTTCTGACAAACATCACAAGTGTGTTTATTATGAGTTTTAATGTGAGCTCTCATCTCTTCGTAGGATGGGACAGAAACCTGACAGACGGAACATTTAATTTCTCCCATTTCAACAGAACCATCATCTTCCCCGGCATCACTTTTCTTGTGTGCTAATTTCTGAAGAAGGTTTTTCGTTAAACTTGTAAATGATTCCAGTATTTGGTTATTTGACATTGATTTGGAATCTTTTTGATTTTCTGCTATTGTGTTTGGAGGTAGTCCTTGGTGAAATTGTTGAACTGCTAATGCATTGGCTTGGGCCTGTGCTTGCATTGCCGCATTCCATTCTTCTACAAGTTGCTTTTCCTTCTTAGCTTGTTCTTCTAGGGCTGCAACATCATTAGTATGTGGCGGTGCTCCTTCCTGACCAGGATAAATATAATTTGGATTAGCTAAAACTGCCTGTGATGTTAACAAATTCAATGAATACTCTGGGTGCGTTACATCTAAGCTTGGAGGAACTCGTGGAGGAATTTGAGGTATATTCAATGGACTATGTATATGTGTCTCTGTTTTTTCAGGTGCAGGTTCTGGTTGTTTGGTTGTGGTTTCAGAGCTAGGCGATTCTGTGTTGTTTTCTCCGTGATACATATACTGATACTGTGATTGCTGGTGTTGATGATGTTGCTGGTCGATTGATTCTCTTTCTGTGATAGTACTCAAATCGATTTCTTTCTCATTCTTCTCATGTTCTTTTTTGATAGCCCATGGCAGCGTTTCTAACGAGTTCACAGATATATGTTCGGGTCTTGGTTGCGGTACTGGTATTGCTGATTTTTGTTCATCCGATGCTTCACTGGTTTTTGGCCATGAACCTTCTTTGGTACCACCACCTTGTCCGTAAATCTGCATTGGATTATGTGGTCGTTGGAAGAGCAACTGATTATAACGTTCCAGCAGTTCCGGGGTAATTCCTTCCTGTGCCAATAACTGCTGTGGAAGAATACTTTCCAATGAGGTGTTTGGAGATAGCATAACATTTGGTGGATACGATAACTGTTGCTGTTGCATTGTGGGAAAGCCTGACTTTTGAGAATCTTCCACAATAACAGGTGAATCAGCAGTCTCGGTGCTCTTTGTAGAGTGATTTGACTTAGCATCACTCTGATCGCCACCTCTTGGTGATGTTCCGGGTTTCTCATACTCGCCATTTGCTTCGTGTTTCTTCTTGTGACGATAAAGTGTTCCATATTGAGTAAATGGTTTCCCACATACGTGACATTTATACGGCTTTTCTCCAGTGTGTATACGGATATGAACAAGCAGATTATTGCGGGAATTGAGAACTTTTTGACAAACTGGACAAGCGAAACTATTACTATCTATATGTGTCTGTATATGGTTATTCAATAAATTGTAACTCGGAAAAGTTATTTTACAAATACAACAAATTATTGTTTCATCTTCCGATTCTACAACTTTTGGTGATGATTCGTCATTTTTATTCATTTCTTCCTGACTGAGATCAATTAATGACACATTCTCTGGCTCATTTTGAGGTTCTACTGTATTTTCAGCAGATTGTACTGTGACCTCTTGCACATACTCTGGTTGTCTGTACTGGCCATCATCCTGAACTGTCTGGTCTTCAGCCATTGTGTAAACTGGTACCTTGTCATTATGAACTAGCTCGGTTTGGTCCTCTTTGGAAGAAGGAGTTAGATTAAATGAATTATACAATGAAAACTGGTCCTCTGTGGAAAGAATCTGACTTTGTTTTAAATGGTTAAATTGTGCCTTCAGCACTGTGTTTTCACGTATCAAAATCTCTAAGTAGTTTTTTAATGACACACCGAATTGATAAAGCTCCTTTTTAGTATGAGTTTCAATATGATCGTTCAACAATTGTAAGTCTTGGAAAAAGTTGCTACAAATTTGACACTGCAGCGATTCCATGTTGGGTTTTTGCGGAATTGTTAAAATATACTCCAATGAAATTTAAACGTTCTAATCCATTTTGATCCACACTTTTGATCAGCTACATGATTCTAAATGGTTGTTTTACATTGTTCAATTTTAATATGGATCCACCATTAGAGAAAATCCTTGAATTTCCTGAAGAATCCTGAAAAATAAAATAAAAACATGAGTTTTTGCAACATGATCATGACGATAGAGATTATAAATAAATACTGTCAGGAGTACAGACTATATTTGAAATTTTGTATACTTGATGATGTAATATCTACTTGTAAACAGGCTCTAGATCTAAGTTACTGAGTCAGAATAAGGGAGCTACCATTTGATTTTTATAGGGGGGCTAGGATGAAAAATTTTGTCCTGCATTTTTTTTAGCTGTAATCTCTGTCATACCTTTTTATTTTTCACTCTGTTCGGTCCTGCCTTTTTTTTTTTGCAAGGGTCTCATCCTGTCTTTTTTTTACTACTCAAAACTCCTGTTCTGCCAATTTTTTTCAAATTTCATCCTAGCCCCTCATAAAAAACAAATGGTAGCTCCCTAAGTGTTTCGCATTTAAAAATTGTTCTCTTGATGCTTCATTGTCCATGAGGTTGTACTTTTATAAATAGATAAAACGACAACTACATATGTATTAAAGTTCATACAATCTAGTTAAGGGGAGATAATGATTTGCCAACATCAAATGTTAATTTTCTTGATTTATAAACTGCTGCATTTGTTTGCACCTGTCCTTAGTCACGAACCTATAGTTCAGTGGCTGTTTATTGTTGATGTGGTTCAAAAGTGTTTCTTGTGTCTCGTTTTTTTTATAGACTTAAGTATAAAATTGAGAATGGAAATGGGGAATGTGTCAAAGAGACAATGATAGTCGTGTCATACACCATTGTGTAGATAAATCAAATAAGATTTGGCAACCAAGAAATCGAAATAAAACGGAATTTCGCTACAGGTGAAATTTTTCTAAATTTTCAATTAAGTACCTTGTGTAAGGTATATATAGAAACAAAAATTTTGAGACAAGTGCTTAATATGATATCCAGTACAAAAAATACCAGGTTCTTATATAAAAAAAAAGACAAAAAGAAAGTATCACCATGATCACCATGATCGCATCGCAATAACATTTCCATTAAAAAATATTTTGTTTATCATGTCTATGAAATTCATTGTTTCGAATCATGGTACACAATATACTAGTCCCAGTTGTTTCTTATCAAAATTAATGTGTAATGTTCTATTTTAATTTCATTTTTAAGTGTCTGTAGATATCATCTTAAAAATGAGGATTTTGATCATATCTGGTCCGTTTTCGATGAATCTCTCATCTGATCTGTACAAAAATATTTAAATGGTGGACTGGTCAAAGAAAAGATAACAAAAATTAACAAGGTTTTAGTCGACATGAGATTGGATGAATGAATATGCTGCTTTTAATACATTAAATGGATGAAACATTACCTAAAGACAATTATGATAACTTTATAAAGAAATATCAAACTTATTTTGCTAAAAAACAAACTCCTTAATATACACTCTCCATAAACAAGAACCGGAAAGGCAGAATGTGCAGAAAATAATTCTTTGAAAATGGTAAAAACATACGCCATAAATCTTTTACATCTTTGAATTTCATTGGTGCAAACATAGATTTCGAATTGATTATCTGATTACTTTTTGTCAAAATTTGTCAAAATCGACCATAAGTTAGTGTTAGTCGTTATATCAGCTTTGAATTTTCGTATCCAAACCTATTAAATCAGTCTTAATTGCCTCTATTGTCCTATTTGTAGCGATTACAATTAACATGATTAAAGGTGATATATTTGTTCATGTCAAGTACTAATTTGATGAAAGTTCAAAAATTAGGACATGGTTTTGCGGTGTAGAGACAAGAAAAGTGCATCCTCCAAATAATTGTAGCGTCACAGAAATTATTAAACTGTCATGCGAAAAAAAATATAGCGTCTAGGTGCCACTACCTGGGGAGAACATTGACATCTCTTAGGCATGTTAGAGCGACTTTTACTTACTGTTTTTTTTTACTTGGGACCTAAACAAGAGCTTTCAAACCTTTAAATTTTTCTTTCAAAGAAAGATCTCTTTTATACATGTATGATATCATAAATTTAAAAACCTATTTTTTTGTCTTCAACATGTTCATTTGGCTTTTCAAAAACATGTAACTGGGAAAAAAATTGAATAGCAGTTGATTCATCAAATTACTGTCTATTCAGAAATTATTGTGATGTTTTTATTAATGTGAAAAATGTGACAGCCAGGGTTATAAATTTCTTTTAAAAAATGTCCTGTACAAGTCAGGAAAATGACCATTGTTATATTATCATGTCAGATTAAAGTTCGTTTCTGTGTGTGTTACATTTAATGTTGTGTTTCTGTTGTGTCGTTTGTTTCCTCTTATATTTGAGTGTGAACTTAAATTGCTATACATGTTATAAGACGTGTCAGGGTACTTTTCTATCACAAATTCATGTATTTAGTTTTGATGTTATATTTGTTATTCTCATCAGATTTTTTCTAATGCTTAATTCGTGTGTGTTACATTTTAATGTTGTGTGTTTCTGTTGTGTCGTTGTTCTCCTCTTATATTTGATGCGTTTCCCTCAGTTTTGGTTTGTAACCCGGATTAGTTTTTTTCTATGGATTTATAAGTTTTGAACAGCGGTATACTACTGTTGCCTTTATTTATAACCACAATAATAGAAACTATTATTTGAAATTTTTTATAATAATTTAAACAGGATTTTTCTCAAAATAATAAAAAATGAAATTGCATTTTAGTCTAAAATGACAAAATCGCAATAATATATGCAAGCAATAATTTCTAATTTTACAGTAGAAAATAACTGACTTTGCATTATAAAAAAAGACTACATTAACTATACCTACTGATACAATTTTTAAAGTTTTGATATCAGTATTTACAAAACCCTATATTCATGATAATCATGATATTACATTAAAATCAGATATATATATTTATAGATTATCGTTGACCATCTCAACATGATTGATTTTCTCGCTTGAGCTGGTACAGCGAAAGTGAGAAAAGCAATCGAGTTGAGATGACCAATGATAATCTGTTTATCGCTTTTTTACCTATGACGAAGTTGTCAATTTCATGTCAATTTCGTTAGCAACGCCACATGGTCTCCTTAGTTTCTAGCGATAATTTTCCATCTCAAGCGAGAAGCATGATATGAAAATTATCACAAAAAACGATCAAAAGAAAAATGCACAAAATAGAGATAAATATATATATATATTTTTCTCAATCATAAAACATGAACAATGATTCTATCATCATGCACAAAAACTCAATGTCCTATATAATAGATGTATTTACACTGGTATCCAAATTTGTCCACATTTACAAATGTACGTAAAATCACACAGGTTCCTGTAAACTTTGACATCACAATTTAAAATATTTGACGTCGCAATTAACATGATTAAAAAGTGATTGTTGTTTGAATTCAGAATGTTATCATGGTTATTTGGAGCAAATTTTAAGGTCATTTGAAGACAAAATTCAGCTACACTAATAATACCAATAGTGTTAAAACGCATATTTACACTTGTACAAAATGTATGCAAATCTCTCCACTAATTCTTGCAAAATTTGGCATCAATTTCAAAAATCAGGTTTTTTGACATTACAATTAAATAATGTTGTTGATTGTTGTCAAAAGGTTACTCGGAAAAAGATCAAGTGTCATTTTGAGACAAAATTCATCCAAATACCCAAAACCTTGCAATGTGAAAATGCATCACTGTACAACATTTCAAGTCAAATAAAATAAATAACAAAATTAAACTGCTTAATACTGTAGAATTATCTACTTGTTCCGCAGCATTTATTTTATGTGAAGGGTTGTCTGTTTGATTGGTCATGCCAAACTAGACAAATATCATATAAATGCATTTTATCAACATGCAAATTACTAAACAGGAAGTTTTTAAAACTGTAATTTGACCTCATATGGTTGTCAAAGTGTATTTAATATAAACAATTTTGCTCGGGAGTTTGTTTCAATGCAAACGCAATGCATTTAATTTGTTTTTAGCGTGATTTTTATAAAAAGTTAGTGTATGGGACAACCCATTTCTGTTATCCCGCCCATATGCATCTTTGATTGGTCAAAACATCGTTGGCAATGTTACAGGACACTAATATATATGATAAGTTTATCAAAAGCACATACCAAATTATGTTATTTTGTGTATTTTTGGACGCATTTTGCTTTTGAAAGTGATGTCGACGCTTTTCTATCAGCCTCTGACAAAGGGAAGCAACAAAGGAAGTAAACAGTTTGATCTAAAATTAAAACGATGACGGGTTAATTCCCGGATTTTTAAAAACTACGCGAGTGTACGTAATAACATGTATATGTGTATTTTGTGTAATTTTTTTAATCAGTAAAGGTGATACAATACATGTGCTTCGAAAAATAGCAAAACTAGCAGTCGGACATTTCAAATAAGACGAATCATGATTGTCTCTTGTTTAGCTATCTTAGAATTAATCAATCCAGCTATGAGAAATATTTTCATAAATGATTTTCGGTCACGATTGAGAGCGAAGATAAATGTACGCTAAATCATCAAATCATCATGATAATAATAACACAACAAAAAAAAAACCAGTCAACACACGAAGAAACAAGAAATAAGAGGTGTATAAGTAAAATAGCTAATTATCCACGATACACATATACATTAAAAAAATATATATAAAAAAACCTAGATTTGTTTAAAGCTTAAAAGTCTACGGCCTATTGCACACAATATCACAACATAAGCTCTGTGTATTCTTACTTAAATTACGGAGTATTTATTAGAATTATATCGTTATTATAACTTATTTTGACTGATCATTCAAGAGAAACAAAAAGGTGGAATAAGGAAAGATATTTCAGCGGAAAATATAAGAGTGGTCATAGGCATTAACCTGAATTTGTACGAATTTAATTCAGTTTGGAAATTAATTTAAAAAAAATAAAAAATGTTTAAATTACAAAAAAAAAATCTTCATCTGAAGAATTCGGGCTCTGGGCTCCCTTGCTGCGCTGATACATGTATGACACCGGATTAGACTAATAGAGCTCAATTTGACAGTAATAGTAGAGGGTCTGGATGGGGGGGGGGGGGTCTGTTATTCTGTAAACATTTAATTTTCACCCCTTTGTTCTCTAATCTTCAAAAAATTAACCCCTTTTTTTCTCTAATCTTCAAAAAATTAACCCCTTTTTTTCTATAATCTTCAAAAAATTAACCCCTTTTTTCTCTAATCTTCAAAAAATTAACCCCTTTTTTTCTCTAATCTTCATTTTTTGCCCGTTATTTTCTAATCTTCATTTTTAAGGGCATTATTCTTTAATTATTTAACCCCCTCCAAACCCTCATAGTACCCCTAGCAAGTCGGTAATTCATTGGCTCTTATAGTTACATATTTTGAGTCTACACGTGGCCTGATATGGCATGCTGCATTCCTAACATAGCGTGACTGGACATTGGTTCATATGCTTTATTGAGAGGGGATGGACAGGGATAAGGGGACATATGAATTAAGGGGGGAGTCGATCGGTGGAAAAGGTTGACTAAACATAAAGATATATGCACTTGAAAAATGTTTTCTGTGGATTCATTATTGATGAGGTTCCAATTATCGTTAAATACTATTTTTAAGGAAAAGCATGACTTTTAAAATTCACCGAAGTATCAATCGTGTAGACGCGTGTATACAAAACTTCTGCTTACCATCAAATCAATTATGTTGTAGATGGACAATCTTTCAACAAAAGATGAGGACTGTGATGAAGCACAAGGAATAAGCGGAAATGCAGACAGTGCGACGTTAAGGAAATCAAAAATCAAAACGACGAGAGAAAGTGTTGGATATTTAGAATCTGTTATACAAAATGACAAAGAATATACAGATTACTTAGAGAAGTAAATAAAGCACATACAAATATTTCTCAATAGTTTATGTATAGATATGTATAGATATATGTGAATAGAGGCTACGCTACTATAGAGAAAAAAAAAGAAAAAAAAAAGCATTATTCGAATAATACAATTGAAATTTTAAAAATATGAAAATAACAAAACGACAAACAAGTCCACAAAACAATTTAAAAACCTATAAACTGAGACGATCTCTGGTGCTCCAAAAGAGTGGCAAGTTCTGCTCAAACAATTGCACCAGTTTTTATATTACATGGTGAGTATGAACTCGTATGTACACATAGCTTAAACATATTTTAGGAAAGTTCCTAGCATAAGCCATAAGGGGAAGCTTTATCAAATATTCTACATTCAATTGTTCATTTGATATTCCTGCTCATCGTTGAACTTTAGTGTATTGTTTACATTGGGAAGATTATAGGGCGTACTTCAACACAAATTCCGCGACGAAACTGTTTATATGATCCAAAACCTTTTTAAAAAAAATGTATAACAATTAAGAATTATGTAAACTATATGTTTTACAAAATTTCTTCACGAAAGATAACATTCGGTTTATCTTCAAAAAGCAAGTCAGACTAGTTTCCTCCTACTTTTTGTCTGCACAATATATACTGAAGTATCTATTCTAGATCAATCAACAATTTAACCACCCACTTTTCATTTGTTTTTTTTTAGGACAGATAAAAGGTAACTGGATACAGCAATGATTTTAAAGTAAAGTTAAGTATGTTACTGCATTGACTGTTGTTATATATTTTACATATTTTTTTTCTTTTTATCGAAATTGTGATTGAGGTACTTCAGGGTTATAGAAAAAAATGACAGAATTTACCAATATGAAGTTTTTACTATGCTTTTTTTCTTAAAAAAAATGATAAAAAATATGGGTCACCGCTCTATTTTTCAAGGTACAGTCCAAAATTTGTTAATTCAATAAATAACTTAAAAGTTTTCTTTAAATAAATAAACAGAGGTACCAATAAATTGTACTTTTGTCTAAAAATTTGCAGATTTGGGCATACTAGACCAATTAATTATTGTGATTGTACAATTTCAGATATTGGGTATACCCCTTAACTACTTTAACAACACTTTTTCTTAGCGGAGTTTGTTGTTGTATGTGGATGAAGTATCGATTTTTTAATAATCATGTATTGTTTCATTTTTGATTCATGTCAATTAATTATTATTTGTTTTTGTCTAATCAACGAATGGTTTTTATTAGAAACGCTACGGGTGTTGCATTTAAAGCAGAATCTGCTTGCCACTATCGCACGTTTAAAAACAATACAAGTTTGTGTTGGGGTTCGTGTTGTTTCATTGTTGAATAGATATCTGCATGTCCTCTTTCGACCGGTAGGAAAACTATTGCCATTGTCTATTTGGCTGCGCAGGATGCACAAATGCGCAACTGCATCAAGATAGAACGGGGACGTTAGATCAAATGCCTCGTGTACAAAAATCGCAACGGTCTCTCTGAATGTAAGATATTGTTGGTGATTTCTTGTAACCAATGTGCATTTTTGTTTGTATTCTTTAATAAAAAAAAATAATTGATTTACAATTTTGAATCACTATTGACATTTCAGACTTCTAACATTGAAACATAAAACATAACTAGTCTAACATTATGTATGAAACTTATAGTATTGAAGATAAAAGGGATGATGCTGTTAAAGAGTTGGAAGAATTAAAAAAAAAACTTTGGAGGCAGAACAAAAGAAGATAAATGAAATTTCTGAAAAGGTGCGTTAACAACTACATTTGTATGATTTGTTTTTTCTAATTCTAATGCTAATTTTTTTCCCTATAATTTTTTATACGCATCATTGTAAATATAACGGAACTTGATGAGACTGTCATCAAAGTGAGAGGTTTAGCGCTTTAAAACCAGGTTTAAGCCACCATTTTCTACATTTGAAAATGCCTGTACCAAGTCAGGAATATGACTGTTCTTGTCCGTTCGTTTTTTTTTGTGTTTTGTCATTTGATTTTGCCATGTGATTATGGACTTTCCGATTAGATTTTCCTTTGAGTTCAGTATTTTTGTGATTTTACTTTTTATAAATTAAGAAATAAGAAAAATAAAAAGCTGCCTCAAAAGAATAAATGCAGTTCACGAACAAACTATCTAGTAATCTAAATTGTTATATACTTGTTTGAAAGGTATATTTCACATTTAGGTAGATATTTTTTTTTATAATTGATTAGTGGTTGGCTAAATAAATCTCTGAAAATAGAATTATGCATTTCATTAAAAAATTATGAAAAAAGGATAAATTTCAGATGGAAATGCTTGTTGGTGACAAAACTAGACTTCTAAAAGAAAAAAGAATAAAAGATCAAGCAATTCAATTAGAGCAGAAATCACTAATCGTAAAAATGCTACAGTATGAAGTACTAAAGAGAGACTTTCATCAAGGCAGGTAAACATTTGAAAAAAGTTATCAAAAGAGACCAGAATTATAATTTGATACGCCAGACACGCGTTTCGTCTACATAAGACTCATGAATGACGCTCAGATCAAATAGTTATAAAGCCAAACAAGTAAAAATTTGAAGAGTATTGAGGACCCAAAATTCCCAAAAGTTGTGCCAAATACGGCTAAGGTAATCTTTTCCTGGGATAAGAAAATCCTTAGTTTTCTGAAAAATTCAATGTTTTGTAAACAGTAAAAAATATAAAAATGAACATATAATTGATATTCATGTCAGCACCGAAGTGCTGACTAGTTCGCTGGTGATACCCTCGGGGACGAAACGTCCACCAGCAGTGGCACCGACTCAGTGGTGTTAAAAGTATTGTAAAATACGGAATATTACACTTTGCTATCGGAAAAATGAATGTTCATCCATTATTATATTAATCATTAGAAATTTTATTTTAAGTTAAAGTTCGTTAAAATCCATATGGATCTATTATCGAGTTTGACAAAACAGTGAATAACCTATATAAACAAAACTTATACTTTTTTCAACAAAAGTTTGTTAATACTGTAACACAATTTATTAAAGCATGGTTTGTTTTAACTCAACAAATAACTGTTTCTCCGTTTTCTATTATAACATTCTATCCATCTTCATGAACTATTATCGAGTTTGACAAAATGATGAATAACCTAAAAAAAAACTTCTAGTTTTTTTCAACAAAAGTTTGTAAATACTGTAACACAATTTATTATAAAAAACATGGTTTGTTTTTCCTCAGAAGAAAAACTATTTCTCCGTTTTCTATAATAACATTCTACCAAGCTTTACGAATAAAGAGACTATAGAGGACCAAATTCAAGACGCACAACAGCAAATAATGGAATCTGTCAAAAATTATAATCCAAGCAGTCTCAAAATACAAGCTAAACGCGACAAGAAATCAAAGAGATCTCAAGAACATGAGTTATGCCAACAAAGGTGGATAATTGAATGTGCTTTTGTGTGTTTTATAAATGTCTTTATATATCATAGGTATAGCTAGATTAGGTATATGCTTAATTTTTGTTATATTTTGGGGTTTGTAATGTCTAACATCTACTTCATTGAATTTGTTTCCAATCGTTCATGTTATCGGGTTTTGAATGATAGCTACCAAATTTTATATTAGAAGTTCAGGTTAGAAAGATTACTATTTTTAGGTTTTCATAGCGAATGTTACGATTTGTATTGGAAATATAAACTTTAGGCCCTTGTTAAAATTTATATTAGATGCCTTTTTATACTTAAAAGAATCCCAATACAAACATGAATTTTATTGCAATTATTATAGTACTGAAATACACGTTAAAGTTAAAAACTTTCCACAATTCACCCAAGAGGAAGCTTAAAATTGAGCGACATGAAAACAATAAAGAATGTGGCTAGGTACATGCGTGTGTTTACATAATTTTCTCAAAAACAACCTTTTTATACCTCTTTTTTTAATAATTTAAGATGTTGTATCATATTCATTTGCTCAGTTTTTAGGTTTGATACTGGGCATGGAATTATAATTGAAGGGATATTTCCTAAAGATTTTACATGTGAAGTTGTACCCTGGACTTCAGATGAACGGTTGAATATTATAAACACAAATGTTTTCCCCGATGGATTTACGTTGGAAACGGATCTCTACTTTGTAAAAAACTCCAAAACTGGAGGCCCATTGGATGGAAATACAATTCCGGCTGAGAATATGTTATTGACAGCCATACTACAAAAAGAGAAAATGTATGCAAATGTGTATTATAAATACAAAGGTGCTGTAAGATTTAATAACACTTGGACATTGCTTGAGCCTAAGGTATGTTGAAGCATAAAGTATAAAACAACAATAAAGGTTAACGCCTCAGGTAAGAACAAAATAACAGCAAACATGATAAAGGATAACTCCTCATATATGTTGAAGTCTCAAGTACAGAATAACAATAGAGGTTAATGCATCAGGTATGCTAACTATACTGTATGTGTTTTTATTCATTTTTGAAAACCGTAAGGTGGCCGTAAATTACTCACTACTAATTTAACTCTGGGAGGTAGTTTAGCAAAAAAAAAACTCATGTCCTCATCTTTTTATATTATTTAAATCAGACAAATTTTGCATTGCATGATGGAATTTATAGAATTAAGTAAAAAAAAAAAAAAAAAATAATATACGTAACAGGTAAATAGCTTCAGCTTTATCGGTATTGACATGTTATTTAAGTTCAAAGTCTATTCTTTAAATTTCAATATCCTTTATCTTTTCTCCTTAAATTATTTGGAACAAGTTTAAAACATATTAGGATAATATGGTTTACATAATTTTAATCTTCCTATGTGCTTTTCTATGTAAACTTCACCAGGAACGTTTATAACCAAATATTACAACACCAAAGATGTATGAGTACCAAAACACGGAAGTTAAGACTGGTTAACATACGAAGATACACGTCTCGATTCAAATACCTAAGTGAAAACTATTATAACACAACCAATAAAAATCACATTACTACTCAGAAACTTAGATTGAGCCTTACAAATCCATCAAAAAACAAAGTAAACAAAATATCAATACTTATATAACATAATTCATTTATTGACTTCATTTTATCAGGATAAAGATATTGCTTTTAAAGTCGATGGCGTTGAATCGTTTTGTGTTATATCCATTCTACCAGAAGAAAGACATACAATTTCTCCTTTCGGAAGTCGGTTTATCAGCCCAATCGACAATGGAATACAAGTAGACTTTCCTTCGAATGTTGTTGACAAAGAGGAGAAGATTTGTTTTCAGGTAGTATGAACATAGATAATACATAAGATATAATACCATATTTATTTAATTAGTTGACAATCAAACAGAAAACACCAACCAACAACTGACTCTTCTGTCAAAAGGCACAAAAAAACTCCGAATACCACACATTTCAGATAACATGCAATTGTACATGCAAATATTGTGGTGGAGTTATATATGTTTTACTTGCCAAAAATCTTGTCACGTTTGTTACGTTAGGTAAGCATAAACGAAATCTATTCATATTGCTATTTTACGCTTACACTACGTATGTTCATTTGTAAAATTATTTTCTTTTAATATTTTGTTCATGTTGAGTTAATATGTACCTTCTCTTCAATAATTTTAATGGTGTATACATTTCTTCTAGAAAAACTACACGAATAACATTATCTTATTCCAATGTTAATTTCAATTTTAGGATCCGCAATGCTTTTCAATTTCGTACTGGTTTTTGCCTATTCACGTTTTGATTCTAGCGTCACTGATGAGTATTTTGTGTGTGTAGGATAAAAACTATATTTCGTATTTATCTAATAATATTGCTTCCCTTTCTCTATTTAGATACATCCGGTTGACATGACATATTTATCTGAAAGAAAAACGCAAGTCAATGATGACGAAGTTTGTATTTCCGCGATAACACATGGCCTTTCGTCAAATCATAGAAAGTTCAAAAAGTCTTTGGAAATACAGCTGCCTCTACAATATAGTTCCAGACCGTTCGAGGATGATTCTGACTACAGGGTTTTTAAGTGGGATGATGATGGATCATTTGAATTTGTTGATATAAGACCAGTCATACTAAACAATACAGCTTCTTTTTCTGCAAATTCCTTTTCTGGGTAAGTGTAAAATTGTAAATGGAAATGGGGAAAGTGGCAAAGAGACCATAACCCGACCAATGAACAGAAAACAGTCGAAGGCCACCAATATATACCGGGTATAATTTTTTTATTGTACATGAAAGTAGATATAATATGCGGTTGTTAAAAAGTTGATCGTGTGTAGATTTTTTTGTATATAAAAATGCGCTTTCTTGCTTCATTCAAATATACACACTTATATTATAAAAGACTCACTCAATTCACATGAATATTCGTGACGTTTTTTTTTTCCTGTTTCTTAAAAACAACGTGATTCTTGTGAAATTGTATGATGCCGAGATTCATAAATTCAAAATGAATCAGAGTTTTAGGATTTTTTTCAAATGCTTTAGATTCTAAATAAACATGGTTTGAATTTTAGTTTCTTGTGTATAATTCGGAGTTTAGTATGACGTCCATTATCACTGTACTATTATGCATATTTTAGGGGCCAGCTGAAGGACACCTACGGGTGCGGGAATTCTCGCTACATTGAAGACCCATTGGTTGCCTTCGGCTGTTGTTTGCTCTATGGTCGGGTGGTTGTCGCTTTGACATATTCACCATTTCCTTTCTCAATTTTATTTGAATTACATACTTTCTTGATAGCTTTATTAGTGCTTTTCATCAATCTCATTAAGATTAAAGTATTTGGCAACTCTTATTCTAATTAACATAACGAAATCAGAGACCTACATTTTAATTAGATTGTACCTTTCTTTTGACATAATTTCAGTTATGGTTCAAATCACAGAGCACTTCAAGTCTTGCATCCGTAGTACAAGAAGCCTACGGATTACGAAAATGGAGTAAAATCTTGTTTTTTGTTGGGAAAACGACGAATAACAATGTCCCAATTTTCTGGAATGTGTAGACCTGCAAAGGGTGGAAGAGGTTTGCGAAAATCGTAAAAAGTAGGGCTATCGTTTTGTCTCGGAGTGGATCAGCAAAGACTTTTTCCTTATTCCAGATAAAACCATCATAACAGTAGATGTGAAAGGAAAGTTTGGTATCCCAAAAGAGTGTAGTGCTAAGCATCCAAAACTGTCATTTATTCCTGTTGCTCAGGATAACTTTACACGTTTCCTAGTTGAACTTAAAACAAGTGGAACAGTTAACGGTGTGTTATCAATACGAGACAACAAAAGCGTTTTGGATGAGATATTCTATGATCCTGCTAGTACTAAAAAACTCCCTTCTAATAAGAATCAGAGATGAATTGCTGGGTAACAGGAATGACCATTTGGTTATATCACGATCGTCAACTACAGGAAATCGAATCGGAAAAGACACTGCAGACAACAGTGTAGCAGATAAAAAAGACGGTATATTTCTATTCGCGCATTCACATATACACAATAACAAGAAACTTACATTACAAAAAGCAGATCCTGTGTTCACACTCTGCCAAGCGTCCGTTCTACTTTCTTTTCTAGTATTTATTAGAGTAGCCGATATATTTTCAGCCTTCAAATTCCTGAAGGTGTGTATCATTAGGACTAAACCAGAGGATCGCGAAAGGCTTCTATAAACAGACAGTGTAATTGAATCATAAGCGAAACGAGAGTAGAGGATCTGCATTTCAATCAAACTGCAGTACTGGGTACCTTGACAATCATATACTGAATTCTCAGAAGTTTAAAGACCCCTTTTATAGGCCTGTGTATAATCAAAACATCAAAGTCCTTCAATATCAAAACAGTCAAAAATACAGAATAGAAATGACCTTCAATTTTGTTCAGATCAATTATGTTTAATATTAATTGCATTTATAGGAAATCAGGCTTTGGTGGCAAATTAAGTCGAAAATTTTGCCAAAAAAAAACCCCATACATTTTATTACGGAGATTTTTGTCTTAAATTGTAAGCATATATTTTTCACTTGATTTTCCATGATGTGCTAGCGGTTATTGTCTACACAATCTCTTAAACTACCTTGATATTCCGAACCTCGTGCAGAGTCACTAAAGTCGCCCCGTTAGAAGGGGTACTTGGATGTACTTGGATGGGTTTATTCTTGTTTCGGTGCCATATTGGTTTACCCTTGTCCGTCATTTCGTCATTCTGCAACAAACAATTATACGCAATTTTTCCCTAAACGCCTCCCGTATAGTTGATACTTTTACAAATCATACGTGCATCCCCCACCATGTTGATATTAAGTCTTTGAAAACACGTTTTTTTTCACCAGTAGCCTTCTACAATTACTATGGTGTGTTTCATCTTTTTATAAAAGGTCTTGAGCAGTTGATAAATGTCAGTTGTTGTCCATAAACGAAAACCATGAAAGCCTTTGTTGAAAACTTATTGGCAATATTTTCATACGCATTAAAAGTTTTAGGTCTTCAAAAATAAACCCCACACACAACCATAGTTTGTAAAAGAAACCACAAATATTAATCACACAGCAGATTATTTAGGAAATACCGGTGTAACCCTTACGGGTAAGATCTTATCAAATATTTTATTGATGGACATCTTAGGTAGCACTCCACAGTTAGAAAATAAAATAAAAAATGAGCCACAAAATGTTTTATCATCTCCTATTCCTGGATTTCTAATACATTAACCTAACTGTTTGTGTTGTACATGTGCATATGTATGTAATCAGTATATTCCATAGATTTGATTTTCAAAAGTTAAAAGAGTGAAAATTAATTCCTTTTATGTGTATCCATGGCAACATTCTGCATTTATTTACCATAAAATATTGCAAAAAGGGGGGTGGACATGTCACATATCCCCCCAAAATTTTGATCAAACTAGAATTTCAATGCCTTTGAGTGATACCTTTTTAGAAACTGTTTTCATAAATCTTCCTAATGATCAAATAAAAAATGGGTGTCTTTCGCCTCATTTTTTCGTAAAATCCAATCACAAAGTTCGTGCGATAAAAAGTTGGAAAAAAAACATTGCAATAATTGCCGGACCAATGTATGGTAGGGACATGCAAATACGGACTGTCATACAGAAAACAGCCTATATTACATACATTACATAATCTTGATGTTCATATAAACCCAATACAAAGGCTATTTTAATACTCAGCTATCCAAAAATGAATTTTATTGCACACTAGCTCTCATATTTGAAAAATCCACAGGGGCCAAAATGCGAAACTACACACCTAACTGTGGAGTGCTACCTTAACCTTATCATATTATTCCCTAGTATAGACGGTCGTGGATTTGATCCCAATCCGTACCATACTTTAAGGTTATATGTGCTGCTTCTCCGTAAGAACACTAAGTTTATGATTAATATCAAGACTAGTCGGCTCGGGGTCAAGATAAATTGTGTGGGATGATTTGTCTTCCAGATGAATTATTTCGGAACCAGCATGTTGAAAATACAGCCCAGATTGTACGTCTAATAAAAACAGTCATAATATTCATATTCTTTTAACATTCCATCGTTCAGAATATGCACTCAACTTTCCTCCGAGCGTTAAACATGCATCATCCTTATCATTATCTTGATCTTATATTTTGTTATATAAAAACACACCTCTCCAAATGGAAATATATATAAATAGAGGTCAGAAAAATCATTGGTATATTTTTCGGAAGTCTGAGAAACTACGGTGAAAAACAATTATACACAATTTCTGTTCAATTGTTTATTTTGAATATTCGTAAAGAGTTCGAGTAAATACGGAATTTTGTCTTAAAACCAAAAATAATTTCGTCATTGGAATTTAGGAAACAAGGATTAAAACATGCTTACAAAATATAAAAAAAAATCAATAATTCAGTACTAATACAAAATTAATACAAAGATAACATACTTGATATTTTATGATACTTCAGAATGAAATAAATCGTTTAGGAATTTTGAAAGAGCATGTACTTTACAAAATTATTTTATAACACATTTACCTCAAATGTTCACTCTTTTTTCATTTCAGATTTCTTCACAGAAAAAGGTCTTTTGGCATTATCAAAATTAATGAGTCCTAGTACAATACTGGAAGTCTGTGTTAACATGGATGTACCTATAGCACAATGTGAGACGATTCAGCAGAAACATGGGACTGGTTCCACGTTAGGAAACATAAACTTACTAAAAACTTCACTTGATCGACAACCAGACGATAAAAAATTTGAAAAGTTGATAGATGCATTAAATTTAGCTGATCAACGATCACTTGTTGATAAAATACAACTCTTACATTCAACTGGAAAAGGTCTTCTGATGTATGTAAATGAAAAAGTATTGCAGTTGACAATTGTATATCTGTTGTAGAAACATTTATTGAAACTATTGTCAACTGATTTAAAAATATTATTCCTAGAAATATAAAGTTTCTTTTTTTTATGATTATTTCTCTCTTGTGCTATGAGCGAGGTTGGTTAAGAACTCAATATTAGAATAATGTCGGTGCTAACAACATGAACGAGAAGTTTAACTTAGTTTATTCGTTTGAGAAACTTTAATCAAACGAATCTATATGTATATCAAAATAATTATAATCATAAGACAAATGTATTGTCATCATGATCATATACATATACATTATAGGTTTTATTGATGACATAAAAGCCTTTCTGTATATTTTCTATTGATTGTCATAATTTATTTTACGTTCTAATAATCTTAAGATAAGATAATCATACGAATATTTGTGATTCGGTTGTAAAAGAGGGACGAAAGATACCAGAGGGAGAGTCAAACGCATAGATAGAAAATAAACTGACAACGCCATGGCTAAAAATAAAAAGACAAACAGACCAGTAATAGTACAGAAGACACAACATAGAAAACGAAAAACCAAGCAACACGACCCCACCTAACACTTGGGTTGATCTCAGGTGTTCCTGAAGGGTAAGCAGATCCTGCTCCACATGTGGCATTCGTCGTATTGCTTATGTTATTAAAAATCCGATAAATAGTCTAATTCGGTAGTTCACATTCGTGAAAAGGGAAAGGGTATTGTAGTTACGACATAAGGAACATATCCGATATCATATGGAAACGGTTATTCCATAACGGTCAACCAACAGCAATCCTCTAGCAATGAAATTTTGATAAGAAATACAAGCCCGGGAATATCGTATCAATTGGGAGATATATACTCCGTATGCAGGCGCTTCTGGAATGTTACTACATAGAAATGGAAAGTTCACAATTGGGAAGCTCAAATCATCTCTTTTTTCTTAAAGTTTTGTTTTCAACCAACCCTCATTGTAACAATCTAAACAAAAATCAACTGTCAGCTCTGAGGTTGTAAGTTCAAACCCAAACAAGCAACCAAACAAGAAAAAAAAAACCCCAAAAAAAAACCAGTTGAAAAGGTATGTGCGATTGTAATCATATAAAGTGATTCATAACTTTATTGTGATCTCGCTTTTCATATGACCGGAGCAAATACATGGATTGATTGAAAACTATATCAGAATTCGCCATGAAATCAACATATAATAAAAGCTCTTTGTCGTTTATAAAAAAGTAAACAAAATAGATAAAATATAATTATGCATATATGAAACATAAATTTGAATATAGCAATGTATCATCTATAACACAGGCATGTTACTTTGTAAAGAGACAATAGTATATCGGTGTTCAAATGTCATAAATCGATTGAGCGAAAACAAATCCAGGTTAAACAGCAAAACATACTCAAAACCATTCATAACAGAGTAACGCACAAGCAAATAATATTAAAGTCGAGACATAATACATAATACAAAATCCATCTGTGCCTCTAGTTATGAATTAAAAGCTACTTCCGTTTCATTGTATATATATACATGTGAGGCAGTACGTTTACAGTGAATCTACAAAGCACTTCTGACGCACCTAATTAATAAACTGTAAATTGAAGATATTCTTATATACAGAAAGATGCTATATGAATGCCAATAAAACAACTCTCCATCAACAATGATCAAAGTCATAATTTATGAAAGTAAACTATGAACAGGTAAAGGTTCGGTCTTCAACACGGAGCCTTGGCTCACATCGAATGGCAAGCTATAAAGGCTTAAAAAAAATAAGTAGCTTAAAATCACTCAAACGGGAAAACCAACGGTTTAATCTATATAAATGAAACGAAAATCGAGAAAGCACTTATGCACCACATAAACAAACGACAACTATTGGACATCAGATTACAATCTTATTACAGATGCAAACATTTGCAGCAGGATTAAACGTTTAATTGGTACAAACCTTCTCCATTATCTGAAACAATAGTGTAACATCACAACATAGACAGACACACTATAAAATATCAATTAGAATGGCTTAACTCAATAAAAAAAGTAGTAATTCGTAATACTTATTTACATGATTTAACATTTGTAAACGAAAGTATTTCGACAAAGGATTTATCAGATTGGCAATTAAGGTTTTGCTCAATCTGTTTTCGTACCTTCACTTTAATTTATTCATGGGCGATACAAACGCATGTTATCTAGGGGTACTACGTACATTGATATTGAAAAACAAATGACATAATTGTTATTTCTGTTTTATGCAAAGCAAACGGGTAGAATGCATTAATTAGTGTTGTGTCTTGTGTATTATTATGTGTCTGTTTGTTTTATCCTTTTCCGCTATGACGTTATCAGTTTATTTTCCATCGCGTGATTGGCCGTTAACCGTTTTGCAAGTTATGCAAGTTTTTTTTTTTTTAACTTTTAAATCATTTTTAAAAATTAAATATTCGAATATCCATTATATTCATACATTTATTTAGATAATCAAAAACATAAGAGTCACGAGATTATTTATCGATTTTGTTCCCGTTTTCTCCAATTTTCACAATAAGCCGAAAGGTTGTCTTAATGACGTGAACACAGTGATTTCAATATAGATTAGTTTAAGGACGATAATTTGGTCCATTTTTTAAAGAAATTTCACGCTCTTGATCTAACTTGATTTCCCCCGTAATGACATGTTCAGAGGTGTCATAGCTCAAAAGTTTTAATAGGAAGGCGTTTTGTTTTCAAATCTGACGTCTTATGGAACAGACGTATGATCCAAAAAAAAAATTTTTTTTAGGTATGTTTACGAAAAATGAAAGACTTGATAAATAATAATTCAGTTCTTAAAACAATTCTTGGAAAGCATAATATATGATAATGTATGGGGAGGGTTGTTTTGATCTGAGCGGGGTTTGCGTGGTTGGTGTAAACAAATAGAATCAGTTGGTTATTCCGTCAAAGCTACTGATGCATTACACGTTTGAAGTTATTCGGATACAGTTTAAGTTTTTCTGTTATAAGACATAGATAGAAAATAGACGATAACTTAAGTGAATGCATATGAGAATCGCATTTAAAATAATATAAACATTTCACAAATTATCACTGTAAAGTATACGTACAGTTAAAACATTGATTAATATTAGTACTGTTTGAATCTTTCTATTATTCAATGTTCCTCTAAATTAATGAACTCCTATCTACACACTTTCAGTGATTCAAATAGTATGGAGGTCTTTTCCTGTAGAGTGTAATAGTTCTACCTTATCAGCCAGGGATTGTTGACCAGATGCAATTAAGGATTTGATCAAATTTTCTAGTCTTTTATTATGGGGTTGCTGATCAAGTGCTGTTTTCCATAATGCTATATTTCCTCTTGTTGTACCAACCCCATACTTTTGCTGCAATGTGTCAAAGGTTGATGTTGACATATCCATATTAATGCAGACATCAAGCATTTTGTCAGGACTCATTGATTTTGATAGGGCCAAAAGTCCCTTATCTGTGAAAAAATCTGAAAAAAAAAGAATTAAGACTGGTAGATTGATCGATCGAAATTCCCAGTAAGAAGAATATGTAAAAGGTAGATTCACAAAAACTCCGAGGACAGCCACCCCTCCCCCCGAAAAGTCCTTTATCAAATTGAAAAATTAGAGCTCAAACGCATCAAATAAATGTACAAAAACTGTCATATTCCTGACTTGGTACATGCATTCTCTTTAGTAGAAAATGGTCGCTTAAACCTTGTTTTATAGCTAGCTTAACCTTTCACTTGTATGATAGTCGCATACACATTTCATTATATTGACACCGATGTTGGAACAAAACATACAGTTAGTAAGGCAATTAGTTTTCTCGTTTGAATTGTTTTGCATGGTCATTTCGGGGCCTTTTTATAGCTGATGATGCAGTATGGGCTTTGCTCATTGTTAAAGGCAAAAGGTGACCTATAGTTGTTAATTTCTGAGTCATTTTGGTCTCTTGTGGAGAGTTGTCTTATTTGCAATACTATTTTATGTATTAGGTAAAAATGTCCAAAATAGGGGTACAGCAGTCAACATTACGTTATTATCTTGATTATAATAAAACAAACAAATATGCAAACAAACATTGACACAATAACACAATAACGGGATGTACAGAGCCATATCATATATATCAAAGAAACACTAAAGGCACATAGACATTGCATATTAGCAAAAATGAAAGAAACCAATATTTTTTTTATCATAGATTAATAACACAATGACGGGATGTACAAGTACAGAGCGACGTCATATGTAAACAAGAAACACAAGAAGGCATACAAACAAAGCACATCAGCAAAAATGAAAGACAAGAATTAAAGTTAACAATGACACAATGACGGGATGTATAAGTAAAGAACCATTTCAAATGGGTATCACCAAAATCAGACTACACAGTAAAAGTAATATTTATAAACTAGACAAATAGAAGAATACTATAACACGTTAATAAGATGACAACAACGTCAGTGCCAAAAATCTATACTTCAAGACCATCGTGTATTATTTGAGAAGTTGCTACGGAATATATATCAAGAAGATCTTGATACCTTCCGGTGAACTTTTTTTTAGAAAAGGGACGGACGTTCTTTGACAAAACAGGCAAACTGTGTACCAGTTCAGTGCAAATGGACGTCACACTAAACACCAAGACATACGAATGAACTAACATTGGAAAAACCATACAAGACTCTCAAAGGCCAATAAACAAACAAAACAATGGCAGTTTTAGTTTGTAACCCGGATTTTATTTTTTCTCAATCGATTTATGAATTTCAAACAGCGGTAAACTACTGTTGACTTTATAGGATAATTGTGCTGTTAACAAATTACATCATTCCAGGCCCTTTTGTTTTTTTAACATAATTAATTTTAACAACAATTAGGAATTTCAGGTCGAATCCGATACCGATACCGAAAGTATATGTTATTTTTTTATATATCTATGTTGCAGTATAGAAAGTACACCATTTATGAAATGTGTTTTCATCTAATCTACCTTAATTCCACTATTAATTTTGGTTAATTGGTTCGAAAGAAAATTCAGTTTATTGTAATAAAATTGAGAAAGGAAATGGGGAATGTGCCAAAGAGACAACAACCCGACCATAGAAAAAAAAAACACAACAGCAGAAGGTCACCAACAGGTCTTCAATGTAGCGAGAAATTCCCGCACCCGGAGGCGTCCTTCAACTGGCCCCTAAACAAATATATACTAGTTCAGAGATAATAAAGGCCATACTAATTTCCAAATTGTACACAAGAAACTAAAATTAAAATAATACAAGACTAACAAAGGCCAGAGGCTCCTGACTTGGGACAGGCGCAAAAATGCGGCGGGGTTAAACCCCGTAAGTTTATAAGTAGTAAGAAAACCAAGACGGATTCCAACAGAAAGATTTTGAAAACAGAGAAAACTGTGCACCTTACAATTAACATGAATTTTTCGGATGACTATACGAATATGAAAATCCAAGCTAAAAATAAGGCAGATACTTTTATTCGGTCAATGAACAGCAATGCTGTGAATGTGTTCTATTAGATAACGAAAAGTCGATAATGTATTCATAAAATTTACAAGAAAATGGATATACAAAATTTCATAGGATTTGAAAAAAACCCAATTTATAAATGATACCACGATGGAAATTTTGAATGCAAGTTGTGCGTTTCGTCTACAAAAGACTCGTTCAAGATGCTGAATAAAAATGTTAAAAAGGTCAATTAAAGTACGTACATTCCAATAGATTTTGTCAAAAGTAACTAATGAAATCTATTCCTCAGGTAAAAAAATCCTAGGATTCATCAATGTAAACACAATGAAGCAAGGAAGGACACTATAAAATATACAGAAGCTGTATTTATCGTTAATGGCCAATGTTAAACGTGGTTACTTGTCAACCCCTTTCATTTGCACTTTTCAAATCATCGTATGTTTGAATGCAATTTTTATTTCATTCAATCGGTTAGTTAGGTAGTGCTTAGATGAAGACAATAACTTAGACGAATACTCGAAGTTCATTGATAAGGAAAAGGGTCTCCGGATATACATGCATAACATGTCGTGCATATAAGGAGTCAGTCATAGGTAACAATAGAGAACAGGACGCAATGGGTACACTTAAATGTTGATAAATAATTCAAAGGACAGGCGGATTTGTCCAGAAATTGGAAATTGACGACGGAAAAGCTGTAGTTATCACGTTTGTGATAGACTACAATTTGAGGTCGATCAAGTGTGTCATTAACACGATACCAATGAAGATATGAAGCACGACTTCTTGTTTAGAAAGTATGATTGGTTTCATGTTGGTTTGTATATTTAAGAGAATAGTTATCATCGTATTATTAATATAATGAAATTTTTAAGTACAACTACCGTTATTAGCTTTATAAGCTGCATTGAAGGTTTACGACCAATTGGCTCTAATAGATTTGAAATGAGCAAGTAATTCAATTTTTTTAACGTTTTAGTAATATTTTTTTACTTTTAAAATATCTATTTGCATATAAACGTTTTACTTAGGCTAGGCTTACATCGCGGATGTTTATGCCTAGCATAAAGCGCATATCTCTCGAACTCAATTAATCTCTCTCACGGTTAAGTTATCAGAATCTCTTCAGTTTATTAACAAAGAAAGAGGTATCAATAACTAACGATGTTTATTAAATTGAGTAAAACAAAAATATTTCGTATGTTTTAAATGCGTGAATGTATCAATCGTCATCTTGAAAGCTCAAAATCAAATATATAAATACCACAATACGTGAGAAATGATATCAAACCTATCTAATGTCAAATTTTTGGATAGAGGTGAAACACTAGTTTATTAATGATTTCTTGATTTATTAATTATGATTTGTTTAATTGATCTGCAATTTAACAAACAAAAAAAAAACTGCTGTTTGATTATAACTTTAAGATTTTTCTGTATTACCTCTTACGATTAAATTTCGTGCAATTAATGGTTGAGCGATTGCCGTTGATTTGTTCTTTCCAGGGTTAACTATGTTTCCTATTCTTTGTTTAGGAGTTGTACCAGGATTATAGCAAATCTCATCTAGTATTGTTCTGTTTTCTCGTAATACTAATACACCATACTCTATTCCACCTCGTTTCAATTCAACAAGGAAACGTGTAAAGTTGTCCCGTGCCACTGGAACAAACGTCAGTCTTGGGTGTTTAATGCCACTTTCTGTGGATATTCTAAACATTCCTTTCACATCAACTGTAATTATTGTCTTATCAGGAGCGAAGAAAAAATCTTTGCTGATCCATTCTGATACAAATTTGTAGCCATACTCTTCCCGTTTCTTACAAATATCTGACACTCGTTGAATGTCTACACATTCTAGCATGATAGGAAGATTGTAATTCTTCAATTTTCCGACAAAAAACAAAATTTTACACCAGTTCATCAACCTGTAAGCCTCTGGTAGCACGGATGCAGGACTTGAAGTGATGTTTGATCCAGGAGTTCCTACACAACCATATCTGAAAGAAAACAATACACAAGCAAGGTAATACTTTCCGTGTGCATCACTGCCGGATAGTTTTACCCTTATTCTGAGCTCACAACTGTTTATGATGAGGTTTAGGTTTGCTAGTCTTTGGTTTTTGTGTGAAGTGTTGAGTAGGCAGTTGTTGTCTTTTCATGGTTTTTCATTTTTTTATGGTGTTACCTAAATTGAGTAAAATAATGACGAAAAGAAACTTCCAAGATTTTGTTATTGTTTATCGTTGATAACTTTTATTATGTGGCTTGTGATTGAGATTTGTCTCTCTTGCTTTGATCAATTAATCAGGCCTTTATTTTTCTTGTTTGAATTGCATTAATAAATCCATTGTCGGGCCATTTATAGCTTCCCATACGGAATTTGTTTAACACATTGTTGAATGATGTATGCTGACCTATAGTTGTCATCACCCTGCAGCATTTTGTCTTGTTAAAAGAGTTGAATCATTGTTATTCATACCAAATCTTCAAAAGTAATATAATAAACAACTGCGCCATGAGCGCATGATTGGCTCTTCGTCTTGTGTGAGAAGTTTTATGCAATGATTATAAATAGTTTCTGAGATACGGCGCGACATGTGAAAAAAACCTTTTTTTTTTCCCAAAAACTCAATAACTTTTGAATCATCACCAAAAAATATTCAGATCTTAAGATTAATAAAATTAAGAAGTGTGTAAAGTTTTAAGCAATAGTCGACAATGGTGTTTAATATACGATGCAACAAGTGAAAACCTATCTCCCTTTTTTTACAAAACCTCAATAATTCTAAAATAAAATTTTGAATCATCACCAAAAAGTATACAGATCTCTAGATTAATATAATTAAGAAGTGTGTAAAGTTTTCAGAAATAATCATAAATCGTTTATGAGATATGGCGCGACATGTGAAAACCCAACCCCCTTTTCTTAAAAAAACTCAATAACTCTAAAATAAAATTTTGAATTATCACCAAAACGTATACGGATCTTTGGATAAATATAATTAAGAAATGTGTGAAGTTAAAGCAATAATCAGAAACTCTTTTTGAGATACAGCGCGACATGTGAAAAATACACACCCCTGTTTTAGTTATAAAGTCCCGTAACTCGAAAAATTCAATAAATCCTACGCTCACTCGACAAAAAGCTTCATATTATGTCTAACAGCTGATATTTTACGATATCAACATGCAGATAACCTGATAATCGGTACTTATCACCAAAAGTATACAGATCGTTTGACCATCATAAAAAACAACCATGTTAAGTTTCATGAAATTTTGATAAGCGGTTCTCAAGTTACGGTGCGACATGTTTACGCCGGACAGACGGACGGACGCCGGACATTTGTTTACCATAACACGTGCCGTCAAAATTTTGATGGGCGTATAAAAAAAAGAAGAACTCTATCATTAACATACGTGATAATAGATAAAAGAAGTACATTTTTGTATTTGACTTCGTTTTCCTACGGGAAATATAAACAAACTTAATATCTATTTAGAAATCTACCACGGAATGTTTTCTGTTAATGTTCTGTCCTTTTGATGTTAAATGATTAATGTGAAAGGCTTATCCCTTTTTGAGAAGTGTTTTTTCTTAATTCAAAAGTGTCACCGTGTAGCTCTAATGATAACTTAGTGCTTAAAGTACATTAATTTTTTTTCTCTCAGGTAATTACAAAAGACGTAGGAAGACTTATCCACAACGTTGATATAAATAAGCAGTGAGAAATAGGTCTAAACAGTAGACATACAAATGCAGTAGTATTAAGATTTAAATTGAAACGATATTAAACATTTTAATTGATTTAGTTTTCATAACAGAATTAGTAAGGCATACTTTCGATATCACTACAAACAATAAGTGCTTACCCGCTGAACGAATTTGCTTCAAAGCAAACTAATCCGTTGCTTACTGAAGGCTTTTGATCAGTAAATTCAAACGATCCATCATCATTCCACTTAACGATATTGTATACGTTATTTTGAGTAACACCACCAATTTCGGAGATGGAGTTAAGAGGTAGCTGTACCTTGAACATCTTTTTAAAATTCACATGAATAGCCGATATACCAGGAGTGATTGCATTAATACTGATACTGTTATTTGTTGATTCAGTTGTTCTCCGTTTTATACAGCTAATGTTTACTGGATGTATCTATAAAAGACGCATACTATTTGATCGGATTAAGTGGATTGAGATTAAGAGTACTGTAATATTGAAGATAAAATTGAGAATGGAAATGGGGAATGTGTCAAAGAGACAACAACCCGACCAAATAAAAAACAACAGCAGAGGGTCACCAACAGGTCTTCAATGTAGCGAGAAACTCACGCACCCGGAGGCGTCCCTCAGCTGACCCCTAAACAAATATATACTAGTCCAGTGATAATGAACGCCATACTAATTTCCAAATTGTACACAAGAAACTAAAATTAAAATAATACAAGACTAACAAAGGCTAGAGGCTCCTGACTTGGAACAGGCGCAAAAATGCGGCTGGGTTAAACATGCTTGTGAGATCTCAACCCTCCCCCTATACCTCTAACCAATGTAGAAAAGTAAACGCATAACAATACGCACATTAAAATTCAGTTCAAGAGAAGTCCGAGTCTGATGTCAGAAGATGTAACCAAAGAAAATAAACAAAATGACAATAATACATAAATAACAACAGACTACTAGCAGTTAACTGACATGCCAGCTCCGGACTTCAATTAAACTGACTGAAAGATTATGATTTCATCATATGAACATCAGGCACAATACTTCCCGTTAGGGGTTTAGTATCATACCATCATAACATATATGAGAAGAACATAACCCGTGTCATGCCAACAACTGTTTTTAGAATAAATGTGTTTAATTCCGATGCAAAGACCTTATCAGTGACTCAATATTAACGCCAACATATGCAATCTTTAATGACTTGACAACAGTATCGTAATTATATCTCTTCTTAATAAGTCTATTCAAAGGTTTTGTAAGTTTCTGAGGTGAATACTGACACCTTTGTGCTTTATAAAGAAGACATTTTAAAAAACGATAGACAACTATAAAGGATTAAGTCACCATTACAGTAGACACTTTAAAAGAATGAAAAAAATGCGCAGTCATCCGTTCAATCTTTCCTTTTCTTTTTAAATTTGCTCAAACATTTTAAAGGGGTAAACAATTTCTTTCAATTTTCGAATTGATTTCGTTATAGAGGATTAAAAGAATTCTCACAATTCTAAATTTCTAATTACGAAGTATTGATAATCTAGTGGTACCTGTTACAGAGGATGATTATTTTGAATTATGAAGTTTGTTTTACATAACAAAATCCTGTAGTGCTGATTTAACACAAAATGTTGACAAAATATGAAACTGAATGCAGAATTATTGAGTTTCAGCGAAACTTCAACTCATTATCTCATTATCATAGAAATATTTGTATACACAGAATGAAAATTCGAAAACGTTGCTATATTCTCTGTATTCATGTATGAATAATTATAACATTAATTGAATTGAACTTGAAAAAATAAAAACCTTACCTGTAACGAGATATGACAATAATATAATATGATTTTGTCTGGTGGAAAAGGGAGAGAATGTCAACATTGAAAATGAAACTAAATTGACCATTTCATAAACTAAAATCGATTCACAAAAGAATATTTTCATACAGGTCAAAAATACAGTAAATGTGGCTCAGATGTCGTCTTTTGTCGAATTGTGTAATTTATGTTTAAAACTAATCGTATTGATATAGAAAATAATCAGTTTTATTGTAATAATTGCTGTATTTTACAAACAACAGAATATTGATGATTTTTATTCATTATTTAATTTGCCACACAAGGAGAGACAACTCAAATATAAGGGAGATAACTGAAAGAAGAACTTTTAAAAATGGAATGTAATGTGAATTTTACCTATCTTTTTTGCAGCAATTAAACGAGTCCAGTGACCCTAATTTTTTTTTTTTATTTGAAAGGATAAGAGCTATATTTTTAAATACGATCTTAAAATTTTATGGTATTTTCACTAAAAATTGGGAAAATCATCCATAATCTATACTAAATCGTACAATCGTATAATTTTGTACAATCTGTAGCATAACAAAAAGCCTGGTAACCATACTTTTTATTACATTTTTTGAAAAAGACATGATATAAACCTTACATTTTAACAAATTTTTAAAAAGATCTCTGGATTTTAACTTAGAACCCCGACCACCTTAATTTATCATTTCAACCTATAACATGAAAGCAAAAAGACATAAAAAAATCATATTAAACGAGGTTGCTAACTATTTATATTTATGTTTATGATTATATCGGATTATGTGATCGTCAGCAGTATTTGGAAACCACCTCGATAATCAATTAGATGGCGTCAAAATAAAATTCACAAACAAAAGTGATATGTCGGGCATGGTGCAGGCATTTGGTGCCAGGATAACTCATTAGCATAAGTTTGAATCCCGACGAGGGACGAACAAAAAAATTGTTGAGCTATTATTTACACTAATTATAACTAAAGATGTATTCTCATTTTTGTATCACCCTCACTGCATACCATCCGATGGACACAATCTGTTGTAGAGTCGTCATTGGTTCAGACGTACAATTATTTATGTGACTACATCTTGCATTAATTTATGGATCCTTAACAATAGATAATTTAGCTGATCTGTAACAATTCAATTTTCAGGACTTATGTATCATGTACTATGTTACGACGCTAGATTAAAACTGACGAGGAAAGGTAACACCCAGCCAACGAAAGCTTTAATTTTGTGAAGAATAGGAGTTGAATGATTTAGTGCGTCGGGCATAGTGCAGGCGATTTGGTGCCACGATATCTCAGTAGCATGAGTTTGAATCCCGAAAACTTAGTTGGGCTGTTATTTATACGAATTATATATACAGATATATGTTCAACCTTGTATAGCCATCACTGCTATATAAGTACATCTGAACTAGTGATGACTCTACAACAGATTGTGTCCATCGGATCACCAGCAGTGATAATTAACGTTGGTGAACGCCTGGATTTATGCACTACCAATAAATCTCAATAAATACTATGCTTTCCCCATTTTACCAATATGACGACTAATTCACTGAAAAAATGAAAAAGATGAGAATAAGTAAAGAAATGTTCATCCAAAGTACAAACCAAGCCTTAACAGGTAAGACGCTACTTTTGTAAGGGTAATGTCTATTTTATGTATCGTGACGTTACGTTAGCGTTAGTTACATTCATTATCATCCATGACTATCACAAAGATGTGAAACCTGTTGTAGAAAAAATGTAGAAAATAGAAGGACTTTAAATCGGGCAACCTGAAATTGACATCTCATGCCCTTTTAACAAACCGTGAAGACCATATGTATGTGTGACATATACAATGAGGTCATAACTAAAATGCCAACATTTAGGGTGCCAGCTCCGTATAATAGTTAATTTTAGCATACATCATTTGTACAAGAAATGAGGAAAATCTTACTGTTTATTGACACGTTGTGGTTTCAGTTTATATTATACACCTATTGACTGGGTGTGAGGGTAATAGTAAGTTTGTTGTCCCTGATATACCAACTATTGCTCGAGGCGAAACTTGCTATAACCCGCACAATCAGTCATTAGGTGTTTTATTATACCGAACAACACAGTCATTAAGAGTTTAATTATACCGAACAACACAGTCATTAAGAGTTTTATTGTACCAAATTTAACAATTTTCTAAAAGTGTACATATATCATCTGAAAGAAAAGAAAATGTCATATAACTTGAAATGCATAAGATGAGCTATGCGTTTTTTTTTTATAGTCTGTGTATTTGTAAATCTTAAATTCTTCGTAAATTGCAATCAAGACTAGAAAATTCTAACTAAAGAACACCAAACGCATACAGTTTTAGAAGACGACGACCGATCCATATTTAAAAAATAAGTACTATTTTGAAAATCTTTAAAAAATGTGTCGCGAAGATTTTCTAACTCTTTTAAAAATTGCTTCTTGTAAGTGAAATTACGATCAACACAAACAGGTTATACCACTAACGATATTTTAGTTTGACGGAATGTCCAATGAAAAATTTGCATGAAAAAGTACGAGAAACATGATTATAAAACTATAAATCGGGGTAATAGTCTTTGAAACTTTTGACTGGCAAACAGTCTGTGGAATGAAATAGCACAACTATTTTATTATTTTTTAAATAGAAAAAAAAACATACTGAGGTATAAAAATCATGGTAACGATAAAAGTTTTGTAAAGTGAGGAGAATCATAATAATTTTTAATCTATTACTTCAAATTAATTTTGAAAGAAAAATAAGTAAAATCATTTCTTTCGTCAGTTTTGTTGTGTGTTTTTATTGTTTACTTACGCAGATTTGGCTGCTGGATCCAAAGTATTGTCACATTTAACTATTATGTGCGCAAGAGTTGATCAGTCATATAACAGAACTATACACAATTAGTATACCTCAGTGATCATTTTTTATATAAAATAAGTACACAATATTTTCACTAATTTGCAAATTACAAGCTTTGAACTATTGGACCGGTCTAAAAATTTCCAACTATTGGACCTGGGTGAAACTATTTGACCGCAAGCATCATTATATTTCGCGGAATTTTAAATGCAGCTACAGTATTAGAGGATATTGAAAAAAACGCGGGAGTAACGATGTCGTTTTTTTACCTATTGTATCTAGTATAAAGTAAAATTACAAAATATACTAAACTCAGAGGAAAATCTAATGGGAAAGTCCATAATGACATGGCAAAATCAAATGAAAAAACACATAAAAAACGAATGGACAAGAACTGTCATATTCCTGACTTGGTACAGTCATTTTCAAATGTAGAAAATGGTGGATTTAACCTGGTTTTAAATCGTTAAACCTTTCACTTTGATGACAGTCTAATCAAATTCCGTTATATTTACAATGATGCGGTATAGGGTTGAAGCCAGTGCAAGACGTAGCCTAAGCATTTGAACATTTCTATGAAGCAAACGTTATGGTTTGGTTTCTTTTCTTCAATATAACGATAGTTGATTTATCACCGCCATTTATTGTCTGTTGTCTTTTTCGATATAATAAAACACTTACTGACTGGATATTCGGGTAAAAGTAAGTGTATTGTCCCTTGGATACAACTATTGGCCTCGGCTACGCCTCAGAACAATAGTTGCTCCTCGGGAAAATAAACGAACCATTCCACTCATACCCAGGCAATAAGTATACACTATTATACCTCAGTTTTCACGTGTTACTTGGATTGATGGTGTTTTGATTTTGTCAGCTTTATCAACTTGTTTACTTGAATTTATTTTGGTGTTAAATATTAAAGGTCTTTCCTTTCACTTTAAGGAAATACCTTACTGTATTTCTTATGATTATTAGGTTTTTGACCTATTGATTTTAATCTAATTATTAGGACTTTTCTTCTTCTTCTGATTATTTAAAAAAAAAAAAAATTTCGCCATTTTTTTTATCTTTGCTGTTTGGATTTTCAAAGATGTCACTTAGATATTTGGAACATGATATTGAACAGTTTAAATGCTTTTGAAACTTTCACCGCATAACAAAATACTTTTCCATGTAAGAATTATCTCCTGAACATTGTTTTCTTGTTATTTCGAAAACTTTGCAACCGAATAGGAAAACAAAAAAAATATTTTTTTTTCAAATTGCTCGTTTCATCCTCAGGATGTTTTGTTGAATTGTTACCGAAGCCGTATAGAATTTCCATATGAGAGTTGTTTCTCCTTTAGAATTTGATATATTTCAAGGAATTTGTAAATAGAAAACCATAAGTTATAGAGACCTTAGGTCTTTGATTTGAGGTCCTTTGTCTATATAATGAAAACAGGGTCATGTCGTAGCATGTGAATCTTAGTTGAAAGGGAACGTAGACATTTATTAGGAGTTTTAACTCCTTTTATATCTTATATAAGTCGTATTGTAATATACATTAACAATATATGGTAGAGGCCTAAAGTCTTTTGATTTGAGACTCTTGTTTCGTGACCTTGAAATTGGGGTCAAGGTCAAAGTTAGATTTGACGTTCTAGATTTTGACCTTTGCTTTAACTTCTAATATTGATGAATAATAAAGTCATGGTCTTTTTTGCATCAAGTTGCAAGTCATACGACCTTAAAGAAATCAACTGGAAATTACCTTTTGTAAACCTGAAGAAGCCATTGTTGTTCTTATTTAATTTAAAAGTACATAGAACCATTTGTTTTTTAAAAATCATTGTAATTAAACTATCAACTGAGCCCAAAATTGTTTTTAGTTCAAAACCGGAAGTAACAATGTATCTCCCTTGTTTCAAACAAAAATGTGTCGAAATCAAACATTTTTAAGTTCGTTTTGCACTTAAATTTACATTTTTACCGAATTTTATTATTTTTCACATATATCGTATCGGGTGGAAAGACCTTAAATTGTTTTTTGAACCGATATGTCTTCAATCATTATTATCATAATATTTATGTCTTTCCTTTCACTATAAGGAAAGAACTTACTGTTTTTCTTCTTCTGATAATTATCATTAAGTCTTTCCACTTTTCGTGGGAAGACATTTTGCTTTTGTTGTGATTTTTTTTCTTCTCCGAGATGCTTTGTGTTTTGTTTTACTACATATTTACTATTAGGATTTTTGGCCAATGATGTCGTACAGGGATGTCAAAACTCAACCTGTGTATCCGAATATTTATTCTTATAGGAGTTATTTCCCCTCACCCTTTTCTTGGCATTATTTCTCTGAAAGCGTAAAAGATTTCATCAAAATGTTTTCACTTAATTGTTCGTCTACTCTTAAGAATGTTTTGATTAACTTTAACTGATGGGATCAGATGGCATCTAATGGATGTTCCCTTCGAAAATTCGACATAGGTGATATGTTGAATAAATTCATACATAATAAGTTTTTTGATATGAAGTCCTTGGTCTATTAGGAGAATTGAGACCAAGGTCAAAGGACAAGGTCATGTTCTAAATTTTATTAGTTTTGCTTGTTATCTTTATTCAAAAGAACCCGTAACAGTTAATTATATGATATGTTTGCCAAAGAATTGTTAGGGCGCAACTATAAACCAATTTAAGTCGAAGTGTTTGTGTACATCCTTATATGAGTTTTCTCCACTTTTGTATATGAAATCAGTATTACATCGCAACCATACAAGTTAATTACCTGGGTTCTTTTGATTAGAGATCACTGACTTATGACCTTGACATTCAGGTAAGGTCAAATGTTAATTTGACTTTCTAGATTTTGACCTTTGCTTTTCTATTCTATTCTAACTGGTTCTGTATATAACAATTAAATCTTTTGCATTTGGTTGTAAATATTGCACCATTTATCAGGTCAACCGGAAAGGATCGTATTTTAATTGGAATTAGCCTATTTCAGACTAATCCTATGAAAAAGTACCTAGAATTCTTATTGTTTAATATCAGTCTGAAGTATCACATTATAGGAACCAGGAGTGACATTTTCCAACATCGATTTTTTAATTTCATTCTTTATTATCGAGATTGAAATTAAGAATTATTATTATTAATCTTTTCACCAAAATTTAAGGACAATTTCCAAAAAAAAATACGCGATAAAAAAGTATGTTTACTGCTAGTAGTCTGTTGTTATTTATGTATTATTGTCATTTTGTTTATTTTCTTTGGTTACATCTTCTGACATCAGACTCGGACTTCTCTTGAACTGAATTTTAATGTGCGTATTGTTATGCGTTTACTTTTCTACATTGGTTAGAGGTATAGGGGGAGGGTTGAGATCTCACAAACATGTTTAACCCCGCCGCATTTTTGCGCCTGTCCCAAGTCAGGAGCCTCTGACCTTTGTTAGTCTTGTATTATTTTAATTTTAGTTTCTTGTGTACAATTTGGAAATTAGTATGGCGTTCATTATCACTGAACTAGTATATATTTGTTTAGGGGCCAGCTGAAGGACGCCTCCGGGTGCGGGAATTTCTCGCTACATTGAAGACCTGTTGGTGACCTTCTGCTGTTGTTTTTTATTTAGTCGGGTTGTTGTCTCTTTGACACATTCCCCATTTCCATTCTCAATTTTATTTTTTACAGAGTTTGTCTTTAGTGCCGTGTGGAGGCAGTAGAGTGCCTCCCCGTGCTTCAGGTTTATGCTCTTATAATATACTAGATTATGGAGTGTGTTTCCGAGCGAGAACTGCTTTAGTTCATTACTTTAGGAATATTTATCAAAAAGCAGTATTTCAATATTCAGCCCCATTCAACTATTTAGTCAGCCATCAGTCCTACCCTGATATACACTATCTTTTTCGGGTAATTTATACTGATAGCGTTTGACATTTTCAGCTAACAAATTTATCAATTTTACGTAACTTAAATTATTGTATGCTGATTCATATTCTGGACGCCAATCTTTGCTCCTTTATTATGTAATTCACTAACAAAACAATTATGAAGCTTAGAAATGGAAAAATACTAAATACTAAACTTGTTCAAAGGGTATCTACACGTCTCAATCTTCAAAATCGGTTATCTAAAAATACTACCATCGCTAACATTTTTAACAATAAAAATCGTGGCTACCCTTCTATCGATAAGTGTCATGCCAAAAAATGACTTACATGTCCCCGTCTTTCCACCAACAATACGGTAAGGTCCACGTTTAATGGTCGCACATTTTCTTTAAATTTTGAAACTGATATAACTTGAAAAACAAACAGTATTATTTATTTACTCACATGAAACAAACCGGGGTGTGGTATTCAGTACGTAGGAGAAACTGGACGATATTTATCTAAACGCACTCAAGAACATCTGTATCGTTTTAAAAGACCAAATAAATTCAAAAGTATCATTTATCAACACCTTAAGAAGCACAACCATCCTTTTAAATATTTAGCAGTTCAACCTTTAGAAGTAGTAAATAAGCAGCCTGGTGAATCGCATTCAAAGTTTGTACGATCACGGAAAATAATTGAATTAAATTGGATTAAAAAATTACAGACAGTTTACCCTCTCGGTCTAAATGATAATATCATGGGAATGGGTAATATATCTAGAACCAATTCCGTTAACATTTTGGATATAGTTTCTAAAACTGTTCGTAAAAACCGTTCTCACGGTCGTAGAACAAATCGCAATCAAAGAAAATTTCGGGCCAATCATACCAATATTTCGGACCTAATTTCTATTTCAAAAAACAACGGCAGACATTATCTGTTAACAAAACTCTGTTCGTTACCGGTTAATAAGTTAAATAAAATTTTGGAGGATTGCAACACAATTTCATATAGCAGTCCTAAGTATGAAATTGTTCAAATTATTATGGCATATTGTTATTCTAAATTATTTCCCAAAATTGATCGCCCTGAAGATCATAAAAAGCATTTTATTAAAATTAAGTATGTCAATAAAGGCTTTGATTTTGTAAATATTGCCGGTATATTTAACGGCCATTCTGTTAAAGAATAAATTCCTGGATATTTTGACAATACTGAGCTACCTCTTATTTGTTATATTTACAAGAAATCTACCCGGAAATTTGTGTTTAATTATAGTCAATTGTGTAAAGATGTTAATATCAGTGAAAATACACCTACTTCATGTAATTGCAGTAATTCCGAATATATTTATGGACCCATTTCCCATGTTATAACAGGAGATCTTAACATCGTTCAAGACCGAGAGTTAAAATCATTCCTCAGTAAAGGACCTAAATATCGTCCCCCGTCAATTATTAATTGGAATGAGTGTCGTAATATCATCCACGACTCACTCCATACTTACTGTATAAAATGGATAAAACGGGAAAAAGCTGACAAAAAATCTTTGGACTCTTTTTTTAATTCAGTAATGAAGATAGTTGATATACGTATTCAACATTTTAAAGAACATTTTACTATAAACAATAACCAAAATAAACCTATTTCTCGTATCAAACATAAACTAAAAGAATTAGCCAAGGAATTTGTTTTTGTCCCGGCCGATAAAGCTGCTAATAATATTATTATTGTTTGACGTAAATTTTACATTGAGGTTCTGAAAAAGGAAATCACCAATTCACCAACATTCCAACTGACTCCATTTTCAGAAAACGAAATCTGTAACAAACATAAACTTTTAGCCACCGCTTTACAAGCAGAGCCAAATACAATGAAAGTCCCAACAATGTACTGGCTTCCGAAGCTACACAAATCCCCTTACAAATATAGATTTATTTCGTCTTCAAGCCATTGTTCAACTACTAAATTGTCTATTCTTCTTACCAGCACACTTGGTACAATTAAAAACCTTATAATAAATTGTTCAAATAAGGCCTTCGAAAATAGTGGAATAAATTACTTTTGGAGTGTCAAGAACTCGTTGGAAGTACTTGATAAATTGCATGCTTATATTGGTGATTTTGAATCTATTCAAAGTTTTGAATTTTCTACCCTGTATACCACATTGCCTCACATTCTCATTAAGAAAAAATTCACACACCTAATTAAATGGGCATTCAAAAAATCAGAATGTGAATATATATGTTCAAACTCTTTTAGGTCATTTTTTAGTAGCAATAAACAAAAAAACTATGTTAATTGGACATGCTTTGATACTATATATGCCCTTGAATTTTTACTAGATAACATTTTTGTTCGCTTTGGGGATTCCGTATATCGTCAGATTATCGGAATTCCAATGGGGACTAACTGTGCACCACTTATTGCGGACCTCTTTTTGTATTGTTATGAGTTACAATTTATGACAAAAATAAGCAAAGACCCATCAAAACAACATCTGATAAACAAATTTAATAATACTTTTAGATATTTGGATGATATTTTGGCTCTCAATAATGACGACTTCAGTATGTATATTAATGAAATTTATCCTGCTGAACTTACTTTAAATAAAGCTAATACTAACAATGACCACTGCCCTTTCCTCGATCTTGATATCTATATCATTAACGGAAAGCTGAATACTAAAATTTATGATAAAAGGGATGATTTTTCATTTCCTATCGTTAATTATCCGTTTTTAGATGGTGACGTTCCCTTGTCACCATCTTACGGTGTTTATATATCTCAACTTGTACGATTCGCTCGTGTATGTAACAATGTTTTAGATTTTAACGAGAGAAATTTATGTATTACTGAAAAATTATTACACCAGGGTTTTCGATATCACAAACTAGTCAAAACATTTACTAAATTTTATCATCGGTATAAAGACATCATTCGTAAATATAGCTCAACATGCAGACTTCTTATACGTTCAGGTATTTCACATCCAATTTTTTATGGAAATATTCTTTATAAAGCACAAAGGTGTCAGTATTCACCTCAGAAACTTAAAAAACCTTTGAATAGACTTATTAAGAAGGGATATAATTACGATACTGTTGTCAAGTCATTAAAGATTGCATATTTTGGCGTTAATATTGAGTCACTGATAAGGTCTTTGCGTCGGAACTAAACACATTTATTCTAAAAACAGTTGTTGGCATGACACGGGTTATGTTCTTCTCATATAAGTTATGATGGTATGATACTAAACCCCTAACGGGAAGGATTGTGCCTGATGTACATATGATGAAATCATAATCTTTCAGTCAGTTTAATTGAAGTCTGGAGCTGGCATGTCAGTTAACTGCTAGTAGTCTGTTGTTATTTATGTATTATTGTCATTTTGTTTATTTTCTTTGGTTACATCTTTTGACATCAGACTCGGACTTCTCTTGAACTGAATTTTAATGTGCGTATTGTTATGCGTTTACTTTTCTACATTGGTTAGAGGTATAGGGGGAGGGTTGAGATCTCACAAACATGTTTAACCCCGCCGCATTTTTGCGCCTGTCCCAAGTCAGGAGCCTCTGACCTTTGTTAGTCTTGTATTATTTTAATTTTAGTTTCTTGTGTACAATTTGGAAATTAGTATGGCGTTCATTATCACTGAACTAGTATATATTTGTTTAGGGGCCAGCTGAAGGACGCCTCCGGGTGCGGGAATTTCTCGCTACATTGAAGACCTGTTGGTGACCTTCTGCTGTTGTTTTTTATTTGGTCGGGTTGTTGTCTCTTTGACACATTCCCCATTTCCATTCTCAATTTTATTAATACAATTGGGTATCGAATATTGGTTGACCAAAAGCTATCTTGTGGTGAGGGCAATACCCCGTAACATTTCCGTAATAGTGGTTATATACCCTAATACCGGTAACCTTGTTATTATTCAAACACCGTAACCTTTATTGGTAAAACAAACCGATGGATTGAATTTGTTCAGGAACAGTTCCCGGTTCTTCCTTGTATTTGGATCAAAAGATTCAACAACTAATTTGATAATTAAGGAAGACTATAGGTATAAATTTCCCGAGATACATTTTTTTATACTGAGCTAAAATGAAGATTTTTCTATGTTCTTTTCGAAAGTATAATAAAAGGATGGGTCACCGTGCTATTTGTTAAGCTACGAGGCGTTTAAAATTGTCTACATTTGCTTAGAATGATCATGCAAAAACACATTAAACCGTTGGTTTTCCCGTTTGAATGGTTTTACACTAGTAATTTTGGGACCCTTTATAGTTTGTTGTTCGGTGTGAGCCAAGGCTCCGTGTTGAAGGCCGTACATTGACCTATAATGGTTTACTTTTATAAATTGTTATTTGGATGGAGAGTTGTCTCAATGTCACTCACACCAATTCTTCCTACATCTATAAAAAGAAATCTGAGATAGAATTTTGAAATAAATAGTGAAAAGATAGGTTTTATGATCTGTTTAAAGAAAATAAAAATAAAAATGATGTCACCGAGTTTGTTTTCTTGCTACAAAAAAAAATCCCTATCAGACCAGTATATTTTTATTACTAAAAAAGTTATCTCCCATTAAATGTCTGAGTTGAAAAAAATGATTCTAAAACACAAATGTTTGGTAGTTGTTGAAATATTTTGGATAATGCAATAAATCAGCATGTTTTCTTCATATAAATAAACAGTCTAACCAATAGAATTGCAAATTTACTCAATATCCGTAAAAGATGGTTGACAAAATGTAATAGAGAAAATATGTTTCTTATCGAGATCTACATTTGTAACGTTGGGTACCAAATTATTGGATCAAACTTTGGTGGACAAAAGGCATCAAAACTGTTTTTCGGGGTCCGATATGAACATAGTTTGCCTTTAATTAAACGAGTAAAGAGATAGAGATAAACTTTGAAATGTAAAAATGTTCAGCATACTGATATGTTTGATCTACAAAGTTAGGTGAAGGTCGTAGCAACGACATAAAAAACCTTAGCAACTATATATTTTTGAACTTGCTATAAATGATATTAATGTGACTTTTTTGATAATGGAAATGCCATTTGGCGTTGTCAGTTTATTTTAGATTTATGAGTTTGACTGTCCCTTTGGTATCTTTCGTCCCTCTTTTGTGTCTTTAGCATTGACTTATAGCTCCTAAGCACCCATAATTTTGAAGGCTATAAAAAGAAAATGACATTTTTAATACTGGGAGTACTATTTTTTTCCTTAACACTGATTTTGTTTTATGAACATAAAGTCCTGACCAACCATATATTTTTGAACTTTGAATAAAAAGGACAAACGAATGACCTTTCAATTGTTCATGAACAATTGACTTTTAATTTTGTTTTACTTTTCGTACATGCCTAGCTAATGAACATCGCCCTTTTTCATAGTTAACAACTGCCTCATATAATAATTTAAATGCGTTATATCCTGACAATTTTGATAAACAAAAATGAAAAATATACTATAAAATTGCATCTCTACATAAGAACACTCCTTGATAATTAAAAAAGAAGAAAGAACGGAAACATTTATCGATTGCTTTTACATCATTCAGAAGGATAGTTGTATAAATAGAAATTACGTGAAGTATACCACAACTAATGTTTTTTTTTAAATGTTAATCATAGAAAAACATACTATGAATATTCTTATGACTGAAATACTATGTACTGTTTGACAATTTTTTGTCAAAGGCTGGAATTAGATTGAACACACATAAAGTTTTTAAGTCCAAATTTGTTCCTAAACTGTCGGATGAATTTTAAACCATATACCGTATCATTGAGGGGGGGGGGGGGGGGGTGGCGGAAATACCTACCCGAAATTTGATATGAACATGAAACGTTTCTCTTAGTGTTATGTGTCTGTTGTGTCGTAGTTCTCCTCTTACATTTGATGTGTTTCAATCAGTGTAAGTTTGTTACCCGGATTTGTTTTTTTCTTCAATCAATTTATGAATTTCGGTATACTACTGTTGCCTTTTTTTTTTTTTTTTTTTATCTCTACCAGTTATATTCATTATTTATCTCATCTATCTTGGTATGTTATACTAACATTGATTTTAATAAGATGTTTTGAAAATAGATAAAAGCAAAGAACAAACTAAAACTTGAACCATATTGGACAATCATGAAAACAAAAGTGGTTGATTAAATAAAAATGCTTTTCTCAGTGAAATTGTGATAAAAACTCTAATTTGGCATTAAAAGATCATATCATAGGGAAAATGTATACTAAGTTTTAAGTTGTATGGACTTTTGACTCCAACTTCATCAAATACTATCTACAGCAAAAAACTTTAACTTGAAGTGGGACAGATGGACGGACGAGCGAACGGACGGGCGAACGGACGAACGGACCAACAGACCAGAAAACATATTGCCCCTCTACTATCGTAGGTAGGGAATAAAAACGTTATACTTACATGGATAATTGTTAGAATAATGTGTTAATTATCAAATATTTACCTTAAACATTATTTGTTCTTCTTTCGTTACAGCATCAGGTGGAAATATGACTTGTATTTTGTTGTCTATTTCACTGATAAACTGACTTCCAGCTGGTAAAATGATGTGTGTTTCTTGACGTACCAAGCATAATACACAAAATGATTCAACTTGATCGACCTCAAAAACCATATAGCCATCCTAATGAACAATTACACAAAAGATAAAATATGTATAGTTAATAAATTGCTAGAAACTCACTAACCGACTCTGATTTAAAAATGATTCGTTTTAGGAAGTGTAATAAATAATATGACCCTACGAAGGAGAGCCTTGGTGATATTTTAATGAAAATCAAAGGTTTCTTCAAATGACAAGGATTTGCAGCTTTATCAAATTCAATTAAAAGGACGATCTAGGGCAATACATAATATATAGTTTATTTAGTTTATAAACCAAAATTATATTTTAATCAACAGTGATTTGATAAAGGTAGATTACAGTTGTTCAAATCGTATTTTCGAGCCACTAAAGGTTATATAAAGAATTGAAAAAATCGAAAGAACCCTTAAGCCCTGTCACAAAGAAACCATGACATATCTATGCAGCGATACGACATGAAATTCAGTGAAATCGCGGGTCATTTGTAATCGTCGTACGACAGTCGCACGATATTTAGAGCATCGTGGGGCTGTAGAGTGTTGGGGGACGAAAATTGGACATGCACCTTTTTTTTGCTCTACGATTTGTTTTACGTGTCCCTGTCTTGTGGTTGTCGTGAGGGTGTCTTACCACAGTCTTGCGACTGTCGTGCGATAAACACATTTTCGTGGGTGCCAAAATAAACCGTTTTAATAAACACGACTGTTGCACGACTGTCGTAAAACACTCATGATACAGTCACACGATTGACTCACGAATACCAAATTTTGTACGATGAACATTGATTGTCTGTCGTAAGACATTGGTAGGTTCATCGTACAACATATTTGTGTTTTATTTAGAAGAATAAAATTCGGCGGGAATGAATGTTTGGAAAAACATACAGTCGGCCGTTTAAAGAGGATAGCTATTCCACCTAAACAATAACGCTAGGCCCTGCTGAATAGGCACCTTGCAAGAGCAAAATATGGTCTTGTTATGTTAGCGTTGATTCGAGCTCGTGAACAGTATATGAACCAGGAAAACGCCCGAATTTGGTGAGTTAGGCAATGAATCGAATGGCGCCTGATGTTTGGGCAGTATAGTATACACTGATGCTAGAGTGGAGAGGGAATCTGCCGGTTATTTTCGTCGGATTCATGCGGATGGAGCCTGGTATGTTTAAAGACAGTGGCATGACAGTCATACGACAGTGGCACGACACTGACACACGCATCCTTCGAATAGATAACCTAAAAAATAGTCCACAACAACTCACAATTGTCGTACGACTGTCGGACGAGCGACTTGCGATAAACCAGTATGACAGTACAATTACAATGCTTTCTTCTCTGTCGTGTACCCATCGTGGACATGTCGTAGCTGATTTGACCACTCGAATTATTTTTTGACATTTTGCACGACAGTGCCACGACAACTATTTTATAGATCTGCCACGATAAAGCATCGTACGATCTGTTGTGACCGGGGCTTTAAGGAGAAAGTGAGTCGAGATACCGATACATCATACAATTTGTAATAGTGATCGGAATAATTATGTCGAACATTTAACTGCTTATCGTTGACTCCACGTTGAGCTGCATTGTGGCGACGCAATTCTACTTCCCGACAAGCAAATTAAATGAATCTACTCGTAATTTTATAGGAGAAATTCTGTCAATAAGTTCATGGAAAGGGCTATTGCACAATAAATAAGTCTCTGAATAACACAATTATGATGAGCTATTTTTCTTGTTCTATATCAGAAGTTTTTCGAGTTGCGTAATTATTAGATAAAAAAAAAGATTTGGTATGAGTTTTTCAACACGGAGTCTTGGCTCCCACCGTACAACAAGCTATAAAGGGCCTTCTAAAAATGAGTAAAACGGTCCAATATATATAAAGAAGTGAAACGAGAATCATTTTTGAACCAAATCAACAAATGACAATCACTGATTATCAGATTCCTGTGATTGTGTAGTGTCTTGTTTCGATATTTTCCTTTCCTTTTTTTCGAAAAAAATAACAGGTCATTATTCATAAAAGGCCAATAAAGTCGTTTTTGCTACTTGTATCCAGGAATACTAACATTTTTATAAACATCAAATCAGTAAGAGAAATATAGAAATGTTACAGTATTTAACATGTTTAAGTGCAAGCAACAAAAAGACATATTATTTATCACCCTCGTATGGAAAGGAATATCCGCCATAAGTATACATGTTATACAACTCTTAATTTGTGAAATGCAATTTCTTAATTCGTAACATGCAATTTCTTTATTTGTAAAATGTATTTTTTCTTTCCGTTACATGAATTTTTACTTTTCTTGATTTGTGAAATGAAAGTTCGTAATGTTATATATAATTTCTTAATTTGTTAACGTATTTGTTTAATTCGTTACATGATTTTCTAAATTTCTAAATTTGTGAAAAGTATTTACTTTGTTTGAGTCACGATTTGGGAGATCGCGTCAGTGTAATTGTTACTGCTGCCAGGCAATAAGAAGTTCCGTTTCTAAAGAAAAACTACAAGGTACAAATCAACATCTTATAAATCAAGAAGTTTTACAAGTTAAGAATGGAATAGTTTTACAATATTCCACACGAGGTCGTTGTGAAGCCATATCATCTCGTACCTTCGCAAACTTGTACCCAGTATTTACCAACTCGTATTTCTACCAACTCGCACCCAATATTTTACGATTTATATCCATTAAACATGTTGTTATATTCTATTCTATAATATTATAACATACACATACAATTAAGTACAACTGCAATGATTGGTAATCTGGTGCAATTTGTTTTCAAATCAGAAATGTCTATAATAACCATTTGAAGTGTCTTAAAGAGGGGGATCGGAGGGGGTCTAATCTCACAATGTGAGTGTATGCTTGCCTAATCCCGGTATTCCGGGTCTAATTTAACAACATCCCGAAATCCCGATAAAAGACGTATGCTATTAAGCAATATATAATAACTCATAGTTGTTACATACTGTTCAAAGCGCTCGGTCAGTATATTGTAATTCCCTGTATCTCATTATTTTAACCCATTTCTCTGACGTCAGTCTATTGTTCTAACAGTGGATTATTTTTCAAGAATCCACTGACCAACAAATTAACTGAAGATAACTTATATCATAACTTTAAACTTTAAACTTACGATATGTTATCCTATCAAAAACGAGAGATTAATGAAAGGTTCGAACTCGCGTGTATTTTCGTCAGTAAAGTCTATGGATGATACCACTGGACCACGAGTGTTGATATCAATTATTATTTAAAATATCACTCTTATATTATCTATCAATGCATGTCAATAAACTGTATTTCTGTCTTTTTGTTATCTAATCAAATGTATAAACACAGGTAACTATAAAATCAAGGAATGGTAAATATTACTTATTGGTACAATTCCTTGATAAGACAAGGCCTTTCCCTTTTCATCATAGCAAATGCTTACTTTTGGTTTTAGTATTAAAATGATATCATACTATGATCACTTAGTTTTTCCTTGTTTGATTATAAATGGTCCAAATATACATCAACATTTAACTAACTCTAATGTAAATAGTTGTCAACGGTACCAGGGTTATAATTTAGTACGCCAGACGCGCGTTTCGTCTTCATAAGACTCACCAGTGACGCTCATATCAAAATAGTTATAAACCAAACAAATACAAAGTTGAAGAGCATTGAGGATCCAAAATTCCAAAAAGTTGTGCCAAATACGGCTAAGGTAATCTATGCACATAAATAAAGTGTGATAAGCTACGACTGTAAAACTACTTCTTTGACGGTAAAACTAGAAACAACATCGTCAACTTTATAATAACAATGAAATATAGATACCTCTGAGATTAAAAACAATATTTGGTAGAGAAAAAAACATTACAAAAAAAAAGCATTTCGGATACCAGGCTTGAACTTGACACTGTTAATATCACAGTTATTTCTTACGATGCCAACGACTAGACGATAACGGCTATGAACAGCTTACATGATACATTGCAATATTGACATAATTATATATTGTACATTTGTGGCAAGAGCAATTCTTTTTGGGTTTCAGAATGAGTACCACAAATAATACTAATTCATTAACTGATTGTCGATGGATGCCAAATGTAATAACGTTACAATAATCAAACCATAATGAAAGGGAATCAGTTTACACAAAATTTATATATAATTTTTCAATTAAGACTAATCATTGTATCTATCTTATCATCAACTGGTGTCTAGTGTAGTGGTGTTACTGTGACATTTACACTTCAATTAAATTTAAAATGTTTTAGTCATTTTGAATGTATGTTGTGAACTCAATCAAATCGGAGATATTGACGACATTGACTTGCCCATTAGGTTGCTTAATACTATATATGTAAATATCAAAGGCTTCTAAATGTTGTTAATTAATTTTTTTTTAAAATTCAAAAAATTAGACTATTTACCGGATTTGTTTTCACATAAGCAACACGACGGGTGCCAGATGTGGAGCAGGATCTGCTAACCCTTCCGGAGCACATGAGATCACCCCTAGTTTTTGGTTGGTTTCGTGTTGTTTATTCTTTAGTTTTCCCTGTTGTGTAATGTGTACTATTGTTTGTCTGTTTGTCTTTTTCTTTTTTTAGCCATGGCGTTGTCAGTTTATTTTCAATATATGAGATTGATTGTCACTTTGGTATCGTTAGTTCCTCTTTTTATATTAATTATATGTCTTTTTGAATGAATCATAACTAAAAAAATCTAATTAATACTATTTGTAATAAAACACATTTAAGTTAAATTGAACTTATATCAAGTTAAATATAAATGCGAACCGTGTGGATCTAATCATTTCCAGCTATTAGAGAATAAAAAAGAAAACAGTGGCTGTCATTGTGTGTCTTAATAACTAAGCACAAACGCTTTTTGTATCAGTATGAAACCTTGCCAATGTTCTTTTGGAGTGTTTAAAAAGTATTTTCAAATTTTATTTCTGTGATAATTTGTTTTGCATTTTGAATGTGATCTTCCTCTTTTTGAAAGCTGTTTTCGTTTTCAAATCAAAGTAATATAAGAAGTTTAAATGTCTCTGTTTTATTTGAATACATTTTCAAGGAAAGCAGTAAATGTCTCTACGATACTAGCCATATTTTGTATTATGAAACGACCAACACCGAAATGTAAAATACCTGAACGATGTAGCAGATAAGCTTCCAAGTTTTTCCTATTTTTATGGCACCTTTGTACTCATGATATGAACTATTTTCTTTTGAAAGCAGTACTTTGATTCGAACATCTTTTGCTGATCCATTAATTCCATGACGAGAATTTTCGGCTGTGAATTCACTGATGTGGAAGATATCAGTTAGAAACTTAAACCCATCCGGAAATTCTTTGCTCTCTATAACATCTGACCGTTCATCTGAATTCCATGGTTCGGCTTCGAAAAACAAATCTTTCTCAGAAATGCTTTCAATGATTATTCCATATTCATTTTGAAATCTTAAAAATAGGAAAAGTCGGCATATATTAAAAAAAGTTATTTTCAATGGTCACCAAATTATTTTAAAGTTGAAAAAGTGTAGCTATATTTTTAAGATGTTTCATATATATTTTGCATTTTTCATGTTGTCTGAATTAGTTACAGTGTACATATTTAGTTTATTTGTTATATTAAATATTATAATCAACCATAATAATGCAAAGGCTTTATGGTTAATATGAAGGTATGGAAGATACCTTAAACAGATTGAAAAGATACGCTATTTATGAAGATAAATAAAAATAAACTTCGGACTTCATAATGACAGAATTAAATTATTTATAGAAAAGAATAGAATTGATTTTTTTTCATTATAACTTGTTTTCCTGCCTGATTGTTTTTACTAACCTTTCATTTTTTTTTATACGTTCCTGTTTCTGTATATCTTGCATCGCCTGGACTGATGACCCTTTATCATGTTTTGTTAGGTGGCTTGTTCTGTCATCTTGAAGTACTTTGTCTTTTAAACTAATCAAATAATAAACAATAATGATTTATATTTTCTATGGAGTTCGGTATTTTTGTTATTTTACTTTTTAATTGATAACACCCTTTTCTATGCAAAGGAGAAAATTAAGAGGGAAAAAAAAATAAAATTCACAAAAATACTGAACACATCAAATGAATATACAACAACTGTCATATTCCTGACTCGGTACAGATAATTATAATTTTCATTTCAGTAAATATGGACAAAGGAATTTCCCTTTAGGGCTAAAACTATAACTATGAAGTTTTGTAAAAAAACAATTCCTACAATCGAAAGTTGATATGCAAACAATTTTTTCAAAGGTGAGATTATTGACTTTGTGTATGTTTGAGCAGAAGATAGCTATATGATTTTTCAGGTCTTAGATATGTAAATGTGTCTGTTTCATTATGATCCTGTTATATGAAGTTTTTAAGTTTGTAGTGACCTCTTTTTTGAATTTAGAAGTTGAAAGAAATTCTTATAAAATCCTACATTTGCGCTTGATCATTATCACATTTGTCAATGATGCGTCAAAACAGTGCTGCCTTTATCTGGTGGTTTTATAATAAATTCGTATATGCCTTTTCTTCAGAAGATTAGTTGTTGACTTTTTTGGAAGTGGCGGTGGACAAATGTGTTACGTCGGTTTAATTTTGTCATTTATATGTTCTTAAATGGTTTGGTTAAGGAAACCATCAGCTTTCTTTTCTGGATCTTAGAATTTCAAAATCTTCTTGTTCTTCATCTTGGTTAAAATTGCATATCCCCTTGCGTGTGTTTTTTTTTTATCGTTGTCCTTGTTTTAAAAGTGTGTTCTCATTATTAGAGATCTTGATGATTTGTCAAAATCATCTTCTAAAAGTAAAGTATCAATACTGAACGGAGTTCGACATAAATGAAGACCTCTTATCAAGACGTGACGGAATCTGCAAGTTAGAGCTGAGATGGTCTGCCTTCATGTAATAGTATGAATAAATGTACGCTGTCGCGTTTAAAATTGATTAATTGTTTTGAAATAATGTCATGTATTCAATAAGTAAAATATCTCGGAGGCAGCATTTGTTGATGCAGAACAATTTAGGATTGGAAAGTGTTTACTCTTTTTCTATTATTTAAAGAAGAACAACGGAGATTGGTATATCATATACAAATGAGTACAGATAAAACTTATCAAGACGATTATATAAAACCATACCAGAATTAAAATTGTACACACCCGAAAAGGCTCTGTTTGCATAAAAGGTAAAAAGAGGCCAATTGAGATTCCATGTGGAAGTGCATTGCTGTCTCAAAATTCCGAAAGATTAATAGAAGTACACTACTGATGCCTTTAATGCCCAATACTGTTAAAGTAATCTATATTTAATGGGACAGAAAATCTGTATTAACGTTCACAGATCATGTTTCCATACTAATGTTATTCATATCATATCTTCCTCACAAACATATTCATTTAATTATTAAAAACAAATGAACTTAATGTGACACTATGAATTAACAGATTTACACAATATACTGTAAATAATAAATGAAAATTGTCAAAAAAGACAAAAGTAAAGCAGAGACTGTGATTTTGATTAAATTATGAAAACGAAAAAACAGCAGGACGAAACCAGGGTTCATTTATCAAATCACAATTTATTGACTTCTGTTTGATTATTTTTACTAACCTTATAACAGGATGAGTAAGGTCCTTTTGTTTATTTTCACCCGCTGCTATTGTTTTGTTGTCTACCCTATATGTCGTTTGATCCACACTTTCCATTACACTGTTTGAAATAATACACAAATATTTATTTGTTTTATAGACATGTTCCGTCAAAAAAATATATGTCCCGAACGTGATCTTCTCCAAAAATAGTGCGTTGAATTGCAATATTTAAGCTATTTAAGTGTATGACTTTTCGAAAAGCTCATTTTTCAGAAATAATAAAAACGCTCTGAAGAGAGATATCTTATATTATATATTATATATAATGTTCCTCCTCATACATGTCATAGAAACAAAATTAAAAACATTTCTAAATGTTCAACATGTTCACTTGTAAGGATATATAGTTTATCAAAAATTATATTTCACGCCACTTTTAGTAGTTTAAAAATATCATAATATTGGAATAACATGTAATATAAGTAAGGAATTATCAAAATCGATTTAATGTTCTACCACACCTGATTACGGATTTATACCAGGTTGACAATTTTACTTTGCAAAATAATTCACATAAAATTTTATATCAGAATTAATGGACACATTGACCTGTTTTATAATGAGGCAATGATCAGAGAAGCGTAAATCATAGCATAAATGTTTCATTTACCATTAAAGAATGTTGATTCAGTATCGTAGACGCTTAATACACCATTTTACATTGAAGATTATGTTTAAATAAAATATTATCGTTACTGAATTTTCAGCTTTATTGATATTGAATTAATGGGTGGTCACTGAAATAGTTTTTAAAAGTGTAAGAAAGTTAATTTTCAACAAAGCCTGGGAAAAGAGCAGCTAAGGTAGAATAAATCATGAACCCTAATCTTATGTTTCGGTGTTTAGAGATATCACAGATACACTTGAATGTTTATTACGACAAAAAGACCAGCCCCCTTCCAAAAAAAAAAAAAAACCGAAAAAAACAATTGTATGAACGTGATATGACCTCCGTGATGTTCATATCAATGTAACCAACAATTTAAGTGACAATGGCTTATCAAATCTTAGGACACCTTTTTGAAAAACACAACTAACATCAACTTTTTCAATATCTTTTGTCGAGTTACTTACATCCTATACATATGTGAAATTGAGAATGGAAATGGGGAATGTGTCAAAGAGACAACAACCCGACCAGTATTTTTTTCCAGACTTTTGTGTACATTATAACATGTATAACTCCGAAAGTATAAAAGTTACTTATATATTCTTTGAAATCCATATGCATTTACTTACATGCTACTGTAAATAATCATAAATAAGATAAGCATAAAATGTTGATCATAGTGATATATTTAAAGTAGGTCATACTTTATCCATGTAGAAATGAATTCAAGTCTGACTGAAACATTATCAAAAAAATATAGAAATGATTTTAATAGATTTATGGTAACCTTCTTATTTCAAATGAAATGTAATTTATAACTAAAAACCAATTGTTCAGAGAACAATTTAAGGTCTTTCCACCCATAAAGATTAATTTTGATGTAGAACTATGAAAATTTAGTTTGTAATATCATATCCATCGTCAAATGATAGCTTATTGTACACTGATTCCAAAAATATATGGTTTCTTTACATTTTTTTTCTAAATAAGGGAGCTTAATTGTTACTTCCGGTTTGAAATGTGTCACTTCTGGTTTTATTTGATAGTTTACTTGATCCATGTGTTGAGAAAATGAAGGGTCTGCTTTCATTTTGCAATATAAAAGTTCTTAAAAACTTATCATTGTTTATTAAGAAATTATTCAAAATATTGTAACGTATATGAATATATGTTAACATTGTTTTGTAGTAACCATAATAATGACTATGTATTTTGCCTGTTGTTGCACATGTCAATAAGTGTCTGAGTGTTTCCAAATAAAGTATATTTTTTATTATTGTTGTTGTTATTGATACTGATCCCAAAAATGTATCTTTCAATATACTTTTACATTAAATAAGTACACAAAATAGCTATTTCCGGTTTAATACAGGTCACTTCGGGTTGGCATCACCATGATCAAGTGTCTTGAAACGTATTGCAAAAAGTCCCATGGCTTTATCATGTATACATATGAGGTAAAAGCAAAAGTCAAAATTTAGAACGTCGATTTTACCTATGACCTAAGAAAATTGTTCGGCTCGAATGGATGAAAATAAAAAGAGCAAAGACTGTATGATACTATATAAGAAATATCTTAGCAACATATTGCGGAACAAATATTTTACGCGAGCAGAAAATTTTGCGGAAAAAAATATTAATCAGAACAAAGGCATATGGTCTTTCCACGGAAAATTGGAAACATCTAATAATCAGAACAAATACGATATTTTTTTTTCCACAGACAAGTGCAAAGACATAATAATATTCATATGTTCATTTAAAGTTCACATTGTAGCTCAGCATTTTCGCTACAATTTTGTAATGTACATATCGATCTTAAGATATGTTACAGTTAAGCTATCTGCAATTGATTTTTTACATTTTTTTAATGTTCTGCTGTTATGTCACTGTTCCATATTAAGAGGGGGTTCATAACGCCATATTATTTATGAGCCTGTCGTTCAGTGGTTATCGTTGGTTTTTAGCTTGTTATATGAGTTTTTTGTCAATTGTTTTGTTTTAAATAAAGCTGTATGTTGTCTTGTGTCACAGTTTATTTTTCGAGACCGATTAATGCCGACTATATGGGCTTGCCTTATTGTTGAAGAATTGTGAGAACGTTTATATACCATGCGTTTTCATCCTATCAGAAATAATCGTATCGGATATTATGATTTCCATGTAACCTCCCCCAAAAAAATAAAAAAAATAACGGTGAACAAAATAAATATAACAAAAACAAAGTAAATTAGATCATTTAATCACCGGATTCATCTGATCGCAAAAACTCTGTTAGGCACTATGAATAATGATAGTGTGATAATCTATATTAGGATAGATATGCAAGGGAGTCGTCCATCATCGATATGATGTCGGGTAATATGTGTAAATAACAGAAATGATATATATATATAATTTAGCTGATCTGTAACAATAACATCTTCATGCCTTATATATCATGTACTGTAGTACGCCGCTAGATTAAAACTGACGTGGAAAGGTAACACATGCCCACCGAAAGCTCTTTTTTTGAGAGCCCAGGTGGTCGTGTGGTCTAGCGGGACGGCTGCAGTGCAGGCGATTTGGTGTCACGATATCACAGTAGCATGGGTTCGAATCCCGGCGAGGGAAGAACCAAAAATTTGCGAAAGCAAATTTACAGATCTAACATTGTTGGGTTGATGTTTAGACGAGTTGTATATACATTATGTACACAGCCATGTATCACCATCATTGATGGCGATCCGATGGATACATCTGTTGTAGGGTTGTCACTGACTCAGACGTACTTATGAATATAATTATTTTCTGTGACTGTATCTTACATTAATTTGTAGGATCCTTTACTATAGATAATTTAGCTGATCTGTAACAATAACATCTTCATGCCTTATATATAATGTACTGTAGTACGCCGCTAGATTAAAACTGACGTGGAAAGGTAACACATGCCCACCGAAAGCTCTTTTTTTGAGAGCCCAGGTGGTCGTGTGGTCTAGCGGGACGGCTGCAGTGCAGGCGATTTGGTGTCACGATATCACAGTAGCATGGGTTCGAATCCCGGCGAGGGAAGAACCAAAAATTTGCGAAAGCAAATTTACAGATCTAACATTGTTGGGTTGATGTTTAGACGAGTTGTATATATATATATATATATATATATATATATATATATATATATATATATATCCTTAATCTATTTAAAAAGGGTTATTTCGGGGCCTTATATAGCTGTCTATAATTATTGAAATTGACGTTATTCAAACGGAATATTTTCTCATTTGAATTCTACACCTCTTCATTATATCAAAATACCTTGATAGAATTAAATTTGGAGTCACAACTGAACCCTGAAAATGAGATCAAGAAAGACGGACAAATGCGTAATTTGGCTATGTCGGACATGTCAGAGTAGAGAAAACAATGTTGCAATGGAAATGATTTTATCAGTACAAATACAGACTGTCTTTTAAAAAATTACACTACGGAACGACAAACATGTCTTTTAGACGACTACAGCGATAAGCATAATTCTATTTTTACACATGAGGAGACCCAATCCTATAAAATATTATTATACTTTACAGGAGTTCTTTGAAATTATTGATGTTAGTAATTAATTATCAAAAGTACCAGGATTATAATTTTATACGCCAGACGCGCGTTTCGTCTACATAAGACTCATCAGTGACGCTCAGATCAAAATAGTTAAACAGCCAAACAAATACAAAGTTGAAGAGCATTGAGGACCCAAAATTCCCAAAAGTTGTGCCAAATACGGCTAAGGTAATCTACTCCTGGGGTAAGAAAATCCTTAGTTGTTCGAAAAATTCAAAAGTTTTGTAAACAGAAAATTATAAAAATGACTATATAATTGATATTCATGTCAACACCGAAGTGCTGACTTCTGGGCTGGTGATACCCTCGGGGACGAAACGTCCACCAGCAGTGGCATCGACCCAGTGGTGTAAATAATTATCAAAAGGACCAGGATTATAATTGTATACGCCAGACGCGCGTTTCGTCTACATAAGACTCATCAGTGACGCTCAGATCAAAATAGTTAAAAAGCCAAACAAATACAAAGTTGAAGAGCATTGAGGACCCAAAATTCCCAAAATTAGATGTTTAGTTAACTTTGAACTGAAATCACAATGCCGGAAATAAAACACATACCTGCTTAAATTTCAAGTTCTACTGTAATGTAACCTGTTCTTAGATTATATAGTGCATTATCAAATATAAACCTATTTTCTGTATGTCAAAGTTCCAAAATATCAGCCTTAAAATCAATATCAAATGATCTTATAGATAAAAGAATTAATTGGAAAAAATGAATGAAATGGAAATGGGGAGACTGCAGACAGATAGCTGTGAATGATCTCCAGCGAAATGAAATTGGCATTAATTATAATTTTTCCTAAAATGACGAATTAACCACAATCTAATGTATGTTCTTTCCAATTGAAAAAAAAAGATTACTAGAAACAAAAAAATGCATTACTATACTTATCGCTGTTCTAAAAGTGAAATACAATGATCGTGTAACAAAGAAAAGAAAATGGTTTCTTTTGTAATCATTTGAATATCAGTTCATACCGATCTTTTATTCTATTTCGTTTTTAATTATGTATGATCACACATTTGAGTAAGCATTTTGAATTATTATTTAAAATTTAAAACATAAAAACAATGTATTGACCTAGGGTGTAAATTTACAACGTTGATTGTTTTTATCGGATTTTATATTGTATGACCTATCATGTAGGCTAAACTCTTATGATCTTTTTCCTTTGTTTTTTTCTATACAAATTATCCGATGTCGAATGTAACCTAGATTTTTGGTTTATCACAATCATTGTTTAGATCAGATTTAAGAAATCACACATATATATTTTTTTGAAATAACAGAACACAGCAAGAGTCAAGATAAAGTTTCCGTAGATTATCATTCACACAGGACAAGTATTATTAATTATCTTTTACAGTCGGGGAACTTAGCGAACTCCATAATATAAAACAATGATAAGTATTATAGCCTATGAGGCAACTCTCAACAAGAGACCAAATAAAACATAAATTGACAACTATAGGTCATCGTAAAGACTTCAACAATGATAAATTATCCAAACTTCATTGTCAGCTCTAAATGCTCAGAAAGAAAGAAAAATATAGCAATTGAAACGAGAGCACTGACCGTCTTATGTATGTTCAAAATAAGGAAGTACTTGATCATATTAAAACGGTTAGAAACAGAGGAATAGGTTTTGTGAAATTCGAATTAAAATAGATAAGGAAATGAATTGAAATAAAATATATCTAGTAATCATGCACTTAATCCTACTGAAGTGATACTATAAGCATGTCCATTCATCGCCTGTAAAATTCTTTTTACAAAAAAAATGCTTGTTGCAGGATGTGCACAATTTTTCACAAAGCCGCCGTAATATATATAATGTTCCTCCTCATACAGGTCATAGAAAAAAAATTAAAAACATTTCTAAATGTTCAACATGTTCACTTGTAGGGATATATACACTTTAGTAGTTTTAAAATATCATAATATTGGAATAACATGTAATATAAGAAAGGAATTATCAAAATCGATTTAATTTTCTACCGCACCTGATTACGGATTTATACCAGGTTGACAATTTTACTTTTCAAAATAATTTACATAAAATTTTATTTCAGAATTAATGGACACATTGACATATTTTATAATGAGTCAATGATCAGAGAAGCGTAAAGCATAGCATAAATGTTTCATTTACCATTAAAGAATGTTGATATAGTATCGCAGACGCTTAATACACCATTTTACGTTGAAGATTATCTTTAAAAAAATATTATCGCTACTGAATTTTCAGCCTTATTGATATTGAATTAATGGGTGGTCACTGAAATAGTTTTTAAGTGTAAGAAAATTAATTTTCAACATAGCGTGGGAAAAGAGCAGCTAAGGTAGAATAAATCGTGAATCCTAATCTTATGTTTCGATGTTTAGAGATATCACAGATACACTTGAATGTTTATTACGACAAAAAGACCAGCCCCCTTTCCAAAAAAACCAAACCCCGAACAAAACAATTGTTTGACCGTAATATGACCTCCGTGATGTTCATATCAATGTAACCAAAAATTTAAGTGACAATGGCTTATCAAATCTTAGGACACCTTCTTGAAAAACACAACTAACATCAAAGTTTTCAATATCTTTTGTCGATAGTTACTTACATCCTACACATATGTGAAATTGAGAATGGAAATGGGGAATGTGTCAAAGAGACAACAACCCGACAAGTATTTTTTTCCAGACTTTTGTGTACATTATAACATGTATAACTCCGAGAGTATAAAAGTTACTTATATATTCTTTGAAATTCATATGCATTTACTTACATGCTACTGTAAATAATCATAAATAAGATAAGCATAAAATGTTGATCATAGTGATATATTTAAAGTAGGTCATACTTTATCCATGTAGAAATGAATTCAAGTCTGACTGAAACATTATAAAAAAACATAGAATTGATTTTAATAGATTTATAGTAACCTTCTTAATTTAAATGAAATGTAATTTATAACTAAAAACCAATTGTTTAGAGAACAATTTAAGGTCTTTCCACCCATGAAGATCAATTTTGATGTAGAACTATGAAAATTCAGTTTGCAATATCATATCCATCGTCAAATGATAGCTTATTGTACACTGATTCCAAAAATATATGGTTACTTTACATTTTTTCTAAATAAGGGAGCTAAATTGTTACTTCCGGTTTGAAATGTGTCACTTCTGGTTTTATTAGATAGTCTACTTGATCAGTTTGTTGAGAAAATGAAGGGTCTGATTTCATTTTGCAATATAAAAGTTTTTAAAAACTTATCATTGTTTATTAAGAAATTATTCAAAATATAGTAACTTATATGAATATATGTTAACATTGTTTTGTAGTAACCATAATAATGTATTTTGCCTCTTGTTGCACATGTCAATAAGTGTCTGAGTGTTTCCAAATAAAGTATATTGTTATTATTGTTGTTGTTATTGATACCGATTCCAAAAATGTATCGTTCAATATACTTTTACATTAAATAAGTACAAAAATAGCTATTTCCTGTTTAATACAGGTCACTTCGGGTTGGCATTACTATGATCAAGTGTCTTGAAACGTATTGCAAAAAGTCCCATGGCTTTATCATGTATACATATGAGGTAAAAGCAAAAGTCAAAATTTAGAACGTCAATTTTACCTATGACCTTGAGTTCAATTTCAAGGTGATAATCCAAGGGCTTCAAATCAAAAGACCATAATTCTTAATTATATATGGTTAATGATTTATATTACTTTATGCCTATTTCTTAAAGAAAGAGGAGAGAAAACTCCAATTTAATGTTAGCGTACTCTTTCAACGAAAACGTATGTGTAACAACATGTCGCAACTTGCATTTTAGTAAAAATATGTTTTTGATATCATTTGATTTTTGAAAAGAATTGAAAATAAGCCAAAATAATTATTTTAAATATGACCTTGACCTCTGATCTTGACCTAATTGTCATATTTATGGACCAAGGACTTCAAATAAAAAGATCCTAGGTCTCAATCACTTATGGTTTACAAGTAAGAAAAGCATATCACTTATATCAAATACAAAAGGGAAAATAATTCTCATATGGAGTGTTCATATCGCTTCGGTCAAAATAGGTCAAATCATGTGAAGGATATAACGAGCAATTTTATAAAATAAATGTGTCGCTTTCTTTTACGTTTACGGAGGAGATGCAGTCACAAGGAAAACAGTGTTCGGGAAGATAACTCTTACAAAGAAAAGTATTCGGTTATGCAGGGTAAATTTCAAAGGAGAATTGTGAGACCGTTTATATATCATGCGTTTTTATCCTATGAGAAATAATTATATCTGATATTATCATTTCCATGTAACCTCCAAAAAAAGCTGTTAATAAAAAAAAATATCAAAAACAAAGTAAATTCGATCATTTAAAGACCGGATTCATCTGATCGCAAACACTCTGTAAGGCACTATGAATAATGATAGTGTCATAGTCTATAATAGGACAGATATGCAAGGGAGTCGTCCATCATCGATATCATGTCGGGTAATATGTGTAAATAACAGAAATGATATTGATCTATTTAAAAAAGAATAACAGAAATGATATTTATCTATTTAAAAAAGGGTTATTTCGGGGCCTTATATAGCTGTCTATAATTATTGAAATTGACGTTATTCAAACGGAATATTTTCTCATTTGAATTCTACACCTCTTCATTATATCAAAATACCTTGATAGGACAGATATACAAGTGAGTTGTCCGTCATTGATATGATGTCGGGCAATATGTGTAAATAACAGAAATGATATATATTTATCATTTAACTATTTAAAAAAGGGTTATTTCGGGGCCTTATATAGCTGTCTATAATTATTGAAATTGACGTTTTTCAAACGGAATATTTTCTCATTTAAATTTTACACCTCTTCATTATACCAAAATACCTTGATAGAATTAAATTTGGAGTCATAACTGAACCATGAAAATGAGACAACGAACGGCGCACAAATACGTCGGACATGTCAGAGTATAGAAAACAATGTTGCAATGGAAATGATTTTATCAGTACAAATCCAGACTGTCTTTTAAAAAATTATACTACGGCAACGACAATCATGTCTTCTTAGACGACTACCATATTATTATACTTTACAGGAGTTCTTTGAAATTATTGATGTTAGTTTTTAAGTTAACTTTGAACTAAAATCACAATGCTGGAAATAAAACACATACCTGCTTAAGGTAGATAAGGAGACTTCCTCCATCTTGGATTTGGAAATACCAGAAAACAAGGTCTAGATCTGTAATAGAATGTGCAAAGTTTAGTGTAGTAGGTAATTCATGTGTGAGAACTTCCACTTCAATATAGAAAATGACATGTTTTATCATATTTATGGTTGTATTTTACAATAAACAGAAAACTTTATTTGATCAATTTAATTTTTTTCTAACTTTACCACATAAGGGCTCAACTCAAATGCAAGGGCAGATATTTCAGATACAGGTACTTTTACAATAGAATGTGTTAGGAATTTACCTATTTTATAATGTAGCAAGAAAACGGGTCTGGTGACCCCATTGTTTCTTTTTCTTAAAAAAGCATACTTGTAAAGCCATCTTCTCAAAATTCTATGGTGTAGATTACATTTCATTGCAGAAAATTTGGTTTTCCATGTATAATCTATACAAAATTTGTCAATTTTGAACACCGTGTAGAGTGAAAATAAGCCCGGTGACATATTCTTTTTATTATTATTATTTTTTAAAAAGAATGTCACATAAACTACATTTTGGCAAATTATTAAAAACTTCTATGGAATATAATTTAGACACCCCATCTACCTTAAATTTCAAGTTCTAATATAATGTAACGTGTACTTAGATTATATAGTGCATTATCAAATATAAACCTATTTTCTGTATGTCAAAGTTCCAAAATATTAGCCTTAAAATCAATATCAAATGATCTTATAGATAAAAGAAATTGACATTAATTATAATTTTTCCTAAAATGATGAATTAACCACAATCTAATGTATATTCTTTCCAATTGAAAAAAAAAGATTAATAGAAACAAAAAAATGCGTTACTTTACCTACCTGCTGTTCTTAAAGTGAAATACAATGATCGTGTAACAAAGAAAAGAAAATGGTTTCTTTTGTAATCATTTGAATATCAGTTCATACCGATCTTTTATTCTATTTCGTTTTTAATTATGTATGATCACACATTTGAGTAAGCCTTTTGAATTATTATTAAAATTTAAAACATAAAAATAATGTATTGACCTTGGGTGTAAATTTACAACGTTGATTGTTATTATCGAGTTTTATATTGTATGACTTATCATGTAGGCTAAACTCATATGATCTTTTCCTTTGTTTTTTTTCTATACAAATTATCCGATATTGAATGTAACCTAGTATTTTTGTTTATCACAATCATTATTGTTTGGATCAGATTTAATTAATCACACATATTTTTTTTGAAAGATCAGAACACAACAAGAGTGAAGATAAAGTTTCCGTACACTATCATTCACTTAGGACAACTATTATTAATTATCTTTTACAGTCGGGGAACTTAACGAACTCCATAATATAAAACAAAAATGATAAGTATGATGGCCTATGAGGCAACTCTCAACAAGAGACCAAATAAAACATAAATTGACAACTATAGGTCATCGTAAAGACTTCAACAATGAGAAATTATCCAAACTTCATTGTCAGCTATAAAGGCTCAGAAAAAAAAGTATAACAATCAAACGAGAGCACTGACGGTCTTATGTATGTTCAAAATAAGGAAGTACTTAATCATATTAACACGGTTAGAAACAGGAAATATGTTTTGTGAAATTCGAATTAAAATGGATAAGGAAATAAATTGAAATAAAATATATCTAGTAATCATGCACTTAATCCTACTGAAGTGATACTATAAGCATGTCCATTCATCGCCTGTTAAATTCTTTTTACAAAAAATACTAGACAACGACTCGTTTAACAGTTTTGTGTAACCTAGAAAGGGGAAAGGTCTCTCTACTTCAGCGAAACAGTTGTATTGATTGTTGTGTCTTTAAAGTCCAGTTGCTAATATCAAATGGTTCGACACTTTCAGTAGGCTAACTTTACAAACTGACTTGATTTGGATAAAGTTTTTGGCATTTGGGTTTTTACTTCAATTAATAAAAAGATGGCAGGTTGGCTAACCCAGTAAAAAGTAAAATTAAAAAAATACTGAACTCCGAGGAAAATAAGATCGGAAAGTCCCTAATCACATGGCCAAATCAAATGACAAAACACAACAAAAACGAATGGACAACAACTGTCGCATTCCTGACTTGGAACAGGCATTTTGATATGTAGAAAATGGTGGATTGAACCTGGTTTTATAGTGCTAAACCTCTCACGTTGTACGACAGTATCATCAAATTCCGTTATATTTACAACGACGCGTGAACTAAACAGACATAATAAATAAAATAGTCAGAATATGGGTACATCAGTCATCATCGTGTTACAATTAAAAAAAAAAAAACACAAACGCACCTATCAAATAAAAACATATGCATTGCTTCGTCTGTATGACGTCAGAAAATTATACGTCACATAGGAAGAAATTTTGTAATCTGCATCTTCTAAATAATCAATCGGCGGATCTGTCAAAGAGTATGTGCATGGGTTTTCATTAATTTGCAAATATTACAGCAATTTATCTTTGCCTTGTTACAAATAAAACGTTCATTTTCGATTGATTAGGCAGTCTATTTACTCGCATAGTTACCTCAAATATTTTTATGTTTTCGATACATTGTGTACATTTGATGGTCATTTTGATTTAGTTGATTCAGTTGAAATATTTGACTACACTTTGACATATTTTTATCAATGAGATGAAAGTTAAGCCCGGCTCCGGGTGCGGCATTTCTTGCTGTGTAGCAGACCCATTGGTGGACTTGTTGTTTCTTTGAAACATTCCCTTTTTCCATTCTCAATATTCCTAATAAATTAAATGGTTAATTGAGGTATCTAATTGCAAACATTTTTGCTGCAACTCACATACAGTTTTCTTCATCAATGAGAAAGATTAATATGCTAGATTTACTTACTAGACACGAGATGATATGAATAAAACTGTAAATATTCTTCTAGAACAAAATATATGAACGTTTTAACAATGAGGTAGGTATTCCTTAAGACACCAATTGCGACCATTTCGTTTCAGTCTTGTTCCTGTATTTTTATGCACAGTTTATGAACAAACTCAGTAAAGACCTGGTTAAATTGCATGTAATTAATGAATTCAATTATAAAACTAACCATGTTGATACTAACTTGATGATGCTTTTCGTTAAATAAACAAGAATTTCCTACATATACTTTCGGAAACTAATGAGAAGTCAAAGTGAAACGGTAAAAACGTTTTTTCTTAGATAAAGATATTTCAGTTGTACAAGGATAACTCTCTACAAGCTATCGTTAAGATGGTCGTAGGACCTATTTCACGATTTACGACCTTTTCTGAAATGGTGACCAGAAGTGTACAAGTATTCCCAGATTCACTTCTCTTTTCTTAGCTTTTATGCATTTAAACTGCTGTACGAATATCACAGAGGTAAAATTAATGTAATATGGATTGATTCTCTTCTGCCATCTAGATAGCAGGAATAAAAACAAATGATTAATTGAATAGATCTTATTTCTTTCTATTAAAGTTGTTAATCTTTATTAAAAAGTGATCCTGTTATTCTTTTATAATGTAATTGTGTAATACAACTAATAGATAATTCACATAAGGTTTTTTTATACAAACATCTTTAGATTTAGCCTCTTTATCTTTATCATTTCTTTTCTATATATACTAATGATGCAAATTTATAAAAAGAGCTTATAATATGTAACTTTCTGTGGTGTATTCTATTACATAGTGTTGTTTAACCGGAGTATAACCATCAAATATCGCATTTAATTTCAACCATTGTTTGTACATGATTTTGTTTACCTTTGAGTCTTAGACCATATAACTTGTTTTTGTTACGACAAAGACAATAAGGAGGTAAACAATCAGACAAATCGTTGAACTAAGCATGTTCGAATTGTATAATCTGTGATTAATCAGTTTCAATAATATGTACAAATTTTTAATTAAGGTGAATATTTTCTTTCGATTCTTAAAAAATATTTTTAGTACTATAAGTTTGTAACAATTTTTTAGTAGATGTACAATTGTGTGTTATATATTATAGTAACTCAATTATTAACCTGTTTTGCCGTTTCTATGTGTAATTATCTATTCTCTACTCAAAACAAGATTTATAGCTAATGTACACATATGTAACAGAGGGCAAAAGGTTAGACCTGAAGTCAGCACCATCTAGTGATTTGAGCAATAAAAAATTAACGAAGGCTTTATATTTTAATTCACTGTAATTACAAAGTCTTTTTGTCTTATGATTTGTTTGTTTGTTTTATTTTTCCTTTTATTTTGTTTGTTACATTTTTATGTTTTACTTTTGATATTTGGCTGGTTTGGGTTGAGGGTAAGCCTTGAAAAAATTTAAACGATGCCTGCTCGAATAAGTATCAAAACAAAGGAATGACGGTTGTTTTGACAAAATGTAAAGGAATGTTTTCCAAAGCATGTATAACGTACAAACACAGATAGAAACTGTTTTATACGTTGTGTTAAGCTGTTTCGCCACTTGGGCATTGTAAGATGAATAGTAAAATTTCATAGTCATCACAATCTTCAATCAAATCGTATGAAGATGAAATAATTAAGGCAGACCTAAAATATTTCATGATAATGTTTCATATTTCCGACCTAGGACAGACATACACAAATAATTCGTATATCAACCCTTCCCTTCCCGTTTACGAAGTCGCTGACAAAACTTTAAAGACCTTCTAGGATGAAATCATACAGAAACATAAATGACGGTACAGCAAGGGTAAAAATTCCTTGTTAATTATTCAAAAACAGTTTGAAACAAAATGGTATAGGTAGACATATGAAGCCCTTTTTCCAGAATTTCACTTAAAACAGCAATCCCAATCAATTAAAATATATCAGAGAAACACAAACAACACGAATAAACTGCAGAAAACAGCACAAGCTCCCCAATTGATCTACAACGCAGGCTAGCTTCAATTGGCACCTACATAATAATGTATTCTAGTCCTGCAAAATCAACGCCACACTAAACTCAAAAACATATGAATGAACCAAATTTTTTAAGAAGCGCACACATGACTAGCAGATGCTAGAGATTCCTGGCTTTTTAAAACAGGCTATTAGACATTGAAGGATTTTAGACCAAGTTTGGCTTTATTTGACCCAGTTGTTTTGCAGAAGCTATTTTTGTAAAAAATTAAAAATTTACTAAAAATGTTAAAAAAAATTTCTGCAAAGGCCATTAACTCTTTATGGGTCAATGGCAATTTTGATCAAGTTGAATTATTTGTAGATACTACTTCGCTACACATTTTGACGTTTTTGGTTTTTATTTATCAATAATAATATTAGCAATTGAGCGGCAGTTATTCAACATCGGTTTGTCTATGTAATTTGAAAGGCCATATCTCCTTGGTCAATTTTCGTCATGTTGACTTATTTTTAAATCTTACTTGTATTATGACTTTATTTTCGAATGCAGAGGGCCGAAAATAGTTATGGTCATCCTCTCCTTTAGTATTGAAAAATCAAATAGTAGTGTCTTTAGGGCATACAATACAGTTTTGATCCCATATTGAAATTTTGATGATAATTGGCAGATTTATTAATACCAGTCCTGATTAAATCAAATATGTAATAAAATATATACCTTCATGTGCTACTTTTTGAGTAAAATGAGGTAGAAATTTCAGATATTTGCACAAAATTTGGATTTGTGGACTTAACTTTCCATTCAAAGAAATACATATTTTTTTTTTGATTTTAAATGATAAACACAAGCTGTTCTTCATAACATTATATGTTGTTTCTGTTTTATAAAAAAAATCTTTAAATTCATGCATTTTTTTTTATAAATAACTCATATTTATCAAATATCCATGAATGTAGAACAAATGAATTTTTTGCTGTTTATTAATTAATTAATATTAAATTAAAAAAAAAATGCATTATTGACACTTTCTTGAAACTTGATACAAATAAATAATATTCATACATATAAAAACAAACGTTATCTAAAATTAAAAAAATGTGTCCATGAACTTGTTTTTAAATTAAATTAGTTTAAATGATAAAAACAGTCGAATTATACATCTTTTCCCGATATGTCCTAGTTTGACGTCGCGAAAACAATATTTTACGTTAACGGCGTCAAATAAAAGTGACCTCCCCTGTCATTATATTGTTGACCATTAAACTAGGAGCTTGGTCCAGCCACAACTTCCCACAAGAGCTTATGTAATTATTCGCTTATTGATGTTTCAAAGAAAGATTGAATACATAGAATCATCGAACAAAGTTGATTCTTTTTGAATTATCATGAAATAATGGAGCAGAATCAGCATTCCCTTCTGCAGCACCTGCTATCACCCCAAAGTTTTTTGTTGGTTTGGGGTTGCTTAATCTTTATCAACGATTAGTTTTCTGTATTGTGTTTTGTAAACTATTGCATGTTTGTCATTTTCTTTTAAAGCCATGGCATCGTTAGTTCATTTTTGGTTATGAGTTTAAATGTCCCTCTAGTATTTTTCGTCCTCTTTTACACCACATATGCTGGTTGCTATGCAATAAGTAGTGTTACACAAGATATTTTTAAATAAAAGATAATTATACACATGATGCATAATTGATCGTTTTATGTTAGTTTAGTTTTTATCATGTATTTATACTTTTAAATTGTGCTTGTTATCCATGAATTGAGCGTTGGTATTTTCAAGTATCAGTTGGTTACTTGGCATTTATGTCATGAATAACTGTTGCTTAGGAGGGTTTCGCATCTCTTAACGCACAATTTGACTGTTATTGTGTTTTATTTTATCACCAGCAGGCTCCAAGTGACTTATTTCGTGCATTTTTGTTAAAAATTACATTGTATATTTTCAGCCTCAGTAGGTTGCTATGAAAAAAAGATGGTTGCCATAGAGATTTTATGCATATTTTTTTACTCAATTGAATGCACTTTTATGTGACACTTATTTTATCAGTACAAATTAAATTATATGTGCATTTTTTTTTATGATAGTGACCCTATTAGGTGACAAAATTTGTAGTTTTTGTCCAAAATTGCTTCCGAAACAGCATAATGTTGGGTAGCTGCCACCAATAAAAATTCAATAGTCTACCCAATTTTTTCTTGGAATTATATGATAGTCATTCATTTTTGTCAGTTCCATATTTTATATTTTATACATCTGTATTTTTTATAATTTTGACCCAAAAATTGCTTATTTTTTTATGAAATTTATAAACTTGAACCCTTTGATTTTCCTGTTGCCATAGCAAGCAACCATAAATAAACATTTCTTTAAGAAAAGATTTTTATAGCTTATAATTTAAAGGTTTTATAATTAAAATATTTACTTGCAATGACCACTATTCTTTATTCTGATATTATATTTCATGTCGGAATATCCTGTTTTTTTACCTCAAATAGTGTCTCAGATTCACTACTTTCTATTGTTACCATTATTTAACTGTCAAAAAAGTTTTTTTTTCTCACAAATGATCGTTATTGTTTGTCGTATGATCTTTTAAGACTAAGATGTTTATTTTAAGCAAGGTTTGATGATTTTTTTATTGTTTTCACTTTCCACCTGAAGCGCTATGCTTATTGGCACAGCCTCTTAAGTGAGGTTGGAAGGGTTAATCTTATGAAATACTATAGATAATCTAATTTCATTTGGATAATGGAAGGAGCTATATTATAAAAATACATAAATTTATTACCAATACACTCGATATCAAATGTTGTTAATTTTACTGATTCAGTTAACTTTTACTCACTTCTTTTTTCTCTTTTGATTTGAGCGTGCATGTATTTATATGACAGGTTTTTTTCAGTTCTCTTATCTCCACCCTGTATAACTCCGATACAGATGAAACCGGACGTTGACGCGTTCGAATTGAACACATCGTGTAACACTGAGTTCAGACAGTAAGAAATTAATACTTTTAAAGAAAATCCAATATCTATTCTTCGGATATTTTGCTCCAATATATTATTTGCCATAATACTCATTTGTTACTAAAAGGCTTTTCAAATATGTTGAATTTTTATATGCAAACATCAAATAACGCACGACGATATCAATGATAAAACGTGTTTGTTATTATTGAATATTCAAAACTTAATGTTTCTTGTACCTCATAGTTTTTATAACATACATTTTTGAAAATTTCATAGTTAAAATTAACAAACTTATAAAGGTCGTATGTTTGTGTTGTGTCTAGAAACAAAACAATACACGTTTTAAAGTGTCTTTATTTTCATGTTGTGTACGCTTCGTTGTCATTACACCTTTTTATACTGTACGCTTCGTTGACACAATATTGCGTTTTTCAATGAATTTTGCGTGTATGAAATAATGCTTTGATATGATTATAACCAATATGCATGTTTAAAAAATAAATAATTTACCACCATAACATGGAGACAGCAACCCATAATATCCGTTGTATTGTCGAAACACTCTTGGAGATATTTTGTACATGTAAAAAAAAATCCTTATGAAAGTTGAATTGGTAAAAATACATTAACTCGACAGATGCAAATATGACTAAGCATACAGATACACACGTCCGAATATCTAATTTGATAGCATTTTAGAAAATGTTAACCATACGACAGTCATTGTACGGTTAGGGGTGGGTTAGGTGCCCGCTAACATGTTTAATCCCGCCATATTCTGTATGTGCCTGTCTAAAGCCAGGAGCTTGTAATCACTGGTTATATATTTTTTTGTGTTCACTATTTTTGCAAAAAATAGGCTGTTAGTTTTCTCTTATGAATTGTTTTACATTTGTCATTTCTGTGTGATTTTTTAGCTGACTATGCGGTATGGGCTTTGTTCATTGTTGAAGGCCGTACGGGGACCTATAGTTGTTCATTTTTCTGTCGTCTGGTCTCTTGCGAAGAGTTGTTTCAATACCACATCTTCTTTTTGATGTAGACGGCAATCAAAAACAATTAATGGATTATAGGCTTTTGGCCTGAATCTCAGAGGCGGGTCCAAGGGTACTAATCCATAGAGTACAATAGAGTTACATTAAGGCTAGAGAATATGTGTATACAATGAACATGTAACTTATAACCGTCAATAGTAATACAGTTTCTTTAATGTAAAGATATAAAGATGAAGAGATACTTCTTAATATTAACTGAATTGCTTTCTTCGATTATGTTTTTTTTGTTTGTTTAATTTTTAAGGTATAAAGATTATGTTTAGTTTCCTCGAACATTACAGTCTTTCTACTGTGATGCCAAAATCTACATGATTGGTAATTCTGGTACTTTAAGCACCTTGAAGTCTATACCCACCCATATGCATTTCATTCAAATTTTGACTTATTTCGGAGAAGACCAAAGGGACCATATTTATTTACCTTTGGCGTCATCGGTAAATTATGCAATTGAGCAAAGCATCAATCATCAAACATCAACCTAACCATAGACATTTGCTTTATTTCTTTTATCATGTCTTAATAGTTATCAATAAAAAATTGAAACGTTTCACAGTTGATACTTAACAATTTCTGGACCCCTTTATTTGTTAATGACACGCGTACGTAATAGCTGATTGCTGGCTGCTTAACGTTCAAGATAAGCACAAAGTAGCAACACATACTACATGTAGGTCCTGAAAGGAGGCCCTCCGGAATTACTGCCACTGGATAAACTGAGGTATATTGAATAAGGACACAAATGTTGCCTTTCAACAGGCCATTTATGGACCTCTCAAAAAGTTTTTCAAGGGTTCGTAAAATACACGAGACATTGGATCGTATATTCCCATTCGTCCGTTGTCGATATTTTATGTATACTTCTTAATATAAGTCAGACCGTACGCGTACGGTCCGACCGTATGAGTATTTTGAAAAAGTACGCATACGGCCTAGACCGTACACGTACGGTACAAATACTCATACGGTCTGGAACATAATCACTGACTAATACTTTAGATACACATGATTTACCTCTTAGTTTTAATTCGCTTTGAAATAACTATCAGTTACTTCAATTACTCCTTTGTCGATATTTAATGTATATGGTTTTTGTGCCTTGTACCGACATTTTGAGTTGAGCCAATTGCAACTGTACAGGTTTTTTTTATGTTTTATGTGTTGTGCTGTTACACCAGTGACCCAGGTTAAGGAGAGGGTTGGGGGCTCACATGTTTAATCCCGCCGCATTTTTTTTCTCGTGTCGGTCCTACGTCATGGGCCTGTATAACATAGGTTATATAGATCTGTCATATTTTTTTTTCTTTGATAATTAATCCATAAGTTATAAATAAATAACCGTTAGTTTTCTCGTTTTTATTTTTTCACATTTTTTTATATTGGTGTCTTTTATAGCCGACTATATGGTATAGGTTTTCCTCACTGTTAAATGTTGTACATTGGACTATAATAATTGCTTTATTCACCCACTTCATTTAAACTTTGGTGGAAAGTTGTATCAATGGCCATCACACCACATCTAAAAAGCGTTATATGTAAAAAGTAAAAGTAAAAAAAAAAAAAACACCCATAGATAAAGCAGTTGGCATGCCATCTAAGGCATTCGGCAAACTAAGTTCAACGAGCTCCTATGTCTGCTTTCGTCTATGCGAATTTGGACCAACATCAGCATTTTGAAGAGCCTCAAATTGTGAAAAGGAAGTCATTAATATTTTAATGACTGTTCTATACTTTTTGAAACTTTATTACCTCTGGAATATATTGTTATTCATTAATCATGTGTTTCTTTGTCTAATACGTTTTTCTATTTATTTGGATTGTAGTCCTGTAATATTATGTTGTCATTTCTATGTTATATTTAACATTGCCATTAAAGTGCGAGGTTTGGCATGCCACAAAACCAGGTTCAACCCACCATTTTTTCCTTTAAAATGTCCTGTACCAAGTCAGGAATATGGCCATTGTTATATTATAGTTCGTTTCTGTGTGTGTTACAATTTAACGTTGCGTCGTTTGTTTTCTCTTATTTTTGAGTGTAAATTGACATTGCGGTAAGACGTGTCACGGTGCTTGTCTATCCCAAATTCATGTATTTGGTTTTGATGTAATATTTGTTATTCTCGTGGGATTTTGTCTGATGCTTGGTCCGTTTCTGTGTGTAAGTTACATTGTAGTGTTGTGTCGTTTTTCTCCTCTTATATTTATGCGTTTCCGTCAGTTTTAGTTTGTTACACCGATTTTGTTTTTTGTCCATGGATTTATGAGTTTGACAGCGGTATACTACTGTTGCCTTTATTTTTCTGAAGTCACATATGTGAGGGTATAAACGGGACGAACTGATTAAAAAATAACGGGATCAAAAATTGTATATAAAACGAAAGAATAGATTCTGAAATATAAATAAAAGAAAATCGAAATTAGATAACAACGGGATTTAGTCTATGCCTATTCTTATAACCACTGTTATTTTTTTTACATTCTGTACACAGCTTTATATTGGTATGGTATATTTATAAATTTTACCTGTGCACACTTGGTTCACTCGCGATCACGCACGTTATTCATTGACCTTGTTCATTGTGTATTAAATTAGACAAGCTGCCAGGAAGTCGACCGTAAGAATACCCGAATATGTCACTTTTACAATACCCCGGTAATTACCAGTATTAAGCCATGCTGATTTCAAAAAGAAAAGTTTTTGAACGATGGTCAAGTAAGGTAAAAACCCTATATAAACTAAAAATATACGTTAGAAAAAAAACATTTAAAAAAAACTTTTTCGAAAGAGATAAATCTCAGATTATAATTCCCCTTCCATAAGTATCTCCGAATTTTTTTGACTTTATTGAGAATATTATAACATTATTATAGCATAATTCCTATACAATACTTGATACTGTATCTCGGTGTCAAAAATGTTAATTTAATGACGAGCTTAAATCAATGTACGATCTTATGTCATTTACAGTTTTTTATCCTGACTTCAGCATTGAACGCTGAATATTTAACCCTCTAAAAAAATTAAGATGTCTTGTAAAGTATTTTTGAAATATTCTTATCAATTTTAGTGAAGCATTACTTGATTTGATGATCTTGGAAACTATGTAGACTTCTTCAATTACTTGGTCGGTTTTAACACTGATTAACGGACATGTCATGCTGGGTACTAGGACTTTGTGATAATTAGATATCCGTGGACATTAGTTTTCAAGATGGCGTCTTCCCGAGAATTGAAAGTCGATTTAAAAAACCTAATAACACGCTTATCTAGACGAAAAACCTTTGATATTTTGGGAATATGCTTATCTATTTAGGATGAAAATAATATCAATTTTATTTTTTGGGGGGAATTTTCCCTTTAACGATGCTACCGAAAGTTTGAATTACAAACATTTAAAAAAAAAAGTGTAACATTAAGGTGAAGTTACGGTAAATGGCCTTTGTCACATATTTCTGTAAAATTTTGCATACAACTCGACGAACTTCAACTTACAAAATTGGTGAACATTTGTATAGAAAGCACATAAAATCGTCAAAAACATTCTAAAATATGTCCTAAAATGGCCAAATCTCGAATTCTACTCCATAGATTTTTCTTACATGAATTCTCGTTATAATGATGCAAAATGAAGATAAGGTCACCGACTTCGTTTTTACGGTAAACATCATTTAAAGTTGTGTTCTTTGTGACAAAATCCAATAAAACGTCGAAATAATCGTAACGTCGCCGTGTTGCAGCTCGTAAAACGTTGATTTTTGACGTTTTTCATTACCAAAAAGGTATAAAATTGATTTTTAGACAAAAAACGAAGTGGGTGACTATATGAATATTTAATATTATTAAAACAGAAATTTTAATATTTTCATATGTGTCGACAACATATAGTTTTTGAAGAAAAATCTATGGAGTAGAATTAGATGTTTGGCGATTTTAAAACAAATTATATATTTTTTTCGCTGATTTTATGTGCTGATGAGACTGTTGTAAAAGTGAGAGGTTTAGCGCTATAAAACCAGGTTCAATCCACCATTTTCTACATTAGAAAATGCCGGTACCAAGTCAGGAATATGACATTTGTTGTTGTCCATTCGTTTGATGTGTTTTGTCATTGGAATTTGCTATGTGATTAAGGACTTTCCGATTGAATTTTCGTCGGAGTTCAGTATTTTTGTGATTTTACTTTTTTTCTGTACAAATATTCACCGCTATTAAAATAAATCAATCTGCAATCTTTTAGATGTTAAAAGAGATAAATGCACTAGTTTTTTTATTTTAAGTTGTAGTTTACCGAGCCAAGGTTGTATTCATTTTTTTTTAAACAAAATATGCGACATAGCCCATTTAATGTTTCTTGACCTTAACAGAACAAGCTGTTCACAATTTTTTGAATTCAGCTTGGAAATCAAAATTTTAGAATCCAAATCCAGATGTTAACAAATACACAATACGATCTAGTTACTGATGTTCTACTGTTTTATTTCTACTGTGTCACGGAAATTATATCAATATACATTTATTATTGAATAGCCAGCCAAAATAAACTCTTAAATTTTATTAAGAATGTTAAACTGGAAACTCCTACAGTGGTTGCCGTTGTAGAATAAACTGTATCACTGCTTTTGATTTTTTCGTTAACGAATTGATATGTATATCCAATTTTTGATTTTTTCGTTAACGAATTGATATGTATATCCAATTTTGGTAAACATTTCCACTAGCAAGCACTAACAAATCAATCTATATTTAGGATATACCAATTGGGATAAAAAAAACCCGCAACATATCCATCGAAATGAGACCGAAAATGTTTATAAGGTGGCAGCTTCTGTCAGTGATGAAATTAATGGTAAAGTAAAGTAATCCTTACGTGATATTTTTTTGGAACATTTTATTTGAACCCGTAGTTTTTGGTATGGTTAATGTTGCTCAGTCTATAGTTTTCTATGTTGTGTTTTATGAGCTATTGTTTATCTGTTGGTCTTTTTATTTTTTAGCCATGGCGCTTTAGGTGCTGGAGATTTTAAGTGTTGACTATATATTTTTTTCTGTCATTGTTGAAGACCTACGGTGTCCTTCGATACTTCATTTACACTTCATTTGAAACATGATGGATAATTGTCTCCTTGTCTATCATATTACACTATATTTAGATTTATCAAATAAAGTGTGCTATAGTGCGGATTGTTTTTCAAATTTTGTTTTTTCGATTGATGAAAGGGAAGAAAAAAAAATATTTCGGTGTATACGGAAGTCCAAATAAGGCGAAAATTGGATCTCACGTGGTACAAGAATTCCTGATGTATTCGTACAATTAATGTATCTAGAAGAACTTAAGGTGGTCTACGTACTTTCTATAACATGTCATTTTTACTAAATGCATTTGGATTATTTAACTTTAAGCTTTCCGTCAGAATTGAGCTTGAAAAATTCATATGTCTTGGATAAAATCTTTGATCTTTGTTGGCATTACATGAAAAGGATCAATTGTTCGATGGTGAGATTTTGTTAAATTATCGTTTAAATCATTGGCTATAATGAGTAGTGGAGAAAAATGACAAATTTCGGTTAGTTAATTAAGCCGAAGAAGAAAATGTAGGCTGTGCATCATTTGAAAATACTGAAAAAGTCAGTTTAATATACTAGTCTCATCTGAGACTTTGGTTAAACATGATAAATATGAGTCTAAATTGAAACAAAAAGCTAGTCTCGCACTCTTCATTTTAACTTTAAATAAATTTGAGAAAGGAAATGGGGAGTGTGTCAAAGCGACAACAACCCGACCATAGATCAGACAACAGCCGAGGGCACCAATGGGTCTTCAATATAGCGAGAAACTCCCTCATCCGTAGATGTCCTTCAGCTGGCCCCTTAAAAAATATCTATACTAGTACAGTGATAATGGACGTCGTACTAAACTATGAATTATACACAAGAAACTAAAGTTAAAAATCATACAAGACTAAAGAAAACCAAACTTCAACGCCCAGTACTCCTTTATTTGCATGTATTTGCATGATATATGATCATGATGATTGCAGTAATTTTATTGATCATATCAACCTCGTTTGTTTTATACCAGGATTTATCTTCATATAAAGTATAATCAAGATATCACTAATGTTACGGATTTTTGTTTTCAATGTTCCTTTATTTTGTAATTAATTTTACGTTTCCACTTATTTGATTTGAGATCATCTGATAAGAATTGTGTATTCAAAACTCATTTTGGTCATTTTCATTTTGATTCTAGAATTTCGAATTACTTGACAGATCACTACAATCCATCCCTTTTGTTTGACCTACAAGATACAAAAAATATAACAAAATACAGAACTCCAAGATTCATTCAAAAGTCGGATGTCCATAAAATCTGACAAACTCAAACTTTATTAACGAACTTTCTTTATTTCAAATTGATACTAAATGTTTTTATCTATATCCGGTTAATGATGATCTAGACTTATCGTGGAAACAAACACATTTAATGTAAGAAATCCTAATAACAACCAGAGACATTACATCAAGAAAAATGTATTTCATAGTCTGTGTCATTTTTGTTGTTGTAAATAATGACACGTATTTAATCTCTATGTTTCATTGATGATCCTTTGTCATACATCTCAAGGATCAATAAGCCATTGTAATTGTTTTGATAGTACATGATTATATGTATCTATTGCATGGTAAATGTTTGTTTACATATTAGTTTGTATTTTGATAGTGATGTAGATAAATACACAATGATGACCTCTGTACTCCTGCTTTTTTTTTAAACTCATCAGTCGAGTTCTTGAAAAAAATCTCAGTTTAGTTGATTTTGTATTGCTGATCAATGAGTGTGTTTACTTTTTCTCTATCTTCTTCAGATATTTTTTGAAACAAGAAAAGAGGTTGAACAATAATCTTCATTTCAGGCCAATCACTCCTATAAACAGTGACAGTCTACTAACTTATGAATTTACTTGTTAATTCATTTTGACTTGCTGATAATTTTTGTGATTTAAAGTGTCTATCTTTCTGTTATGATTTTTATCATGGAAGACAAAATGCAAAACAAAAATGTGAAAATCGTCATAAATGGGCAATAACTCCAATAAAGAGTCGTTGGACGATTTTTAATTAATTGTTGTTTATGGTATTCTGATAATTTTAGCTAATTTAGATTCCTATCTATCTATTATAGTTTTATAAGATATCAAACAAAAAAATGGTATCAAAAAATTGAAAACAACACGTTTAATAATTTCTTCGTTGGAAGCGCTTTTCTGGATTTACCTTTATCAGTGACGCTCAAAGTCAAATATTTGAAATCCGAAGATGTATAAGTACTACAACCGTTGAAGAGCTATACGTCAAAAATACCTAAAATAAATAGCCAAATTCATCTAAAGCCAACTTTGGCTGAGGGAGTCGAAACCTTACTTGCTTTATAATTTCAAAATTTATAAACGGACAATTTTAGTAAAGTGTGTGAAATCATGTCAGTACCGAAGAACCGACTACTCAGCTGATGATACCCTCGGGGACTGATAGTCCACCAACAGAGGTATCGACCCAGTGATGTAAAAAACGGAAAACAACACGTCTAATAATTTCTTTCGTCCGAAGCTCTTTTCTGGATTTGCCTTCATTAGGAACGCTCAAAGCCAAATATTTGAAATACGAAGATGTTTATGTACCGAAATCGTTAAAGAGCTACATGTCAAAAATACCTAAAATAAATAGTCAAATTCATCTAGAGCCAACTTTGCTTGAGGGAGTAGAAACCTTAGTTTCTTAATTATTTCAAAATTTATAAACGGTCAATTTTAGTAAAGTGTGTGAAATCATGTCAGTTCCGAAGTACTGACTACTGAGCTGATGATACACTAGGGGCTGATAGTCAACCAGTAAAGGTATCGACCCAGTGATGTAAAGTATTGAAAACAACACGTTTTATAATTTCTTGCGTCCGAAGCCCTTTTCTGGATTAACCTTCATCAGGAACGCTCAAAGCCAAACATTTGAAATCCGAAGGTGTATAAGTACCGAAACCGTTGAAGTGCTATATGTCAAAAATACCTAAAATAAAAAGCCAATTCATCCAAAGCCATCTTTGCCTGAGGGAGTTGAAACCTTAGTTTCTTAATAATTTCAAAATTTATAAACGGACAATTTTAGTAAAGTGAGTTAAATCAAGTCAGTACTGACTACTGAGTTGATGATACCCCCGGGGACTGAAAGTTCATCACCAGAGATATCGCCCCAGTAATGTAGAAAATTGAAAACAACACGTTTAATAATTTCTTGCCTCCGAAGCGCGTTTCAGCGTCATCAAATGGCAATAACTCAAATAGGGCGTCGACTGACGATTTAGGCTATCTGCCATATTTGTAGAAATTGTCTTCTGATCATGGCTGCAATAGTTGGCAGGCGGGTTCACCAGACGCATTTTTTTAAACTAGATACCCTGTCAAGTTTGGTTGATTGTGGCTTAGGAGTTTCAGAGTAGAAGATTTATATAAAAGTTTACGGACAACGGATGACGAAAAAAATAAGACGAACAATTGACGTTAACGACGGGGGCGATGTGAAGAGAAAAGCTGACTTTGCACATTGAGCCAGGTGAACTTGTGATAAAACCAATACTGAAAATACCAATAAAAGTGTATATATCAAACAGTATTACTCAATTTCTTGACGACTAAGACCCAAATACAGACAAGGAAACATATTCTGAATTTTGGTCATCTATCAAACGTCAGATAACCCCTGCCAAAGTGGGATACTGTTTTGTTTTGAGGAATGTATGAATTCTAAGGGGGAAATTATTTTCGATGTTTGGTGTAAATTGAGTACCACGCTCACTTTGCGCGTAAATTCTTTGCACCAATATTATGAGGGCACAATCAGTGGCCTGTTGCAAAATTAATATTTCTATCCCGATCCATATATAATTCATATCATAACGGACTTCTTTTTTTTTTGTTGTTCTGAATATGCCTGAAATATTTGCCACTTAACCCCAAGTAAACACCAATCAATCAAATAGACGAAATATGCGCATTTATAGAAACCCGAAATTATAGTTCTCGTTTGATCATGTTAAAACACAACTTATTTTGATTGTTTCGAAGATGACATACCATTAATGAATCACCTTTGGAATTGTTCTTTTAACTCTTTTGGATCCCAAGGGCCTGTTCCGGTTTGTGTCGGGGTTTCGTTGTGGTCAGTTATATTATGTCAACTTGTTTGTCATTTCCTCATTTTGCGGTTTTTACCATGACCATGATGACGTTTGCAGGTTTTTTGAAAAACTTATGTGGTTATAATTGTCCATTAGTTTCTTCTTTTTTTTCAAATGACACAAACAAATTAAATTATACAACAAACAAAAAAGATCGCTTAAGCTTTTAATGAGGTATAAACAAAAATATATCTTTAAGACATCACTTTGAGGACGTTCATAGAAGTAAGTGGTTTAGCTATAAAACCAGGTTCAATCCACCATTTTCTACATTTGAAAATGCCTGTACCAAATCAGGAATATGACAGTTGTTGTCCATTCGTTTGATGTGTTTTATCATTTGATTTTGCAATTTGATTAGGGACCTTCCGTTTTGAATTTTCCTCAGAGCTCAGTATTTTTGTGATTTTAATTTTGACTTTGAAATGAAGAACACAATTGAAACCGTTGATTTCTTTTTAAGCTAAGTAGCGTTCTAAAAAGAAAAATATTGTTCGCGTGTAAACCGAACGCGCTGTATGGATAAGAATGTACCGACAATATATATCGGAATTGATTGCTACTGCTCTGGAAATATGACACTATACTTTTTCTTACAGGAAGAAGCGTTAAGTCAAGGACAACACAAATTCTCAAATTTGGAGAGTGAAATTCAAGAATTAAATATGGAGATCGAAAATGCAAAAAAAAAAAAAGAAAACGTGCTCAGGATTTATTATCTGAAATAGTATTGCTGTATTCTAGGTAAATTAAACTATTTATCTACCATTTTTGTTAAATGATAAGTGTTGTTCAATGTTGCAATACAATAGTATTCGAACAGTTATGAGATAATCACTCCTGTAGAAATATTGTATGTGATTGGGTCATGTATGATATACTCAATTAGTGCATTACTTTTATTGAAAGAAAATAACTATATGTTTTACGAATTTTGGAATGAATTATTTCTTAATTTTACTCCTAACATCAACCATGATAGCCCTGATTCTCGTTTCAAATATAAGTTAATAAGAACTCACCAATTAAATTGTTTTTCTCCTATTTCATAAAGCTGCCAATAATATCATTGTTATTTGACGTACATTTAACATCGAGGTTCTGCAAAAGAAAATCACGAATTCTCTTGTTCCATTTGCGGAAAATGACTTCTATAAAACATATACTTTTAGCTACCTCTTTACAAGTAGAACCAAATACAATAAAAGTTCCAACTATGTTCTGGCTTTCGAATCTGCACACAACACCTTACAAATATTAGATTTATTTCGTCTTCGAGCATTGGGCCATGCACTACTTAACTGTCTATTCTGCTTACTAGTACACTTACTACAATCAAAGACCTGGTAATAAATCGTTCAAGTTAGGCCTCTCAAAATAGCGGAGTTAACAACTTTTGAGTTTAAAAAGTTCTTTGGAAGTGATAGATAAACTGCATGTTTATAATATTATGGTGATTTCGAATCTGTTTTTTTGAACTTTTGATTTTACTACCCTATCTCCTACAACAACTTTGCCTGTATATCGTCAAGTTATCGGAATTCTAATGGGTATTTACTTTGCACCTTTTTTTTGAAAACCTGTTTCTCTGTTGTTATGAGTTACAATTCATGAATAAATTGCATGTTTCTAAAATTCTTGTTGATTTCGAATCTGTTCAAAGTTTTGATTTTTGTACCCTATATACCACAGTGACTTTGCCTCATAATCTCATTAAGAAAATCAGACATCTTCTAAATGGGCATTTAAAACGTCAGAATGCAGACATATATATTTTTAATCAAATTTTATAGGTCTTTTTTTTAGAAACAGAAGCAAAAGAACTATGTTAATAAACCTTCTTAGATACGATAACTGCAATTGAATTTGTATTAGAAAATATTTTGTCCGTTTATGGTCAAGTTATCGGAATTCCAATGGGTATAAAACTATGCACCACTTATTTTGAACCTGTGTCTGTATTGTTATGAGTTACAATTTATTGATAAAATCAGCAGAGACCCACTAAAACAACATCTGATACAAAAATGTAAAAGCACTTTTAGATGTTTGAAAGATATATTTAAGAATTGAATGCTGCTTTTTGTAAATTTATTGGGGTGTAAAAGCGTTGACCGAAGTACATTTTGTATGAAGTGCGGAAATATATAGAAATTGAAAATGAGGGTCAGTTGAAAACACAAGGTTACGACCGTAGAGATGATTTCAGCTTCCCAATTTGGAAATTTTCATTTCTATTTAGCAACATTTCAGAAGCGCGTGCACAAAGAATATATATCTCCAAGCTTCTTCAAGATAAACGAAGTCTTATATTTCCTATCATAATTTTGGTGACAGGGGATTACTGCTCACAAGAAACTATTAAACAAACAATGTCAAGTGTAGTGTTGAAATTATCCCTTCTTAAAATTTAGGGACGCCATCATGAGCTGGGTGACCATCATGGACTTTTTGTTTCCTAGATGACAACGAATATGCTTTAATCCTGCCTCCTTTTTCCCGAATATCACTTACGAATAAGACTTATCAACAGGTTTGTACTGATTTTAGCATGGCGACGAGTGTCACATGTACAACGGGATCTACTAATCTTTGTCGAACACTTGAGATTTCTTCCATTTTATAGAGAGGTTTGTAAGTAAGTCTTTGAATTTCTTTGTGTTTTTGTGTACTGTTGTTTGTCTGTTTATCGTTTTCTTTTAAGCCATGGCGCTGTAAGTTTTTTTGATTGTTTCTTTATTATCTTTTGTGTCTCTCGTTTTTGATGTAACACATATTAAAGAAATAAGAAGATGTGATATGACTGTCAATCAGACAACTCTCTACACGGATTTATTTAAATCGATAATTAGCATTATCTAAATGATGACAATAAATATACTAATAAACATATAGAACAATTAAAATAGAAAATTTTACAAATTATGAAATACTAACATGGTAGCATACTAGATATGATAAAAACAAACACAACTTTTTATTTCTAGGAATAATATTTCTAATGTATTTGAACTTCTTTTCAGATAAAGATTTCTACAAAGAATATATGTGTTAAACATTGTAAGGCCTTTTTGTGCTCTTTACACATTTTCGTTGTTTGAAATGGCATGAAGACATTTTCCTGTTGATCGCAAATGTTGTATTTTATCAACTATGGACCTTTGATCAGCCAAAATTAATGCACCGATCATTTCTTCAAATTTTCTCCCCTGTTGTTGTCGATGAAGAGCAGTTTGCAATAAATTTATATTTGTCATGGGGGTGCCATTCCCATATTTCTGCTTAATCGTCTCGCATTGAGCTGAAGGTACATCCATGTAAACACATACTTCTAGGATAGTGTCAGGATTCATTAATTTGGATAACGCCAGAAGGCCCTTCTCTGTAAAGAAATCTAAAATAAAGTTAAAAGAATTAGAAAAAATTAAAACTAGAAATTAATTCATTCTAATTCATCAAGTAGTTTAGTGTTCTTTAATGTGATGCACTTTTTCTATTACTTCGTCGTTTAACTAATATTCCAAAAGATATACAATCGGTTACACCTCATTTAAGAATTGAATGCTCCTTTTTGTAACTTCATTGGGGTTTAAACGCGTTGACCGAAGTATATTTTGTATGAAGCAAAAGAAGCATTCAATACTTATACTTACATTTGTTTTAGCTAAGAATACACTATGTTTATCAAGTTTTTATCTATTTTACCTGAGCACTATATTGTGGGACCTCGTGTAATCATGAATGAAAAATATTATTGTGTAATGAAGTTGATTAAGGACTAACGCGAGATTTCAGTGTTGCCAACCAGAATAACGTATTATAATGAAACATACATCTAATGTAATTATATTAGAATGAAGAATTTTGAATGGTTGGTAGCCAGTGTATTTAAATATTCTAACCCTTTTCCCTCACTTCATAAGAATTTGACGGTTTTTCACTACTGCCGTTGAATATTCTCCTCTGTGCCATGGTATTTGCTATTTCGATATTTCCCTTTTTTATATCCTCGCAAGTCTCTCCTCGACAAATTTTTTTGAAAGCATGATTAAGCAATATCGATTGATAGAGGTAATCCAAAACTGTAAACAAAAATGTCAGACAAAACTGTGCCCGGCCCAAATCTCTTAATCGCATGACGAAGAAGGATTTGTGTATTTGAAGTGGAAAAGACTTCAGTATAAATAATCTATTAAACATGTTGCATTCAGCTCCGGAATTCCGACTAACTTTTTCAAAAATATCTTTTTGATAGAATCTTAATTCAATTCATCCTTCATTTTAATTAGATTTCCGTATTAAAAAGCTCTAGATGATGACAAAACCATCGCTTGTTATAGAAACAGCCTGAATGTCTTTTCACTCACTGAGCGAAATTTTATGTTTTATGAATCCTTCCATTCTTAAAGATCAGTTTCTGGTGATAACATTATTTACGAATGTAGTTTTTGTTACATTTTTGACAAAAACATTGTTTTGATTTAAGCGTTTCATTGATCATGTTTATTGGACTGCATTGGAATTTGGTCGGTGTCGCATTTATTGTACACAATTCTAATAAATGTCTAGATGTACTATTTAAAAAAATTATTTTGACGATCTAAATTACTAAATGTTGACGAATGACGTCTTTTAACTTTCTTACTGTATTGGATCGATACACATTATAACTTTGATTGATAGTTAAGTTTGGATAGTATGGCCATTATTTTATTCTGATCATATTTCCGATATTAATATTGATTTTATGACGGATTTATCCTGAATTGATGATGTGATAATATACAGTATACGTTAAAGAAGCGGTACTCCAAATTAAGGAGGAATTATTATGAGTAAAAAAGTACAGTATACAGACTCGTTTCTTTTCCCTTTCTCGATAAACACTGAAATGGTTTTTGAACTGGTTTTGTTCATTCTGAAAAAGCAACAAGTCAATAGCAAATGATTGATATGATTTAGGCCGTCTATGCGTAAGTGATATCAACAATACTATTTATCGAATGTTTGAACTGCTTATTGTGTCTAATTAATGGTGATCAATCGCGATGTCAATATATATCTGTTATCAAACTTGTGACATGTGTTATTTGAATATTGTCATATTGTGTATTTTTTGGTGGAAGCATCATTTACAATAAAAAGTTACAGCCTTTGACGAATTATCTTGACTTCATACACTGACGAAACATGCTTTAAAAAATGTGACAGCAAAGTTTTTGTAAATGATAAACTAAATTCAAACTAAGCATTATATAAAAATGTAATACTAATAAACATATTGTATACCGTCTTTTAGTCCGAGATTACTCTGATGTCCAACGGCTGTTTTGCCAGACAAGCTTGGGCCGTGGGACGTCAGAAATCGATGGGTCTCTGTGAAAACTCTTAAAATATGGAAAAATAAAGGTTGACAGGTAGGTGAAACTTACATAAATGAAAAGATAAATGAAAAATGAACAGATTAATGTCCGATTTATATAATTACAAGGCCATCAGTCGGCACCAGAAGCGACGAAGCAGCGCATCTATTTTGGGTGGGCAAATATCCACTTTTTGATATGGGACGAGTTCTGACGTCCCACGGTCCCAGCTTGTCTGGCAAAACAGCCGTTGGACGTCAGAGTAATCTAGGACTAACCGTCTTTCTGATCACTTTGACACTTGTCTGTATGGCTTCTTCTTCTCGGATTCCGTGCAGTTGATGGTCGCAAAATCATCTCCCTTGTAGGAGAAATTAGTTGGTTATTCCTATAACCCACCAACTCCCTTCTTATTGTCATGTTAAGAGGAAGATTTCTAGAACTATCAGGATCATACAAAATTTCATCCATGATGCCTTTGTTGTCACGTATTGATAATACCCCATAAACTGCTCCACTTGTTTTAATTTCTACTGGAAAACGTATAAAGTTTTCTCGTGCCACTGGAATAAATGTGAGTTTCGGATGTTTGACTTTACTCTCTTTGGGTATGCGAAACTTCCCTGTCACGTCTACTGTAATTATAGTCTTGTCGGGGGCTAGAAAAAAGTCCCTGCTTGTCCATTCTTGAACAATATAGTATCCATACTTTTTACGATCCTCGCATACTTCATTCACTCTCTCAAGGGTTACACATTCAAGCATAATTGGGAGACTGTTATTCATTTTTTTCCCAACAAAAAACAAGATTTTACACTCAATCTTTCGCTTATATAACTTTTGTATTTTGAATTCCAAGCTTGAAATGATTGGTGCAGATGATGATCTAACCGCACCATAACTAAAAAAAATACAAGTAAAGGAGACAGAAGGATTGATGAATCCGTGGCTACAATTATCAAAATAAATAGTCTTGAATTTTTTTGACTTGTTTACATTCTTATAATCATAATAATGACAAAATTACTTGAGCGTTTCAGAATATGAGCATAAATGTTATTGGGCTCTTTTAAAATATTCAAGCAAATCATTCACCGTAAATAAATGATTCCCAAACTTATGCCAAATATCAGATTATGACAGATAAAAAATGAACGCCATGAAACATATTTAAGTGTGCCAATAACATATGTTTTGGGAATTCCACCTACTGCAGCATTTCTTTACGATTTGAAAAAAAAGAAAAGAAAAGAAAACGCCCCCAACAAAAGTTATTCCTAATTTCAATTACACATATTCAATATTTCTAATACTTCAATAAATTATTTATAAATATGAACAGAGGTTTTCAAAGATAGCCGGAGGTTTGGCATGCCACAAAACCAGATTCAACCCACATTTGTTTTCTTTAAAAATCTCCTGTACCAAGTCAGGAATATGGCCATTGTTATGTTATAGTTCGTTTCTGTGTGTGTTACAATTTAACGTTGTGTTTTTGTTGTGTCGATTGTTCCCTCTTGTATTTCAGTGTGAATTTACATTACTATAAGACGTGTCACGGTACTTTTCTATCCCAAATTCATGTACTATTTAGTTTTGATGTTATATTTGTAAATCTCATCTGATTTTGTCTAATGCTAAGTCCGTTTCTGTGTGTGCTACATTTAAATGTTGTTATTGTTCTCTTATACTCAATGTGTTTTCCTCAGTTTTAGTTTGTTACCCGGATTTGTTTTTGTCATTCGATTTATGAGCTTCGAACATCGGTATACTACTGTTGCCTTTATTAATCACTATTTTTTTTCAAATTGTCCTCTAATGAAATATGTTGTGGTTGGGAACGTTTATATAAAGCAACGAAACACAAATTGTTACAAAGAAACATAATAAGCAATAAGCAGCATAACTTGCGAAAAAAAAACCAGCAATACGAAATTTCCCGAATTAAAAAAAAAATCAATATGAAAATAAGATGTAGTTTGATCGCCAATGAAATAACTTTCACCAAGAGACAAAACGATACAGATACTTTCAAATATTAGTCACAATACGGCTCTAGTCAATCAGTTAAACTCATACTAATAATCAGCTATACAGAGCCCCGAAATGACAAATGTAAAAAAATGTCAAACGCGAAAACTAATACCGAATTGTGTCCTAAATAATGAACGAAAAACAAATTTGATATACAGCAACACACGACAACCACTAAATTACAAGATCCTCACTTAGAACAAGCACATAATGCGGCGGGATTAAACGCGTTAGCGGTCGACCCTCCCCTTACCAGGAATGTGTTGTTACAGTACATTTTGAGATGTAACATAATTATTATTAACGAATCGGTACTCGTCAGAATCTAAATCACCTGAGTATATTTCTTAACATCTAATATACAGCCATTGACTACATGTACGTATTATATTTTATTGCAAGTAACGATATTTAGTTCAATGACTTTCTATAACACTATAGTCATTGTATGTACACTGGTATGTCCAATAACGTTTGTTAAGAGAAAGATATTTGTTCTTCATCTTTTAACCAGCGAGTGAGCCAAGGCTCTATGTTGAAGGCCGTACCTTGAACTATCATGGTTTACCTTTATTAATTGTTACTTGGATGAAGAGTTATCTCATTGGCACTCATACCACATCTTCCTATATCTATATATTATACACTTACAACATGTCTTATTTTGATATATTATGTATTTCGATTGCTATCATTAAATCTTTAATAGACATACTATTAGTTAAATGACACATGCTAAGATAGTCTGAAAGATTATTTCGCACTCACTTTATATTGAATATAAAAATAAAGATTTAATTAATATCGTATTAGGTAACTAGTACACTGAGTAAGGAAATTATCTTACCGACTATCTTAACATATGGTATGAAGACTATCAGCCTATCAAGGAGAGTCTTTAATACTTAGTATTAGGAACCAACTTTAATTTGTTGATACAAAACCGAACGCTGAGTATAACAATTAATTATCTTCAAATACGTTTTATGAAATTATTTCAATCCTTCATCAATTTTATACGACCGCAAAAATTGAAAATTTTTTGGTCGTATATTGGTATGACGTTGGCGTCGTCGTCGTCGTCGTCCGAAGACATTTGTTTTTCACGCTTTAACTTTAGTATAAGTAAATAGAAAACACAAGGTTTATGACCATAAAAGGAAGGTTGGAATTGATTTTGGGAGTTTTGGTCTTAACAGTGTAGAATTAGGGGCCAAAATAAGCATTTTTCTTGGTTTTGGCACAAGAACCTAAGTATAAGTAAACAGAAATCTATGAAATTTTATCATAAGGTTTATGGCCACAAAAGGAAGGTTGGGATTGATTTTGGGAGTTTTTGTTCAACATGTTTAGGAATTAGGGGCCACAAAAATGTCCCAAATAAGCATTTTATTCCTTGTTTTTTGCACAATATCTTTAGTATAAGTAAACAAAAATCTATGAAAATTTAACGCAAGGTTTATGACCACAAAGGGAAGGTTGGGATTGATTTTGGGAGTTTTAGTCTCAACAGTTTAGGAATAAGGGGCCAAAAGGGTCCAAATTAAACTTTGTTTGATTTCATCAAAAAATAAATTATTGGGGTTCTTTGATATGCCAAATCTAACCGTGTATTTAGATTCTTAATTTTTAGTCCTGTTTTCAAATTGGTCTACATTGAGGTCCAAAGGGTCAAAAATTAAACTTAGTTTGATTTTAACAAAAATTGAATTCTTTGGGTTCTTTGATATGCTGAATCTAAATATGTACTTAGATTTTTTTTTATTATGGACCAAGTTTTTAAGTTGGTCCAAATCGGGGTCCAAAATTAAACTTTGATCGATTTCAACAAAAATTGAATATATGGGGTTCTTTAATATGCTGAATCTAACCATGAATTTAGATTTTTAATATCAAAATTGTTATCAAATTGTTCACATTGAGGTCTAAAGGGTATAAAATTGATCATTATTTGAATTCATCAAATATTGAAATCTTGGGGTTCTATGATATGCTGAATCTAACCATGTATTTAGATTTTGGATATTGGACCATAATAGGTAAATGTCCCATTTAAATTTTTTACGTTTTTAAGTTTAAGTTCTTAGACCACATTCATTCTGCGTCAGAAACCTATGTTGTGTCAACTATTTATTCACAATCCAAATTCAGAGCTGTATCAAGCTTAAATGTTGTGTCCATACTTGCCCCAACTGTTCAGGGTTCGACCTCTCTGATCGTATAAAGCTGCGCCCTGCGGAGCATCTGGTTTCGTCTTTTGAAACCTTTTTGTCATTTCCCTCTACGCCATGTTATAAAGGGCATTAAACCACTACCAACCGTATATTAAAATAAGCCCTGTCTACTAACCTAGCATGAAATATACACAGTCTCCACGCGATTGCTTTTAACCAACAATATTTTTAAAAATGTATAAGAGATAAGCTAAACGTGTATAAACAACAAGAATGAATATACGGTATACACACTTTCATTCAGATAAAGGCCACTTTCGATCGAAATAGCTAATTGATTTAAGCAAGTGAATACCGACAATCAGGTCATAATGTTTATATTAATACAATAAAAGAAAATTTCTTACCTAGAAAAAGAATTTGCTTGAAATAAAGCCATGTTATTTAGAATGACCGGCTTTATATCAACAAATTCAAAAGATCCCTCATCATCCCACTTAAAAACCCTGTATTCACAATCATCTTCACTAGTATCGGAACCATCGGGATAATGCAGAGGAAGCTGTAATTTTAGGAACTTGTTAAACACTCTATGCTTTGCTGAAAGTCCAAGGGTAATTGCAGAAATACAGGCTACTTCGTCTTTTTTGTCTTGTTTGTATTTTTCTGACAAACACTTCATGTCGACTGGATGTGTCTTGATGGAAAAAGAATAGCAAATACTATTTAAAAAAACAATTTTATTATATAACTTCAGGTCTAAGATGATAATTCTGACCGAACCTGTCGACAAATCTTTTTAAATGAAAATAAGTTACAACTTTGGCTCGTTGAAGTATAAATGTCTAACTGCTACAATGTGCTAAGTTCACGATATACAGAATTAATACAAAAGATGAACCCGTCTGGAGTCAGAATGAAATTCCCGCATATAGTGAAAAATCTTCCATTGTTGTGTTACCTTGTAATTCTCGTCTTGAATATGAATATCCTAACTAAAAATGCAATGAACGCTTTGTGTCTTACATATTATATGGTGGTATTCTACAAGTAATATACACTGACTTGGGAATAAAAACATCAAAAAGATGAAACTTAGTTTGCTGTTTTGACTGCCTAGCTATTTGAAACCTTTAGGTTTATGACCCCTTCTGTAGCCATTTTTGTACGAACTTTTCAAACTTCAATAGTATCAAAACTACAGATATAATGAATAATATATAGGCTATTTTGTACATATAAAAAAAGAAACTATTATCATTATTATTTACTGTTTCATTGTATTTAATAGAAATAGAGGACTTTGTGGCAAATAAACCAAGATTTTTATAGAAAATCCACAGCCTTTAATACAGAGATTTAATAGAGATTTTTACAAAAAATTCTAAGCAACCTGTAAATTCCAAAACACTTCGTGGTGAGTCACTTAAATCGAGCGCACCCTAACAGATGTATTTGAATTGGTCTATATTTATATTTGTTTTTTTACCAATAACTACATTAATAAACATGTTTTAAGGAAATCAATGCTAGCACTGCATGCAATAATCCTATATCTAGCCGTCACCAAATTGCCAAATATGAGAGTACAAGGATAAATTATGTGGATTTTCTATAAAATTTCTATATTTTTAGCATTGAATCAACACAAGGGTACATAATCCTTAATATCATATTTTTGATATGCTTCTCACTAATAACAGATTCATTCTTTTTAATGATTTGTAAAGTTAAAACAATTTCGGTGTCTATATCAATTACCGTTTCTTGTATTTGGTTTTTGGTTTATTGATTTGTATGGTAGGTTTTTTGTTGCACCACACTTCAAATATGTTAGCTGCCTCATCGCCACATTACATATGTATACCTGTCTCAAGTCAGGAGTTTGTAGTTCGATCAGTGTTCATGGTTAATGTCTATTATACTTGAGTTGTTTTTCGCAAACAGAAAAAAGTGAGAGCAAATACAAAATTAGGGATACTCATAGTTTCTAAAATAAAACCAATGTAAAGCCAAATACGCCTATCAGAAACACAAAGAATTCCAAGATATTAAACCATGTGTAATTTATATTTTTAATATCGATTCCTTTTTTAATACTTGTACCTTAAAACCAATATTTTCTTCTTTGTCGACAGCATTTGGTGGAAATTTTACTTGCATTCGGTTGTCCATTGCACTAAAAAAAGTACTCTCGGACGGTCCAATGATATGGTTTTCTTCTGGTATCATGGATACAACACAGACAGATTGAATACCATCGACTTTGAAACCAAATTTCTCATCAGTGTTGGCCTAAAAAATAATTAGATTATAGAGCCTCGGTTAACAATATTATTTGGTAAATATAAAATAAAGTACGCGCATACTAAGCTTTTATTATGGCTTGTTTCGCTCCATCTTTATAACCTGTTGTTATTTCAATTTTACGTCCACCTTATTTTCTCTTTTTGCAGGTATGTCCAATTAGGTATTAAGATTTAAAAACACAATTGAGGGTTTCTGCTTTATTTATCGCTATTGAATCAAGAGTTTGTAAATGTTGAAATCAGACACCATTTTTATGATCTTTTGTTGTATCAATTTTATACCTCACCTAATTCTTTCTTTTTGCAACCATAACTTGTGGATCAATAGGATGATAGGGTGATTTGAATTAATGAGAATAATTAATGTTTGACTACGAAAATACTTACTTTTTCCAAGCCAGAATTTCTTACCTTTTTGTTCGATTGTATAATAATATCGAATACGTTTTTATCATGAGCAGCATTATGAGTGAAACATACTGAGGAATATCTGGGAATCCGTCTTGTTGCACATGTATAGTTCTGTAAACCTTTTATTTTGCATTTGCACCCTTCTAAAACGTTGACCTATAGTTTTAAATTTTGTGTATTCGTGTCAATCCATAGTGACTCTTATAAACGACCAACCAATATTATTTCAGTTCGTGATCTGCTTTTTATTTGATTGTAAGGCATTTTGGTCTCAGAAATCAGGTACTTTCTTTTTACCTTCTTTCTTCTTGAACAAGATGCTTTTCTAATATATATTGTAAAGAGGAAAGCAAAATACATAAAAGATACAAGGTTTATACATGTGTTCGTTGAGCACGTGTTCTAACAATAACTCACAAAAGGCGCACAAAAACAAGCGTTTTCATCTGCTTTATTATCATTATTATTCAGTTTTACGTGGTATATCTTGATTGTTTGTTTTCTTCGAGTTATCAACATACCTTATGCTCGTGGAAAGTCCATATATCATTAAATCTTACAGCACATTTATATTGACTATTTTCCTTCTCTGGTAGCACTACTTTCAGTAAAAGATCGTCTGTCGGAATCACATTTCCGTCTAACGGGCCTCCGGTATTTGATTCTCTAACATTGTAAAAGTCCGTTTCTAACTTGTATTCATCGGGGAAAACCCTTTCTTTAATAATATCAAGTCGTTCATCTGAAGTCCAGGGTACAACATCCCATGAAAACTCTTTAGGAAATATTCCTTGAATGATAATTCCACACCCAATATCAAACCTTTAAAAAGACGTAATCAGACTTGCATTTAAAAATTAGAGACGCCAAATAGATATATTGATTTCTAAAGAATAACGATACTTTTCAACAGTAGCTAAAGAATCGTGTTGATCAATATTTTTTACCTGAAGTTTGTGTTGTTGGTTTTTTGTCACCGTTCTATTGTATTTCGATTACTTCTCAATGTACACTTGATTTTTCATTTGTTTGTGTTGGTTTAATAATGACTATAAAGACAATTACGCTAATAGATAATGATAAAAAAATGTTACCAAACGGCCTAGCCACAATCAGATGTGCATGTTGTGTTTCACATGAAGTCAAAAATGAGTATCACCTCAGGGAAAAACTCTCTTGATATTTTGTTAAAAAATGGTTTAAATTATGAAAAATTGTTATCGTTAGGCTAACACTGGAAGCATTTATATAATTACATGCAGTTTTTGGAAGAAATATTTAATATTTTTATTAAATAAATGGTGTTTAAAAACTGTATAATTTTCTTTAATGGTTGCCTTCAAGACATGGTCACCAGTGTCAGATTTTTGGCCAATGACAAAGACAACAAAATATGTTTAGAATTATTGAATATCAACTATTTTGATTGAAAAAAAAATTGACAAGAACATGTTTAACTCACAGTTATTTCAAACAACAGTAGCTTTCTTTGATTATTAATCTTATCTGATAAAACTGTATCTAAACTTATCTATAAATAACAAAACTTCAAAAAAAAACCTTTCTTTTGGTGTATAGAACATTAAAATAACTTGATGCATATTCTTACAATAAACAATCAAACTTAATACAATTTATATGTTTTGTCTACGGACAAGACATTGTATTCATATTTAATGAAATGTATTATTATAACCTAATTTTGATATAGCTGAAAGTGTTCTCTTGAAAAAAAAACCATACATTTTATCAGGTTTATCTATCAAATGATGCTCAACATCGAAGAAAATGAAAACAAATACATTTTGATAATGTCTACGGACAAGACATTTTATTGATATTCAATTAAATGCTTTCAAAGATGTTTGTTAAAGTTAAGATTAAAAGTTACCAATTAAATTTTAAGCTGTGTTTTTTAAATTTTAGAAAATATAAAAATGTACCCATAATTCTTTACATATCTCAATAATTTATTGATGAAGCCAAAATAAAGAAACATATTTTTTAACTGAAATCCATTCATCTGACTGTTTAAAACAATCAAACTATTATTAAAACTCAATTTTGACATAGTTGAATGTGTTCTCTTGAAAAAATAACATAAATTTTACCTATCAAATTAGGCTGAACTCTAGGAAATTGGATACAAATATATTGTGGTAATGTCTACGGACAAGACAATTTCAGTTAAAAAAAAAATTGTTAGAATGAATTGTGACTATATTTATGTTGAAAATACTGAGTTTTAATTTGAATAGATAACTTTCATCACCTATAAATAAGGTTTAAGTTCCATAGCAGACAAATAATTGAATTTAATACTTGTTATGTACAAATGTCTTGTCCGTAGACACTTCCTCATATGCTGTTATTACTAAAAATCAAAAGATAAAGTTAGAGAGAGAGAAATATTTTTTCTTCAATTGATTTAGTTAATCTTTTAAGGTATGCAGCAACTGGAATAAACAATATTGAAGTAAAATAAGGTATGCTTGTTATGACTGATAATCTGCCACTTTTTAAAATCCACTCCTGTAAAGTAATTTTACAAAAATTGAGAACACTTAAATTACCATTTATTTATTAAAAATAAGATGTTTCTAAGTTTAAACAACACATAGGGCTAATTTAGACCCATAAAGCCAAGCAATATTGATAAAAAGACATGTCTACGGACAAGACATTCTGACATATTTTTGAAATTTTTCCTCTATTGATAGATGGTAGAAAAAAATGAGCATCTTTTAAGGTATGCAGCAACTGGAATAAACAATATTGAAGTAAAATAAGGTATGCTTGTTATGACTGATAATCTGCCACTTTTTAAAATCCACTCCTGTAAAGTAATTTTACAAAAATTGAGAACACTTAAATTACCATTTATTTATTAAAAATAATATGTTTCTAAGTTTAAACAACACATAGGGCTAATTTAGACCCATAAAGCCAAGCAATATTGATAAAAAGACATGTCTACGGACAAGACATTCTGACATATTTTTAAAATTTTTCCTCTATTGATAGATGGTAGAAAAAAATGTTAGTAGTGTTTTCTTATCTACAAAAGTACAGGAACTTAGCAATGCAACATTAATGTAATTATGCTTCCAGTTTACTAGGGAATGAATGTCTACGGACAAGACATGTTTTCACTTTATTTGTATATCCAGCTTTGATGGCATATATCTCCAGCTAGGGTACTGCAATTTTGATAAATGAGGTAGTTTTTGATAATGTATATACTAGAAGGGAAAACAAAACACCTAATAGCATAAATTTGATTAATTTTTCTGTTTTATCACTACACTGAGCAAGCTAAAAACAAAAGTACAAAATTTCATAACGAACGCATAGTATTCAACTTTTTATCATAACTTTGTAACCACTGAAGATTTTTTGTTGCAACAACCAGTAAAAGAAAGATGAATAAATTGTCTATAACAGTGAACCAATAATGTAGTTCAAACTAAGTTCACTTATTAACTATCAATTGATAAAAACAGCGAAATTTTAAATGAAACAACATAACATGAAATTTTGCCCATTTTTTAGCGTGTATTTTAGTGTTTTTTCAAAACGGTAACACCTATACATGATATTTGATATTCATTGTGAAATCCTACATTCTGTTCTTCAGTTCAAAGATGTATTACTTATGTAAAGTTTATCTTCTTGTCTTTAGAAGCCTATAACATAGACCCAATATGAAATGCACATCTGATCTTGGCTAGGCCGAAAGTGTTTAATGCGACAAGTGGTAACTTTAAATAATGGTGGAAAAAGAGTCTGTCCCTTTGAATAGGAATTTTTTCCACATAGCAAAATCCGTATCATATGTCGTATCATCCCGAGACACCAATATAAGCCCAAGGGCCTTTAGGCCCGAGGGATGATATTGGTCGAGGGTGATACGGCATGTGATACGGATTTTGCCATGTTTTATACGCTTTATCATATATTTCAACAGTAGAGTTATATTATATGAACTGTTCACTGAGTTACCTTCAGTTCTACTTTTGTCTTGTTTTAAAAGCCTTAAAAGAACTGCTCAATTACTTATCCAAAGCACTTGGGTTACCTGGGTTACAATTTGCGTGCTGTTTTAAATTTTTTTGTTTATTATTGCATTTTTTTGTGTGAATTGTATTCTATATAGTTCGCTTAGTGTGCCAAAAAATATGAAAACTTGACGTTCGTGACGTCACATGTACATTCCAAACAATGACGTCATTCAATAAATTAAGTCACGCCCGAATGACAGTACCTATTTTGAGGAAAAATGTTTCTTAAGCTAACATGAATAAAAACGGACTTGATGTAAAAAAAAAAAAAATAAAAAAGTAGGGATGTGATAAAGGGTATGCGATAAAGGGTAGGGGTGTGATAAAGTGTATGCGATAAAGGGTGTGCATCAAAGTTGCGCGATATGGATTAAACAGCAGGCTATTTATCAAATATTCAAAACTACTGTATTTACTACTAAACATATGATAAAGAAATGTATCTCATGAGTTCTACATAAAAGAGACCAGGGTATATTGATTTGATATCCTCACTTAAAGGCATTGAAATTGAGGTAAAGGTCAGATCTGAATTCGATGTTCTTAATTATAAACTTTGATAATATTCATAATGGTACATTGCAAATACAATTGGAAAATTTTGGCAGTCTTATCTAGAAACAAAATCAATAAGAAGCGACCTCAAGTTAACTAGATATATCACTTTATTGCATTTGAAAGTACGTAACAAGAAATCAAATATTGGAAATGCATAAACCTATCATTTGAGACCATCCATGAAACCGAAAATATAACTCATATCACTTATTTCAAGTAGAAGTATACTGTGAGCATATATTTTTGGAATCACTGTGAATCAAGCAATCTTGCATGTTTTGTTGAGACGGGTAATTTCAGCTGTGTTTTGTCTAAATGTTGTATATTATGCTATAGAAAATTGGGAAATGGTAAAAAATATAAAAAGACATCTTCTTAACCATTTAATCTTGGCAATAATATTAAGAAGTATTTAACATAAATTTTGACAAAACATTCCGAATATTTAAAAAGAACGGGAGAATATATTGGAAATGAGATTGATTAAGCTCAAAATCAACAGCAATTAATCAATGTTATAAAGGGGGTTCATTGCGTACTTGTTGTTTGATATTTTATATGTATATATACAAGGTTGACAGTTTACAGTAATACATGGCTAAATGGAAATCAATACCTTGCCTGTTTACTTTCTAGTTTTAAACTTATATATAATTCATGCATGTTATTTTTTTTCTATCTAAATCACCTGTAAAATTAACCCAAAGCCCAACCTGCCATTACGGACTTTCTACAGAATTTTTCACAGTGTTCTGTATTTTTCTGAAATTATTTGTCAAGTGAAATTCAAATGAGAGAATATAAAACATCAATTATAAATAATCATTGTCTTTCAGATATATTTCGCCGTATATATAAAGGAGAAGGTTCACGAAGGGTTAAAATTGGCTCTTAATTTTTTATATTTTTTAAATCGGGCCAAAAAATTACTAATTTCACATAGAAATACTTGTGATAATACTATGTACCGTTAATGTTATTACTACCACTGGGTCGATGCCTCTGCTGGTGGACTGTTAGTCCCCGAGGGTATCACCAGCCCAGTAGCCAGTACTCCGGTACTGGCATGAAAATACGGATTTTTTGTGTTATTAAATTGGCTGTTACAAAATGTTCAAAAATATTATAAATTAAGGAATGTATCTTCCTCATGCAAAGCTCTAATTCCTTTCACGGATTTGGCTATACTTTTTTGGAACTTTTGGATTATAGCTCTTCATCTTTTATATAAGCTTTGGATTTTACATATTTTGGCCACGAGCATCACTGAAGAGACATTATTTGTCGAAATGCGCATCTGGTGCAGAAAAATTGGTACCGTTAATGTTATTAAGACAAAAAAATAATTTCTGGCACTTTCCTTTACAATTTATGGAGCTATGACCCCTTAAATATACATGATTTGTATTAAAAGGTCAATTTTGGTACTTTTTTCCATGATGTTAATTGTTTTTTGCATAATTAACCTTGGCCGCCATCTACGATCCAAAAGTTTTTATAATGATGAAATCTATATCAAAATTGGAAGCTTTTGGTTACAACACATTTTGGATCGTAGGTGGCGGCCAAGGTGTTTCTAAAGCTTTCAGGTCTGAAAAACGCACAAAATCATCATATTTTGACAAAATGTCCAAAATGGGCTTACTTTGGAGAATATTATATACTCTTATGAAAAGAACTGATATATTTAGCATTTAGAGTTTTGAAATAGACCTATTTACGAACCAAATTGAGACCTTTTTGGTGTTTTATGATAAAGTTGATATTTTAGGCCATTTTGTGCCATACGTGAATCTTGTCCTTTGATTAACATACTCGTGTTATCTATAAATTTTCCCATAAATTTTAAGAAGCAACAGAGAGTTATGTTATAACTTTTTTTATTTTCCCCTTTCGTGATCAATAACTCAAACACAAAGAAAATAACAAGATATTGAAATCAAAGGAAAGCCCTTTTTAAAGCGGAAACTAAAAAGATACAAACTGTCATATTTCTTATTTCGTAAAGGCATTTCATCGGGTGAACATAAAAGTGAATTGAACCTGGTTTTACACCTAACAAAATTCCTCACTCGTATGACATTCGAGAAAATTATAAACGTTTGCTTATAAAAAAAAAAAAAAAAAGTGAAACCACTTGTGATTTACAGTTGTGGAGTAAAAGTTGCAATTCTTTAAAGGTTTTTCCTAACAAAACGATGTAGAAAATTGGCCCTTTCAAACATGAAATCTGGAATAAACGTTTGTTATGTTTCTTTTGAAATTTTTTTTTTTTTATTTTTTTATTTTGTTAAATAATTTACAAGACGACTGTACGTCTATTTTTTTTCCACAGCCAACCTGTCATTATTATCAAATAATTCCTCGATTTTCAAATTTCATATGGCATATTAAAAAAAAATTACATAGCTTGTTCAACATACCTTTTGAATACTTTCTCCCTTAACAATTTTAATGCCACGGACTTCTGTTCGATTTCAATCTCTAGTGATTGAATCTTTTGTTCTTCTTGTTTTATTTGTTCATCCATCAGCCGCATTTCGTCATTGTCAGTCTGAAGGAGTGTTTTTCTCTGAATTGCAAAGTTTTACTATAAAATAATTAATCATTCCAAAAAGTGATACTTAGTATTTCATTTCATATCGCCGTTATTCATCAGGTTATTCGTCTGGTAGTCAGGTTCGAAATAGTTAATATCATCATGGTTTGAACATTAAATTTTTACTGAGATTACTATAACAAATATTTTGATAATTTTACACAATTTCTAACCAAATTCAATTGTATTCACTATCTTAGATTATTTGAATTGAGAAATATCAAACAGACGACAATCCGCTATTACTTTTTTTTGCAAATCACTCCAAAGATTTGACTATATACAGTATTAGCCCTTGTATGAGGTTGATACATGGATATCTTGACCTGTACAAAGTATATTGACTGCTGAAGATATATCCTGCATCGACAGCATGCAAAGACTAAACTTGTTATATTATAAAGTTTCTACATTTTTTGTGTCAAAATCGTCAATAAATAATATTTTCTATTTTGTTTTTAAATAATTATCTTGACATTTTGTAACTATCACATTCATATAACAATATGTTACTTATCATTATTTTTATTTCTATAAATTGATTTTTTTTAAATCATCCATCAGAATAACATAAACGGTACAATTTTTTCTGCACCAGATACGCATTTCGAACATCAATGTCTCTTCAGTGATGCTCGAGGTAAACATATTCGGTAATCCAAAACTCATTTAAGGGATGAAGAGATATAAACCAAAATTACGGCCTAAAAACTGAATTAAATATCATGAATTTTAAAAGATAACACAACCGAGTGTATCAGTTTTCAGATGTTTAAAAAAAAAAAGTACAATGCCACTTTTTTTCCCACCGTTTTTCAATCGATCTTTGAAAATGTAGCTACATATGTAATTATTCCTGAATGAATCAAATTAGTCGAAATATATTAATACATAACATAATTTGTCCTACGTAAATAGTTATCAAAGGTACCAGGATTATAATTTAGTACGCCTGACGCGCGTTTCGTCTACACAAGACTCACAAGTGACGCTCATATCAAAATATTTATAAAGCCAAACAAGTACGAAGTTGAAGAGCATTGAGGATCCAAAATTCCAAAACGTTGTGCCAAAAAAGGCTAAGGTAATCTATTCCTGGGATAAGAAAATACTTAGTTTTTCGAAATTCAAAGTTTTATATTCAGGAAATTTATAAAAATCACCACATAATTGATATTCATGTCAACACCGAAGTGCTGACTACTGGGCTGGTGATACCCTCGGGTAAGAATTGAATTTAAAAGATTAAAAATCCAATGTCATTTAATGTGTCGTTGAGTAATGAATAGATTAAAATATCTTTTTCACAGAGTAAAATCTTACAGATAACGTTTGACAAATAAAATCTGAAATAGTTTTTGACTAAAAAGATCGTTAAACATGTTGTTTAGTTTAACAGCGTGTCACGTCAGTATTAGGGATCGATTCGTTTTTCGGATTAAGGCTATTCATTAGATAGTGACAATCATTTCGTAAAGTATGTAACTAGATGATGTAAAAAGAAAGATTATGTTTTAATTTAATGCGTTTATCAAAACAAATACATAAAAAACTTATACATAATATTATAAAAAACAAAAAAACTTTTTTTAAACTTAATATAGTAATTTGTAATAATACCCGTCAAAGATTACTTTAAAGTGGCTTCAAGGACTGTATGTCACTGCTACGGATCAATACGAAAATGACTGAGCCTCAAATACGAAACTAAATTATTTTTCACAATCGTCGATATCACGAGTGCCATATGTCAACAGTAACAGTCACACAATATATGATGTGCAAATATTACGTCAATTAATTGTTTTATACAGACAAAAAGAAGAAAAACCTAAGAATTGACCGGTTCTTGTAATGAAGCAAATAAACAAAAAGCAAAATCAAAATTATTGTAAATTTAAAGTCAACCTTCTCGGTAATGTCCTCTATTGCCTTTTTTCCTTGCTCCAACATTTCTTGCATGTCATTCAATTCTTTTTCAGCAGCTTCCAATTTTCTGGTTATTGAAACGAAAAATACAAAACGAACTGACATCATTGATTATATATGTATGCATTATAGTTGAAATGCCTACAAGCTAGTCGAGTGTCGTAACGCATTAATCACAGTAACCCCATTTTCTTATTTAACGAAATATTCAATGATTTTTTTTTACAACAACATGGCCAGCACTTTACTTTCTTTCTTCAACTCAATCAAAAAGCTTGAATGAATCAGCGAGTAGACCATGTACCTAAACAAAATGATGGACCATTAGGGCAATGCATAAATGAAAAGACAGAAAGCGTAAAATTTACTTATTCAGAGTAAAATATTTCTGATAAAACAATAAACAGTATTCATACATATACATTTATTCAACCAAATAATAATGAATGTAAAACATAACACGATAATAAAATTATACAAAATGCAATAGCTTGGCCTAGGAAAGGATCTAATAAGTCATATGCACCATAAGCATAAGTTTGTGTAGGACCAATGTGTAGTCCAAAGGTCCACTTACTGCTAAATTTTACTTTGGATGACCGAATCTTCGTTTGAACTGTTTTAGGGATATATTCTAATGAGTTAGCGTGATAGTACCGCCAGAATTGTGAATATGTAAAGTCTGCATACCTCAGGTGTATAGTTTTGCTAAAGAACTTTCAGATAATATAATATACCCGTCTATTTTACATTTTTAAATTCATGCCAGTTAACGTCCGATATACGACGAAGGAATATGGTCATAGAGTCAATTTACAAAAGCATGTTTGATTTCAATTAATTTGACTGTATAAAAGATGAAAATAATCAGAGGTATCAATTTAAAAAAAGGGACTGATACCAGAGGGACAGTCAAACTCATAAATCAAAAGTAAACTGTAAACGCCATGGCTAAACATGAAAACGACAAACAGACAAGCAATAGTACACATGATAAGTGTTGCCTCTCTTGTTTGATTGTTTTATTTATTTGTCTTAATCAATCAATCATCATACAATAATGTTTGGAATTTTACAAAGATGGTTTCTTTTCAAGTTTCCATTCCGATATAAATAAATTTGGTGTATTTACTGTCTTCTGATTGGTTAACATTATTAGATTTATTTTCAATGTTGTCAATTTTGATGGCGACACGCCCACTCTGACGTTGTGTATTCATACGCCAACATGTGTGTACGTTGTTATTGTTAATATAAATAATATAAAATGTTCCTTGAGCCTTTTTTTTTATAGAAATTTATTCATAATGAATGGCAATAATTTATTTTGATTTTATTGAACCATAAAACTAATTTTTGACTCTTCACATTTTACATAATCCGCTTCGCGGATTATTCAATGTGAAGAGTCAAAAATTAGTTTTATGGTTCAATAAATTCAAAATAGATAATAGCCATTCATTAAATAACAGCAATGGTTGTTTTGTTTTCATAAACATTGAGCGTTAGTTGATGTATTGTTTGCTAATTGAACGGAATGTGATACTGTTGTTTGTGAAAAAATATGTGAAAAGTAAATTTTTATTACAAAATGCGGTACAATGTAATTGAAAAATAAGGACAAAAAATATCATCAACAGTAAAACATCTTTTTATATTCACATTGTCACAGTTTAAGAAAGAGTGAACATCTTTCTCTTCTTGCATTCACTGACAAATATATGCAATACATAATCTGTGAAGATTTGTCATTTGTGATAAATTGATATCTGTTTTACCCAATGTTAGCTTGATTTACCTCTGTAAATAATCTGAAGATTTTGTATCATTGTTTTTAGCAGATTCTGAATCATTGTTTTGAGCAGATTCTGACTGTTCCAGATTTTCCGCATTTCCGTCTGGTTTTTTTACTTCTTCCTTGTCCTCTAAATTTGACGAATTATTCCCCATCTGTATTTCAAAAAGTTCGATCATTATTTCTTAAGTATCCATTATTAAACAATATAGAGATATAGTTCACGGACCATTTAAGCACAAAATTTTATTTTAAGCAGGTATGTAAAAGGGACCATTTTTCAATGAAATGATAGGGAAAATACATATTTTTATCGGAATATAAAAAAAGAAGTTATATGACCATGATAACACTTGGTCCAAAACTGTAATATAAAAAGCTGAAATATAGCAAATAAAACATAGATCACCGATAAAGAAAGCAAAAACTTGTCTTAACACACAAATTATGGCGGGAAAATGGTAAAAATGGATGAAATGTCATATTTAGCCTTTCACAGATACACATAATAACGATAATATTCATTTAGACATAACTACAATGATTTAACATTTTTAATAATCAAAATATTTAAAAAAAAATAATATCGAATTTACGACACATACGTTTCGTGTGTATTGTTATCCATGCGTGAAATTATGCGCAATCGAATGGTCCCGATCCACCTTAAGCAAGCACTGATATACACAACAGAAGACGCCAATTTCTAAAAACACGATTTTCGCTGGGGAATTACGTCCTTTTAATCATCGTTTTCTTCTGATGAATTATAATTTTCTCATTGTTTTTAATGTTAGCTTGAGACGAAAGGATGTTGACTTACTCAGCCATTATTGTTTGAAAATTGCATTTATATAAGAAAATAATTATGAGTGACTATAAAATTATCATTTATCGCACTAGTACGGATTGAATAAGTCCACTGAACGAAGCCTAATAGAACTAATAGTTTCAAAATTTACAAGTTTGACTTATTTATTCAACAATTTTTGTTGCAGTTCTCCTTTCTATTACAATTCATTCATGTCCACCATTTTTCAAAATGTTTTTGTTCCTCCCTGAAATTGCAGTTTCCATTTTTTCCTTTTCATTTATATCTTAATTTCAACATTCTTGATCCATTAACTAGAATTGATATCGGTCAATATATGTAGCCTCTAATGCATTATTCTCAAAGAGTTAGTCATGGCCAAAGACATACACAGTGTTTCATGTTTTGAAGTTAATTTGTTTCCTTGATTTTATGGTTTTTCTCATTTATTATACTCCATTGTATTTTCTAAATTAATAACTGCTGCTGCCTATTATGCAGTATCGTCATGAGCGTTTGTGCAAAACAATTTATTGATGATAATGACAAAGAAACGATTATGCATTAATAAATTACTATTCAACGTTTGCTTTTCGAGATCTGCGTTTGATACATATAACGTGCCTGCTAAAGTAACAATTCGAGAATATTTGAGGTCATAAGATGACACCTTTAGAATATCAAAAGCTTGATTTTTATCCATTCATCAAGATTAAAAATTATGTGTCATTTGACGCTTTCCTGCGAACAGATCAGTCTGGTCATTTCTGATCGCATCTACCAACCCACTTATATTAAACAAGTTGTAAATTATGTATTGATATTTTTAATTGAGGTGGACGTTCTTAAGATTATACATGCTAAAAAAAGTGTAATAGTGTAATATTTCTTTTGTTGAATTTTTAATGATATGTTTCAGCAGTGGATAATCGCATGCAGATGAACATTCTTGCATTGTAAATAAAATGAATAAAGTTTCGTCGAGCCGAGCTGATATTTCATAATAGTGTTTGGTTTTTATTTTATAAATACTTTATGTTCGTTTGAGACGATCAAGAACATAATGTAGTTTCAGCTATAATTAAATAGTTTTATCTTTGCGTAATTCAGGGAGGTAAGTCGGAAATAGTCCCTTTTTATTAGACATGTTCACCATAAGCCGATACCGAAACCGAAACCGATACCGAAACCGAAACCGATACCGAAACCGATTTTGTAACAAAAAATAATAGGGAATGGTAAACGTTTATAATGTTAATTAGTTCAACCTTTCTACTTTATTATAGTGTTTGAAATATGAATACAAAAGACATAGTATTACTTCAATTTATCAAGTAACATGGATCTATTAAAAAGCAAAGTTAAATTCAACCATTATTTAATTACACCAATGCAATTAATATACAATTTAAGATGTTGATACAATTCATTTAATGATGTACATTAAGCAGGTTTTGTCGTCGGGTATTAGCTTCGCATAGTTCTACGACAGGTACAATAACGTTCCGACTATGTCTATATCATAGATAAATGAATGTCAATTGCGTAGCTGCCTTACAGTATATAAAATTGCAATAGGATATATGATATATGATATCGTCAAGTAAGTAATAATCACGAGAAAACGGTAGAATATGTGGACCGATCGCAACCATCAATATGTAAGTCATCGCATCATTTATATATGGGTATCACCAGCCCAGTAGTCAACACTTCGTTGTTGACATGAATATCAATAATGTGGTCATTTTTATAAATTTCCTGTTTACAAAAATTTTAATTTTTCGAAAAACTAAGGATTTTCTTATCCCAGGCATAGATAACCTTAGCCGTATTTGGCACAACTTTTTGGAATTTTGGATCCTCAATGCTCTTCAACTTTGTACTTGTTTGGCTTTATAATATTTTGACATGAGCGTCACTGATGAGTCTTATGTAGACGAAACGCGCGTCTGGCGTACTAAATTATAATCCTGGTACCTTTGATAACTATTATATGACATGGAAACCATATTTGATGCATCTTATTTTCGTTCCTGTGTCTCTTATTACTTAAGGGTACATGAATATAGTATATACAACGATGTCCACTATAAAACCATGCCTGGTTTTTTGTTTGACGAGTTAGTATATGGTAGGTGCCATCAATAGACCCAACAGTTTTTTTTCCAATTCTGACCAATCACCCTTCGTAGATTCCCATTTTTCAGCTGACGGATATGTTATCAATAATCTGAAAGCTTGATGAAGAATTGACCACATTTCATAGATAGCTTTATGAAATAAAGTTTTGCTAACACCAAGAACAAATAGTTATAAGCCATACTTTGAAAAATATAAAAGGCTACTGTAAATAGTATGTCCATCACAAATGTGTTAAGGTCAGTTTTCATTTTCTTGATAACAATTTAAACTATGAAATAATTTGCTTAACAGTTGAGGGTGAATATTGAAGAAACTAAAACATCAAGGGGGGGGGGAGGGGGGAGGGTAATCAAACGTGTTCCAGAAAAAGAAAAGAAAAGGAAAGGAGAGAGAAAACATGAGAATGTATAACATACTGTTGAAATTAATTTTGCCGTAAGCACCATCAAGCTTTTTTTGACACCCTTCTTCTTAAAGGTTCCCTTTATATATATATTTTCGGAACGATAATGCATATATTGTAGAGCTATATACAGTTATTTCCCTTAGACGAAACTTGATTAATAATTAATGTACATCATCAATAATAAATTTACATCCAAATTTTAATTGTTGATTACTTACGTAAGTGTATTTAATACTCGTTGAATTCAACTTTGCTTTTTGATAGATTCATGGTAATTTTTTAATTGAATAAATACTTCATCTTGTGTTTTAAATTTTAAACAATAAAATGGAGTAAAAATGGTTGAGGAGTTAATTAAATATTATTAACATTTACCATTTACCTTACTTCTATTTTTGGTTTCGGTTTCGGTTTCGGTATCGGATTATGATGAACATATCTATTACGAAAACTACCGGAAATATCTCTATTTGATGTAAAAGCAGTATAATGACGACCGTGCCCTCATTGGTCTTTTAAAATTTTTAAAGTATTTTATAAACGCCATCTTTTCATATTATTCTTTTTAATTTTTTTTTAATTACAATATGATGCTTCTTCTTGGTTTACTCCACATGTTATCCTTTTTGCATTATGCATAGCTTTAAAGCGTGATTTGTGGCCTTGCATTTTTATTGGTTTTTTTTTTGGACGGATAATGTTTTGGGTGCTACTTCAATCATACCGCCTTCTACAAGAGAACCAATCACATGCAACAATTTAAAGATAGTGAATACATATTACAAACTTAAGAGGTTATCTCATGGCAATGTTGATTGATATGAGATAGGATTAAACTGTCAAGGGCTGTTTGATATAAGTAGGTCAATATTTCTTTAAATCTGAATTAGAGTGGCATGTGTACCTTCTAGATATATACAATTGAATACCTTCCAAAATATGTATTGTTGCAACAATGTGACGATTTAAGTTATATTGATGAGTCAGCAATCAAACGACGCATACAAGTTTTATGTGGTAGATGCCTACATTTGATCTTTTTTAATATTATTAGACATTTTTTTTCATATTTACAATTATCATCCTGCAACAAGAAGCACAGACGTCTCAGAGATTAATTCTCATGTTTAATTTTGTTAGGCAATTTAAATTAGTTTTTGTTGAAGATACTATTACGAACTTTATATATCTTTTTTTTGTTTTGTTAATTGATTCCAAGACAACTAATACTACTGTTCCCCTTTTCAAAAATATAGATAACAATGGCCTTTAAACCTTATAAATTTCCTAATATATACTGGACATTGATCAATGCAAACCAACATACAAATTAATATAAAATGATTGTTTATTCGCAAAATACTATAAATACATGTGTATATCTACAATTGTAATGTGTCAAAAAATATCTTCACTATCGCCTCTATTTCTCTAATAGGTCAAGTCTCGTCAGAATTTTTCAATTTGAAAATTATCAAGTTATTTTAAAGAGGGGCGAAAGATACCAGAAGGACACTGTATTAAATATGCAACGATATGAGAGATATCACGCGAAATGATAGCTATAAGCAGTAGAGCGATTCGGACAATGCTTATATAATACTTAAATGCAAAAAACTTCAATACCAATTTTACCAAGTTAAATAAATGCAAAATCGATTGAATTATTGAATCTTTAACTATACGTAATGATTGATTTTGTGATGTTATTTATCAGAAACATTTTTAAACAGTTTTAACATCAGTATTTTTGACATTATAGTTCACATTTGAGGTCCTAGAATGTTGAGAATTCATTAAACATATATATTACATTGTGCACTGTTGAGTCACATTATTGTAAACTGATAAATGTAATTTTGACTAAAAAGTTGTGATAAGAAACACAATTGTATCTTTAACGCAATATTTCGAATAAACGTAAAACCGCGCATTAAATCACAAAGACATATATTTTGCTAATAACTTACATTTATCCTTTCTTTCACTTTGTTAACTTTTTTCAAACTAGAAATCACACAGTATGTTTTGTTATCTTTTTTAACCTCATTGATTTTATGGTCTCCTTGTATGGATTTCGTAATCAACATCTAATACCAAATAGATATTTATCAATCTGCTTATTCCAAATACTTTTCATCTTGCATTCCATTTCTAATCTAAATATTAAAAATGGTCTTAACTTATATCAATATATATGAAAAATATAAATTTATATCTATTTTATTTAAATCCTAATTTTCCTTAAAACAATACAAAAAATTATGACAGTGTTAATAAAAGTAATAGAATAACAAAAATGGTCTTAAAAGGTCATTAGCTACGACATATGAAAAATCTAATTGCACGTGGTTGTTACTTTTTTATATCGGCTATGTGACCGTATGCAGTCTTTGCTGGTCAAATCGATAGCTAACAAGATGAGGTGTAAACTTAAATGCAAAAATTTCTGATACAATTTATTGAGAACATAATATAGACCTTTTATTTCAGGCTTAAAATAATTTAGATATACATTTTAGGATGTTATAAATCGAATATGTAAATTTGAGTCAAGTCGGCAAACATGATTTCAATATCGAATGGCCTTTTACTGCGTGTCCTGTTTTTATACTGAAGTGTTACGTGATCTGAGCCGGACCATCCCCACCAGATCACCCCAGCTTGAGTTTCTTTGTTTTGCATGCTTTCCTTTGTTTTGAAACATTTTGGTGGGAATGCCTAATCCACAATAAAACTTAGAAATATTCATTGAGAAAAGACACACTTTTCAAAAATTTATGTAGAAAAAATTCCATGCTCTATGCTGGGATGCGAACTCAACACTTTTAACATATCAACCGACGACACATACCCCTATACCAGGACGACTGGATACCGAAATTTAGTAATTTAACATATTTAAAGAAAGCAAGATATTTTTAGAAGTGGGGCGAATTGGCAAACCTTTATTCAGTGGGTTTTAACCCTGTTCATAAATAAGGTGAAATGTCAGACTGTTTGTTCAATGGGATTTTACCCTTTTTCATGAGAAGGCAAGGGCGTATACAAGAGTGGGGCGAATTTTTTAGAAAGTGGCGATAAAGTTTGGCTAATTGGCCAGTAGGGCAAGTTGAGATTGTTTAATATTTAAAAATCGTGTTCGAGGGTCATACAGACTGTATATATTATACAGTAATATATAAAGTATATTAGATGTTTCTGTGGTGTTCTAAACTATATTTTATAAATTGTAAATGGGTTTTCGTTTTATCTAAAACAGCTGGGATGCAAAAAAGTTAACCCGTTCGGACTTAGTGTGTCAGTGTAAGATCACTCTCTGGCTTACGGTCATCGGGTTGATATTACATTGACACACCAAGTCCGAATGGGATAACTATTACAAAGCCACTCTTTCTCGGAACATCGAATGTTTTTGTTTAACGTGTGATTCGCCACTGACGTGCGTTATTACTGAAAATTCAATTATAACGTCAAAGTATCATACTTTTCCTTGATTCATCTGTTGTGACGTCAGAAATATTGGTGATGACCAAGCCTAATGAAGACTTATAAGTAGAAAATAAACGGAGCAAAAGTAGTCATAAAACAAAAGTACTAGTATTTTGAACACAATTAATGTATGTATCTAATTTTAAAAGTGTATTTTGATGAACCATTGTACATTGGGGACGACAGTATAACCGAAATATGACTTAATGCATGTAAGCAAATTGTGACATTTTGGTTTGGAAATGTGTAATTAAAAAGAACCGTAGACCATAAATAATATCGTTACAGTAAACTTTTACTGACATTTTTTAGACATATTGTTACTGTCTAAATCTGTTGCTGATGCATGTATTTATACGATTGCACCGATTGCAAACATTCTAGTTGTGCACACCAGCAGTCAATAATTAGGTCTTTCCACTTTTCTGTGGAAAGCCTATTGTATTTGTTCTGATTATTAAGTCTTTCCACTTTTCTGTGGAAAGACTTATTGTATTTGTTCTGATTATTATTATTATTATTATTATTATTATTATTATTATTATTATTTTTTTTTTTTCCGCCAACTTTTGTTCTTGCGATAAATGTTTGTTTTGCAATATGTCGCTTTGATATTTCTCATATTGTATCGTATAGTTTATGCGCTTTTAAATTTCACCCTGCTAAGACGAACAATTTTCTCTGTAAGAGTTATCTCCCTATTCACTGTTTATCATGTGTGTGCATCTACTTCGTAACAAAAAAAGATAGCGACAAAATTCTTTTTACAAATTGTTCGTTACATCCTCAGAAAATTTTGGCTAATTTGGATCGAAGCGATTCGATGAAATTTTATAGGAGTTATCTATCTTTACGGAATAAATTTGTCGGTATGTTTTTTTAACTCATAAACCGTTAACCGTATAACCCTGGAATGTTTTTATTTGAGTCCCCTGATTCCTAACTTAGAAAATTAGGTCAAGGTCAAAGGTCAAGGTCATATTTTAGATTTTCATATGTCTTTGATTTCCCTATAATTCTTGAATGGTTATAGATTCAGAAAATTTAAGCAGTGAAAAATGTTAAGTACTTCCAGGGGCAACTTTTTTACGTTGTGACTATACCAACCAACCAACCAATCAATCAATCAATCAATCAATCAATCAATCAATCAATCAATGTTTCCGTTTCATGTGTTTGATACGGGATTCAAGGTCTCTTTTTTTCTCGCTTGTTTTAATTGAGCCTATCAAACGTGTTTAACCAACATGTTTAACAAATATGTTTAACTAACGTGTTTAACCAACGTGTTTAACCAACCAACCAACCAACCAACCAACCAATCAATCAATCAATCAATGCATGTTTCCGTTTCATGTGTTAAATACGGGATCCAAGATGTTTTTTTTTCGCTCGTTTAAATTGAGCCTATCTAACGTGTTTAACCAGCCAACGTGTTTAACCAACGTGTTTAACCAACATGTTTAACCAACCAACCAATCAATCAATCAATCAATCAATGCATGTTTCCGTTTCATGTGTTAAATACGGGATCCAAGATGTTTTTTTTTCGCTCGTTTAAATTGAGCCTATCAAACGTGTTTAACCAACATGTTTAACAAATATGTTTAACTAACGTGTTTAACCAACGTGTTTAACCAACCAACCAACCAACCAACCAATCAATCAATCAATCAATGCATGTTTCCGTTTCATGTGTTAAATACGGGATCCAAGATGTTTTTTTTTCGCTCGTTTAAATTGAGCCTATCTAACGTGTTTAACCAGCCAACGTGTTTAACCAACGTGTTTAACCAACATGTTTAACCAACCAACCAACCAACCAACCACCCAACCAATCAATCAATCAATCAATGCATGTTTCCGTTTCATGTGTTAAATACGGGATCCAAGATGGTTTTTTTCGCTCGTTTAAATTGGGCCTATCTAACGTGTTAACCAGCCAACGTGTTTAACCAACGTGTTTAACCAACATGTTTAACCAACTTGTTTAACCAACTTACCAACCAACCAATCAATCAATCAATGCATGTTTGCGTTTCATGTGTTAAATACGGGATCCAAAATGGTTTTTTTCGCTGGTTTAAATTGAGCCTATCTAACGTGTTTAACCAGCCAACGTGTTTAACCAACGTGTTTAACCAACATGTTTAACCAACCAACCACCCAACCAATCAATCAATCAATCAATCAATGCATGTTTCCGTTTCATGTGTTAAATACGGGATCCAAGATGTTTTTTTCCCCGCTTGTTTAAATTGAGCCTATCCAACGTATTTAACCAGCCAACGTGTTTAACCAATATGTTTAACCAAGGTGTTTAACCAATATGTTTAACCAACATGTTTAACCAACGTGTTTAACCAACCAACCAATCAATCAATCAATCAATGCATGTTTCCGTTTCATGTGTTAAATACGGGATCCAATTTTGAGCCTATCCAATGTGTTTAACCAACGTGTTTAACCAACATGTTTAACCAACGTGTTTAACCAACCAACCAACCAACCAACCAATCAATCAATCAATGCATGTTTCCGTTTCATGTGTTAAATACGGGATCCGAGATGGGTTTTTTTCGTTTGTTAAAATTGAGCCTATCAAACGTGTTTAACCAGTCAACGTGTTTAAACTACGTGTTTAACCGACATGTTTAACCAACGTGTTTAACCAACCAACCAACCAACCAACCAACCAACCAACCAACCAATAAATAAATCAATGCATGTTTCCGTTTCATGTGTTAAATACGGGATCCAAGATGTTTTTTTTTCGCTTGTTTAAATTGAGCCTATCAAACGTGTTTAACCAGCCAACGTGTTTAACCAACGTGTTAAACCAACATGTTTAACCAACGTGTTTAACCAACCAACCAACCAATCAATCACTTAATGTATGTTTCCGTGTCATGCGTTTAATACGGGATGCAAGGTCTCTTGAGGTCTTTTTCCCCTTGTTCTAAGTGACCCTATCAAACGTGTTTAATCAACCAACCAACAAACCAACCAACCAACCAACCAATCAATCAACCAACTAATCAATCAATCAATATGTATGACTGTTTATTTATGACAGTTTATTGAAGGAACAAACTCTCAATTATTCAAGAAAATTTTTATTTTATTATTGTTCTTACGTCTCTTCTGAAAAAAAATCCACATATTCTCTGAAACTACAAGTCCAATCGACCTGAAAATTTGCAGTCAGCAGGGCATACATGTACTGAAGGTTCATAAAAAAACTTTTTGCAGATATCTCTCAAGAAGTTTCCTAGAAAAAAGAAATGGCAATGCAGTAAAAATCGCTTGCTAGGTCCGTCAATCTCAGTAAAAACCTACAATAAAATGTCCGCTCCGAGATTGAAATACTAATCTGTGTTACAAACAGGTGCTGAAAAATGGACATTATCAAAAAATAATCATTAAATGTGTTTTAAAGTTACACCGGATCGATTAAATCCAAAACATGCACTGCTGGTGAACTGTGATCAAAATGTCAATTTCCTACAATGACAAAAGAAATTACATTGTGTACATTCCATCTCTAGACTTGTTGTCTGTTCAAGGTCCCGACCTAAAAAGAAATTAAAAGACTAAGTTTTTCTTAATATAAACCCGCGTCACGTGATGTCTCCTCAATCTTGCGCGCGCGCTGTATCTAAAATAAAAGAAAAACTTTCCAAACTAAACATGACACTTCTCCGGTAACATAATAATATAGACCCCATACCAAAGCAAACAAACAAACAAATAAACAAATACCCCCCCCCCCCCCCTTTTCCAAATCAATCAATAAAAAAAAAATCAATTATCCAATCATCAGAGGGGAAAGAATGCCTAACAATTGTTTTCAAAACAATTGCTCTATATTTATTATTATTATTTTTTTTTTTTTTTTTTTTCTTCCGCCTAATTTTGATATTGCGACAAATGTTTGTTTCGCAATATGTCGCTTAGATATTTCTCATATTGTATCGTACAGTTTATGCGCTTTTACATTTAACCCTGCTAAGCCGAACACTTTTCTTTGTAAGAGTTATCTCCCTATTCACTGTTTATCATCAGAGTGCATCTCCTTTGTAACAAAAAAAGATAGCGACAAAATTCTTTTTACAAATTGTTCGTTACATCCTCAGGAATTTTTGGTTAATTTCGATCGAAGCGATTCGATGAAATTTTATAGGAGTTATCTACCTTTACAAAATTATTTTCTCAATATGTGTTATTAACTAATAAACCGTCAACCGTATAACCCTGGAATGTATTTATTTGAGATCCCTAGGCCCTTTATTAGAAAATGGGGTCAAGGTCAAAGGTCAAGGTCAAGTTCTAAATTCGGAATTTTCCATGTTTTTGCATTTTCTCCAACCCTTGAAAAGGTACATATTAAAGAACAAGTGCAAAATGATTGCTATATAGTTATGAAGATATGTTACATTTGGTCTGATACAATTAAATAGCATCTAATAGGAGTTAGTGCCCCTGAAATGTCTTGATATGAGGTTATTTGATTATAACTTCAACTAAGTGCATTTTAATGGCATTTGACCTTGTGCAAAAGGTTGGATGACAAATGACCTTGAAAAATGACTACCGGAAGTGACCTTTAGAAAACCGGAAGTAACCTTTTTTTGCAATTTTTTCGTATAAAAGTACTCAGAATCCATATATTTTGTCATATAGATACATAAACTGATTACTGAAGACTAAAAATGACTTCCAACAAACCGGAAGTGACCATGTATCTCCCATTCTAAATACAAAAGTATATAGAAACTATATATTTTTGGAATCAGTGTGAAAGAAGCTATCATATTAGACCGGAAGTGACATTCATTTCACCGGAAGTAGCATATTATCTCCTTTATATCACTTAAAAATATGATTAAACCATTATTTATCGTATCAGTATGAACAACTATCTTCTTATCAAAATTTCTTTGATATGGAAAGACCTTCAATTGTTCTCTGAACAATTGGTTTTTAATTGTTTCTTTTATTTGTTACTTAATGAAATAGTACACATGTCCGCCTGAATGTCCCACTTTTTTACTTAGTGGAGACATAGTCCTGTTTTTTGATCGTCTTTATAATTTTTTTGTTAATCTATACGGATGTTGCGTTGTGTTCAGTTGTGTATGTCTCTAAGGCTCTGTTTCAAATAGAAATAACATTGTGTTGAGTTGCGTCCGTGTGAAGACACTTTATTTTAATTGCATTAAATCCATTTGTGTCAATCTGAGTCACAAAGTTCCTGGATATTAATATCGTTACAATGCGTCCATCTGTGCGTCTTGATTTGTATAAAATCATGGAGTATTATTTTGGGTCGGTGGTGTTTAACAAAAAAAGGCTGTAGACTCATTCTGATAATGCGAAAACAGTAGTACTAAGACCTATGATTATAAAGTATAACTTTACCTAACTATGTGCTGTAATAGAAACGTTATAATATGCAATCATTGAAATGTGCTATCATTATAATACTTGACTTTTTATGGGAATGCAAAATTTAAGGTTGAAAAGAACACATTCGTTTAAAAATTATTTTTTGAACAAGGTTTTTCAAGAGGCAAATAATTAATTAAACTTGCCTTTGATCTTTTTTTTAATTTCCAAATCGTTAAACTCTCTCCTTGTGAATCATGCGACTTGTTTTAAAACTTTAGATAAGGGTTCCTTAACATTTAACATGTTTAATGCAAAATCAATATTTACATACGTAAATTGAATATTTTTACTAACCGTTTTATATACATTTTTTTTTATCTATTCACAATGTAATTCAAATACCAATAATACCGATTTCTAAACATAAATGGGTAAACAATTATTTTCTTTCCAGAATGATTTCTTTATAGAATTGTATTATTCCTTAGAACATCAAAAGGAAAATGTCCATTCTGATCGCAATGGGTGCAAGATGGAATAATGTTGTCCCGACTTTTCTTACGATAATATCTCTAAACGTCATAATTTTTTAATGTAGCTTTCAATTAGATGAATAGCCGAATTACGCTTTCCTCGAATGCTTGGTTATGTTACCCAATCATGTGGTTCGCCTAGTCTGGCAATTCCATGGTGATAGGTAAATTGTTGTTCCTTTCAATATTTTTGCAATTGTGATATCACGGGAAAGTTGACAATCCCTGATGACGGCATATAGGACGAATACATCATTTATATATATTCCCCCTAAAAAGAAATCTTTTCTATTTATCGTCTTAAAATATCGAAAACATATTTCTCAACCAATCCTTATATGTCGTGGCATCTGTCATGGCTGTTCTTTCGACAGATGAGAAAACGTTTTACATACAAAGATACATTATAATCTAAAAGAGTATTTAACTAATTCAAAGAATGAAAAAATATATAAACACGAAATCAATAAGGAAAAAAATATATAAAGAACAATAAACTAACTGAAGAGTTTATTGATAAACAAGAGGAAACAATACCAAAAAAATAGAAAGAAGAAAAAAGTTAAAAAGATAAAAAAAAAACAAAAAAAAAACGAATGTATAAACAGGTGTCGTATCCCCATAAGAGAAATCAAATTTGAACTATTCTATATATTACAAAGGAGGAAACATAAAGGCTCGGGATACCTGATGAGGATAAGCCTAGGTCTACATGACCATAACCGAAACACCCCTTTTTTTTAGTATACACACAACAATTCTACTACAATCATGCAATTGTGAATTTCTAGAAAAATATGGAAATAAATGCACAAGAATGTATTCCATAAGTGGAAATATTTATCATACACTGAGTTTACCAGCTCTTAATTACTCTAAATGTATGCACAAAGGAAATTGATTTAAAAACGAAGGATTATGATAAGATATACTGGATTGGTCCTGGACCCGATTGATTTTAACATTAAAAAGCTCAGCAAGAGTCAAGTTTACAATTTGAAAACTATCTTTATCGAGACATGTGGTATTATACAACATACACAGTAGGCAGTGGTATAATCCATCTTTGTTCACCAACTAAAGAGCAGTGTGTACATTTAGTTGACCCAAATCGACATGAGATGTATTATAGATTTTACTTGAAAGTCAAATCAGTCAACTGTCAAATAATAGTACGCGTTAAGGTTAAGATAGGTAACTATTTGAATGAATCAAATTAATTTTGAATTGTTTTAATGTTTATTTGTGTCTGGTTATGGACATGTCTTTGGGATTGGTGATCACGGTGTCAAAACAAAATCATGTTTTAAATGGCAAATAATTAAAAGGCAGCACTTGTTAAACGATTTACTTCTGTTTTTGCATTAGTATGCCATTTGATTAGGGACTATCCATTTTGAATTTTCCTCGATGTTCGGTATTTTTGTTATACTTTTATGCATGTCTATTACATCGGAGAAATGGGATGTAGAAGGTTGCGGCGGTCTACTGTGTTGTGCACTATGTTTTTATAGATGTAATATATATAATCAGCTTTTGTTTGTAGCATTGCAGGCACAGTTAATTCCTTGTCAACCAAAAATATTACCCTGATATATGTCTGACAACTTATATATTAAATGTTATAATTTTGATGTGTCCGAAGCTCTTTTACGGATTTACCTTTATCCGGAACGCTTAAAGCCGAATATTTGAAAGTCATGGATGCATAAGTACCGAAAACGTTGCAGCACTATAAACCAAAAGGACATAAAAAATTGCCAAATCCATAAAAGGCTTAGTTTGCCTGAGGGAGTTAAAACCTTAGTTTCAGTATGATTTCAAAGTTTATAAACGGACAATTTAAAATAATTTCTCATAAATCATGCCAGTACCGAATTACTGACTACTGAGCTGATAATACCCTCGAGAACTGATAGTCCACCAGTATAAATTTGACATCAGATTTCTAAATCTAAACTAATAAAATCGATTAAAACATCGTTATTATACATGTTTAAATCAATCAATAAAAATACAAAACAAACAAGAAATGTATCGACTGCATCGGTAATCAACCTATGATTCACGATGTTAATCAACAACGTTTAGATAAGATTTGCTAAATTGTTCGAAATTTGCATTTCCTATGAAATTGAAAATAATTTTCAATAAATTTGTGGAAAACAAATATTTCCCGCCATGTTTCCATCTGCTTACAAAACGTAGACGGTAAGGAACCAGCAACGGAACTTTTTTGGGGATTAATAAATAAATAAACTCATCATTGATACCAGGATTGAAATCTTTTATTTCCACAAGACACGCGTTTCTTCTACAAAAGACTCAGCAGTGACGCTTGAATAAAAAAAAGTTTAAAAAGGCCACAATAAAGTTCGAAGTTGAAGAGCATTGAGAACAAAAAATTCCAAAATTCTTGCCAAATACAGCTAGAGTTATCTTTTCCTGAGGTAGATTCAAAATACAAAGTTTTATAAACCGATGATTTGTAATTATGACCATATCAATAATATATTTGTAGTTCATTCCAACACAAACATGTTGACTAAGCTACATGTACAGTGATTAAAGCAATTACTATATGAAGTTTCATTACATACACTAACTACTATTGTATAATACTTCAGATGGTCGTCGGCTCGGAGACAAACTTGCTAAAAACCTTTGGTATACATATTTGAAAGTATATGTATATTAAAAATCCAACAGATCCCTCCAATCAGTGCACATAGACAAACAATTAACAACACATTACTCATACAGCCTGACGTGGTATATTCACAATCTTTCTAATAGAATCCCAATGCTAACCTAACAAACATCTTTTAAAACGGTTAAATTGCGCACATGTTAACATGTTAAATTAACAACCGAGTTAACTTATAGAATTGAATTACTTATCAAAAAATGTTTCGCAGGCAGAAAATGACATTAAAATAAGCAGTGAATTGTTATAACTGTATATACCTGTAAAAGGAATTACCATATAAATTGTTACAATAAAACATACTGAGTATTCGTATTAAATTATACTCATTCACTATGCAATCATTATACAAATGTATAAGGCTTGTTTTGTTTTAATATTATGACCCTTTCAAAAAGAAAAAGTAAACGTTAAAGGAAAATGTTCAGCTATAACTAAGAATTCATGTAGAACGTGTTCAAATATTGCAAAAAATATCAGCGCCAAAGACATATCTATGATCCATATAGTAACTTGTTAATCTAGATTAAAGTAATAAAATCATTTTTAAAATATATTTCAATTGCTTTCCAAATTAAACACGAACTTGTAAAACATCGATAGTTTTCAAGTACGGTCAACAATCATTATAATTTGACATCACATTCCATATTTAAATAATTAATTTAATGATTATACGATTTCTAGTGCGATATTGTTATTAAGTCCAAAGTTATTATAAAAAAGTAGTGTATATAATATAGATATAGCATAATGTGGTATGAGTGTCAATGAGACAACTTTCCTCCCAAGTCAAAATTTGTAAAAGCTTCAACACGGAGCCTTTGGTCACACCGAACAGTAAGCTATAAAGGATCCAACAAATTACTAGTGTAAAACCAGTCAAACAGGAAAACCAACGGTCTAACATTAATAAAAAAAGAGAAACGGGAAACACGTATGAACCACATCATCAAACGACAGGTTCATACATAGTTTTACTACTAAGCCTATGATTTAACTATTTACCAAAAATATAATCAGAGTGGCACATACGAGGAATTATCTGAAGAATTAATACAAAACGCACGTCTTAACTTAAAACTTCATGGAGAAATATCGTTCAAGCAGAGGAATACGTTTTACGGCTCACTCAAAACAAAACCGACAATCAAATAAAAGCAACAGTTGTATATTGTTGTTCAAAAGTCATCAATTGATTGAGAGAAACAAATCTGAGCTACAAACTAAAACCGAGGAAACCGACGGAACAACAGAATCACTGAAGCGCATCAAAAACAAACACCAATGTATAGAGAACGGACTATTTGATAACAATGCCATATTCCTGACACAGGACATCTTAAGAAAATAATTTACCATTGTTATATATTTTTCACCGTCCTCCTAACCAAAATTACGTCATTCTCTCAAGTGTTTATACAGTGGTGTAGTAACATTTTTTTATTACATAAAAGCAAAGAAAAAGAGAAGTGAAATGCTCATAAATTTCTGTTGAGAGTTCTCCTTGTACAACTGAAAGATCTTTTTCTAGGAAAGAAACGTTATTACCGTTTAACCTTGATTTATTTAAAGTAAGTTCCTTTGTATAGTTGACGAAAGTATATAAGAAAATTCTTGAATATTTAACAAAAAAATATCATCAAGATTACGATTAAGATATACATGTATGTTGTCGAAGGGAATATTTACAGTTTTGTTGATATCATCTCACCTTAAGTTAGTATATCTAACATATTAACCATTATCATTAAAGAAGGAAGTTTTCTGTGAGTTGCAGCAAATATGTTTGCAATAAGATTTTTTAAACGACTAAACAGTTTTACAGGAAGAGAATTAAAAAGAGGAATCTGCCAAAGTGACAAAAATTCGACCAAAGAACAAAATTCTGCCCAGGCAACCAATGGGTCTTCAAAACAGCGGAAAATCCTAAGAACTGAGTCGGACTTCATTTTCAATTGATAAAAATCCTTCGAAGTGGAGTGTAAAGAGTTGGAAAGTCAAAAAGTTCAACTGAATCAGAATATCATCAACAGAAATGTCATTTGGACTCTTCTGGGGAGTTGTCTCATTGCAGTCACATCAAATTTTCTCATTTTAATATTCAATCGTGGACTTGATTAACATTTTCTTTTTCGTTAGTTTAAATTGAGACAGCAAGTTTAGTTTGTTCTATTCATGCATGTCATATGACCGATCAGAGCCTTTAAAACACCTGTTACAATTTAAACAAAGCACTTTTTCATATAGTCACTCTCTCATGTATGTTTCATGTGGAGCAGGATCTGTTTACTCTACCGGAGCACCTGAGATCATTCCTAGTTTTTGGTTGGGTTCGTGTTGCTTAGTCTTTAGTTTTCTATTTGTGTCTTCTGTATTATTTTTTGTTTGTCTTTTTATTTTTAGCCATGGCGTTGTCAAGTTATTTTTCATCTATGAGTTTGACTGTCCCTCTGGTATCTTTCGTCCCTCTTTAAGTGATTCGGTACTGACACTTGTTGGTTGTTCTTTTTTAAACGCTAAACGTTCTAGCTGAAGACAAATCAAGGAAAGAGCTTTAGACACATACAATTTATAAAGGGTTAATTCAAGATTGTTCGACCGGTGATAATGTTTGGTAATAAAGCTAATATGCTATACCATGGTCTGCGTTTATTATATTCCTTACTATACAAGGTTTTTCTTTTAAAAGACAATATATTTCAAATGAACTTATCGACAATTTGTGAAAACACACGGTATTTTTATATTGATAATTGTGTTTGGTTGATTTATGATTAGCAAGGTTTGAATGCAATCTGCTATATTTTATTTCATAACTGAGCTGTTAGACAGGAAAGAAACGTTATTACCGTTTAACCTTGATTTATTTAAAGTAAGTTCCTTTGTATAGTTGACGAAAGTATATAAGAAAATTCTTGAATATTTAACAAAAAAATATCATCAAGATTACGATTAAGATATACATGTATGTTGTCGAAGGGAATATTTACAGTTTTGTTGATATCATCTCACCTTAAGTTAGTATATCTAACATATTAACCATTATCATTAAAGAAGGAAGTTTTCTGTTAGTTGCAGCAAATATGTTTGCAATAAGATTTTTTAAACGACTAAACAGTTTTACAGGAAGAGAATTAAAAAGAGGAATCTGCCAAAGTGACAAAAATTCGACCAAAGAACAAAATTCTGCCCAGGCAACCAATGGGTCTTCAAAACAGCGGAAAATCCTAAGAACTGAGTCGGACTTCATTTTCAATTGATAAAAATCCTTCGAAGTGGAGTGTAAAGAGTTGGAAAGTCAAAAAGTTCAACTGAATCAGAATATCATCAACAGAAATGTCATTTGGACTCTTCTGGGGAGTTGTCTCATTGCAGTCACATCAAATTTTCTCATTTTAATATTCAATCGTGGACTTGATTAACATTTTCTTTTTCGTTAGTTTAAATTGAGACAGCAAGTTTAGTTTGTTCTATTCATGCATGTCATATGACCGATCAGAGCCTTTAAAACACCTGTTACAATTTAAACAAAGCACTTTTTCATATAGTCACTCTCTCATGTATGTTTCATGTGGAGCAGGATCTGTTTACTCTACCGGAGCACCTGAGATCATTCCTAGTTTTTGGTTGGGTTCGTGTTGCTTAGTCTTTAGTTTTCTATTTGTGTCTTCTGTATTATTTTTTGTTTGTCTTTTTATTTTTAGCCATGGCGTTGTCAAGTTATTTTTCATCTATGAGTTTGACTGTCCCTCTGGTATCTTTCGTCCCTCTTTAAGTGATTCGGTACTGACACTTGTTGGTTGTTCTTTTTTAAACGCTAAACGTTCTAGCTGAAGACAAATCAAGGAAAGAGCTTTAGACACATACAATTTATAAAGGGTTAATTCAAGATTGTTCGACCGGTGATAATGTTTGGTAATAAAGCTAATATGCTATACCATGGTCTGCGTTTATTATATTCCTTACTATACAAGGTTTTTCTTTTAAAAGACAATATATTTCAAATGAACTTATCGACAATTTGTGAAAACACACGGTATTTTTATATTGATAATTGTGTTTGGTTGATTTATGATTAGCAAGGTTTGAATGCAATCTGCTATATTTTATTTCATAACTGAGCTGTTAGACGTACGTACTCATAAACTCCCTGAACAGAATATACAGGGGTTAAATTTTTTTGTCAAAGCTAACTAGCCCAGGACTTGTTGGCAGCAGGATTTTACTAGCCCTGTTGGAAGAACTGCTAAACTGACCTGCTAGCCCTAGTATGCTTTAAAAATCAAGAGTTTGCTGCATAATACAAAGTGGGTGTCCTTTGTTTTGAAGGAGACAATATACACTGTATTTAATAGTTTTTGTTGATCTGTTATTTATTCTTTTGGTGCTTAACCTAACTTAGTTGTTCCCACATTCAAAGCAGACTTTTTATTGGCGTGTTTGGGGCAACTAACGGCAATATTCACAGATCATTGTCTGTTTTATTCATCAGCAACAGCCAACTTTGCCAGGGGAATCATTGTGTCCCAGTTCTGCCAACTTTTCAGGAAGTGAATGCGTGATTTTTTGGCCAAATTGTAAAGATCAAAGGAAAATGCCACCAAATAAGCAGGAACATGTGTGAGTCTCGCGCTTAAGACTTGACAGCACTGCTGTCCTGGACACTATTATTTATTTTGCACGGCTTTTCCCTATCGTATTTAGCATTTTTGGGGGATGAATTTTCAGCCTCGTTACTCCCTTCATCTACCGTTTTTCGTTTTGAAACTGACAAAGTTCCAGGGGTTACCATACTAAAATATTAAGAAATATTTTGTTGCATGGTTTCGTGCTCAAGAGTTGTGCAACAAGACAGGTTAATACCAATCAATACATCGATCATATCACAATATACTGTTAATTGAAAATCTCGGCACAATAAGCAATGTACAATACCCCAAGCCATGGTATGAGAAATCGATATTTAAAGTACGAGGATTGCAATCAACACATGATACCAGGCCACCCAGACATGTCAGAGTTATTTGTTCTATTTTTAAAATATGTACAACAGGACCTGTACAAACCAGTTCAAATTCTTGGAATCCCGGATGACTTAATTGAATCGAAATGGCTAACATAGAATAGTGTTGAAGGGATTTTTCACTTTCTATTTTGGAATCGGCAAGAATTTTTTGTTACTAGTCCGTCGGGCATATCAGATTACACATTTAAATTGCCCGAGGCGTAAATGATCTAGTCCCGGGCGTCGGGCTAGTGGATTATTTCCATGTCTTCAGAAAGATATGATACAATATTTTACAAATATTTGAAAAAAGGCAAATACTAATTTTAATGGTTTTTAATATACAAAATGCATGCTGTAATTTTTTTTCCCATAACGCAAATTGAGTGCCAGCATTGCAGAAACATTTTTCTGATCGAACAATCATACCTATTTTTGTTGGGTTAAACGGCAAGAAAACCTTAAAATAAGCATTATCTATAACATGAAATCAGTTTTGAATTAACAACCTCAATAAATTAATATTTTCGATTCAATTTATTCGCTTTAGGCAATTATTACGTGTATGTGTGCTGTATATTGTCACGTAGTGTTGTCATCTTAGCAATAATTTTTAACATTGACATATAAAAAGGAGTTTTGCCTAGCAATAAAACCAGGTTCAACCAACCTTTTTTCTTAAATGTCAGGTACTAAGTCAGGAATATGGCAGTTGCTATCAAGTAGATCGCTTCTATGTATTTTGGTGTTCGTTTTTTTTGCAATTTAGTGTTCTTGCTGTTCTTTCGTTTTCTTCAAATACTTGCTGTGCTTCCCTGGTTATAATTTGTAACCCGGATGTCTTCTTTCAATGTTTTTAAAACTTTTAAACACAGCGGTATTCTTTTGTTAGCAGATTGAACAGATTTCATTGTAAACAAACAGGAAAACATACAGCTAGTATCATTGATTTCCACAGGTTGAAGCTCAAATCAAAACGAAGTACGAAGTTTTGGATCCTCGGACTCTATTCGGCCTTGTAACTTTTTAGTTTTTGCATCACTGAGTTATTTAGTAGAAAGAAAAAAAAAAACACGGGGACCAATGTGAAGACCGTCGCAGGTATCTATGATTTATTCTTACTTATTGTGTACTATACGTTCTAGGTTTTTCCTCATGCCTGGTAACTTAATATTTTTTTTTATCTTATCTGCTCCCGTTTGACACTGGACATTAAGGAATCAACATTCAATTCAATCAACCAACTCTAAAGTTTTTGATAATGTTCCATTCTATTATAGCTTAAAATGGTTATACTTAACTTTAAGTTGTTTATTGTTATTTCCAAGTGTACACTGAAGAAATTAAAGCAACTTCAGAAAAATAATTTTTTATTATAAAAACACAAAAGCATTTTACAACTATGAAGCATTGTGTTTTTTTTAAAAAGTAATTCACATTGCTCTTCGTTGTTATATTTTGAAGGTTTATACGATATACGAAGGGCAATTTGATATGTCAGCCATCGTTAGATAAGTGAACAATTTATGGAACACAAGTTATAGAAAATTAATTTTTATATTTATCAACTTTATCCGAAAAGTCAAAGAAACAGGAGAGGAGGAAAATCTCTCACAGCATAACAGACGACCACGTGAACATTTGGCAAAATATTAACTGCCTTTCAAAAGAAGACCTAAGTAACGATATGTCTATACCACAGTCACTCTAGGGGTGATTTTGAAAATTTATAATTTAGACAGGTACTTACTGTAAAAACAATTTGTTCGAGAAAGAATGAACGGTATGTTTTTGATCTACAAAATGCAACACTTTAGAAGAAATAGTTATGAAACATTATTTTCACAGTCAATAGATAAGCCAAATAGATGAACAAAACATCCTATTACTGACAATCAAAGGATCGACTAAGATAAGCTATTCAGATTGAACCATTATTCAGATTACAGAATGTTATAACAAAACATCTATTTAATGAACGACATATAAGTGACCGTTCAATGTTTACCAGATGGATAGGCCGGTGCATTCTTAATATTGTTTCATTAACAAGAGTTAATGCCCATCCTTTTAAAATCTATAAAAAAAAGTCCTTGCCCCTCTAAAACTATAAGACAATCAAAAATAGGTTCTTTTTCTATTTTTTTTTAATCTTTATGTCTTGAAATCAAAGACTAGACTTTGGTGTTGATACACAATTTAAAATGTACTAGTTAATTCCATATATATGTATATAGTTACGTGTGTATCAAAACCATCCATTTTATTGTTTTTTTAAGACCAGTATGAATATACATGTACAGATTTGATTTTATATGTGCAGCCTCAAATACAATATTAATTTAGAATAAAGGAAATAATTTAAATTAAAGGACAATAACTCTTGGACTTGTGAACATATTATCATATGTTGAATTACTAATTATTTTTCTAATAAATGAAATAACAGAGCATGTTTATAGTTCAAATATCTATGTCCCTTTTATCTATTTTACTTTTCAAAAACGAAATTATGGCATTTTGAATCAAATATAGACAAACATATTTTTTACTTTGATGCAGCCTTTTCGCCTATTAATTAATTCCCTAAATTTGACAGCTGAACACCAAACTATCAAACAACCTGTCACTCTGTAAGATCAATATATAAATGAGATAGCTGTAGAGTTATATGAAAATCTAAGCTGATTTGAAAAAGTTATAAAAAATTTAAAGATGACCATCTGAATTTAGTCTAAACTTAAAAGTGTAGTTTTTTTTTAACCTATCAACTAAATCCATAAAAATGACAGCTAAAAAAAATGTGAACTAAACAGCCTTCCATTCAGTAAGATCAATATAAAAATGATATAGCAGTAGAGTTTTCTGAAAATGCAAGTTGATTTGAAAAAGTTATGAAAAAATTTAAAGATGACTATTTTGAATTAGCCTAAACTGAAAACTTGAGCTATTTTTTAAAACCTTTAATTTAATCCATAAGAATGACAACAACACACCAACTTATCAAATAACTTGGTATTCTATAAGATCAATATATAAATGAAATAGATGTAGAGTTTTATCAAAATCCTTGTTGATTTGAAAAAGTTATAAAAAAAAAATAAAAGATGACTATCTAGATTCGGCCTAAACTTAAAAGTTTAGCTTTTATTTACCTCTTTATAAAATCTGTAAAAATGACAGCAATACACCTAACAAACTGGCTTTCTGTAAGATCAATATATAATTGAGAAAGCTGTAGAGTTTATGAAAACCTCAGTTGATTTGAAAAAGTTATAAAACACTTTTAGATGTGACTATCTGAATTTAGCCTAAAATGAAAATTTGCTCTTTTTTGTACTTACCTATTAATTAAATCCATAAATTTAAAAGCAATACACCTAACTACCAAACAACCTGGCTTTCTATAAAATCAATGTATAAATGAGATATCTGTAGAGTTTTATGAAAATCCAAGTTAATCTGAAAAAGTTATAAATTTTTTTAAAGTTGACTATCTGAATTTAGCCTTAACTGAAAATGTTTGCTTTTTTTTCTTAAAACCTATAAATTTAACCCATAAATTTAAAAGCAATTCACCAAACTATTAAACAAGTTGGTATTGTATATGGTAAAAAAAATTTAAAGATTGTCCGAAAAGAAAATTCTTATTTTCTTAATTAAATCCTTAAAATTGACAGAAATGAACCAAGCTACCAGTTTGTTGAGACATGTTTTGAGTGCCTGCAAAAGAAATCTCCTACACACCGATAAAATTGATAGCCAAATTGTTCCTATAAAATATGTTCTGGCCCATTCACTCAAAGTTTTAAAAAAAGGTCTTGCCCATCCAAATATTTCCACAAAAAAGTGCTTGCATCGGCCCATCTGATAAATATTTAACGATTCCTAAGTTGGTAACTAACTTAATTCCTAATACAATTTTGATTCAATAAAATTGAATAGGTAGTTTTATTCACGCTTAACCCGCACAATGACTACATTGACTATCGACTTTATGTTGTCAAAACCTGATTAAAACTACATGTTAACATAACATTTTGACCAATGGACACGTTCTAAAGTGTAGTTTAAGTGTTGAGTACAGTAAAGAAATCATGCCATATGTAAAATCTACATATGTATATTCTTGTAACATATGTTTACGGTTGAACAAACATAAGATTTATAAACAGAACTTATGAAACTTTCAACAAAACCTAATTTATGATTCATTAAACGTATAAATTGGCATCACCATACAAATTAACACTGCGTTTTTCTAAATTTAGCTCAGGCAGCTAGTTATAAAGTGATATTCAGATATCGAGAAAGGAAATTCTACATTTATCTAGAAAGGTAACTTGCTAATTCGTGTAACGGACGCAATGAATTAGATATTGATCAGTATTTTCAATGCAGTATCCATGACATAATTCACAAAATATATTTAAATTAGATTTTTTTTATACATGTAAGCTTTAGGACCTAGTCGTTATTTTGTAAACGTCTTTTTTCATCACTCTGCCAACGTGAATGTATTTTTAAACTTCACAATTTTATTTTGATCTTTTATCACTTTCACAGTTAATAATAGCCGTTGCTGACATTGTTCGACTCGTCTGATGTTCCAAATTCTGTCTGATAACTAATTTTACTTGACACCTCACATATATGTAGATTTGAATTTTGAACGACATACATAAAAAAGCGATTTTTGAAAAATAATAATCAGCAAACAATACTTATGCATAAATATCATAATTTCTATGTTGCACTTGTATGTACCCTAATGTATGTAATGTTATAGATACATTATTATACTGTAACAAGAGGGGTCGGTGACGACACCTTCTGAGACGTGTAGTGGCCAGTATTTCGTCCCTATTCGACCATCTTGACAACTGCTATCATATTATGGCTGTACAACAGACAATAAATCAAACTATATTGCATTTACAAATTCAATGATTGCATGTATTGAAAAAAGTCGGTCCGACCAAGAGTGTAAACCTATTGAAATGTAGTTAAAAAATAAAGTAATTCAAATATTATGAAAAGAACAAGTTCTTAAGTTAAACTAAAGTAAAGTAAATTTTGCTTCGCGTTATGTTTTTAAAGTGGAAAAACGTGCACTAAAAAGGGGTGACTAACTCTTACAAACTATACCTACATTGGTGACTAACTCTGGCCTCATTCAGAATGAGTTTTACCCGGAGAAGTTTGGAGGCCGGTATAATGCCAACTCCGACTGAATATGATCTCAAATTTCGAATCTTGTCATATATCAGGATAACATTTACAGTGAATGTATCATTGAAAAGATGAATAAATGAAAATTCATAAGACATTATTGAAAAATCAAAGTTGAATACTTGAATAGTTAAAGTAATAGTTCTAATTAATTTGTCGAAATTAAGGGGAACTAGCCACGTCCATTAAAATAAAACATTTTTTTTCTTGTTCAACGAAATGTTTAATGAATTTTAGATCGATATTTTCCAAATAAGAATCACTAATTTGTCCACGGACTATTTCACAAATTAAATGTAAGATAATTTACGTCTTGCATACTGTGTGTCTGTTGAAAATATTGTCAATAGTTCCATCAACCTATTTTTTCTTCTTCTTATTATGAATGAGTTTTAACTATTTAATGGACTGTTTCTAGTTTATAATTTTTGTCAATTGAATAAAAAAATATAGCATATAATTTTGTACATCATTTGGTAGATTTCAGTTTTTGTTTAGCATTATTTGTTAATGTTGACGTTATTGTTCAGTTTGTATTCCTGTTCTATTCATCTGAATTCCTGAAACCAAATTGACCAATATATACGGTGCAGGTCTATTTTCTTTTTTTGCATCCCAACATTTCATTAAAATATTTTGAAGCTCTATTGGTGGACGAAATCCTTCCTTTAAATTAGGTCTACTTTTCTTTTTGCTACCTTTTTCAAGCACTAAGGTTTTCAGTTCATCGATGGTGTTAATGATAAACTCGTATTCAGTGGCGTCATGTGGTAATGGTTGTGAAAATCCAGGACGGTAATACCATAGTTCATAGATAATCATTCCGACACTGTAGATATCTGCTTCCTTGCTGGTAAGATCTCCTGATAAAATTTCTGGAGCCATGTTTACTTCTTTTCTTGTTATCTCTACCGAAGACTCTTTAATTCCGTTCTTAATTAAGCCAAATTTCACCAGTTTCACTTGTCCGTTTGCATTTATCTGAAAATAAATATATATTCATAGTATTTTTGAAGCCTTGAATAGGTTGCTGTTCGGTATAAGACAAGATTCCTTGTCGAAGGCCGTGCTTTGACATATAATGGTTTACCTTTACAAATTAGGAACTTCGACACATTTTGTATATCTTTTTTAACTATGATCTTAACCTTTCATTTTACCATGTTTTCAACACTGTTATATCACCGGTACATTAAAACATCAATGTCATATTTATGATTAGGTTTCCTCTACTATATGAGTATGTTTTATTATTGTATATGTCAGCTAAACAATAATCTAAATACTGTGTGTGTGTGTGTGTGTGTTTGTGTGTGTGTGCGTACATGTTCACAGCTGATATAAATTGATAGTAATTTTAGATGATGCATTCATAAACACACAAAATAATACACACACACACCAAATTAATAGATACAATAGCAACATAATGAAAATACAGATACTTTAGAATAACTATTATGGCGCAACTTTTTTCAGCACCAGATGAACATTTCGACAATAAATGTGATGCTTCAGGTCAACATTATTCCATACAATGCAGATCTCGTTATCTTAAACGAGAACAACAAGTATAATTTGCACTTTGCAAAGACAGCTGTTTCTCAAACCACGCCTCTTTTTGGGAGATCTAGGATATTTATAGAAAATTAATTTTGTTTACATATTTGTTCCCAGTTCTGATCTGTATGTTGAATCTCATAGAGACATAACTTGGGAATGTTATTAGTTAACATACATGTGCATATTGTTTATATTGAAAGCTGTGATAACCCTTCATTCGAGGAAGGGGAAGTTAAGAAAATTAGTGTAAGTTAAAAATCTTGAGAAGATCAGGGCATATAAACTTTGAAAATATGCCGAGCAGCCCTATATTTTGACCTGTGATTGTAATGCATATGAACTTTCAGTTCTAGGATAAGATTTTTTTCAAAATTTCATAATAAAAGTGGTACAGTTTTAGCCGTAAAAGGAGTTCCTATTGGATAAAATTGAGAATGGAAATGGGGAATGTGTCAAAGAGACAACAACCCGACCAAATAAAAAACAACAGCAGAAGGTCACCAACAGGTCTTCAATGTAGCGAGAAATTCCCGCACCCGGAGGCGTCCTTCAGCTGGCCCCTAAACAAATATATACTAGTCGGTTGTTGGAAATTGCATTGTCAATATTTACAGAAATGCAACCTATAATCATTGAGAGCATGGACTGCACACAAACAGTATTTATGGTATTGTGTGTGAGAGATATATTCCTTAATCAGTTTTAATTTTCAAACTGTTGAGAACAACATATTTAATAAACACAATATCAGAATTCTCTCCAAATATTAAAGTACTTGTTACTAGGCTAGTGAAACAAACGAAAACTTAAGATTAAGCCGAAGAGGAATCGATCCAGTAGTAGAAATCACATTTATGCAACCAATTTTTCTATACCAAATGTGCATTTTGACAAACAAGGAATGCTACCAATTCTTCATCTTCAAATACTCGAAAATATTTGAATACCCAAGGCTTGTTATAACAATGAAGAGTTTATAAATTAAAAAGGACATAAAGCATAGCCAAAATTGGGCATATAATAAGAGATTTGCACGAGATAGATATTATCTTTGATTTAAATAATCATCTATAATTATGTAAAGGATGTAGTAAACATATTTTCGGTATTTGCATGAAGGAACCACAGTACTGGTTACTTGGCGGGTGGAACTGTATTCGGGGCTAACCAGCAACCAGCAGAGATATTGACCTAGTAGAAAAAATAGCATTAGTGCAACCATCTTAATCTGCACCACATGCAGCGCATTACGCAACAAATGACTCTCAAATATTGCTCGAGAAAACATAATTTGTCAATTCAAAGCTTATCTAAGAACATAAAAATAGAATAAGAAAATAAAAGAACTACGGGCATTGAATCAGAGCTTCGGTCGAGGGGGATAAATTCCATAATTTAAAAGAATTTCCAAATTTTTATAGCAAAATATCTACATTTTCATGTCAATACTGACTGCTAGGCTTGAGTTACATGGGTAACAAACAATCCATCGTGGTTGTAATAACATAACTGTTTCTGCACCAAATGCATATTTCGACAATGTATTTTCATTTGTTTGTGATGCAAAACAGTGCTAAGAATCATATATTAACTACAATGAAATACTTCAATATTTATTTGGACCATCAGGGCAAGTAACTTTTTTCCGGACAAGTGAACAAGTGAAGCAAATATTTCCACACCCCTGCAGTGTCTCTTCAGTTATGATCGAGTAGGAAGTATCTGAACACCTAAATGTTATTTAAACTGAACTAGTATATATTTGTTTAGGGGCCAGCTGAAGGACGCCTCCGGGTGCGGGAATTTCTCGCTACATTGAAGACCTGTTGGTGACCTTCTGCTGTTGTATTTTTTTATTTTGGTCGGGTTGTTGTCTCTTTGACACATTCCCCATTTCCATTCTCAATTTTATAAGATAAAATCAAAATAACAAAATGTATAGCCATAGCCCGACATGAAATTAGAGATTTGCCTGATTGGGTTATATTCCTGAATGTTAAATAATTTTTAAATCATATGATTTCAAATTTTAATATCATAAAAACACGATACCACCTGCTTTTAAAAAATTACACATACCATTATGTTTTCAATTCGAAGGTCGCGATGAACAAGACCTTTGTTGTGTATATGATCCAAACCAACACATATTCCTTCGATGATGTGTGTGACAAACTTCCAAGAATCCTTGCAATCTTTCAAATGTTGTATGCTTCCACATGGTATTGGTGTACGTTTTCGGTAGACAATGCTGTATAAACTCTCTTCACAAAGCTCCATAATTATTTGTAAAAATCTCTTCTCGTTGTCTTTTTTGAACGACAAGCCAATAAGCTGGATGATGTTAGGATGAACTTGAAGTTTCCTGACACAAAAGAACAAAACATGGATATTCAGAATAGATGAGTTGAAATTAGTATATGAAAAATGAGTTATCTCACTCATGTATTTAAACTTCTACATATTAAGGCATTTATTTTTTCATTAACCTCAAAAAGAGTTATATGTTGAAGACATACTAATTAATCTTCCGATGAATCAGTAGCAATCAATGCTGTTAAAATCATATTATGTCAAAAACATTACTTGGTATCTACACACAGGAATATATATGATTGAAACTACTATTTGACCGTGTTTTAAAAAATAAAAAGTAGAAAGTAAAATCACAAAAATACTGAATTACCAGGAAAATTCAAAACGGTAAGTCCTTAATAAAATGGTAAATTTAAAAGCTCAGTCACATCAGACGAATGGATAAGAACTTTATCGGTAAATTTCAGAGTAATATCACTTATTTTATACAAAGAAAGTATACAATCATATTGATCTGAAGCGACTAATCAAATTATATTTGTTATATAGATGACAGTCAACTATGATACCTACCTTAGACTGTAGATTTCTGAAAGCTGGTTGGAATTTTCTGATTCTTTTAACGACATTTTAAAGGTTTTAACAGCTACTTGAATTTTTCCATTACCTAACTGACATCTCGCCATGTGAACATCAGACGAATCACCAGCTGAGATTGCACTTATTACCATGACATTGTGAATGTATAATGATGCGAGCTCACTGTTTTTAAAATACTCCAGGAAAATAAGGTCAATATTCCCTAAAAGTATTTGGCAATCGCGGACTAAAGGCACATATTTGTCCGAAAGCTCAATAACGGAACGACTATCATTTATTGCATCTTCAATGAAAATTTGTTCCGCTTCTAATATTTGTGGAACTATAATATTACAAATTGTTGAAATGAATCTTTTATGATGATCTACAAACGGTTGCATCAATTCATATACTTTTTTTTCATTTATACCATGTTGAAGAACATCTGAAGTCCATTCTACCATGCATTGACTTTTATCCGCTCTGTACTTTTCCAAACTTGTTTTATTGTAAACAAACCTGTACAGCAGCCACGATGAAATTCCAACAACAATAGAAAGTGTAATTCCAGGAACGCCAAATAATGCCAATGGACTTGCTGCTATAGGTAAAATATTACCTATGCCGATATAACGTGACATGTTGTCCAGTAATGAATCGCTAGGTGTATATGTGGTTAACGATCTGGCAAAATAAGGGATTGTGTTTAAGCTTTCTTCAATGATTTTGAATTCGTTTCGAAGAATCTGATTTATTTCGTCGTCCACTGAGTCTTTATTCTTTAGTCTCCAGTTGTTTATTTCACGATATACTTTCTCTAGAATAAGATCCTTTGCTTTCTTTCTTAGTACTAGAAAGTCCTGTTCATCGTCTGGCAACTCATCATATTCCCATTCAATATCTTTGTGTGTTAAAGACTTCAAGTGATTAACAATTCTTTGCGATATTTCTTCACATTTAGACTTTAATTTTTTAATTAATTTTTCATTAATCTGAAAAGGAAAAGAAATGAGAACATTGTTTTGCGTATCCTAAAAACCAACATTGAAACAAATAAAAAGAAAATACACATGAAGATCCATATCTCCGTGCTTTCGTGTTCACTTGGCGGATTGTTCTATATATTGGCACCATACACGTTGCTATATATCATCTTTAGTATTAAAATAATATACTGCAATCAATGTTTAAAAAATGTTTAAAATGTTTTTGAAATATATATAAAAAATCAATACAAAATGTATAAAAATTTATGATTTTTTTGTTCAAAATGAATGAAAGTGAAAAAGTGAAATATTTATTCGACTATAGCAGCCAGTATGGTTCAATTTTGTCAACATAAGCTAAGAAACATTGATGATAAACTATTCACTGCAAGTGAATAATTTGACCTTATTAATTCCGTATTCATGATAACTTCAATTAAACCCTTCAGCTTGAAATTGATAACACGTGAATTATATGTGTATCAGTAGTTAAAGGATTAGAATGTGCATATTGAAAGTGAAACAAAGGTTAATCATTCTTATACAATTAAAATGGTGATTAACATATATTTTGACCTATAATATTAAATTTAATTAACATAGAAAAATCCAATTACACGTGTTAGCTTAATTGTTTTATGTTTACATTGCTTATATGGTCATCGAATAACTTTGGAGGTCATCTCGATATTTAATAAGTTGTCGTCTAGACTACATTTCACACGAAACAAAGCTAAGTATTATCATGCCAATGTTCTGTTCATTGTGTTTTTAACATGACGTCCTTCAAATATAAAAAAAGAAGATGTGGTATTATTGCCAATGAGGCAACTATCCACAAAAGACCAACATGACATAAACATTAACAATTATAGGTAACCGTACGGCCATCAACAATGAGCAGAGCCCATACCGCATAGTCAGCTATAAAAGGCCCCGATAAGACAATGTAAAACAATTCAAACAAGAAAACTAACGGCCTTATTTATCTAAAAAAATGAACGAAAAACAAATATGTATCACATAAACAAACAACAACCACTGAATTACAGGCACCAAACTGACACAAACATAAATAATGTTGTAGGGTTAAACGTGTTAGCGGAATACCAACCCTTCCCTAACCCGGGACAGTGGTATTACAGTACAACATAAGAACGAACTATAAAAATCAGTTAACAAAGGCTTAACTCATCAGATAGACAAAAAAAAAAAAAAAATACAAGTGGACGTGGCAGGGTACTTATACATACCGACACAAAAAGACACAATGAACAGATCTGAGAGTACTCGCAGTAAAAAAATCATGCATCTAAGACTAAGCAATCAATCCCTACACATCCCACATCCAAAGGATTTAGTGTAAAGACATAAAATAAATAGTCAAATAAAACCATGACCTTGTGTACACAAACGCTTTGAGTACACACCCGAGGTAAAATATGAATATATTGTAAGGGCTGTTCCAATTGTACTCCCACGTCATTTGTGTTTTTATGAATGAGCTACCCGACGTCATAGAACCATGACGTCAGAATATAAGCATTTTACAGGAAAATACACGTTTTGGAAATCGTAAATCATCACAACAAGGAAACGTGAACTAATGATGCTAGAAATGTGTTTTATTAGCCATTTTTGTATACATATGAGACATATAATTACAGTCATAATTTAAATTAATTCAAACTTATCTAAAGAAGTTATTGTAAATTTAAGCATCATCATTTATTCAGTATGCTCAGTTATTTCAAATCAATCTATAAGTGCTTTTATTTACGGGAAAGGCAAAACATGCCATCACCTAGTGTGCCCAATCCAAAATAATTGCCGTATTTGTCCTATTAGAATTGAAATAATTCTTGGGGGCTTGATTATATCGGGATTTTACCACGGGTTGTCCCTTAATGTCGAAATGTTACTCCTGGTTATCGCTCAGGATAAAATATTTGTCACAAAGGGCCAACCCGTGGTAAAATCACGATATATTCCAGCCCCATAAATTATTTCTTAAATCTAGACTTTTAATATTTTGGATAAATGTTTTACATTGTTTTAAATCAAATATGAGATTTTGAGTCAATGTCAGAATTTGAATGAAATCGGTAAACAAGAATTTGACAGCAAGTGCCCCTTTAAGACCATTGTTGTTTGATGCATTGATATAAGATACTGCTATATTAAGTCATGTCCACCGATCAATTGATCCCGCCTGCTTATTCATCTTGATATGTATAACCTGAATAGATTGTAAGTAAAGAATTATGACCTGAATAGGCGATAATCTGTTAGAAAGTAAACATTGACTTAAAATCCAGGAATGAATACACTTGTCGAAATGAGATGAGGGAAATTGTAGTTACCCTATGATCACATCTCGTAAATCCACAAGACTATAAAATTAAACATAACATACAGAAACTAAATATATGGCTAAAAGAAGAGCGGGAACGTATGAATAGAAAAGCTAAGCGTCTGCTGCTATGTTTGTAACAACCAACATGCGAATTCACACCCAGTCAAGTGTTACAATCGGGAACAGGTCACTATCGATAGAATTGCAGATAAAACTTTTTCAGGGGCGGATTTAGGCGGGGCGTGGCGGGCGTGCGCCCCCCTAAAATTTGCAAAATATGGGTTGTCTTCAACTTGTTTCAGTATCAGAAGTATATAAAACAGTCAGTTTATTAACCAGGGACTTTCTATACTAAGTAACTTAGTAACAGAATCAACGTGTTTACTAATGAACTGACCTACGATTTATTCAATTTCTATAAATATTATATACTTCAAAGGAAGGTGTCTGACTGAAAAATAAAAAAAATGTTTGAGCAGTTAAAGTACAAAAAATTGTTACATTGTATTAGCCGTTTTGATAATCAATTTCTTTGATAATCGAAGTGCCGAATTATGTATACCGTATTACATGCATGGCCGGGATCCCCACAAAATAAAAATAAATTTCATAAATGCATCTCATTGATTCTGATTTTAGTGGTTTGTGGCGAAAACAGTATATATAAAGTCCGGCACGACCTCCGAAAATCCAAAAAGTAAAAACATAATATGAAAGGACAATTGAAAATCACGGCGAAAAGTGGAAATTTTCGTTTGCAAAATCTAATTCTAGTATCTAGTATTGGTCATGTGAGCTGATGTGATCTGTCTTGTCGCACTTTGCTTCCGTCGATCCGCCCGTCTATCTGTCAACTCTTTACATTTCCATCGTCCTAACCAAGTTTGTCGAGGATGGTGTTATGGAGTGTTAAAGTAATTCTTAAGTGAACCGGTTTCATTTCACATAATAGAAACTATGTTGAATGGCTAAGACACATTGACGATCTGCAAAGAAGGGCTTCTTATTTTTGTGATGTTTCTGTTTTTCTGTTGATCACAACTACCAGTAAAAATGACTTTCAAGGATTGGCTGACAAATATTTATGACCTGATATTAATATATAGATATCGGAAGATGTGGTGTGAGTGCCAATGAGACAACTCTCCATCCAAATAACAATTTAAAATTAAACCATTATAGGTTAAAGTACGGCCTTCAACACGGAGCCTTGGCCCCAAAATTACTAGTGTAAAACCATTCAAACGGGAAAACCAACGGTCTAATATAGATTATTTTAGAAGTGCTGGTGTCTTGAGTGTAGATTTGTTCGACAGGAACACAGAATCATAATGAAATGTTCGCATGATCTTCAGCTTCTGTTTTGGGCTGCAGCTTTATAAACTCAATCATAGATATGCAGAATGAATCTCTTACATGTAGTGCGTAAGTTATTGATGTTAGAAGATTGTTGAAGACTTTTAAAGTTTGTAGGAGACCTTGCCATCATAACTGAAGGGTTTTTTTCGGAACAGGAATATATTGTTTTACATCTGTCCGTCCATAATACTAGTAATTGTAGACTGTTGTCAGGTTGGATTTAGGTGGTTTCTAGTTGAAACTTTAATTTCTTGCTGTGTGTACCTCACAACAGTTTGAAATACCTACATTGCACCCCTTAAAAAGAATATTTAAAAAAAATAACCTCAAATTTTTTTTCGACTCGCTCCGGTCGGCGAATATGAAAATTGCGCCCTCCCCCCTTATCTGAAATCCTGGATCCGCCCCTGAAAGTTTTATTTTTATATCTAAATCAATTCGAACAATATAAGTTTAACCAGTCAGGTCACATCGATTTGATATCTAGTTCTTCGAACACTCACTCAAAAATATATGGGGTGAGCGAGAATTTGGTTGCGTGAAAATACATTCCAAATAAACAACCTTTATATATATATGAGTCTAAATTGAAAACTACGTTCAAACCTATGATTGCGTTGGATAAAAACCGCAATTTTTATACGTGTGCATGTAAAACAAATTTCGTTGTAGACATGGTAGAAGGGTCTAAAAACAACACAAACAACATTTTCCAAAAGAACAAAAAAAGTGAAAAAATATATTTAAACAAAACGCATTTGACTAACATGTCGAACAACTGATGTTCTTTAACATTGCTGAATGCCATTGACGATTGACAAATAAAATTGATCACAAGATGTAACAAAATGGATCTTAATATGAATTTAATACTAAACAGAAGAAAAAAAATAACTTGTGGCCACGATGTTATGCCACTAACATACGGTGTCAAAATCGTTTTAGTACATCAGATCCGGATTTCGACAATAAATGTCTCTTCAGTGATGTTAGGATCGAAACGGTATTTGGACGGTCATATTAAAAATTACCCTCATTTTTAGAAAAAAAAAGTACCCTCATTTTTAGATAAACTCTTGAATTTTAAGAGTCACTATAGGATGAACAGATCACATAAACCGGAGGAAAAATATGATACAAACCCATATGAAAAAATATAAACGAGTCTAAATTGAAAACAAATTTCAAACCTATGATTGCGTTGGATAAAAACCGCAATTTTTATACGTGTGCATGAAAAACAAATTTTGTTGTAGAAGGGTCAAGAGCACAAACAACATTTTCCAAAAGACCAAAAAAGTGAAAAAGTATATTTAAACAAAACGCATTTGAATAATAGGTCGAACAACTGATGTTTTTTTTAAACCCTGCTGACTGCCATTGGCGATTGCCAAACAAAATGGATCTTAATATAAATTTAATACAAAACAGAAAAAAATACGTGTGGTCACGATGTATTTATTATAGATTATTTAAAAAACGACTCTTTGATTATGTTGAACTGCATACATTGTGATATGTTGTAACGTTCTCAAATAATAATTGATTAACAAATACCTTGTTAAGATGTTTTCTATCAAGCTGCTGAAGTCGATCTTCTGCATCTTTTCTTCTTTTTTCTTTGTCTATCATAGATTGTTGTGATGTGCTAATTTTTTCTAATATTCGATCAGTCATTTTCTCAATTAAAAACGTTTGCTTTCTGAAAAGGAGACACATTCATCTCGAAAGACCATGCTAGCTAAATATAATTAAGCTAAATAATAAATGTGGAAAAAAATGAGAGACATAACAATCTAAAAGACGAAGACGCCATTAATATCGACGACGGAATAAAGATCTTTAATTAAGAAGATCAGAAAAACCTTCACCGCATTGTAAGCTAGGAAATAATCCGAAATGACATGCAAAACTACACAGCCGGGAAACATAACAATGTAAATGACGAAGACGCCGACGCCACTACTCAATACAATTGTGAGATGTGTTGTGATTGCCAATGAGATAACTAGCTACAAGAGTTTAAATGAAAAGGATGTCAGCAATCATAGGCAGTCGTGCGACCTTTAAAAAATAGTAGACTCGGCTATATAAGACCACAACGTGTAAATGTGAAACAAATCAAACGAAAAATGTATCGGCCTTATTTATGACAAACAATTTAAAAAAAAAACAAATATAAAACACACGAACCAACGGCAACCATCGAACCACAGGCTCTTGACAGGCATATGAAGAATGCGGCGGAGTTAAACATGTCTGTGAGCGCTCAACTTTAACCAAAATCTGGGACCGCCATGTCACAGCACAAAAAAAACATACAAAATCAGTTGAAGCTAGATAACTCATGGATCGGTATTACTGACTGATATAAATTCATCCAAATCCGGCGAAGATTTCAAAATGTGAAAATACAAATCCAGTGATTTGTTCGAATGCGGTAGGTCATCCTCGAGGAAAAGCGGAAGGAATTATGGTTACGACAATTGGAACATATATTGTTGTTGAAAAGTGTTCCATAAATAAAATGACGATACAGTACTAGTCTTTTGATTTGTGTCGAGCCTGCGACATGGATGTTACGGAAGTGAGACAAAGCAAGTCTTTATTCCGTCGTCGATATTAATGGCGTCTTCGTCTTTTAGATTGTTATGTCTCTCATTTTTTTCCACATTTATTATTTGTGGGTCTTTCATAGCTTACAATGCGGTAGAAGATTGCTCATTGTTAAAGGCCATTTAGTGTCATACAGCTGTTTACCTGTTAGTGATTTTGTATGTTTTGGAGATATGTTGTATTGGCTATCATACCACATCTTCTTACTTTTATATAAGTATGAAGATAGCAGACGTGGTATAATTGCCAATGAGACAATTCTACATAAGAGATCGAATGACACAGAATTGTACAATTATGTGTAATCGTAAGGCTTCAAACAATGAGCAATCATACTGGCTAGTCCACGATAAAAGACCCCGAAATGATAAATGTAAACCAATTCAAACGAGAAAACTAACGAACTTATCAATGAACAAAAAGTAAACAAACAACAAATATGTACCACATCAACAAACAACAACCACTGAATAACAGGCTCCTGACAGTGGGCAGGCAAATACATATAGAACGTTGCGGGGTTAAACAAGTAAACGGAACCTAACCCAAACCTGAGACAGTGGTGAAACATTACAACATAAGAATTAACTATACAAATAACTTAAAAAAGGCTTTACTCATCTAATGGAAATGAATAGAAACAATACAGAGTGGATATGACCGGGAACATGTATACCCTAACAACAAAAAGACACTTAGTACAATTCTAAGAGTTTTGTTTTGTTGTTAATTTAACTTTTTCGTCCTAGCTTAACCGCTTACGACTGACTCAGTATCTATTAAATGTTCTAAGAGAAGCAATCCTGCCACACTTCACACACTTCAAGAGTCATTATACTCTATATTTATTATATGTTCATCTTTTAGTCTGGCTAGGTATTTCTTCTAACCGTTGGTTTTTATTGTTCGGCGCCAATGTAACCGGAGAGCATAAGTGTATTTTCTTTGGTCCAATCGGTTAACGCGATTCCTTATAATACAGAGGTCCTGTGTTCAATCCCCGGTTGAGACAAGCAATTTTGAAATGAAATTCATGCTCTTCGGTTAAAAATAACATGATATTAGGTTTTATTTTGTTTTTGATTTTAAAGAAGTCTAATATCTTAAAAGTAATTGTTTGAAAACATACTTTGATTGTACTTCCTTGAACATACCTTGCATATCTGACAATTTTAGCATCTAAAGTAATAGGAACCATTGTCCTGATACCACTGACGAAGTTGTTGTAGTTGTCTGATGTAGAACCTTTCTCCATGAGTTCTTTCTCCTATAAACCAAATTGATTTGGAATCGGATGAATAATCAGCATAATAGATCATTCAAAAACTATTTTTTTTAACATGAATAACAAACAGGTCTTTTCAATGATATTCTCCACAATGGTGAAAGTGATTGGTTGTAAAATGAATCAACATTATTTACTGCGGCAGTATCCTACCAGACATGAAAACAACTGTTTGAACAAGCCGTCACATTTTGATCGTAATCTTTATACAATGTGAACTTTTGTTTTGTTGGTATTCATCTTGTTGTACTGTTGAGGGTGCAAATGTAAAACATTTTTATTTTCATTTCGTTGTAACAGATGTTGTTTTTGTTTTGTCATTTTTCTGTATGTTTGTTTCATGTGAGCCAGGTGATCGTTTTTGATGCAATTGTTTAGTACTGCATGGAATTAATTTACTTCCTTTAATCTCTTTTTACTGTATGACCAACCATTTAGATACTGGTTATTGCGAGTTTCTTACTTTCAACGAAAACAAAACCTGATAAGATCTTTACAGAACTCAAAACAGGAATAAACACCAAATTAATTTTGTCATGAACTTATCTGCCTGAAGATCAAAATATGTTCTGAATTCATTAACAATGGTGTCAGACAAAACTAGTTTAATTTAAAAATACGGTGATGTGGTTTGATTGACATGTCAACCAAAATTAAAATAAAGTAATTGAAATATTTATTAGAACCGATCGGGCTTCGGCAACAAAAGAAACACATACGGTACAGTCCCGACAGGAAAACCAAGGAAATCGATGGTAAAAAAGCGGTAGCATAATATAAGACAAAACAAGAATGTGTCAATAGTACACGGATGCCCCACTCGCACTTTCATTTTCTGTGTTAAGTGGACCGTATAATAGAGGTAAAAACTCTAATTTGGCATTGAAATTAGAAAGGTCATATCACAGGGAACATAAATACTAAGTTTTTAAGTTCAACTTATCAAAAACTACCTTGAACAAACATTTTTACCTGAAATTTGCACTATAATTTTCCATGTTCAGTAAACCGTGAAATTAGTGTCAAAATATGGCAGTTAGAAAGATCATATCATAGGTCATAATTGTACTGAGTTTCAAGTTGATTAGAGTTCAACTTCATCACAAACTACCTTGACCAAAAACTGAAACCTGAAACGGGACTAAAAGACGGAAGGACAGACGGACGGAGGGACGAACAAACGAACGGATGCACTTGATTTTTTAAAACTTGAAAAATCAGTCTCTTATTTTGGATAAAATATTTGTAAAATAATATTGAAAAATAGTAAATGATAACATTGGCTTAAAAACGAACAAAAAAATCATGATTTTTTTTTTTATCTGATCGAAATTTTTATAACAAAATGAAGTGTTTTTTGTACATAAAAATGCATTTTACAACTTTTACTGTAGTCGAACTTTACAATGTCAGACATTTCAAAATTAATCTTTAGATGATTGTTCACATCATGGTTGATCATTATACGCCAAAGAATTAGTACTTTGTGCACGGCCTCTATTCAACGGATAACCGCATATTAACGTCTTCTGATTCCTGCCATAAGTCGACTAATTTGTTGCTAAGCTAGCAACATAATTCTTGACGAAAGGTAATGTTTATTTCATGACTTGTTTTAACTGTCGTGTCCTTTCATGCACTTGTCAACACTTCAGTGTTTACATGAATATCAATAATGTGGTCATTTTTTTTATAAATTTCCTGTTTACAAAACTTTAAATTTTTCGAAAACTAAGGATTTTCTTATCCAAGGCATAGATTACCTTAGACGTATTTGGCACAACTTTTTGGAATTTTGGATCCTCAATGCTCTTCAACTTTGTACTTATTTGGCTTTATAAATATTTTAATATAAGCGTCACTGATGAGTCTTATGTAGACGAAACGCGCGTCTGGCGTACTAAATTATAATCCTGGTACCTTTGATAACTATTTACCCTGAATAGTGTCCCATATATGCTCGATATGGTATTTTCACACGATAACCAGTAGCAATGAGCCGATCTCGAACAGTTCTTGTTTAAAGGCTCCTGTATGGTCATCATTCTCTTTTTAGGATTGTATTGTTTGCAATGGGTTTTCTTCTGACCAAACTTCATTATGCCTTATTTTCCCTAGCAGATGTTAAGGGGGTCTTCTTGACCTCGATAGGTCTTTGACATCGTTTCTTGCCTAATTTATATTCTCAAAACGACTAATAATGGAATGGTCAGACCAACAATACGTGCAATTATCACAGCGACCTACCCTCATGCTGTAAATCTGCCATCTTGCTGCAGTTATGAGTTGTGGATGACCAATTATAAGGTGTCAATAGCATAAATTTATAAACTTGTTTATTTAAAGTGTTGAAAACAATGAGGATAAAAACAGCTGTTTTAATGTTTACGAGTACAGTAGCTGCATGTGCAGATAAGAACTGATAGAGTCGATATTTATTGATTAAACTCCGGTGATATTTAAATAATGTTTGACTAGTTCTATTTCAACAAAATATTTAACAAAAAAAAAAAATTAAAAGCTTTTTTTAATTTGAATTTCAATTTGGTGTTGCAATACTTTTTTCCATGTGTATATAACTAATATAGTACAATGCTGTTGATAAAAAATTACACCATTCCAGACCCTTTTGTTTCCACGTAATTAATATTGCCAATAATTAAGAAGTTCCGGGTCGAATCCGATACCGATATCAAAATTATATAAACCTGTAACCTATTACCTTATCTATACGTTCCGCATCTGACAGGCGCACCACCAAACGCTGTATTTAGGATTTTGCTAAAAAATACTCCTTTCCAGGCCCTTTTGTTTCCCAAATAAAATTAACAATGCCAATAATTGATAAGTTCAAGGTCGACGGGTTTAAACAGAAAGATGTTGAAAGCAGAGAAAACTGTGCATCTTATAATCGGTATGACTTTATTAGATGACAATACAAATACTAAAATAAGGCTTACGCATAGTTATATTCTTAACTTCAGTCACAGACCCGCGATATCATGGGTGTGTTCTAGTACAAACTAAAATATAAGTTGAGACTGAACTTGTCAGATTGATACATATAAAACAATTGAACAAAAGCATGGATTTGACGTGGCAGGATATTTATACTCCCCTAAAAAAACATGCAAAGTACAGATATGAGAGTACTCGGCGTTACTGACTCAAATAGCAGTCATAACACATATTTAGTATATTTTTGGTTGAGTTTGATTGATTTAATAGCCTTACGTAATGTTATATTTTTTCTTTCGTCAATTTATTTTTGTTTTGTTCTATGTAAAAATGAAATATATTCATTACCTGTACAGCACTTAATTTGAAGATTTGGAGATTTTCATCAAAATTTGGCCAATCTGATTTCAATTTGTCAACAATGAATTGAAATACTTCATCTTGTTCATTGGACTGCACCTGGTCCCATTTATTACAAACAAACATGGTTGTTTCCGGTTTGAAGTCATGCAAATGTCCTTTTTTCTGCTGTTCAGTCAAATGTACAATTATTTGCTGAAGCTGAAAATTTAAAATTGTCTTATGTTTGGAAAGCAGATTACCCATCCGACTACACTTTATCAAACCCGTTTAAACTTTAGATTTTAATATTTTGTGCTGCTTCTTATTTTTTTTATTTGCCTAAGAGTTGTCAATTTGCTTTTGAATTGTGTTGAGGTAATCAATTTTCAGCCTCGGACAGCAATATCTAACTATCAACAGCAATCAACGACGATGCATGTGCACCTGATCTTGTTTCGTATCAGTTTTACGTTCAATAACAAAATATGTAAAAAAAAAAGATGGAAAATACGTTCTTTTTTTTTGGTTTTCATCCCCGTCGAGTCGACATTTAAAAATTGTTTGGGATTAGCAATGTGTAAAGTTCATCTAATCGCTGTGTCGCTTTATCACCACTGTGATAAAATTATCGATATATCTATACTTAGCGCAGACTCAGAGATATACATGCAAATGACTGTTACAATATACTTCCCACGTAAATCTACATGTATTAGAATCTATTTGCAGACACTTTGCCTATTTTATTGTTTTGAAAAAGTGTAATTAAAAAAAAAGATAAAATAATTTATTAAGGAATTAGCAAAATAAAAATATAATAAAATTCCGCGAAGGTCTTTTAACATGATTAATTTTTTTGACGCATTTAAGTCATTTCAAAACATGACGTCATACAAATGAAACTGCTAAAGTTTAAAGTTTTCTGTTACGTGTACCATCGAAATTCGTATGATATTGTTTTAAAAATGATTTTTGAGATAGGTTTTGTTTTATTTCATATTCTATTGCATTATTCGAATATTTGTTGATTTCAGAAAATCAACATGGCGGCTCCTTAGTAACGAAATGTCAACTTTGGTTTTGACGAAAGCTTACAAGAAACACATGTAAATTAAAAATGGCAAATGTTGGTTTTGAGAATCAAAAGAATTAAACAGATTTGTTCTAGCGGTTATTCACGAAATAATCCATACAGATTTATTAAGAGGTTTGAGCTTTATCCAACAGGGAGTCAAAAAGAACAGGCACACACACAGCATACCCACCCTCGCTTCAGTTTGTTAATGACCGTATTTGTCCTATTAGAATCGAAATAATTCATGGAAGCCAGGATAAAATTCGAATGTCACGGCCCATCTCATGTGTAAATTTCCAACAATCTATGGCTTCGATGAATTATTTTTTAAATATAGTATTGCCTCGGAGAAATTCAACAGAAAAAAAACAAATACGTTTTATTGTTACCTCCTTTGGAAAATAAATATTATAAGCGTCAACATCATCCAATTACATTTTACTTATGTAAAATGCGCTTCGTGTCTCTCTTTATTGCAACATGTCGATAATCGATACATAAAATCTTTGTTTTATGTATGTGGATTTAAACTGTAAAATCGGTTAACATCAACAATTGCAGCACATCATCTTTATGTTGCACTTATTTTAACTTACCCAATCATCATTTTCTACTCCACCTGCATTCCCAGCATTTATAACGTAGATAAATGCAATTGCATTTGGCAGATATTCGAAAAGCCGGCCAGTTTTATTTTTTCCCACTCCAGGAGTGTCCACAATAATTGCATGTTCCTAAAATGTATAAACAAGTATTTTATAAGTTCGATATATTCAGGTTCATCGATATCATTCGATAAACCAGAAATTATTTGCCCCCAGCGACTTTTGAAAAAAATGTCCTTAAAATGGGCAATATACTAACCAAAAAAAAAAGTCAAGTGCACCCTTTTATGCTCAGGCGAAATAGAGCTGACTATTCTGCCCAGACAATGCAGAAGGCAAAAATATATAAAAAAACCACCTTCTTGCATCTGATTCTTTAAGATATTTGATATATTTAAGCTACAAGATGATTTACTATTTAGAATACACAGTACTAAAATGAAATTTATGGGTCAAGTGAAATATTTTTCTAATGAGTCACAACAACAGAATAGGTGTGTTTGAATAACTTTTACTAAAAGTGCTTGACGACAGCCTTTACAAGCAGACCCTAAAAAAATGAATAGCTATCCAGTCTTATTAACTTTTAAACTCTTAAAAGTCTGCCCTTTCACGAAATATTTAATTAGAATGTAGTTGTTATGTTTTTGAACTGTCAAAATCTCCATCTGACAGCCGATAGTTTTAAGTTGACTTTAGGCAGAAAAGTTCATTTAACGATTCGCCATAGCTAGACGACAAATTTGTCTTTTATAATACAACTGGTATAAAAGGATCGCATTGATTCTATGTATTAAATTTATTGGTGTTCAAGAGTTAAATTTTGTAGTGTGTCATCCCTACAAGGCCTAATATTTTTACGATTAAAAAATAGCTGGCGTAATGGAGAGATAATATTGAAGTAATAGCATATTGCCTTGATGAATGATGAATAAGTGATGGTCAAAGTATTATTAAACAATTTTACGGCCAGAAAAAAAGATTTAAATCTCAAAGTTCAATACACAGTTAACTAACAAAACAGCTATAGTCCAAATATGTTATCACTCGGGACATACGTATACCAAGTCCTTACAAATACCTGTAATATTGGAATCGGCAAACTAATATCAACATATTTGTAACGATGAGGTTTTGACCTTCTACCGACATGTTCTTCTAAAAACATTTCCATTCCCCCTTTTTCATCTGAAAAGGTTTTTGTTGTTTGTTTGTCATCATTATCTGTTAAAACTATTTGTCTGTCTTTACTGTTCCGTAATCTACAAATAGTTGATGTCGATGCTAGTTGTCTCACTGGTAAAAGGGATCTTCCAAGCAGGAGATTGATCAAACTACTTTTGCCAGCTGATACCTCACCTAAAAGATAATACTAGTTAAAATCAGCCAAAACAAATGAAAATATTCAGTTTCCTTGTGAACATAAATATTTTTTGTAAATGTATTATTCGCCTTACAGACTTGAAATACATCAAATGATAATGGCAGGAAAATAATAGTCTGTGTTTTACAATGATGGCTGATCAATTTGAATTATAAACCTGTTTTTGCTAAAAAAAAAATATTGTTTAATACATATTTTCAATTATATCTTAAATATCATTTTCTAAAGAGACATTTTTTTAAAAGATTTAAACATAAGAAGCCGTTATTTCAAATGATCAGATACATCTTACTTGTCTTTTTTTTTACTTTTTCATCTATTTTTATTGTAGTGATAAAAAGATATTTCCACACATTGTCATTATCAGCATAGTGAAAATAAACTTGACGAATGAAATCAATACACACCATACGATTGTTTCCCTTTGCGAGTAAGCAATATCAAATGATATGAACTTTTAAAAACATGACCAAGAACGATTTTCCCTGACACAGTTCACTGTAATTGATAAATAATAACCAGTTTAACTAGGGTCCTAAGAATTCAGGTCATTGGTCGATAAAATATAAAATATGATCATGGTCAAATGCACAGGTCATGGTATCTTATCTTTATTTTTGAGTATTGCTCATAACCGGCACTCATCAGTAATCTTATACAATAGCTATGAAATAGTTTTTCTTAAATGTTAGTTTTAAAATGTCTTATAACTGCAAAAAATTAAACTCGCAATTTGATTTTTTTTATCTATTAAACAGGACTTAATAATATCGTAATCATATAAATCACATGTTAAAATCGCAATAAGACATCTCGTAATAATTTGCTGAACTTACAGTATTATCAAACCGAAAGTCACTCATGTTTGTACAGATTTGATATATTTAAAAACATATCATTGAACATAAATAAAGTGTCAAGTTATATCAGGTGCGCAATTAGAAAACCGGAAGAAGCAAACATTCCCCGAATTTTAGGCAGAGGAGTGCAATCATATTTTGTTTTATTTCAGCGTATCTAAAGCTATTGTATGAAACCAGATGTGAATACGAGTGACCCAGAAGTAGCTTATTATATTCATTATTCAGTGAACAGTTTTACAATCTTAGGTTAAGGGAATGTTTGCGAGATAAGTTTTCTGCAAACATCACATGCACCAAAGCTTTGTAAATCCAGAGTTTCCTTTCAAAAGAGTATCTGAATTTTAATATTAAAGGTCTACGAACAAACAGTTTCTCGTTATCAATTATTTTGAAGTAATGGTGTTATTTTTTTCATTTTGTTTTACAATATAATTTTTTATCTTTTTAATCAGCATACACACCTGCGACAACAATGGGACATTCACTGTCATATATTTCTTTCTGAATGTGGTTTAAATTTAGTATTTCGATACCAAACTCTTTTGTCAGTATATCTTGTAGACCTTTATCCTTTTCTAGAACTTTCTTTATTTGTGTGCAAATTTCAAGTATTTTACCCTTTCGCTGATTATCATTGTCTAAGATTTCTCCAAGTGCAAATTGAGCATCTATACTCTGCAAAATAAACATTTTCATATTGTAGATATATCCTAAGTACAGAACGTTCGACGCGATTTCAAATAGAGGGAAAATACAAATATTACAGGAAATTTATAAACAAATAGATAGGCAAATTAAATTCGAGTTGAAAAACTTAATTTATAACGTTGCAGAAAAAGTGATGGATGTAGTTTTATAAAGCCAGTATCGTTAACTTTCCTAATCGAAATTTAATTTGTTTTGTTCACACATCGTTGTCAATATAATCCATTTGTATGTGACTGTTATACATGATAGAGCTTTAACTAGCTATAAAACTAGGTATAGTGTCCACCATTTTCTACATAAGAAAATACCTGGACCATGTCAGGAATGGGGTGGTTGTTGTCCCTTCTATTGATGTGTTTAGGCTTTTGACTTTGCCATTTGACAAAGGACTTTCTGTATTGAATTTGTTTGTAGTTTGGAATTTTTGTGATTTTACTTTTTTTATCCGGTCAACGTGTTTTAATTTGACTTTCCGTTTCATGTCAAAAAGCCTTTAAAACATGTTCTACTCATGGCAACATATTCTTCAACGTCACCGCTACTGTACGACAATTCGGTTATCAATTTTACCCACTAGAAAGAGCGTTTACACATGCTGGGTCAATATGGGGGACTTGAAGAAGGATACGACCAGCCAGTAACTTAACAAGAGTATGTAAATGATATATTTGTTCCGCTCAAACATGAAAAACTGTTTTTTGATCATAAGTTTTCTCATTACAAAGATATTTGCGTTACATTTCATGCTATAAAAACTTTAGTCAGGAATGATATGATAATTATGTCTTTAGCTTTCCAATAACTTATATAAAAATGTGTATCATAAATAGTTCTAAACAGAGCATGCAATTAAGTAGTACATTTATTTTCATAATTTTAACAAGACTATCCAAAACATAACAAACATCGAACCAAGAAAGTCTTCTCCGACCAGACGAATATTAAAATGTAGATATTATTCACAAAAATCACTAAAACAATAGGTGATCTTAATTGCCAGATTCATTAACATTACAAAGTACAGTTAAACATCAGTACATGTCTATTCTCTTACCTTTTGAAAAAAGTATTTATTTAAAATTCAAAATGAAAACAAGGGCTGTCCATAAAAAAAAATCTAGTTCATATTTTCTAAAAGTCTGTACCAACGAAATCTAAAGAAATTGGTACTAAACAAATACTTATAAATTATCAGTATAAGGTTCAATCAAACATATCTAGATAAATATATTGCACGTCCTTGACTCTCTATTCATATCAATATTTACGTTTCTACCGATTTAAATGAACATCGTCTGTCTCGGAGGTTATCTCGATTGACGCTTATATAGATAGATAACAGACCAAATTACGATTTAACTGTCTACCACTATTACTTTGAGATGAAAGAAGTTTCTGCTCAATTGTTTTATTTTTCAAATTATAAAAACTGTCTTAATCAATATGTATTGTTAAAAAAACTAAGAATAGCATACGTTTGCTGGGTGATTGCATGATACAGAAGCCATACCATTTGTCTTCGTGTGACCATTTACCATTTACGTCATCATCCAACTGAAACAAAAATTAGTTAAAAGATAATGTATTGACAAAGTACACATGGTTTTCTAATGAACGCACTGATTTGCAGACAATGCTTGGGGAAATTTCGCATCTCTTCTTCAATAAGTGATAATTAAAACATAACCTGACATTGTATCACCAAAAGGACTCCAACACATGACTGAACATATACTTATTTACTTATGTCAAATCGTATTCAGATAAACGTCGTAACTACAATCCCTTTCCTTTTCATGAATGTGACCTATCTAATTAGACTATTTACCGGATTTGTTATCACATAAGCAACACGACGGGTGCCACATGTGGAGCAGGATCTGCTTACCCTTCCGGAGCACCAGATATCACCCCTAGTTTTAGGTGGGGTTCGTGTGGTTTATTCTTTAGTTTTCTATGTTGTGTCATGTGTACTATTGTTTGTCTATTTGTCTTTTTCATGTTTTAGCCATGGCGTTGTCAGTTTATTTTAGATTTAAGAGTGTGATTGTCCCTTGGTATCTTTCTTCCCTATTTTAAAGGGTTAAATGAAAATAACAAAAAAGTCAAAAAGGTTTAAAAAATCAAATACACTAGATAAGATCATAAATATAACAAAAATATGAAAATCCCTGATTTCTAAATAAGCAATAAAATAAACATGAATGGATAAACATATTTGATAACGTTGATAAAAAATTTCTGATAATCACCTGATATATGGCAGACCACAAGTCACATTTATCTTATCTTACTATATAAACAATACTAAATATAGAAATTAAATAGCCATGTCACATAATCATTAGACACTCTTGACATTTTTATCGATTATTTGTTATGACTACGTGTATACACTATTTTATATGATGTGGAGTGTGTCTATTTATTGACTTTGTTCACCTATACTTGATATATTTTGTGTTGACACTTAGTTTGTCTGTTTTTCCGACTCCTATGTTTTTGTCACTGTTGGACTCAGTGGTATACCGTAAAAATATAAAACAATCCGACATCAATAACAATGTGTAGCTACAGCAAATTAAATTTTTTTAACAGCAAATTAAATATATTCGTTTAGAAAGATAAACCTGCCAACTAGGTAAATGGGGATCTTTTATATCAAGAACAGTAGGGGATACTCAATAATACATTTTAGAAACGTTATTCAAGCAATGGACATGGTTTAGAAGTTTATCGAAGTCTATCTCTGAATGGATTCATTAATTTCCTTTTTTCAAAATACATTTTTTTTTACATCATAATTTTTTTTTATCATAAAACAAATTTAGAAATGAAGCTTTTGATAACTGGAATATATTTGTAAAAACACAGACTTTCTCGTCGTTTAGATGGATTTATGTTGTCGTCCATATGAAATAATGAGCACAATAAAAGTTAAACTTATATTTCTGTAAAACGTTTCGCTTTCGTGTTTTTATTCATTACAAAAGTCGCAATTTGGGATTTACAGTTTCTCGATCTTTTCTTTATTTTTCAACTTAAGTTTCATTATTGTATTTGTTTTAAATGGAATAAATGTTAAACCTATTATGTACATATCTCATTAAGGGCTTTTATGTATATACGGTTATCGATCACATGCAATGTTCAAAAAAAGGAAATGAAAAAATCTTTTAAAAATCAGATACTGAGGTTATCTAATAAAACTGTTGCTATCGAACAAATGTGTATTAGGTAGTAAAAATCAGTCTGATATATAATGTAAGTTGACGATTTTATCTTGAAAAGAGTTAATACGTTTTTATTTAAAATGGATTCTACTTAAGATAAAGAAAATCATATCCTTTACAATATACATTGTTAAAAGGATGTTAAAATCCTAGCCGTATTGGGCACAACTTTTTGGAACTGTTGGTCCTCAGTGCTCTTCAATTTTGTACTTGTTTTGGCTTTCGATTTTTTTTTCATCTGAGCGTCACTGGCTAGTCTTGTGTGGACGAAACACATATCTGGCGTATCAAATTTTAAAACTGGAACCTTTTGTGAGCTATTACTCGTGTGTTTTTTCTGTCCGATATGTTCTCCAATTCGTTTGTGTTATAGTCCTGTCATGTGATGTTGTCTTTTTTTAATTATATATTTAACATTGCCATAAAAGCGGGCGGTTTGGCATACCACAAAACCAGGTTCAGCCCATCATTATTTTACTTAAAATGTCCTGTACCAAGTCAGGAAAATTGCCATTGCTATATTATAGTTCGGTTATTTGTGTGTTCCATTTTAATGTTGTGTGTCTGTTGTGTTGTTGTCCTCCTCCTATATTTGATGCGTTTCCTTCAGGTTAAGTTTGTAACCCGGATTTGTTTTTTTTTTTCTCAAGCGATTTATGAGTTTCGAACGGCGGTATACTACGGTTGCGTTTATTTAAGATACAAGACAAATTAATGAGATAGCAACCAATACACAAACGAATTTGAACAATCCTTTTTTTACATGATCATAAATAAACATATAATGATTATGTAGAATGATATGTAAATTGCAGCAATATTGTACCACTTCATTGAGTGAAATTGTCAAATATGTAAATTTGTATGAATTATATTAATCTTGTCCCTTTATAGTATCCTTATATTTTCCATTGTTTATGCTGTCTATGCTAGCTAAAAGGCGAAAATGATTGATATTGTTTGCTCAGTATGTATTTGATTTTATACTACCTCCTATAGATTTGTGGCGATATGATTGGATAACGCACTACACGGCGTGACTATATATATTTGGTAATGGTTGCCCGAAAATATACATTGTTAGTTACCACACAGGGTTAGCAACCATATGGGGTTGGTAAGGAGTAACTTCCCTTCCAAAAAGAAATCTGAAGGAACAGACGAAGAAACTGATAATGAACGATTGAAATACATTCATAAAAACAAATTTAAAGCTAACACGTTGTTATTTTTGACATTTGTTTTTGTGAAGACAAATGGAAGTAGGGTTTTAAACATGTTGAAATTAAGTATTGAAGACCAAGTCACTTTGATAGGCCGATAGTCCAAATACAACATGTAAAGACAGTCTATAAGATAAATTCGTTATACGGTGTGCTAGTGACATAACACGATATATATGGGGTCAGTAAATTCCATATGGGCATTCGATCTTCACTCTCACCCTGTATGGAATATATATATCGTATTAGGTCACTAACAAACCATATAACTAATACCAATAATATAGGGGTGTAAGAGCACATGCTTTTTTGTATTAATTACCTAAATGTATAATGGAAATATTTAAGCTATTTACACTTTCTTGGGTAAAATGCCAATTGTTCTTGTATATACAAAATCATTCGAATATTCAATAATGATCCATTGTATGATAATGATGCATGCCAACAAAAAAGGCAGTTCATGAAAGTTGGTGTTTTATTTGAAGTTTTAATACATGTTGTAGGTTCACTTTATTACGATTAATCCGCTTTTCGGTTTTTTTAAATATATGGATGTCCTATTTCCTATTAAGTTTTATCCAGTAGCAATTTACTTGCTTTATTTGTTAAACTGTATTTTTACCCACCTTTTCAAATCAAATTACAAGTATTTTGTTTTTAAATTATTCACTATGGAATATATAAGGTTGTAAAAAATATATCGTGTCTTGGCAACTGCAAGAATTATTAAACAAATTTATATGTTATTAAATCTGTACTGATCCTTATTGACTATTAGTTCCCAAAAGTATCTTTTAACCACGAATTTCACCATATCTGTATGGGTATATATTATCAACTACACTTCGACTTAAACTTTCATTATGATTGATAACTTTGTTTTACATCAAGTTCTGCACTTCTTCGGGCATAATTGACCGCTTAGGTTCTGAATAAAGTGACAGTGTCATTTGGTTTTGTGGTCATAAGTTAGAAGGTGTATGGCTTCCTAACTTGTTCTCTATAACCTACCAGTACTTCATGGAAGCTTTTATGAATATGTTACATAAACACATTACCATGATTTCGCTTGTTTATATTTCCGTCATAATCATGGGTAACTATTCTCTCGCTGTAATTGATGATAGACCTTACTAATTCAGGAATCTGATGTACATTAGTTTTTGTCTGTTTATGTAGTTTATACGTGTTTCTCATTTCTCGTTTTTAAGGAGATAAAACTGTTGTTTTTCCCGTTTGAATGGTTTTAACTTACTAATTTTTGGGGCCCTTTATAGCTTGCTGTTCAGTGTGAGCCAAGGCTCCGTGTTGAAGGCCGTAGCCTGGCCTTTAATGGTTTTTTATTAGTTGATATATGGATGAAGAGTTGTCTCATTGGCACTCATACCACACCTTCCTACTTAGTACCTTTATTTTTTCAATCACAAAGTTTTGTTATATGTCTATCACGCGTCATATGTGTTTCAAGCTAAATGAAGTGTCGATATAAAATCATATGTGCGCAAAAAATCAACTATAAGAAAAATATAATCCCAATATATATATACATGTAAGTTATGGAGAGAACACAATGAACTGAACTGATATAGTAAGTAGTTATCAATGCTACAAGGATTATAAATTAATACGCAACACGCGCGTTTCGTCTATACAAGACTTAATAGTTATAAAGCCAAACAAGTACATATTGTAGACTACTATAGGTCCTTTTAATATTATATAAGTGATCTGTGGTCAGAAAACACTATTTGAGGCCACGTTAAGTTAATAATGTGTAAACAACTAATGAGTTATGTTATCCAACAAAAGTCTAATCTTGTGCATTACATAAAATTGAGAATGGAAATAGGGAATGTGTCAAAAAGACAATAACCCGACCATAGAGCAGCCAACAGCAGAAGGTCACCAACAGGTCTTCAATGCAGCGAGAAATTGCCGCACCTGGGGCGTCCTTCAGAGTTCAGCTGGCCCCTAAACAAATATATATATATATACTAGTTCAGTGATAATGAACGTTGGAAACAACCGTGGCCTGAAGTATCTTACTATAGTCACACATATTTTAGGACATATGACAGAACTTTGTGTGGGAACTAATAATAATCTAGTGTGTCGTACTATTATCAGACTTTTCTTTATTAATAAAAGAACCAGCCTTGATCTAAAGATTCCTGCTATAGTCCAACATTATGCAATATATGTTGTTACAAATGACAATCAGTCTTTTTTTATGAAACTGTATTCAAACATATGAAATCAATGAGCTACAAAGCTATTACAATGCCGCAGGATAAGGTGTTGATATCAATTCATCTATATTCTTATAATTTGCTCTTTCTATTTTTATCAAAACGACCCGTTTCGTTGAGTTACTGTCTCATCGACATATACTCCAGAATTTATTATATTCAGTTGTGTGTATTTAAGAATGAATCAAGCAAGTATGAATTTATTGGCAATTTTCCAATTGCTAGGGCCGTTATATATTTGCATTTTTGTATCCTGAGTATTATCGAGGGATCCATTATCTAATGTAAAAACCCAGGTCATGTGAAAATCAGGGCAACTATTGATACCTAAATGAAATAGAACGAAGATAAAACAACACCTTTCTCAAAACTCCATTTTAAGAGATTGGTTTAGATGGTCTTTGCATTCAGAGCATTAATATTATAAAATAACCTTCACATTGAAAGGTTCGGTTGTATTACGTCAACACAAAATCAATACACAAAGATAATTCATTAATGTTTGCAGAATTTTATTTTATTGTAAGTCTACACATTTTGTAAAACTCTTAATTGTGCAGTAATTTGTACAAACGAGTTTTGATGCATATATATTTTAGTGGGATGTAAATTGTAATAGCCATACATATGTACATCTGTCAGTTTACACTAAATATAGATATATTTACAAAAACGCAATCGGCGGAGTACACACAATTTGTTTTATTTCCTTGTGTACAGTTTGCTTCGTTTCAGTCTAATTGACAATACCACAAAATGTGAATGTACATCAATTTGAAAAAAAATGATATTGTTGAGGGTTAGAGTTCAAGTAATCGGTTCATTCAAGATAAGGGATTAGTACGCAACTGTACATGCTACCTAGAATAACATGGGCTAAGAACTAATATGTGAATAATTCACCTATTATACTATTCTAATAACTGGTATAAAAACAATATTATATGCGTGTCATATTTATTTTTATGAAGTATATGATTAAATGCAAGATTTATTTTTACTTTCAAACAATGTCAAAAACCTAGACAACACCCAAAATTTTGGAAATTCGTTGAATCAAAAGTTGAATTAAAATAATTAAGTTATCAAGATTCTGGAATGACCTACGGATCAAAATAAATACTCATTTAAAATACCTACATTAAATCGACTTACCAGGTACTTATCAATATCCAAAAACGAATGATGGTAAACATCAACGAAGAAATTATTAGAGGAAGTATTTAAAATATTGATTATTATAATGCATCATGGGAAAAAGTACCTACGAAGAAAGATAACAAGACGAATGACGTATAATTTGATAGGACAAGTGATAAATAACAAGTGCTAAACGAAAATAACTATATATTAAATTTTGTTAATTTAAAGGACCGATCATTTATCCGTGTTTCAATATTTAACATTAGGAAAAGAGGGTTGGAGTGGCAACAAAAACAATTAAAAAAGAAGATTTTTTTTTTTGCATTTCAAACATGTATTCAAAACAATAATAAATTTGACAACTACACTTAATCGTTATTCAATATTTCTGCAGAAGTGTAAGTTTTCCATAATATCTTTAATTTTAATTTTGAGTCAGTAATGGTCTCTGGAGATAATCCAGAAAACCCTTCGGAAATTCATAACGGATTAATAATCTCCTTCAACGGGGTTCAACATGTATTAGGGCATACATAGCAGATCTGAGAGTCTCATAGTTACTCAAAACTATTTTTTAAAATTTTTGTTAAATATTGCCGCAGGCCGAAGACCTGTTCAATATTTTACAGAAGGAATTGTTAGAGCCTTATATCTTACTTACAACATTGTTTAACACGTATAAAAAGGTTAAAAAAAGAAAAAGCGAGCAAAAATTTATTTTCATCAATTGGGAAAATTGTTTTGTGAATAAACTTTCTTTACATTGAAATATCTCCTTCATGTTGGCCCCTTTAAACCGTAGCTCAAATCAAACAATAGACAAACACAAAGTACAGCTGAAGGTAAACAAGATGTATTGCTACATGAAGAATAAGACATAGGGTATGCGTATCATGTATTTGGCGTGCGCAAGGACTAGTCATATTTCCGTGAATACCTTTACATGCGTTTTGTGTTTCAAAATGAATAGAGTGCAAAAAACGAAGTGTGATGGCGTTTTGAGTGATTGTGTTGTTTCAAACTTTGGATTAAAATCAAATGTGTATTCAGAATCTATTCAGATATATTCGATTTCAGTGTGGATAACAAAGAGAAGATAGTTATAGCAGCTAATAATGGCAAGTTTTGTATCCTATGAAACTCCAATAAGTTTCTTGTTTCCTCTCGGGTTTTATCTATTACTAGGTGAATGAGAAAAAAATTAATAGCACATGAAGATATGTTCACGCTGAACCATATCGAGTTCACCGCGATCGATTTTATTTCAAATATATACTGAATATGAACAAATGAAAAGATAACAACGCGCAATCAGTTATATTCTTTTGATGTTCATCGGAATTTTCAAGAGACTGTTATTGTGTACCCTAACGGTGCCACCTGCATACCCCTTTTGTTTCTGCTATCTTTTTCTTTCTGCAAGTTCGTGTCACTGTTTTTTCGTTTAATAGTGTATTGGTGTCCCTTGTGATTTGTTAATGTTATAGAAACGTAATTTTGTGTCTCGATTTCCTTGTCTTTAATAAAACGATCACTACAAACAAAGTGCGCATCGGACACACAATTGATTTGTTTGACAGATAACATACGGTTTTTCATTATTTTGCTTCACATATTCCTCGTCGTTTATAAGCGGAGTATTGCATAACATTCATATTTAAGCAATACTATCGAAACAACAATTTGTAAATTAATGCTGAAACCTGAAAATTATAAAAAAAAACATTGAAATAGGCCTTTTATAGTTGACACTACGGTTTGACCTATAGTTGATAATTTCTGTCAATTTTTGGTCTCTTGTGGAGAATTGTCTCATTGGCAATCATACCACATCTTCTTTTTTTTTACAAGAAATAGATACCAGGCCACATGCACCTATAAGATAACTACTTATTCTAAAACTAATAATGATTAGATCAATATTTTTAAATGACATCAAACGTACCAGTAATGTGTGAATATATTAAAATTACTACGTGATAATGTAGGACAAAGCGAACACAGCTATTTGAATTTGAAAATAGGTGTTGCGTAAATATATTGATGTGCTGACAGCGTAGTTACTTTTGTAATTTGTACTTTGAATGATATAAAATTTATTGAACATAGCTGACACACTATAAGCGTTTTAAACGGTGCGAAATAATCAACTAAAGAAAAAAAAAAGAACAGGTAAAGGATAAAAAATAATAAATAAGTAAGAAAAGAAAAGTAAATAAAACAATAAGAATACCTTGAGACTAGAAACTTGTAAGAATTGTAAATTTTAATAAAAATGCATTTACCTCATGATAGTGCATATCCTTAAACTTGAATTAATCTTGGTACCGTTATAATCGGATATAAATCAGTGACGACTCTACAACAGATTGTATCCATCGGATCACCAGCAGTGATATGTACCCAAAAAAAATTAGTTTACGCACACTATTAACTCTTACAAAGACTGCACATATCTTGATACTTGTCTTCGTGTAAGAGATGACTTTAATCAAGAATCTATCACAAAAGCAATGATTTCAATGATCACCTTTCCGATTATTACCACTAACATAACGTCAGCACTTTGGCCTTAACATGTACCAAAAAGTTAAATAACAAAAATACTGCGATCTGAGGAAAATTAAAAACAGAAAGTCCTTAATCATGTTAATAAAATGGTAAAACCACAAGCTCAAACACGTCAAACGCATGGATAACAACTGTCATATTCTTGGTGTTAATAAAAGAACTATAAACCAAGTAAACAGAAGTATTATTAGAAAATCAATTAAATTACAATAAACAAAGTTCACTATTAAAGCACTCTAAATAACTTGGAAGATTTTTTCAAGAAGTAAAACGCTTTTTCTCACAATCAGCAGGACACATTATTTTTTTTTATAAATGTGTTATTAGATTTTCAATAATCATAATTCATAAAAAATACATAGTTAGATAATATCAATATTAACATATGATTTTATCATTCAGCTGATTTAAGGTTGCAAGAAATAAATAATGTACGATAACGAGAAGAACAAAAATTAAAAGCGTTCCTGTTAAAAAAAAAAGATAAACCCATTTAAGGTAGATTCATGCTATACCGTCATCTTGGATTGCACCATTACAATACAAAATCGGTCAAGTTATTTGCCCAAATCTGTAAATATGGAGACAGGTTTGCAAATAAATGGTTAAACTGTTTAATTATATAAAGAAACCTTGGTGATTTATTGTGGCATTCAAATATTTAAACAAATATCATTTATTTTTGTTTTTTGGAATTCTTTTCTCAAAAAACCATTCAAGGGGAGATAAATCTTTTAATAAAGATGGTAAAAGAAATATACTGGACTTATAGGAATTTTTGTTATTTTTACTTGTAGCAAGAAAACAAATTCGGTGACACCAATTTTTCTTTTTATTTTCTTAAAACTTATAATAAAACCTATCTTCTCACAAATTATTTCAAAATTCTATCCCATAGATTTTTTATTATGCACACAAATGTGTTTTATCATGATCAATCTTACAAAGTTTAGGCAATTTTGAACGATTCATGGCATGCAAAATAGCACGGTGACCCATACTTTGTATTATATTTTTGAAAAAAGCATAGTAAAATATTCATTTCGGCAAATTATAAGAAATTGCTCTCTCAAAAAGTCTATACTTATGATCTACCTTAAGTGGATAACTTTAGAGTTAAGAAGGTTTCATTACTTTTGTTAGTTTGAACTTTAATTAAATGATATCGAAAGGTTTTGTATCTTTTACAATAAAGATAAGGACTTCTTGTAAAAACAATTGACGTGTAAGAAACAGTCATTCGAAGACAGACTTTTACATCAATGTTTCTATCAAAGACAAACAAGAAGAACAAATATCCCCGAACTGTTTACATGGTTGTACAAGGAACTTATTAACAACTGATATAACTAATTGAAATTAACGTAAAACAGTTACATAAATAGCATTGTTTCCACTGAATATATGACTATACGGTGTTTATATATCTCAACTTGTACGATTCGCTCGTGTATGTAACAATGTTTTAGATTTTAACGAGAGAAATTTATGTATTACTGAAAAATTATTACACCAGGGTTTTCGATATCACAAACTAGTCAAAACATTTGCTAAATTTTATCATCGGTATAAAGACATCATTCGTAAATATAACTCAACATGCAGACTTCTAATACGTTCAGGTATTTCACATCCAATTTTTTATGGAAATATTCTTTATAAAGCACAAAGATGTCAGTATTCACCTCAGAAACTTACAAAACCTTTGTATAGACTTATTAAGAAGGGATATAATTACGATACTGTTGTCAAGTCATTAAAGATTGCATATTTTGGCGTTAATATTGAGTCACTGATAAGGTCTTTGCATCGCAACTAAACACATTTATTCTAAAAATAGTTGTTGGCGTGACACGGGTTATGTTCTTCTCATATATGTTATGATGGTATGATACTAAACCCCTAACGGGAAGGATTGTGCCTGATGTTCATATGATGAAATCATAATCTTTCAGTCAGTTTAATTGAAGTCTGGAGCTGCCATGTCAGTTAACTGCTAGTAGTCTGTTGTTATTTATGTATTATTGTCATTTTGTTTATTTTCTTTGGTTACATCTTCTGACATCAGACTCGGACTTCTCTTGAACTGAATTGTAATGTGCGTATTGTAATGCGTTTACTTTTCTACATTGGTTAGAGGTAAAGGGGAGGGTTGAGATCTCACAAACATGTTTAACCCCGCCGCGTTTTTGCGCCTGTCCCAAGTCAGGAGCCTCTGGCCTTTGTTAGTCTTGCATTATTTTAATTCTAGTTTCTTGTGTACAATTTGGAAATTAGTATGGCGTTCATTATCACTGGACTAGTATATATTTGTTTAGGGGCCAGCTGATGGACGCCTCCGGGTGCGGGAATTTCCCGCTACATTGAAGACCTGTTGGTGACCCTCTGCTGTTGTTTTTTATTTGGTCGGGTTGTTGTCCCTTTGACACATTCCCCATTTCCATTCTCAATTTAATACGTGTTTGTCATAATTTTCTTAATATAGTAGTATATCTAAAGTACATGCTTGTTAACATGCAGAGGATTTTCAATATGACGATTATCATCTAAACATTGATCTATGCCTTATCACATTTCATTTCAATTAGTTTAACTGTTCTGGAACCAGTACAACATATATTGGGTCGATATAATGTGATGTAAGTTAATATTCTGTTAGTTTAAATCATAATATCTTTAACATAAATAAGTCTATGGTTGTTTCATCATACATTATATAAAAAAATAAATGTTTGCTTAGTTGCTTCTAATAATGCTTATTTACATCTTGTTTTATTTATTGTTTCCTATTCTGGATTTTATACGCAATTCGCTCCTCGTCTGATGTAATAGACAAACTGTAAAATAATTGTTAGATACTGAGTTCAATTCTTAAAATGATAGTTGTGATAATAAATCGAAAAAAATCATACCTGAGTGTTCTTGCATTTGTTGTACCGTATTCCTGTCATGTAATGATGTCATTTCAGCGGTATATTAATCATTGCCACAAAGCTCGAGGTTTTGCTAGCAACAAAACTAGCTTCAACCAACCATGTTTACTTCAAATGTGCTGTTCCAAGTCAGGAATATGGCAGTTGTTATCGATAAGACTTTAGTTCATTTCTATTTTTGTGATGCAATGTGGTTTGTTTTTTGTTGCACTCTAGTGCTTCTGTTTCGTTGATTTCCTCTTATTGTCGATGTGTTTCCCTTGGTTTTAATTTTGTACCAGTCAACAACAGGTCATTCAATTAAAATTGACATGGGACATCGTTCGAGTTGATTAGACAGAAAACTCAATGTAGTAACGTCAACCATCGTATGTTAAATAATTACAATTATTAATTTTGGTATTGAGTTTATTTCATTTTTGTTAAGGAAATAATCATTTCAATGAATTCATTAAATTGAAATATTAGGAGAAAATGATATTTGCTAAAGAAAATGAATCTGTGTTGTCACACTGAATACAACAAAAAAAAAAGTTGTAGAAGATGTGTTATGATTGCCATTGAGGCAACTTTCCACAAGAGATCCATCTTCGCTAGCCAGGGTTACGATCCACTCCCGCTCTCTTCACCCTTGGCGGATTGAGATAATATTTCGGAGACACAAGGTAAGGATTTTTATTGGTTGCAGTAGAAACTCGCTGCATCCAATAAAAAAGCGCCTATAACATGAGCACATGTAAATGTAGAAAGTGTTTGTAAACAATTGCCACGTGTTTATTGTGCAACAAGTCTTTACATCAATAAACATACGACTATATTTAGTGACAACTTGAATGTTTTTAATCATCTAATAGAAGTTCCTGTGTATGTTTCATGCACAAATGCATGAATGTTGACGTATATTTTCGTTTCCGGCTTTACCAATTGGGTAGAATCTAGACGCTACCGTGTTTTTACCTCCAAATTGAAGAGTTCAAGTGCTACCATTGGTCAAGAATAATGTATTTGGAATGGGCGTGACTTTAATCTTCCGATAGATGGCGCAACATTGATATCACAAATGTTGGCTCAATCTGCCAAGGGTGAAGAGAGCGGGAGTGGATCGTAACCCTTGGCTAGCGAAGATGCAAGAGATCAAAGGACACCGAACTTTACAACTATAGGTCACCGTACGGACTTCAACAATAAACAAATACCATACCGCATAGTCAGCTATAAAAGACAAATTGACAATGTTTGTATATTTGGCATAAATTGAACAGTGTCTTTTTATTTTGATTACACCTTATATAAGAATGCACGATTTTGATTGGTTGATAGCCAGTATATTTTTCGCATAATTTATTCAAATTTTTTTCCACATTTCAAACGAATTTGCCTGTTTTTCATCACTGCCGGTGAATTTGCCTCAAATACCATGGTATTTGCCATTTTGGATATTCCCTTTTTACCCTTGCAAGCGTCTTCCTGCCAAAATTATTCGGAACCTTTCCAACTATCACGTTCATTAAAACACAACATGACTAAGCACTATTGAATGAGTTAAACCGAAAACTCTTACAACAAAAATGTCAGATATAAACGTGGAAAAAAAATGTCTATACAAATCACCGATTTAATAATGGAATAACAATGACGTTTACACAAAGATACCATAACGTTACAAAAAGATTGCACTAACCCGTGTATATGACTACATGTATAAATCCCGCGGTACTACGATTTTTCCTTCTCTGTACAGATAGTTCAAATCAAAATCTATTCGGTGTAATAAAACAGAAATATCATGTTATGGAAGGGTATTTGAGAAAAATACCAGTCTTGGGACCAAATTTCCCTCTGCCAGCGGCTTTGAAAACTTCACAGTCCCTCGACTAGTATTTTTTTGTAAATACCCCTCCATAATATGATATATCTGTTCAGAAAAGAGCAACTTAAACGAAAACCTACCAATTTTCTACCTCGTCACTTTGCAGCGTTATTCACAACTAATGGTACTTTTTTGTGTTTTTCTTGTCAGCTCCACCAGTTCGTCGTTTTGATTTATGATGTAAATATGTTGTAGGGTCAAAACTAATTTACTAGATAACCCCTTTGGGATTCCTCATACTTAAAATTCCAAATAATTGACCGCCAGATCTCCCAGAAATAAGAACTCGAAATGTATTAAAGTTTTCGTTTACGTTCGGATTAAACGAAATTGCAGGTGATCTGTTCTTAATTCCCCTAGGCATACTAAACATGCCTCTTACGTCAACTTTAATGATGGTCTTATCAGGAATCATAAATACATGCTTGCTTGTCCATTCTCTCACAACATCGAAATTTTAACTCTCTTTTCGCTTTCTTATAACATCATTTACTTTTTCAAATTTAACGCATTCCAGCATAATCATCAGTGTATTAGACTCTTCTTGTTTTGGAACAAAGACGGGAATTTTGCATACCGTCTCTGCCATGTGTGTGGCTTCAAATATTGTTTGCACATTTCGACGTAAATCAGCTTTATCACGACCTGGAGCTGTATAGAAACATAACCATAACTGTAAGAAAAAAGAAATGTAATTTAAAATACTGTTTGTTTATTATGCTTTCTTTTCATTTTTGCCTCTCTGTATGATTTGTTATGTGCTCTCAAATTTTTGGAACTCGATAAATCTATTTGACCGCAAGCGTCGTTATATTTCGCAGCTACGGGATTATAGGATTTCGAAAACACCACGGGAGCTACGCTTATTTCGAAATGGCTGCATCAAGTCAGGAATATGACAGTTGTTATACATTCGATTGATGGGTTTAAGCTTTGTTTTTGCCATTTGATAAAGGATTCTCCGTTTTGAGTCTTCCTCTGAGTGAAGTATATTTGTGAATTTGGATTCTTTTTTGTTTACACCAGACGCATACGTGACGCTTTAATCATAACAATAAGGGTACAAAAATAAAATGCAAACTGAAAAGCATTCATAACCCGATTTACGGGTGCAGGATGTTCAGCAGGAACAGCCTCTGTTTCTGTTTGGTTCATGTTGATCACTTTTCGGTTTTCTATAAATTGTGTTTTGTTTGTTATTGTTTATCTGCTTGTTCGTTCTTTTCAGTCATGACGTTGTAAGCTTATTTTTTGACTTAATAATTTAGAGACCCTTTGGTATTATTTGCCTCTTTTTCACTGTTGCGATTCATGTTTCTGAAGATTTGGGTGTCTGTGTATTTTGTTCTGAACTGTCATTTGCTTTGTATCTTTTATAATGATGTCGTATCATTCGAGATTTATGTTAGCGGAATCGTTATACCTATATCAATACCTAATGTTTTATTTTTCAGTTTTAAAATCTATTCCATAATCATTATAATACAGAAGTGTTGGTTACGAAAAGGTAATCTCACCCGTTCAGTGAACTAACTGTAAATTTAACTATATTGCCTTCTACTTCTACCTCGTCGACAATTTCTATAGACCAGTCATCGTTTACTCTAAAAAGCCAATCATCCAATTCTTCCGCTTGATCCGATTCATCCATCCATTTCAAAGGTAACTCAACTGAAACAGGGAATTGAAAATCCTAATGAGACCCAAAGAGGCAGTTTGAAATTTTGGCAATTTCGTTGACATCTACTGTTCTTATGATGTTGCTTGTATTAGCTGGATATACCCAAATAAATGAATATTTATATACACATATATATTTATAATGTATAAAATAGTACTATTTGTTTTGAATCTATCAATCTCAATGTACAATAAGATGCAAAAATATATATTTAAAGGACATTAACAAACCCGGATAGCTGTATGCGCCTGATCAAGCTAATTGTTCGCGTGAATTAATAAACTAAATATCAACACTGTGACAGTAATGTTCTTCTCTCTCAGGATTCGAATAGATGCTATTGGGATATCGATAAAACATCGCCTGCAGTGTGTCCATCGCTTTACATATATCGACCACCTAGACTGAATTAATAATTCAGCAGACAGTGGGCTAGTGTTACCTTTCCTCGTCAATAAGATCTAGAGTTGATACACAGTACATAGTATTTTAAGCATACAGATGAAATTTATTGAAGATAAATCATCTGTCCTAAATGATTGTATGATGCAGTCATTGAAATAAGTATTTAGATAAGTACGTCCTAAACAAGTTAAGTGAAATGTCTACGTCAGATCCATCCATTTGAACATCAGTGAAGGTGATACACGGCTGTAAAACACTTGTCTCACTATCATCACAACAATGCGAAAGCAAATTTTTGTCCTTCCCTCTCCTGGATTTGAACTCATTCTATTGGGATTTTGAAACACTATCGCCTGCATTGTGTCCATCGCTTTAAACCACTTGGCCACAAAGATTGAAAGAGGGACGAAATATACCAAAGGGACAGTCAAACTCATAAATCAAAAATAAACTGACAACGCCATGTCTAAAATTGAAAAGGACAAACAGACAAACAATAGTACACATGACACATCACGAAAAACTATACTTATAAGGTATCGGTGGCCTGTTGTTACCGTTTAGTTGAATTACATTACTGTCGCAGTTGCGTCGTGTTTTGTGCTTATTCGTGACAAAAACATTTGCAATGCAATAGAAAAAAAGACCTGCAGTTTTTTTTTTTTTTTATAGGATATTGTTTATTTTAAAAAGCTCAAAAACATAATTATGTGTTTATTGTCAATTTTATTTTTAGAACACATTAAATGTGTTGCTAGCATTTCATGCATTAGTTTTGTTTGCATCTACCTAAAACTAAAAGAGTTACCTCCCCTAAAATAACTCATTGGAAAAAAATATTATTATAACAAAAAAAATGATATTATTGAATAATACAACAAATCACCAAGTTTTCTTTATATAATAAAACAGTCTTACGATTAAATTGCAAATCTGTTTCCAAATTTGCAGATGTGGGCAAATAACTAGACTTTTTGGTAATCGATGTTTTACTTAATGAATACATTATCACCATAAATGTTTACAACGTTACTTATTATTGCGAAAATTGCCGTGGAAGAGATGTTTAACAAAAATAAAAAAATAAAAAATAAAATAAAAAAATAGCCTTTTAAAAACATAACATTCATGCAATAACGATAATGTTAGAACAATAAATTGTGAATCAGACAAAAATCAACAAATATTTTGTGGATTAATAATTCCAGCATGTTGCTGATTATATAACTGATATTATCAACCCAAAACTCACAGACAACAAACATTTGTTTCGTCTTAAGTACTTATCATTTTCAAGATAAAATGAACTTCATAAGCACCATTAAGTGACTGAACTGGAAATTTTATTTAGTGACAAAATGAGTTTAGAATAGGATCAATAAATATCAATAAATATTCAATCCTTTTTTGCCCGTAGGAATGTCTGTTTAAATTTACTGGTTTCCTCATAATCATTAATCTGAACAGACGGATTGTGTCTGACTTTTATAAAAACTCCGTTAGAATGGTGCAATCTATTGATCGAAAGGAACAAATGTATAAAATGCATTTAACCATCATCATTAAAGGAAGCAAATAAGACCCAGTTCACACGAGGACATTAAGATCGATTAAAATTAGATTGGTTAACATCATAATGATTCAGGGGTCAACGGGAGCGCTTTGAATCGATCTTCAATCCTTTAAAACAAAAACAATAACAAAATAGGTAGAAAAACAGTAAGATGTGGTGTGAGTTCCAATGAGTCAACTCTCCATCCAAATCACAATTTGTAAAAGTGAACAATTCTAGGTCAATGTACGGCCTTCAACGCAAAGCCTTGGATCACACCGAACAATAAGCTATAAAGGGCCCCAAAATTACTAGAGTAAAACCATTCAAACAGGAAAACCAACGGTTTAATCTATATAAAAAACGAGAAACGAGAAACACGTATAAATTACATAAACAAACGACAACTACTGTACATCAGATTCCTGACTTAGGAAAGGTGCAACTAGGTAGTTTAGTTTTAATCGATTAAAAAATTAACCGATCTTACTTTAAATGTGAACGCAAAGATCGTTTGAAACTAGTACCCTTTAAAAGTAGTTTAAGCGTATGTTTAGGTGCCAAACTACACATCCTTGTATATACATAAATCGGTAGTTCGTTGTTTAATAGATATAGGAAGATGTGTTATGAGTGCCAATGAGACAACTCTCCATCCAAGTAACAATTTAAAAAAGTAAACCATTATACTGAAGGTACGGCCTTTAACAACATTTCTCTATGAATAGGCAAGTAAAACAAACTAAAATTAAATGCTTTGCCTCGAATTTTGTCTTTTCTTTCCGGGATCCACAGTATTTCTTTGTGTTGTAACTTCCTTGCTACAATCTTTGATTTCAAAATTTAAGAAAACTGCAGATTACCAGCATTACAATTTGAACCTATTGTGATTCAATATGTTTAAGAGATACAATGATTTTATTTTTTTTTTCAAGTGTTTGTTCCAGTATCTACACACAAAACATTGCAAAATGAATTAAAAAAATATTTCTATTTGAATTTACAAAATGTTTACAGTTTTACGGGAATGTAGGTTATACCGAATGCAGTGATTAAGAACGATAGAGAAGGTTCAATACACCTGCCACGTAATAAGTTAGAAGTCACATAATCTTGGTGACCTGATAGTGATACTGTAACAGTAGTTCGTATTAAACCACTAGACTATTAAACTCCACATTAAATGCCATAGATTGTCATAAAAGTGATTTTAACTGCATTTATTGAACTAATGTTGCCCAACATTTGGCGCTTTACCTGAGTAATAAAAGTATTAGGTGAGTCTTCCCAAAGGACCGTCTGTATGAATTTATCAATAATTAACATATGAATTCACAGTTAAAAATTAGTTATTCTTTACAAAAAACATACCGATGCAATGTCAATGTCAAAGAAGTTCCATTGGTTTTGAAATCTGACTCCTGCTTTGTACTGGAAATATTCATGACAAATGTCTTTAACGGGGAGAAGCACCACTTCAACTATCATACTTCCTCCCTCGGACCACAAGCTGCAATCTAATGGACTGTTTTGGGTTCCTTGTTCGTGAATGTGTAATAAATCTGTTGCCAACATAAATTGCTCCGGAAAAAAATTGTTGTTTAATACATCAATCCGTTCATCTATTTCCCATTGTGTAACTTGAAAATTGATCCCTCGCGGGATATACCCGATGAGATTTATGTTATATTCAGTTTCAATTCTGTACAAAATATAATGCAAACATGTTTTTTTTAAATCATGTTAGATCTTGTTAAAGATATTTGTTTTTCTTTAGTATGATCGTCTTTGGCACACCTTTTGGAATTCGGGGTCCTCAATGCTCCTCAATTTTGTACTTCGTTGGCTTTATAACGTTTTTGATCTTAGCGTCACCGATGAGTCTTATGTAGACGAAACGCTCGTCTGGCGTATTATTGTATAATCCTGGTACCTTTGATAACTATTCACCATGTTTTAAATATAATTTTCAAATCGGTACTGTAATCTAAAGTGTTGCCCAAACTTGATAAATAAGTTAAAATCTATATGCATAAACTTTCTAAATATCGCGGTAGAAAATTTTTGTTCCTCCTTCGCCAGAAATCGAGTCAGGCTACATGTGCTATAGTGGTGTCGATACAATATCGCCTGAACTGTATCCAGCGCTATTAAAAATATCTACCCCAAGAATGCACAGAAATTCTGCTTTCGGTGGCCTAGTGTTACCTTCCCTCGTCAGTGACCAGGCTTGTGGTCAATTACATTGGAATGTAATTAATTAAATTACACATAACATTGCAAAAATGGTCATTTACTCGAATTACACAGTTTTTGAAATGGAATTAATTAAAACACAATTACTTTACTAAAGTAATTAATTAGGTTACACATTACATTTCTTCATAACTTTTTTTAAAACAATATATATCATTTATTGTATATATATATATATACACACATAGATTGAAAGGGGGGTCTAGATAAAATGTAAGTGTACTTGTATTGTTTAAATCTGTATTCTCATTGTTTGACCTCATGATGTAATTAATGAATCCAGCGAATAAACTATAAATCAAAATCACTAAAGAAATTATGTTTTATTTGGCTGTAAATTTGTCATGGCATTTATTGCAAGAAAGAAACACAATCAACTTGTCAATCAAAACTTGATGACGATTGAATTACTGAAGGGCGATCCAGCAGTAACAAAGTTATATCAGGAGCCACTGGGTAGTCCATAGCAGCTTAAAGTAAATTCCGCCTGTCCATTCACAATACAAAAAAGCTCCAAACTCAGTCTGTTATATATGCCATGACGCTGGTTCTATAATCATTCTTCCAAAACTGAAACGATAAATGAAAAGCAGCAGAAAATATTCATAATGGGGAAAAGGGAGGGCGGGTAAATTCTATAGCTTTGGTCAAGCTCCGTGTAAGGTTTGAATTCAAATGACCAAACCACACGAGGTAAATTGCACGGACTAACATTTCGCGGGCTAAACTAATTAGCATATTAAAGTGACCAGTATAAAATGAATCGAACACACCGTCAATTTAAATCAATAATAGGCATACCAAGTTATATAATTACAATAACTGAATTTAATTATTATTGAATTAAATTCTATTATTGTATATATATATATATACACACATAGATTGAAAGGGGGGTCTAGATAAAATGTAAGTGTACTTGTATTGTTTAAATATGTATTCTCATTGTTTGACCTCATGATGTAATTAATGAATCCAACGAATAAACTATAAATCAAAATCACTAAAGAAATTATGTTTTATTTGGCTGTAAATTTGTCATGGCATTTATTGCAAGAAAGAAACACAATCAACTTGTCAATCAAAACTTGATGACGATTGAATTACGGAAGGGCGATCCAGCAGTAACAAAGTTATATCAGGAGCCACTGGGTAGTCCATAGCAGCTTAAAGTAAATTCCGCCAAAATTACAAGTTGAGTAACTAGTTGCACAACTTGTAATCCGCCATAAAATTTACCGCATGACAAATTTAACAGCAAGAATCAACATCAATCAACTTCAACATCATTATCAACTTCGATGTCATTATCAACTTCAACATCATAATCAATTTCAACATCAACAATATTAACAACATCATTATCAACTTCAACATTATTATCAACTTCAATATTATCAACTTCAATATTGTCAACTTCAATATTATTATCAACTTCAATATTATTATCAACTTCAATATTATCAACTACAACATTATTATCAACTTCAATATTATCAACTTCAACATTATTATCAACTTCAACACAAACATCAAAAACTTCAACATCAACTTAAATTCAATACTTTGAACTTCATTAAATTGATATTCATGTGGCAACATCAACATAAACTTCAGCTAAAAGCAATACTGTCAACATCTAAGCTATGTTATTCATTGTAAGGGAAAACCAAACAATGAGGAAATTTAAAGAAAATATATACATAACATTTTCAGAGCTCCTTGAATCTGATTTAGGAATACACCCAACTATCTCTAATCCGAACGATGCACCTATAAGCTTAATATGACAGCTCCTATGACAATAAAAGAGCCAATACCCAAATATCTTTCAGGTACCTTGAATTTAAGTGTTTCAAATATACAAGGTTTGTTCTTACATAACCTTTTATTAAAGTGTATGAAAATGTCCATCGTCTTTGTGTCTCAGCAATGTAGTCCGACATCAACCGGACAGGACAAATTGAAGTAGTTTATTCTTTTCCAGAATTGTCGTTACTGAATTACCCAGCTGATCTGTTTTCTAAGAAGGAACTTTTATAATAAGTGACCCTGAATAAGCATCAAATTATATCTTGGATCGTTTTACAATAAGATTTTCATTAAAACTTGAATTTGCAATTTCTCCAAAACTAAGAAACCCAAAACTCTAGCTGAAAATGAAGCTTTAAATAAACATGTTTCATATACTGAATAACAAACTAAATTAAGCGCATCTAAAAGTCTAGTTAATATACCAATAGTAATAGGCTTACGACAGACTTGTCGCTTATGTCACTGAGCATCTTTTGAACAATAAAAGAATGAGTGTTGTCCAATAAACCATTGATCTTATGATTAAACCTAATGCCTGAAAGGTACGCATTCCCAGTGGAATAAGAATATTCATCCTTAAACATGTCAGCTACTATTAACTAAATGTGAAACGGGGCATGGCCATACGTGATACAGGTTTAGTTTATGTTTAAAGTTTTGAAATTAATTTAGTCCATTTGATACGTAAGCCAAGTATTTGAATAACTCTTGCACTACCGATAAAGAGATTTAAAACAGAACTCGACAACCACTTGTCACCCAAAATATAAGAAATGCCATTATAATTTCTAAAATTATTTTCCAAACACGTAGATTAGAAATAGGTCAATAATAAAAAGGCCCCGCAATTCTACCATTTCAATTCACTCATGATTTTTCCAAGCTAAATTTGGATCTTGTAAAACAGACTTTAATGTTTTGCTTGTATGATGTGCTCGAAAACCATATTTAAAACCATTATATAATAAATTTGCCAATATTTTAACGGGGTAGTCGGTCAACATATTCCCTTAAACCGTAGTATTAACAGGGGAACAACCAAAATTACCAAATATCATACGGTGATTGCAAGCTGTAAACAAAATTATAAAATTTGAAATGATTGAATTGCATCCGTGGAACATTTGCCTGCTGACAGGGAAATCTTTAATTATTTATCGAAAAACGAGTATTTGGGTTAAAATTTCCATGTGTATTCAAAAACCTGTTTGACTGCTCTAGCACTGGACTGATACCTTGGTGCAAAATTGTTTGCATCAGGTGCCGTAGAGTAGATTTGATACCTAGGAGCAGAATAGTCCGAAGTTACAGAACTTCGAGGATTATTCTTGTTATATGAATAATTTGTACAGTACATCGAAGGATGGAACTGGCTACATCTTATACATGAATTCATGGCTGTATACACAATTCATACGAGTACAAACGGCCTTAAAATTATAATCGTAGCAAGGACTAATAACTGTGTGAGAAGTATAAGAATATGTCTGTGGAACATGATTTATGCCTACTGCAATAAACTGAAGCCATAGCTGCCCATCAATGACGTCCCATGCACGCATATGAACACGAGCTTTTCTAAGTCGAAATTGCATGTCAAATTTATAAACGTTCTCAAAAGGTACACCCCTTATAAACTTCATGTAGCTAATCAATTCATTTGCCAATTCCGGGAATCTTTGCAATAAAATTTTCATATAATTTAAAAACCCTTCAGTCCACTCACCTAAGTTAGATAATGATTTACTTTTGAATATTTGTTTCTGTCAATTAAAATGTCTCCATATTCATCAAAACCGAGCACTTTTTTCGGTTGATCAATATTTGAAACAAAATGTTTTTGTAAAGTGATTGTGCCAAATCAACATATTCTAAATTCCATATTTGGTTTATAATTTTTTGTGGTACAAACACATCAACATCATTACTAGTAGGTATAACTAAAATCTCACCGTTTTGTACAGAATTACGAGCTGTGGGCTGCCCTGGGTGTACACATCCCTGATCAGGAACTTGTTGTTCAGCAGGCTGCAGGGGAAGTTTGAAGTTCAAAAGAGTTGTGATTGTAGAATTGGCTGTAGTGGTACAAACGGCTGTTGCGGTAATAACTGCTGTTGTGGTTATAACTGATGTGGTGGCAATAACTGATGTGGTGGCATTAATGGCTGTTGTGGTGGCATTAATGGCTGTTGTGGTGGCATTAATGGCTGTTGTGGTGGTATTAACGGCTGTTGTGGTGGTATTAACGGCTGTTGTGGAATGGCTATATTTTGTCTTACAATTTCAGCTCTCTTTGGGCGAAGCCTTCTGTTTACCGGTAGCTGTATTTGATTTTGCCTACGTACAGCACGGTTTGGCAGCACCCTCTCCCCTTTTCCTCTCGGCATACTGGCTTAAACAAATAATTACAATGTTAGTCAATGCATTAGTAAACTAGTATATCATTTGTCAATGTTACATCCCTTAATCAAACAATTGAATCAATATTGAAATACAAATATTTCAATTTTTACCATTGATTAATTAGTATTAAGATACAATGGCAATAACCAAAGTAGAAAAAACCGCAAATGCTTGATTGTGGTGTCAATGTCCAGTGGCAGATATTTCAAGTATATTCATAATGATAATATCATATTGATAACGAAAGTCATAGCAATAACCAAAGTAGAAAAAACCGCAAATGCTTGATTGTGGTGTCAATGTCCAGTGGCAGATATTTCAAGTATATTCATAATGATAATATCATATTGATAACGAAAGTCATAAAAGAAAATAATTATTGTATCTACCGAATATCAATTGAAGTGGCCTTCGTTAATGAGAAATATTCCTATCCTATAATCGACTAATACATGAAAACTATGAAACAATTAAATCGAAAAGTATATATATTTAAATAGTCAACTAACATCCTTGATGGCTCGCAAAAGTTTACAAAAAGAAATGATTCATTAGGTACGGAAAGTGATTTTTTTTTTTTTTTTTTTTTTTTTTTTAATCAACTGATCTAAGAAAACTTGACCTCATTTTAAAGGCATTGTGAAGACATTTTCAAAACAGTTTCACTTTTATCAATACACATAATAACAACGAAGAAATAGCAAATTTTCAAAATGGTACTTTTTTACTACACTGGAAAAACTGTTGCCTCTCTTTAAAAATTAATAAAATATATATATGTATATATATATATATATTTTTTTTTTAATCATTTGGGTTATAGCTTTTGTTTATTTTGCTTCTTTTACATCTTGTTAGTCAATTTCAATCCTCCATATTAAGTTTTTTGGTCAAAAAAGAAGCTTAAAGCATGAAAGTGTCAACCACTCTCATGAAATTATATCGTCCAAAGTCACCTAACATGACGATTTTTGTTTATTCCTTTTTTCAGAGCATCAGTTGGTATATTGAAAATGTAAAGTAAAACTTTATTAACATTTGAATGTAAAGAAACAAAATATGAAATATTACTCATTATATACAAATGTATGTGTTTGTGTGTGTGTATAAAAAGATGTGGTATGATTGCCAATGAGACAACTCTCCACAAGAGACCAAATGATACAGAAATTAACAACTATAGGTCACCGTATAGCCTTCAAAAATGGGCAAAGCCCATACCGCATAGTCAGCTATAAAAGGCCCCGAAATGACAAATGTCAAACAATTCAAACGAGAAAACTAACGGCCTAATTTATGTACAAAAAATGAACGAAAAACAAATATTTAACACATCTACAAACGAAAACCACTGAATTACAGGCTCCTGACTTTGGACAGGCACATACATACAGAATGTGGTGGAGTTAAACATGTTAGCAGGCGCCCAATCACCCCCCCCCCCCCCCCCCCCGACCTGTGACAGTACAACATAAGAACAAACTATAAAAATCAGTTGTACCATGAGAGACAAGAAAAGATTTGAAATATGTCATCTGTCTTTGTATTGTCATGATAGTTTTAGAATGTTCCCTTTTCATTAACATTTAATGAAATATTCTTATTTTTATATAGCATGTATAGTGAATGCTAATAAATAAAGATAAACAACAACCTTTTAACAATTATTCTACTGGACTAAAATACCTGTTGCACTGAAAAACAATGAAAATAATATAACATTATTCTTATTCCAGAAATTTTAAACAAATAATTTTGTCAGATAACTGTATTAAAATACTTGTATGTATAAAAGTAAAGTAAACTCATATCTGTATATCTGTTACAATATTTATACGGTGAAATCTGTAACCCAATCTCATTCAGGATTGAAGTTCAAAATGCATTGAATGTGAATAGCATTCGTTGCCATACCTAGATTCATAGATTGTTTTCTTTATGTCCAGTGGCACCTATTTCATGCATATTTAGGACTAAAAAGAATTTATATATACATTTATGTTGAAATTAATATGTGGCTTACTCACCGGTTACTTCGCGCTGCAAGATTTGGATTTGGATTAAGAATAAATAACATGGTAAATGTTCATTAGCGTATTAACACAGTTAAACAATTAGATATAACAACTCGCACAATACGTATAACCATCTTCTCAATTTACAAATATAAATATAAAATAATATCCAAGAAAAGATTGACAATTTACGCAATGATAGAATTTAAATTCAGTTATAACACCAAAGAAAAAGTTCACGACTATTTAAAGCATTTAACAAAGTTAAAATTATTTAAGAAAGAAAAACCAGATTAACAGTTTAAATTGTTGAGCTATTATTTTTTTTTATAAAAATTAATGTTGCTTAATTCTAAAACTAAAAAGAATACTCATCTTTTCTTCTGTGTTTTAAATTCTATAGCTTTGGTCAAGCTCCGTGTAAGGTTTGAATTCAAATGACCAAACCACACGAGGTAAATTGCACGGACTAACATTTCGCGGGCTAAACTAATTAGCATATTAAAGTGACCAGTATAAAATGAATCGAACACACCGTCAATTTAAATCAATAATAGGCATACCAAGTTATATAATTACAATAACTGAATTTAATTATTATTGAATTAAATTCTAGTATATGTAGCATGTGTAAAATATACATCAAAGCTTACACCATAGTTTTAGCATTGCATTTGATTATCATTAGTTTTTTTTTTGCCTTTTAGTCTGCATCTCTCTGGTCTGAACACTGTGTCGTCAGGATCTGATGTTGCAGGTATTGCTTAATCATAAGATCGATTTGTTGATAGTAGAGGGAATTTGTTCCTATCAACTTACTAATACATTAAGGGGTATTTTGACAACTCAGAAATGAAGCCATTTGATTAAACAGAATATAAATAAAGAAAATATAGATAAAGAAAAAACAGTGTCCTAGTTTTTTTTCTTCACATATTGAAAGATATTATTGTCACAAGATTGACAATAATGTTTAGGTCAAACAATGTATAATGTTTAGATATTAGCAATATTTTGCTAGTTAAATAAAATACACGCAATCATGGCATGTCCCAAGCCTGTTATTTCACGTTTAAATCTTATTAATTGTTGTTTGTTTTTACAGCTGATAATTTTATTTTTCTATAAAAACCAAACAACACCAATGTATGATTCTCACATTTTTCAAAAGTTTTAAGACTATTAAGCAAACAATTTTGGTATGCTTTACATGCTTTTTTCATTATATTTAATTGAATTACCATTACATGTAATTAAAACAAATGCTCAATTACACATTACGTTCAATTACATGGAAAACTGTAATACATTACACTTAATTAACATAATAATTTTATTTACCACATCCCTGTCAGTAACATCTAAATTTGTATCATAGTTTATGATAAATTTGGCATTTTGATGGAATGGATTGCAGATTACCTGTCTGTAAGATGCAGTCACATAAATAGTCATTCGAAAGGTACGTCTAAACTCTGATAACTTTACGACAGGTCCATCTATTGGATCAATATATTAGGTGTTATTGCTCTGCGGGTAAAGGATCACGTGTTGATTGGTTAAAAGCCGTCATGTTGTGACCCCCTATGCATCCGTAGGGGGTTAATGACGTCTTTTGTTAATGGTTACTTCACCAATTAATGTTGATGTGTTTCATTGTTAAATTTTCAACAAAACACAGCAGAAAAAGTCCAGCGTGCGATTAATTCGTAATAGGTTAACTACTGACGGACCATAGAGGATGTATCAAATCCATAGGATATTACTAACCCTGTATGGATCTGTATGGGGTCAGTAGCGAAGCATATACCTTATAATAACGGAGAAAACACGATTTATATTCATAATTACTCAGCACCAAAATCTGCTTGGAAAATGTGGCAGCAAATTTTTTTATTCCATCGCCGGGATTAAATGTCATTCTACTGATTTTAAAGTATGTTTATATATTTATATAGACATTGAACTGCTTGCTATCTTACTAGTTTGCTAGAAATTGAGGTTGAAATATGTTAAACAAATTTGTTTAAGCAAACATTGATAAGATAACTTTTACATAAATTACTTTTCGAAATTCGGACTTAGAGATGATATCGTATGTTATAGTTCCAATATTGCATTTGCATAATGGTTCATCATAACCTTTTGACTAATACGGCCTTATTTACATCACAAATTTTGCTCACCGTACAGATAGACCTGTGCACCTGAACGTTTTAAGGCATAGCAGGAACTAGAGGATTAACTTTTAAATGCATATTATTTTTCAGAAAAATATACATTTTCTGGATTTTTACTCTTCTTTTTTTCATTCCTGCAGAAGATGCCAAAATAAACTTAGTTTTGAAAAATGTTTAAAAAAGTCCCGTATTATAATTAATGTTGCGAGTAGTGTTGAATATATGGACAATAGACATCTTCAAATAAAACGTTATTTATACTGTGTAACTGCATGAACCGTATCAAATGTCACTGCTTGTTTCTTTGATTATATGTTGCAGACTAAAAAAATGCACATCAACATCTTCTTTTTAACTACATGAAACATCATCTACATAAAAAAAAATACATCTAGGTTCTACATTGTCGAAAAACTTTCCCAAAGGCATGAGTTTGTTTGAGCTTATAGAAGAATTTTTGTGTGTAAACACGGCCATCTTTTCCCAATCCTTTTAAGGAATCTTAATTATGCCGTTTGATCAAATATGCCACACTTTACAAGCATTGATTTCAATCTTCTCTCGAAGAAATTGACTGATGACAATACTATATATAGGCAAAAACAACATGCATCAATACATTCAACCCTTTCAAATAGAAGGTCAGCATACTACTTACTTATACAGATTAATATGGTTCAGTAACTTTCATCAATAAATGTTGAAACACTTTGACTTATTTCAATTATTCCAAAAATCACTATTTTATCATAAATTTATGACAAAACATATTCATTGTGTAATCATCATATTTATGTCTCTCAATATTTATTATTTTAAGAAAAACAAGGAATTTTATTTGACATTGGATACAAATGACGAAGAAATGCTCTGCTGACATAAGAATGAGGTTGTGACAGCGTATATCAAAGGGTGAATATTGTTGTTATTAGGACAATATTCAGAAAACATTTAATTTTAGATAACCCTGGTGCATAAATATTTTGTTTATGTTATTTCAAAGAGTTATTATATCAGTATATTTCAACAAACAGTTATACATTTGGTTTTTTTCTGTCGTTGGATGGATGTTTTATACATATAACATTATCGTGTATACATTTTGCGTATAGTAATATGAAAAAAAAAACAATGAATAGTTAGGTCTAACTTCGCCCTGCTGTTTGTGCAAATCTAAAATCTTCTGCTTGCATTTCTGTCTCTTCCTCAATCTGTTTTAGATGGTGTCAAAAACACGTTTCCTGCATTTGAGATAAAATATAATATGTGTTGATGGAATAAAGTGTTTGTTGATTCGATAAGATCAAAGAAATGGAGAAGGAATCTGATATTGTTATACATCACTTTTACATTTGCATCTTCCTAAGTCGAAAACTCAAATTCTTATTTGTAACCAATGAAAGATCTACGACTGAATAATGCGTTTGCATTATAACAAGGAGTAAGAGAGAAAAAAAAAGAACATATTGTTCTTTCTTGAAAAAAAACCTTACTTCAGCTCCCTTCTTTTCAATTAAAATTACGGAATCTGTTGAAAAGACAAGTATTTGATATTTTATCGTGTGTTTTCTAGGTTGTGATGTTATGCTATTGTTTCAGGAAAAGGGAGAAGGTTTGGATTCATTTAAACGTTTAATCCCGCTGCAAATGTTTGCACCTGTCCTAAGTCAGGAATCTGTTGTACAGTAGTTGTCTTTCGGTTATGGAATTTTTACGTATTTCTCGTTTTTTTATTTTATATAGATTAAACCGTTGGTTTTCCCGTTTGAATGGGTTTACCCTAGTTATTTTGGGGCCCTTTATACTTGTTGTTCGGTGTGAGCCAAGGCTCCGTGTTGAAGGCCGTACATTGACCTGTAATGGTTTACTTTTTTAAAATAGTTATTTGGATAGAGAGTTGTCTCATTGGAACTCACACCACATCTTCTTATATCTAAGTATTCAATTTGAGCACAAAAGTACTCCTTACAAATATATAAGAAGAATCAATTGATCCTTTAACATATGACATAGCTTTAAATATTCTAATATGAATTTATGTTACATCAATTCCACATTATTCCAGTTTAAATTGTTTCGACAATTTTAAGGAACTTTGTTTCTGAGTTATGAAATCTGAAAATTCAGTATTATCCGTCGTTTTGATTTTTATGACAGAAAGAAAAATATTCAAATTTATTTTTTCACAGGCATTAAACATGTTAAATAAACTTTTTAATAAACTATTTTTTATTGTGTTTTATGTTTTGATTTATATTAGATTTTAGACAGGACCAGGAGATACCAAGCGTCAATGTAACATCATAAATAAGATGAACATGTGCATGCCATTGTAACTAATCAAACAGACAAGGAGACTAATAACATCCAAAATCACTTTGTAAAACACTAAAATGAAAACATTTTAGCAATCAAGTCTGTATGAAATGTGCACGTTTTTCACTATGCGCATACTGTAAAAAAAAAAACTGTAATGTTTTACAGATGACACATTGACAGTGGTTTGATGTTTCCTTCCTGAAACTAGATACGTGTACCTACGATGTACTTTTTACCATTTTGACTACGTTTTTATCAGGAATATTGGTCATGTTGGTTTTACGGTAAGATAAGTGAATGTTCAAATTTATGGCACAATGCAGATATTGATGCTGATATTTTGAATTTCTCGGAAGACATATATCTGACTCGCAAAGGTTATCATTTTATGCACATGTTGTGCTGTAAGAAACCAAAACATCAAAGAATTCTTTTTTTTTTCAAACATAGTTTAATTCATATTGACCCCTTCAGACCTCACTGAGGAAGTATTAAAAAATGGAGTTTAAAATCAAATATCTTTAAACAAGGTTATATAAGAAGAGAAAAGAAAAGAAAGATTCAAGCCTATAAAAGAACCCAAAACACATCTTAATATCATAATGTTGTAAGCCTTTCTACCTTCCACTAGGTTTTAAAGGACAATAACTATTTTAAAGGAAGTTGAAATGCGCAATGCAATCACAACTTATTTTACCATACACAGACAATATTTGATTATTTTCACCTTCAATTCTGTTATTTGCATCAATTTGTTATATAAGGTATAATCATTGTATTGAACACAATCATTTCTCTTCACCGAAAAAATTATTTGTAATGCATAGTGATGCACGTTGGCTGAATATGAAAGTGCATACGTAGTTGTCTCCCTTATTAATATAATCAGTTTCAAAATGTTCATTTCTGACCGCGTGATAAAAAACTATTTAATTATTTCCCTTGTTTACAACTATAAATTTTTATCTTTTTATTTTATGATTTATGTGGTGCTTATTCAGTACATATTTGTGAAATTGAATAGATATTGGTATTTGTAATCATTGGTTAAAGATATTTATCAATGCTCTTAAGTTCAATATTTTCATCGTTGCAAATTATTTATGACCTCCTTTGAGAAACTTATAAGGCCTATACATTATATATATATTACTATTTATATGTTAAATTGTACGAGGGCTTTACCACATGATAAAATGTGTACTTGAATAAGTTATATATTGAAATCACTGGTTTTTGGTTTTAATTTACTTAGATAAAAGAAAAAAATGCGACCCTTAACAACGTTTTTAAATGGAAATTTGATATTCATAAGGAAAAATAGAATGACATATCCCCCCCCCCCCCCCAATAAAAAAAACCGAAAAGAATCTCCTACCCCCAATTTTTGTTTAATTTAAAATCTCAAAAATTATAAATCCACCATAAAAGTATGACATGATAGAAAGTTTTGTGGTCCTATAAGGATATCACAAGAAAATGATTTAGTTCTTTGCTAGATAATTGATCAAACAGACTATACTCAAGTGAGTGAACATTCAGTTATTTCTCTCAGTATAAAAAAATGTCAAACAAAAACTTTGATTGTTCCCCTTGTATTCATTTGTTATTTATAAAAAGAATGAATACTGTTTCTCAGGTGTTCACGAATATATAGTCAAATGTTTTGCTCTAATTTTAGATATCTGTTTTAAAAAACAAATTTCATTGTTTTATATTGATACTTACAAAATTAAGTAGAAAGACTACACATTGATACTGAAAATGTCGTGATGTTGACATTATATACATGTACCTTATTGGAGTTATTTACATTCATAACAATATTTATTGTATTAAAGCGACAACCCGTAAAATATGAAGTTTCTTAAAAATGTGCTTCAAGGCATACAATAAAGGCCTATGAATATGTGTAACGTTTTAATTGCAAAGTACATTTATGAAAACATTAAACAGTATACATGTGTTGTTGCCAATTGAGATTTATTGTACAATATTCCTTATCTAACAATCCTGTCTGCCATTTGTTAATGTTACAGGTTGCATTTCTGTAAATATTGACAATACAATTTCCCATTGGAACTCCTTTTATGGCTTAAACTGTACCACTTTTACTATGAAGGTTTGAAAAAAATCATATCCTAGAATTGATTAACGTTTTTATGCCCTGAACTTAAAACTAGCACTAATTTTCTTAACTACCCCTACCTCGAATGAAGGGTTACCAAAGATTTTAATATAAACAATATGCACATGTATATTTACTGGTAACATTCCGAAGTTATGTCTCTGAGAGATGGAACACAGAGAGCATAACTTGGAACCAGTATGAAAACAAAATTATTTTCCTAAGTATATTCTAGATCTCCCCAATAGAGGCGTGGTTTACAAAACAACTGTATTTACAAGGTGTAACCTACGCAATGTTGTATTGAAAAAGCATTAAAAGTGAATTGAAACAAGAGAAAAACAAAGCAAGCACATTTTCATACACACTCATGATGAAATAGTCGCCGAGAGATTTCATGTTTCATGCACCATACCAATTATTTTGTGTCTTGCTTCATGTGTTGCTATTTGTCAGAATTTAGGCAATGATTATTCAAGTGTGTGCCTCTATCAGTGAAATATATTATGATGAAGTCGTTCTAGTATTTCCCACTTTATTATAATCGTTATAATTCGGTATATTTGGACGGTATATCTGTAACTTATATTTAAAGGTTTCTCATCAAAGGGGGTAAGATAAGTTTGTTATATGATACATGCTATAAATAAACGATGGAATGCGATTTCCATGAAAATTTATTGGGGGTAGTAAACAGCCTATGTTTTAATGTTTAACACCACAGAAACAACTTACTGTTCATTTATCACAGTTTATGATTTTTTTTTATATGAAAGCATATTGTCAAGGTGTTAAAAGCTAAAAATAGCACAAATTCAGGTTTGAGGCTCTAAATTTACATTATCTGACTTTTTGTCCCAAAACGATTGAAATGTGGCAACTATCATTTTAGTACGGTGACCAAGTAAGGAAAAGTCGCTTATTTAAGGAGTTTAATCGTCAATCGGACTATACGGCTATAAATCACAGTATTGGTAGTTCAAAGGTTACGCTTCACATTTATACTTGTCGTCAAAAAATCGTATGGTGCAATTTTTGTAAAATGGGCTTTGAAGTTCGTTCCCTTACTTTAAAGAAAAAATTACTTTCAAAAAAATTTAGGCCTACATTCTAAAAGAACATTCGTGATATGCTTTTTGTTATTATATACTTTGTTGTAAAACCTTATTTTAACAATTTCAAACAAAGTCAAGCAAAATAAATCTGTTATTGAAGAGTTTTTGTAAAAATTGAACACACCGAATATTTTGCATTTAATAGAGTACGTTTCAATTCATTTTCGTCATTTATTTTTACGCAAAATGTAAAATAATCAATATTTATATGATATGTCAAACCTTTATTAAACAACAATTTCAAAATCCTTTATCTCAGAAGCATTATTTCGACTTGTGCATTGAAACAAAATATACACTACAATAGAAGATACAGGTTACAAGTTTTTCTCTAGAAATTTGACTTATACAAAAATATTGAACCGGACCGATACTAATATTTTAATCTATAAATGATATTTCGTATAAATGATATTTCGTATAACAACGATTTTTCGTTGCCAAAATTTGTTTAATTCGATCTTTTTTGTTAGTTCATAATCCTATTTCGTGTTGGTTATCGTATCTTTTTATGTATTTTTTAAAGATTTCTTATTTTCGTATGTTTATTTGATATGTTTTTTTTTTCTTTTTGATATATTTTAAAAAGTAAGAACCAAGTCTGAATTTGGACATGTACATGCCAGAGAAGAAGTACTGAATCACTTCCTTTACTGTACAGAGTAAACGTTTCTTCTTAAGTTCTGTTGAAAGACTTGATGGAATCTGCTAGCAATGTGTTAAAGAGTATGGGTCGTTTGATGAAATTCCTGATTTGGTGATCCAATTCTATTCTGATGTCTCTTGTGCACTCTCTCTACCTTCCTTTGTCCCATCACTCACAACTTACACCAGTCTGAAAGGTGGTATGGCATTGCTTAAATGTATTGATGATAACAGAAAAGTAAACAAATTGGTGACCTTGCAGCTGACTATTATAAAAATATGGCACACTGATTTTCCCTAGCGCTCACAGTAGCAGACATTCTTTTACCGCTACGACATGAAAACTCAATAAAGTTGTCTGCTCCAAAGTAAAGCCGCACAAAGATTTCAGCTTCCACCAAAGTGTATCATATTATTGAAGGGAGAAGGATTCCTCTCCCTAATTTCTTTGGTAGTTTTTCTTCTTCAAAACTATGACAAATCCCCTAAAATTCCACCTTATAGTGAGCTTTACTTAGCCGGAACGGTTGTAAATCCGAAATTGTCGAAGTTATTTCAGACAATAGTGTTAATAACTGTCGTAACTTGGTAAGCACTCAACAAGGGCCAATACTCGTATAATAACTAATGCCTTATACATGGACATGAAGTTAACAGAAAAGAACCAGGAAAGAGCGACAGAATAATCATACGGACCTCTGATACTGATGTGATTGTTCTGTGTGTTCACTACTACAAACAGATGAGACATGTATGCGAGTTGTAGGTGCAGATGGGGAACATTAGCCGTGTAAAGAATAGTTGAAGAATTTTACCCCTTCACCAACTATGTGCTTGCTTTTCCCCAAAAATTTATAAACTGACTCCTACTGTACACACTCTTACCGGATGCGACACAATTTCGTCTCCGGGGTAGTGAGAAAATTGTATACAGGATTTTGAAGGACACGCACGACTATTGTAGTTACAGAGCTTTGGGAGTACTGACGAAGATGAAGCCCTTGTTTGTGCAAGAATTTAGTTTCGAAGATTCATGATATGAAGAATATCTTTAAACCATTTCATCATGATATGAATAAAATGCGCGTCAAGCTTGCCACCAGTAAAGATGTATGTTTAGTCTGGTTACCTCTCTTTGAATCGTCAATTTTGACCGCATCACACATTGCTAAAAACCCCTGTTCCGTCATCTTTAGAATAAGGTTGGCGAAAATTAATTAATTATTTACACACCGTTTATTTTGAAGGGCATATTTCAGCAGAATTCTTGCAGGATCTTGTGTGTTCATGTGAGGGAAAATCTCCATGTGAAAAGTGTTTGTTCACAACAATTAAAACCTTACATGTACGGAGCTTTACTCCTGTCAAGGGTCAGAATTATGTAGAAATTCCTTGACAGACGAATCGGAAGATATTCCTGAAAATAATCTGCTTTATGGATCATTTTGATTGGATTTTTTAATTGTAACTGTTTTTGAGAGGTAATAAGTGATTTTTGGTTGCAATGAATTACATGCATGAGCTTTTGCAAAATAAACGTTCGGGATAGAAGCTTAAATCGAAAACAACGGAATTTTTATTGATCTTGTATAATAGAATGGGCTCATAGAACAAGTGTTTGAAAAACGCCAATTTTCAGAAATAATCGATTATTAATAGATCCTTTTTCTTTTTTTTTTTACATTTTAGAGATAATTCATAGTCAATTGATTTGAAATTTAATACAAAATGCTGCTGATATCTTTCAATTTTGAAAATGTAAAAAGAAAAAAAGAAAAAAGTATGTTGATCTTTGACCTTAATTTATGCAAAACTGTTACCACATTTCTTTTTGACGACATCGATTTTCCAAAAGTACTCATTTTTCCGAATCCAATGATATATAATATAGCCATATAGTATGTTTGACGATTAAATTTTAAAAATATTGGGTTTGGTCACCGTACTATTTGATTTAATCAGTTAAGACAAAACAATCAATTGTTTTCTGATTTTGGGGTTTCACCACATTTCTCTTAAAGGTGTCAGACCACCAATTAAATATCCCTATCTGTTCAACCAAATTTTGCAATTTTCACAGCATTCTAAATATTTTATCTGAAGTTCAACCTTATAGAAACCAGGTATATCCTGAAATGGACATTTTCTGCATGCCAATTTTCAACAAACATCTAAAATCTTTGAAGAAAAAAATGACCTTCGAAAAGAGGTACTCCAAAAATAACCCATTTTTGTTTGTTTGAAATCTGAAATTAGTATACTGTGGAGCGCATTAATCTTTAATTTTACATGCAAACTCAGAGACAAGTAAAATTTGGCTCAAAATAGTCTAAATAAATTACTCTTTCGCCAAAAGTTTTATATCTGCAAATGTGTTGGTAAGTTTAAGTAAACAAGGATATCAAACAAACAATTTTGTGTCAGAGTAGAGCAACTTTTTAAATGTGAGGGAGTAATTGGTGGTTTGACACCTACACTCATTGGAGGTCCGGTAAAATTCTTTAACGGGCCTTTACTGTACGATTAACGGATAAAATATACGATAATCAGATGTAAAACGGACATGAATTGGGCGATAACGGATACGGTCCGAATATTTATATAAGGTTTTGAAAATTGAAATCAGTAACAGTCAGTAACGGTAAAAAGAGATGAAAGGAAAGTAAGTATTTTGAAAACTTATATGATCATCATGTTTTTGTTAAAGGGCGAAACACACTACCCATAACAAAAGAAACAAACCATGAATATACTTATACTTCTTCGGAGTTTAACCTAAATAAACTGTCAAAAATATCAATTTATATATTTACATACACTGAAAAAACTTGTTTAAAACGACTTGCATAAAAAAGTACAAGAAAACTATTATTTTACTTAATTACTAACCTCGATTTATAGTATATCCATGTAACTAAAGTTAATAATCTATTATTGAATTTGAAAGGGATATTCCCTGAACTATTTGATGTTTCATCGGATAATATGATTGGTAAGTCAAAATACATAAAATCTGTCTGAAAAAAACACCAACTGATATACAATAAAATTTATGACACTTAAAATTGATTATTCATACAAGAGGATCATAATTTTATTTTCTTCATTGCTTTTTAAAGTGTGCATATGTTTGTAAAGTGATAACAACTAAAATAGTTTGACTGCAGAAAATCACAGTTGGAACTTACACTAGCTATAAGATCAAGATTCCTGGTTTTTATGGTGTTAATATATAATCAAATGTCGTTTTTCTAAATAGCTATACATAGAATAATCAGCGAATATCAATTAGCAATATACCTGAAATTGACATTGGCTACCATGGAAAAATGATTTGTATTTCTTTGATGAGTACAACATTTTACAACAACTGAATAATAAATAAAAATGCACTGTTCTAGGCTAATTTAGTATATAATATTCCAAACACATTGCTGATATATACATTACTGTCTTGTAGGATATTAATATAACCTAGTTAAGAAACGTATGTATGAGCCTTTTGACTTGATCTCAGCATGCTAGTTACGCTGGTAGGTACAATTATTGTATAGAATAGATATAGGAAGATGTGGTGTGAGTGCCAATGAGACAAATCTCCATCCAAGTAACAATTTATAAAAGTAAACCATTAAAGGTCAATGTACGGCCTTCAACACGGAACCTTGGCTCACACCGAACAACAAGCTATAAAGGGCCCCAAAGTTACAAGTGTAAAACCATTTAAACGGGAAAACCAACTGTCTAATCTATATAAAAAAACTCAACAGCTGGTCAATGGAAATCCTTTTGCCTGTGGGATAATAACCTATTCTAGTTATCCATGATGAAACTTAAACTTTTACAATATTTTTTTGTTTTACAGAAGAATTTCGAACACGAGACATATATTGAGCCTTAACGTGATATATGTGATGTGTAAAGTTGTTATCGGATGTAAGTGGGGTTGATTTTAAAAATTGAAAACTACATTAAAAGTATGCAGTTGGATTACTACATATAACGGACTGCAATAAATTTTGATACTCTGCAATATTCGTTCTCAAAATGGATTGTTTTGAATCTTTGCAAATTGGCTAAAATTCTATGTTTTTTGCCTGAAATCTAATGAATTTCTTTTTGTTTAGAGAAATTGCATCAAACTTTTAAATACTACAGCTTAATTCAATTTTTCTTAGAAAAAAAAAGACAATTCTCAGCTACCTTCAAATTCTTCCTGCAATAACAAAAGAAAATAAATAATATACATACTAATATTTTAGCATTTCCCTGTTCTAAGTCATATTGTACTTTTAAATTTATACAATAAACTAAATTTTTAGCCTTCTGAAATCTTACAATCAAAACTCAAGGCTAAATTTTTAGCTTTCAAAGATTCTCAATTAAATGTAATCGGCTCGAGTTTTAACTATAAATTTGATCAGTTTGAACAAAAACAGTTGATACATGAAAAAAATGCTAAAGTTTTAGTAAAAAAAAATAACATGTTGATCGCAATGCAATATAGTAAATTGTAAATTATAAGCCTGGTACCTTTGATAATCGATTTTGGAGATGAAATTTAGCGACTTTAGCGATCATTATTTTGATTTGATCACGAAAATCACGAGTAAGAGTTTACATTTAAGTTTTGAAACAAGCACTAGAATTGAATGTCCTACAACATTCATAAACTGTCATCAACATGTAGAATAGTTTATCATTATTATACTAATCGACTTTTGGTGGGATTTTATTTCTCAATCTGTAGGTATTATGTGGTTTTGGTAGGATTGATATTCTTTTCGACATTTTGAGATTGCCTCAGGCATCAGCAACCTCTTCAATACTATAAAACTATAGTTTGTACCAGGCAGTATATATATTGTACATATGCCTCATTCAATGTAAAGAGCTAGAAATTAATAGAAATGTACTCTTTTGTAATTTAAGTGATATAGTTCCATCTTTTGCTAATATGTGTGAACAAGATAAGTTTAGTTTCATTCTGGAAAGTAATGATACAGACATTAGTACTGTAAGTGTAGCTGGAATAAGCGATATGTATGATTTGAACATTCATTTAAAGCAAAAATAATGTTGTTAAGAACTTTTATAGTATTAATGCTAATTGTTAATGGCTTGAATTAATAATTTTGTATGAATAACACCTCCACGCAATGTAAATATAAAATATGTATCTCTTATCATTGAGAAAATATGTTTGGTTTGTTTTTTTTGTTTTTGTCTGTTTGTTTGTTCATTTTTGTATTTGTATTTTGTAAATGTCGGCTGGTATCATTTCTGTATAGGAATTTACACCAATAAAATTATTTGATTTGATTTTATGCCTATGGTTTGTCTATAGTATGTGTTGACACTTTAAAGTAAATGTCTTCTATTATAAGGACTCTATATGAGGTCAAAAGACATGGAACATGGTATTTGAAAAAAACGAGAGAAAGTTTAAATGAAAACCAGACATGAACTCTGGTTACAATTCTTATTTTGTTTACATATTTTCATACAAAATAAAACTAGCAAAACTAGTTATATATAGAGATTAAATAACGTTCAAGTTACCAAGTTTCTCCTCCTCTTCTGGTATGCTTATTTCCCTTGAATACAATTATCATTTATATTAAGAAAACACGAACAGTTGATGTATTGTAATATTACAATAGAGTAAAAACAACTTTGCGCCATTTTGTAATCATAAACAGTCTGCGTCCTTCAAATGCTTTAATTACATCCAATGAATTTAGGAAATGTCAAACGTTTACGTGATTTTTACATTTAAAGCGCCTTTATGATTAACATTTTGTCTCTAAAATGCTTGAATAATTGTATCCCTTTATAGATTATTTTGTTCTTTAATAATGTTACAGCTTCAATCAAAAAAAATTTTTTTTTAAACTGTTACGAAGTTAAAAGATTCTCTAGAAACATATTTATAATATATCAGCTATGCAAGTTCACCATTCTAGTTTGAATTAAGAACATTTAACTTATTCAGTATCTGAGACTACTATAACACTATAGTACTCTCAGTCAGTATGCATAGGCGGATCCAGGGGGGGGGGGGGCTGATAGATTATATAGGGAATCACTGAAGCATGACTGGAGCGGCCCCCCTTAGGTCAGTCAGCCCCCCCCCCCTTATGAAGAGTTCTGGATCCGCCACTGGTATGCATATGAAGATCAATACTAGAGATTAGTGAGAAACAAAACATAGAAAACAATGTGCACTTAAGTCATGTAAGTGCATATGTATACGATATCAGTTTGTGTTATAGTGCGTAACAAGATTTTGTGAGGGAGTTCATTTTTTGTTATACCATGGTTCAGTTAGGGAGCTACCATTTTATTTTTATGGGGGGGCTAGGATGAAATTTGAAAAAAATAGGCAGGACAGGAGTTTTGAGTAAAAAAAAAGGCAGGATGAGACACTTGCAAAAAAAAAAATTCAGGATGACAATTTATGTAAAAAAAAGTCAGGATAAACTAAAAAAAAAAGGCAGGACCGGGTAGAGTGAAAAATAAAAAGGCAGGACAGAGATTACAACTAAAAAAAAAAGGCAGGACAAAATTTTTCATCCTAGCCCCCCCATAAAAATCAAATGGTAGTTCCCTCAAAGGAATTTTATGATAAGACCAGAGACATGTATACTAATCGTATTTATATGTCTCTGGATAAGACCAATAAAGTAATTAGAATGAACATTTTGACATTATTTTAAGAAATGATTTAGCTATGAATAAATGTAACATTTGTCAAAAACATACCCTTTTAAAAAGAAAATGTCTGTATAAAGTCAATAGTTTTGTTGACTTTTGAAGCCCAAACTTTGAATAGCTATATTTACTCTAATGAGTGATCTAAAAACTATAATCAGATAGACATATAGGTTAATGAAACTCTAGCAAAAAGTTTGATCGATTATTTTTTTGTTATGGTACGAAATTGCAGGTACGAAATGGTTATGGTACGAAATGACTACAATTCACACACTGTTTCTCTCCCCTTATTCGTCACAACTCGGCCGATTCCGTACCTCCAGATGGATCTACCATGTGTACAGGATAGAGAATCTCCGTCAATTTCGGAGGCAAACAGTCTCGATGACATATGCTTTCCGACTGATGAGCACGAAGATGATAATATTTCTTCGCCATCTAGTTCATTCTCCAGGCAAAACAAGAGACGCAGGTTAAGTCCCAGGTTAAACTTTAACAATTACGTTTCAAACTCAAAATATCATATTCCACAATTCGTGTCTTCTTGGAAGTTATACCACGCTGAAAGATTACACATTTTTTATTCCAAGTGTTACACCGAAACTCCAAATGATTTACTTAATTTATTGGACAAGACAATTGAACCCTTTTCACATCAACAAAAGTATTATATTGAAAGAATTAAATCATTTCTAAAATTTAAATCTTGTGAGCCTGGAGTATCTCGGAGCCGATCGAGTGTTTTTTTAAGGGACATATACATCAGATTGGAACCTGTATTTGGTGAAATTATCAAGGAGCTTCGTTCTATCTTTGAAGGAGGATACAAGGCAAAAAATTCAAATCCTGATTATTATCACATGTGAGTTCACAGTTGTTTCAATAGTTTTGACTTTTAAAAGAAGGTGGCTTCTTGTTGTTTTTTTTTGGCAGTGGCTATTTGACCGGCACCGGCAAAATAGCAAATTTGCTATTTGACCGGCACCGGCTAAATAGCAAATTTGCTATTTAGCCGGCACTAAAAGTAAAACTGTTCATTAATGTGATTAGTAGAGAACCAATTTTTTTAGCTCAATAATAATTTAAAATCATTTTATCACAATATCAAGCACTAAAAATACAGTACAATAAAAAATAAAAAGATTTTCATAAATAAATAATTAAATAACTTTATAATATTATATCCCCGAGGAACCAGTAATGACGCACCTAACGTTGTGTTTGTCTCTGCATTTAATCTACCATTTAAAAGAAAAAGAAACACGGAATAGAATGAAAGATTGATCACTTGTTAATGTATTTCAATCATTAAACAGTTGATTTTTGAAACAGTAAAAGCAATAAAAATCATGTTTGCTAACATTACAAACGGACTGTCAACTTATGATGGGTACCAGTAATGACGCACTATAAACAAACCAGTAAAAACCACTTGCAGTGTACCTGATGTTCGAAAAATTGCTTCAATCCGGATAATTTAAAGTTAACACTATTCAACAAATTTAATTTTAATAACAAATTTTGACATTTACAGTCACTTTTATGATCATGTTGATAGCAACACAATTTTTTTCATTAATTTAATTGTAACCTATATTTTATTTCAAATTTTATATAAAATTGTTCAAAATTTATCAAAGTGACATATATATTCCATATACTTGAAAATAAGAAGTAATTGCATTCATAAAACAACATTGACATTAAAACATTTATCAATGTATACTTCGTACAATGAATGAAAAAATCGATAAAAATCGATAAACAATAGAAAATTATATAAGCGACGATCATTTGTTCTACAGTGATTCCCGCTTAAATGTAAAACCATGTCACATGACAGTCATATGATTTGAAAAACACAAACTGGGGCAGCATGTGCATACATACTTTTGCCGGCCAAAGTGGATTTAGGACTGATAATCATTCTGGGAAGGGTAGACTGTTTTTGACCTTAATAAAATGGCAGAAATTGCATTATCTTTACTAATTCAAGCAATAATAACATTTCTGGACAGAGTTTGAGGCATCTATGTTGTAGTCATATGACCTTCACCATCATGTTATGAATAGTAATTATCGATGACGTCACATCTTTTGTTTAGAAATATAAAACCCAAAACTAAATTGGTGCGTCATTTCTGGTCCGCGTCAAAACAGGTACCAAGACGATACATTAAAAGCATACATTTGTAAATACATTATTAAATATATTTTTTCTATAATATTTATAGCAAAATGTTGATTTTCAAATTTAAATCTATGGTTAAGTTATTCTGCCAGTGACAAAAATAGTTTTATGTAAAACTACAGCATAAAACAGATACGAAAGTTGTTTGCTATAAATTTCAAATGGACACACGATTTAACATTTGCAATTGTTACAAAACCAATTCTTTGCCTTTGAAATTTGTTTAGTCGAGCACAAGATAAATGTTGCCACTCAAAACAGGAACCACACATTACACTGGCTTCCTTTGAATCTACATCTTGTGTGCATATGTTACACGTAGATAGGGTAAGTCATATCGCGAGGGGTCTTGGGGCCCCTCAAGGCCCCTGGAAGGTCTGGTGTTAAAAGTGAAAAAAATCTGCATTCTCGCAATTTCCGGGGACTTAACATGGCCTCATAAAAATTATATAACAATTTGAAGAAAAAAAATAATTAGAGAAAAACACTCACATCACATCTTCCTATATCTATTCTAATGTGTATTGGGTTGAGCTAGATTGGATAATAAGGAGCAGCGTTTGTGCAACTTGCATGCTATTTTTCGAAATGAGGAAATTATAAAATAAATACAATTACATTTCTCTTTGTTTTAGTCTTTTTTTGGCCTTTTCATTCTCAAATATAATTCTAAAAATCAAGGAACATTTCCTTCTCATACTGAAAAAAAAATGTGTCTGATGAAATTTTTATTTGTTCACCGTTTTTTGTTTTAAAGACCAAGCCAGAGAATCTCTTGATTATAACTGTATTTCTCAAGTCTTCTCATGGTACTGAAAGACCATTCTGCGATTGCATCGGCAACACAATCACTAATGCTGGTTCCGTAAACGAAAAGAGTATCTTAGTTTCCGGAATGTAGTATACTGCTACAAAGTGACTATTATCATATTTGTATTTCAATTTTCAATTTATCTTATTACTTCACTTCTATTCATAATAGATTCATCCAAGGATTTGTATAGGTTTGTCATCATTTTTTTTTAAGAAGTTTAAGTGTTTACATGATCAACAGTAACACAAGTTTTTAGATAGAAAATTTTGATATTTAATTATTATTTAATTATTATTCTTAAATTTTAATTCCAGTTAGATATAAGTTAATCAGAGCCGGCTAAATAGCAAATTTGCTATTTTGCCGGTGCCGGTCAAATAGCCACTGCCTTTTTTTTTTTAGTGGGGAGTATAGGCCCCCAGCCTCTAAACTCATCAATTCATGATTCAAGATAAATGATGGGACCCGATTGTATTTCAAAAACCACTAATATATATATATTTTTGTTTTCAATTAAAAAATCAAACGATGAATGCATATTTTTTTGTGTAACGTAAGGGTACCCAAATTGCACCTATTTAGAAAAGATAGCTATCGGAAATCTTACAAGATTTCCTAGAGATTAAACAATTTGTATTTTTATTATTTGATACTATGCATGTCTTTTAACATAGGTTAACATATTTAAATACACACAAAATGTTCACAGTATTTATCAACAGATGGACTGTTTACTGAAAAAGCATAATGTACGAAAAACGTCACCATGCGGCGTCATCAAAACGTCATCTTTTTAAAATTAGCAAATACATTTGAAATACAATATATTATAAGTATCCATTTCGTAAAATATGGAGAGTAAGCATGGACTAATATCCAATTGTTCAAAATATTTGAAAAAATTTAACAACAGCTCGGTTATTAGACTTTTGACGATGTGAATTTAAGCATAGATGCAATTTGGGTACTCCTCGTTACAGAATCATGGATAGTTTGGAGGTTGATTCAAACCCATTTTTGTATGACTCAGTATGGATTAAAAATCAAATTGGTGTACCTATACAATAAAGAAGGATAGGGCTACAAAATAAACACAGTAGAAACATTTTTTTCTTGATCATAAAAAAACGTAGGTGGAAAAACTGTCAAAATAGGTGCAATTTGGGTACCGTCACGTTACTCATCTGTCCCTATTAGAAAACAAAAATTACATGTGTCCCTGCCCGTCCCTACTAAAAAATTGCACAGTTTCTTTTTTATTTTATAATGTGGAAGTACAAAATATACATCAGCGGGGTTAAACGGCCACAAAAGAGACAGACAGATGAGGTTTCCGTGAATATGACTTTTTAAGACTTTATGAGAAAACTAAACGGTCTAATTATTCTGCCGAATGGGAACGTGAAAATCCCTGGCTAGGCGATAGGGATGACGTAATGGTGTGTTCTGCATGCAAAGTTCACAGTGACACAAAAACTAATTCATTTGTAACTTGGTGTAAAATCTACAAATTAGATTGTACTATTAAGCATGAGAGATCGAACAATCATGAAAAATCAGAAAAGACCAAGACTGAATCCAAGTCTACTTTATTTTCAAAAACTTGTAGAATAGCAAGAACAATCTTTGTGCCATGAACAAGTTCTAAAATGTTGTTAGCACAGTTTTAATTAAATGCATGAAGTTAACATAAAAAAACTTTATTTCACTTGATTATTACTCCAAACTGTATAGTAGTTGTAGTTGTACAATGTAGCTGAAATATTGCCCAAGTTGGCTTTAAACAACATTCAATCAACCAAAAAGTAGAGAATATACATGTAGTTTATATGAATCTATACTCTCAGGGTGTAAGGTACATGTATTATAATTTCTCTTTTATCTTTTTTAGAGATGTCTTGGCAAGTTATAGGGTATTTGAATTTATTGAAGAACTTTCAATCCTGCTAAAATTGTTTCAAGACAAATACAATCAATTGCAAGAGGTTGCTGAAACCTATTACATTCCTCTCTGTCAAAGTTTTGCCCAGATGTGTCATTTAAAAGTGCAGTAAGTATAAGTACATGTAGTATTAACATTTCATTTTTTTGCCATCACTTTGCGTCTGTCGTCTGTCCGTGTAGTCTTCCGTCCGTCCCTCAAAATTTTACACATTTTAATTGTCTCCTCTGAAACCACTGGGCAATGGTATTTGGTATGATGTTGCATTATCATCAGTACATCTCAGTGTCATGCTTGTACTGAAGCCCCACCTCCTCAGTCAAAGTCTAGCAGTCTGCGACGTTAACCACTAGCCCGATGCCCCAGACTAGTAATTTTCAGCTCGGAATAGTAAGAAATATAACGTCCTCTCTATGTTATTTAAAAATTTAAAGGTATTTTGGACTTCAAATTTAGTTCAAAGTATTACAGAAAAGATCGTCAAGTTAATGTGTACGAAGTCTGAACTATCGAGATCGATAATTATACATTTATCCCGAGGAAGTGAAACAGAAACGAAAACCAGTCGCTTGTTCCGGTATTCCGATCTGTCTGATAACCAATATAAAGTGGACCAACACGGACAATTTAAAATTGATAATTTAACTATCTCGATTGGATAAATCCGATAATCCACTGGTATCAATGTAAGAATCTATATATATGTGTTCAAATAACCTAAAATTTATTTTTTTCCGTTTTCACAGAAAATTTGGACATTTTTTTATTGCTAATTGTACTAGGCTGACTGTATGTAATGTTAAGGTTTTTAAAACTTGAATAACTTCATCAAACAGTACTACCTCCATGAATTTTGAACTGAAGCTACTTTAGTACCTATACATAAATTTAAAAAAAAATCCATTTCGGCAAAGAATTTTTACTTTGTTTAACCTTAACATGCTTTAGTGTAAGATTTTTTTCCAATATAGTGTCAGAAAACTTGAGAAGCATGTTTAATAGAGTCTAATCCATGTATTGACAGGGTATCTTCTGTTTTGTCATACAATTTGAATATTACCGTAATTAATGATAATGCAGATCTATATATTTTTTATTGAATTATTGCATTGACTACTGTCTCCTTACAAAATTTTTAATTCTATCAACAACTGTCTGAACTGTTGTGAAGTAAATTTCCCTGAATGACCAGCACTTTCATCACAAATTAATACCATATTCATCTTTTCAAGATATGGCAGACCCACAAAATGGATAAATTTAGCAGATCAAAAAATTGTATCATCAGTACCAGACCTCTGTTTCTTCCAAAAAGGAAAGCAGTTGGATGAACTTGTACTCTCAAAATCTCAAATTTTAGTGTCAGTTGTAGAGGTAAGTTGCTTTAGAAAAAAAATGTAAACTGCTATTCCCTTTTACAGTATGTGACACAAATTGAAAAAAACTGTTCCTTATTGCATACAAATAATAAATGTGGTCGGTATTCTGTTCTTCAATATTTATATAGCTTTAACTGCAAAAGGAATCACAAACCTTCCCTGTTTATTAGCTCACCTGGCTAAAAGCCAGGGTGAGCTTTTGTCATCACTTTGCATCCGTCATCCGTCTGTAAACTTTTTCAAAAATCTTTTCCTCTGAACCCACTGGGCCAATCTGAACCAAAGTTGGTCTGAATCATCCATAGGGTGTCTACTTTCAAAATTGTATCCGCTGACCCCTGCTCTCCAAAAATGGCAGCCATTACTATAAATAGAACATACAGTACGCCCAAGGAGTTTGTAATCCCAAACTCCATACTCCGATATTTTTCCTGGTGTAACACCAGGAAACTCCGACATCCCTCCCAAAATTCTCGGAGAAATTTGGGAGTATTCCCTCCGACTTCCGCGTAAATCCGCTACCTTTTGTTTATTGTATTAGCGACATCTCTCCCAGTCTGGTGTGACGCGGTGTGACACCAGGTAATTAATTGCCTTTAATCCGTCTGATCTATGCCGGCACGCGACAGTCAAGGTATGAGAGATTTCTAATGTAATTAAACAATTGTATTTCCTGTCTATTGATTATCAGGTTATATCTGATTGCTTGAAACAAATGAAAGATTAAAATAAAAAGCAAAACGTTGTTGTTAATTCTTTCAATTACTCTGTACATTTTAATCGAGTTTTTAAACAACTATATTTGATTTTGACTTCCGTTTTTTTTATCAGTAAATAAATATTTAATTTACTAAAAGAGATATAATTGTGCAACAATAAACGGAGACTAACGCTGAATAAATGAGGGCAGTTTAAAGAAAAATTACACGTCTCAAAGTTTTTTATACTACAAGTAAAAAAGAAAATATTATTCCTTATCTGTTATGCTAATAATTCTACGCCAATTCCATTTTACGATTACAAAATAAAAGTTTTAAAATCCAAAACGTTGTTGTTAATGCTTTCAATTGCATTAAAGTTTTATAAAAAAAAAATTATACTTGATTATGACCTCGTTTTTTATTTATCGGTAATTGATATAACTTACGAAAAGAGACATACTTGCGTGAAAATAAACGGAAACTAACGCTGAAGGTATAAAATGTGAGCAGTGAGTTTAAAGAAAATTACGTGTCTTAAAACTTGTATATGCAAGTAAAAAAGAAAATACTATTCACCATTCGTTATGCTTAATAAGTCTACGGCATTTTCTCTTCACGATTAGCATTACTTTAGGATATAATACATTTCGGCTACAACAGGAATACTTCTATAGCTGCATCAACTCGTCGTTGCATAATATTCATTTACGCACAATGAATGTAAACCTTTGTGTTGTATTTAGAACAGTTATCTTTAAATATTTTTAAAACAATTAATTGCCGTGGGAAGACGACACGCATCTCAGTGATCAACAGTGCGTGGTTGAACTTGAACTTGATTTCGCTCACACCATTGAATGCTAAAAATAGTGACATCAATTTTGTCCATGAGATTTTTATTTGGCGGGAAATAGTATCATGTAACAGTAAACTCAGGTGACCTTTCTGGATAACCGTGGGAAAATTCATGTAATGATTGACATTTGTATGCGTTAAGATTGAGGCTCTAGAAGGTCCTTTTACAATTGATTAACCGGATTCTAAATTTTATTCCTTTTCTGAATAAACGAACATCCGCCTTTTATTTATACGTTTCTCAGTCAACAGAGGACATAAACCTGGACATTATTTATACTTCCATAGTCAACACTATACATTAATGGTAGATGAAAACAGGATGCATGTCGTTCAGTTCCTGATGGGCGTTGGTAGAGATCCTCTGTGAAAATGTGTCGATCGTAAAAATCCGATCCACATTTTTTTTTACATATTTCTTTCTTGTACGATATAATTTCATTTTAATATTCTATAGTATAAATTGTTGAAATACTTCTTTTTATATTTCGCCGAGGACTTTTAACAGCAGTAAAATACGGATTGCGCCAATCCAATTTTATTTTAAATAATAAAAGATCAATAACAGATCATAACAGATAAAAAACACATGATTTTATTTCTTCATATAATTAAATAAGGTTGTGATTATTGTGTTGTGTCTGGGCGGGGAATTATCTCAGTATTTATGAATATAGGGCTGCCACATTGCATACAAAACTATTTGTCACTTTACAGTTTCTTTTTTAAATTCAAATATTTCAAGTCGGTAATCTACCGAGGTAGTGAAACATAATATTTTACATTTCAAAATAAATTGAAAGTAACAGAGTTCACTTGTTGGTCCGATAAATTAACTCTAGGGTTTGATTTAGATTGGACAAATTACCGTAAAAACAACATTTTGTTTTAAGCCAGTTGATATTAATTATATAATATTGAACTATTAATGAACCGGATATTCACTGAGTAGGTCATAAAAGGTTCTAATTGTGGTAAAATCATCTTTGTTGAAACTTTGTTGAAAAAACAAAAATTATGACCTGATCGTACTATAATGAAAATACTAAATAAGTGTTTTATTCGTATTTTTATACGTTTTTACGTTTTATTTAATATGACAATGACATGGCATATACATACAAGAATAATTATCTTATTTTAAATAAAAATGTCACACTTTTATCTGACAATGAATGGACATTTAAATAACGTATTTTAAAGCACACAGGTGCAATCAAGATCGATTAAATGTACAAAGGTAATAAATCTGGCTAATCCGATTATGTTGTCACGCGTCATTAATTTTCAGTTCATCCGATGGGCAATAAACCAATTAACAGCCACGCGGTGTTGGGAGAGAATCTTTGGAGGAAATTGGGAGTAGAATCCGTGATTCGCGGTGTCACACCGCTACACTCGGAAATCGGTGATAAAAGTTCGCGATTACAAACTCTCTGGGCGTACTGTAGGGGTAAAATGCATAGAAATTTCTATAAATGGCAAAAACCGCTTTATTTTTCAGTAAAATGGGTTCAAATTTGATCTGTATCCTCATCATTTAGAGTTGATTAACATATGATACAGGTTTTTCCAAAAAATTTATACTTTTGCCAATTTTGCTAAATATGCAAATTAGGCTTATTTGACAAAAATTCAATGAAAGATCTTTTCCTCTGAAACCATTTGGCCAATTGGAACCAAACTTGATGTGGATGGTCCTTGGGTGGTCCCTTTCAAGATGGACAATTTGTGATTTCACGGTGCTTTGCAAACTGAATAATTTGCAATGTGTCTTAATATGTTTGTAAGATTGGCTTTATACATGTTATACATGTAAATGTGATTTAGCTTATAAATCCACGTTCACATCCCAAGAATGAGTTCCATTGATTTTTGTGTTAATTTTTCAGTTGCCTACAATGCTCTGGTGGTACATGTATAATAATGAATGTACTAGACACCATTGACATTTTTTTTAATAACTTTGGAAGGGCTTTTTCTTGTTCAATGATTTTGTGTTTTTAATAAAAAAAAGAAAAAGAAAGAGTACATTTAGTAATGGACTACACTACATTTATCTGACATTTTGTCTGAACTTTTAACTAGATATTCATTGCAAAATATTTTTATGGCCCAGAGACCAAATGTTGGTGGGCGGGAATCATAATCTTTAACCCTGTCTTTTCTTCTGTTATTGTATCCCTGCATCTGTCCACACTGTAAGCAGTCTAGCAAATTTAGTTCTCGTAAGAGTTGGATAAAATTTGTACATAGCCTTCTGTTCTATGATAACTCAAGCCAGTTTGAAGATGAGTTCTGTTCGAGATATTTTGTAAGAGTTGTGCCCCTTAAAGACTTTGTGAATTGGCAATATGACCTTGTCAGCAGAAACACTCTACTGATTTTATTCCATTTTGGATTTGAATGCAATTTATACATATGCTTTAGCTCAATAATATCTCAAAAAAGAAGAAGAGTCTTGATAGTAAATTTATGTAGCATTTATGTTCATTAAACAACTTTGAAAGTTGGAAAATAAATATTTGCAATGGGGTGGGGGGGGGGGGGTGACATTGGAGCACTGTTTTTTTATGATATAATTTTTAATAGGTGAAAAAGGATTCAAGGCAAAAGTGCGAGGAACCACCCATTAAAATCGGAAAATGCTCAGATGAAAAAGATGAAGGTTCCTGCAGACCAGAAATATTGAAGGATTTAACTGAGTCTGTGCTAGGACAGCATGCAGGAGAACTTTTGTTAGAAATTCGAAGAAAAGATCATGTAACAAAGGTAGAAAATGGAGTTAAAAAGTTTATGAAACCGGGAATGGTTGTTGATGGGACTAAGGTAATTTATTGCAGAATTAGAACATAAAATAAACAAGTAATATACATGTAAATTAATATCCATGCCATCTATTGATGTATTAATGATATTATTGAGCATGCATGTAATTTATTAGTCCCCTACTGGCAAAGACTCTGTGTCCATCTGTCCGTCCGTCAGATTTTAGGTTTTACAGATTTTTCCCAAACCCTTTAAGACAGCAGTTTCATATTTGTTATGTAAATAATTCAAGGGCTGTTACAAATGAAGGTCACATTTTGTTCAGGTCTAATAATTTTTTCACAGTGTTATGGCTGACGGTCCGTCTGGCAGAGCCTGAGTTTTCCAGATTTTTTTAAACCCTTTGAGATGTCAGCTTCATATTTGATATTTAAATACATCATGGGCTGCTACAGTTCAAGTTTGGATTTTGCTCTTGTCCGATAATTTTTCACAGAGATATGACCCTTGAACTGAAGAAAAATTCATAGAATTTTAATGTTTTCCAGACTTTTTTCCCCAACCCTATAAGAGACGAGCTTCATATTTGGCATGTAAATACATCATCGGCTGTAACAGTTCCAGTTCACATTTTGTTCCAGTCTGAGAAACGTTATTATTTTTATTTTTCAGGTTTATTTCACAATTCTTAAAATGTCTGATAACCATATAGAAGAACTTGAAAAGAAGAAGAAATATGATGACAGTATGGATGAGGCAACTATTTATTATGCGAAACCGTTGGACCTTCTTTTTAAAGAAGATCGGGACATTTTGATAGACAGCTTTATGATGTTAAATAACATTGATTTCAGTTAAGGTAGCACTACAGTCTAACATTGATTTTTTTAAGATATTTTTTTTATCACATAATTTTAAAGTAAGTATTATTCTGCACAGTTTGTAAAAATCCAAAAATCAATTTTCAAATCACAACAGGGAGTAAATTGATAATGAAATTATGTAAATAAAGGCACATGGTAATTAATCTAAATATATAGGCATTTAGGAGGGGCTAATATGTCAATCATCTGTTAATGCCAGTGTCCAGCTGTTAATCACTGACCACAAGAAGAATAGTGTGGTCTTATCTCATTGTATCATGTGTATTGCAACAAAAGTAATTTATATAGCTTTGAAGTAAACAGTGAAAAGGGAAAGTTATTAAAAAGGAGAAAATCTAAAGGGAAAAAAATCTTACTAAAATGAACAAAACTATATATATAAGGATAAGAGTGTGAAAGTATCTTTGAAAGCCTCTGACAAACTTTAAACATTTAAGGTTCTTACTACAAACAAGAAGTATATGTCTCTGAATCTGTCTTTTGTTAGGAGTTTCAGGCACTTTAAGGTGGTATGGGTGTCTTCCTCCATCTTGGATTGTAAAAAACAGAGAATCAAAGGTCCAGATTTTCCATCAAGTTAGAAAAATTTGATGCAGGAATGCAGATGTTTAATGTACATTATCATTTAAAAGTACCAATTTATAAGAATATAACTTCTAATTATTGATATTTTTGCAAATATTAATTATTTTTGGTTGTTTTTATCTTTTTTAAAAATTCGCATTTTAAGGGGAGGTAACTCTAAAAAAGTGCATTTTCTGAAGGATTCTGTATGGAATTTTCCTATTTTGTATTTTAGCCGGAAAAAACGTACGGTGACCCTATCTTTTCTTTTGATATTCTCAAAGCAGTGTCTGAAACCTATCTTTTCCTGAAGTATTTAACAATTCTATCATTTTGTTTAGTTTCTAATCACAAAATGGTGTTTTTTCCTGTATAATCCATACAAAATGTGTCATTTTGTCCCGTCCTGTAGCTTGAAAAAATGTGCGGTGACCTATCATTTTTATTATATTTTTCAACATGTATCAATAGATACAACGTTTTGGCAAAGTATGAACAAATTCTATCATTTTTATTTTAGACTCCCATACCACCTTAACCAATTTTAAGTTTATGTGAAATTTTTAAATTCCATAAAACTGAAGAATCATGTGAGGCAGTCTATTTCCAGCAAGGGGGATCAGGTCTTGATCTTTTTTGGGACATGTCTTTTATTGCATAATTTTAATGTTCTAGCTAATTTCATAGTATATTTCTTTTTAAAATACAAATGAAATCATTCTTTATAGTGAATATAATGATGTTAAAAATTGTTTTTATGCAGCTGGTCATTCCTCTTATTCTCTTATCTTAGACTGTCTGGAGAGAGGCGGAGCTTTGTCTATATTTAATTGCTACATCACAGATGTTGGTCAAATCTGTGACGTCAAACTCCCACCAAATGCTAAGTTAGTGTTGGTCAGTGCACATTTAATTCAAAATTTACAGTATTAGAGCATCAAAGACACAAAGTGTGTGGTTATATTGATAAAATAATGGTGTCAGGACACTCCTGTGATGTTCTCAGTGGAACTTTTGTATTAATGATGCATTTATAGGGGTTCTAAGGGGGAAATTCAGTTTTTAGGTAATTTCTCTGAACAATTTTTCATGAGAATTGTTGGCAAAAAATGAAAATAGAAACTTCATTGGTACCCCTTTTGGTTTGACTTTGATATATGTGATTAAAGGGAGTATTTTCTACAATACCGTGTCCCAGTTTTTGGATAATTTGTTTCTAAATGAATTTATAGTTGTCCAAAGATGAAAGGTGAAATGAGGTTTGGTACCCAGCAGTTAAATCAATATATCTTCTTACTGGAGGCATATATCAAAAATCTGAGACACGGTTTTGTTTATAGTGTATGGTTGATTAAAGCGATGAAAACAAATTTTCACTACCATTTGACCTGAATGTGTCATTTTCATCCGAGTTGGAAGACCACTTTTTGGCAATTAAGGAGCTATAGTTTGAGCTTAATCATACCAAAAATTAATTTATTTACAGATTAAGAAGAATTAATATTTCACCTCTATAATGAGCTAAAGATTTTAAAAATCCATTGAGTAGTTTTTGAGAAATTAATCTTTAAAGACTGTTGGTTGGAGTCAGAAAATTCTGACTGTAGTGCTACCTTAATGCCATAATCCGCAAATTTACAAGCTTCTTCCACCAGTAAAACTGGTCGCCATGATATAACTGAATCAAAGCTTTACAGGCTGTAAAAGTAATTGCTGCCATGTTAATGTTTTGGGGACTTTTTTTTCCATCCATATATATGGGAAAGAATTCACTAAACAAATAAAAGTGTTAGAATGAAAATAAAAAGATAGATCCCCTTTTTCTCATTCAAAAAATGCTTTACTATTACTAATTTCTTTTAAAGAGTATATAATGTTTGCTATGATGTCAGATGATACCCTTTGAATGCCAAATACTGTCTTGTAGATTAAAAGCAAAAAAAGTTTGGGGTCAATGTTACACTTGTAAAATTTATAAAGTTTGTGCATATTTATTTTTGTTTCAAATAATATATCTTGCCTCTGTCTTAGCCTATTTCATGGCTGTTGGGATCAGTGTGTTTTTTGTGAATAAATTATTTAAATAAACATCCAAAAAAATTGAATAAAGCTCCATTTGATGATGCATGTAACATTGACACGTTGCTAGCCATAGGTTAAACAGTAATTCATTTCAATTAAAATATAAAATCTCCTTTGGTTTGTGGAATATGTTAGAAGTTTGGACCAGGTCTTAAGCTTCTGGAATTATTTACTACTGTATGTTTGATATAAAGATTTTTGAAGTATATACAACATTGACTTTTTCGTGTCAACTGAAATAGTTACATACATTTAGAAAACTCATTTATTTCTATTATATACTATATTCTTTGTTATTTTTTTACTTGTATGTGATGTATTATATAAAATAACTTCAAACTCAAAACAATGACCTTGTAGATATTATACTGTTATATGTATTGTTGCATGTAACATTGACAATGTTACATGCACATTTGGAGATCAGTTTTATTTTTATTATACAATATAAATTGAATTAATATAAGTACAGATTTTAAAATTATCTAATAATTTGTAAATTTTATTAAATTAAAGCAACTGAAAGCATTTCATTAATGAAGTATTTGATTAAAATTTGTAAGATTTGATTGACACCAAAGTCTTAAGACATTATTGTTGGCCTTCCTATCATAAGTTGCACAAAGATTTAAAGAAAGTGTGCTATTTTTTTTATCAATAAAGAATAGGATAAGACAACAATTTTAGTCCTTGGGTGCTGCAATTTATGTTTGTTTGATAAATGTTTGCATGTAACAATGTTTGACACCAAATGTTACATGCAAAAGTACATTTTCATTCTTTATTGTAAAAAAATGGTAGCAGACAAATACATTGGATTGATTATTTTTGGAAAATTTGATTATTAGATGTAAGTTCTGAATCATTTACACACTTAAATGAGGTAAAATAAGCTGTTATACACACACATTAAAGTGCATGTATAAAAATGTCACACTTTTTGTCACTAAAAACCTAGAAATAAGATGTTTAAGGCTTTTTTACTTGATGCTAATATATTTTAAGTTAATTTTTTTTACTAAAGGATGTGTAAATAAATGTCTTTAAAATGTTTCTTAATCTGTTCTTTATATGTTTCCTACAAATAGAACATAGTGTTGACACCAAAATTCTATTAAAGAATTATTGCCCATATATAAGAATTAAACCTGACAGGAGTGTTGTCTAGTGAGAAGTAAAAAGGTTTTAACTTTATATCAATAAAAGACTTTAGCAGAAAGTCATTTTTAATATGTTTTATATTTCACAAGGAGACAACATGTTTACCAGGCTAAAGTTGGGGTGAAATATGCATGTGCTGAAACATATAACTTCAAAAGAAATCATTATGGATTATCCCCTGGTAGTGTTTGTAACTGGGCAATAATTTCCTTTATTGATTTAATTTTAACAATTTTCATAATTAATTTAAGTTTAACCATTCAGTTAAAACATTTCAACTTTACAGAAGCAAATGTTGAAAAACGGGAAAGAAATAAAATATCTTACAAGACATAAACATGTAAAAAATAAATATATATTTCAGCTTACTAAAAATATTTTCATAATGTTACTTTGTCATCATTTCTTAAAAACTAAGTCCCAAACATTATTGCTCAGTTGATATGTGGGGCAATATCTTTTTGCGCCAAAAAGTTACTAATTTGCGCCACCTAATTTTCAAAACTATAGGTATCATTTGCGCCAATAAAATAATCCTCTAATTGCGCTAATTTTATTTATTTTTATATAACAACTAAATGATTGACTAGGTACCATCAGCAGTCAGAGCTCTGACATAAACAAGTCAGAATAAAATGACTTCTTCAAGTCAGAAAATGTTTTGAAATTCTGACCTGTACGGGTCAATTTTTGTTTTGCGTAGTTTTCCATCGAGTCCGTCAAACCAGAAGATATTTTGAATTTGCCGCCGATCTTAGACACATACGATCACGTGGTTTTTTGCGAGAGATCACGTGTTTGGGAGTCGTTGTTTTGGGAGTTTCTCGAACGAGAAGTTATTGAAAATATAGTGATTATTTACGTTTTTTTAGTGCAAATCTAGGTCAATGTGGTCATTTTCAGAAGGTAATACATATTACCTCCGTATTTTCTTGGCCATTTTAATATTTTTTGCGTGTGAAGAAGGTCTTTGCAAGTGATTTTGTTGCTGTTTCATGAAGGCGCGTGACCTGTAAATACGGACGCGTGGCCTTTGAGATGACCGGGTGTCTGACAATTCTGACTTGTTCAGGTCAGAAAATGTTGTTATGATAATGAACTGTTATTTTCGGGAGACAACTCGTGTTGTCTTAAACAGTATTAACATTAATAACCAGTCACTGCAATTTTAAAAGTAAAATTATTGCTTCGAGCTGAACATCATCACGTGATTTTTCTATTTTTAAACTCAATCATGAATTGACTTTTTAACCTTTCCGAGTTTGCGGCTTATAAATATATTTGTTTTTTCGTTTCTCCCAATGAGAAAAACGATCTTTTGAATATTGATATTAATGAAAATGAAATGAAATCGGAATAATTTTAATAAAGGTAAAGGGAAGGGAGGGTTTAACTAAAGAACCGAAATATTTTTTTATTTTTATTTTAAAAAGGATTTTAACTTGAGAACATTATAAAGAGATTCACAAAACGGGTTTTTCAATTATGAACATGGAATATGATATTAAAAACAAATCAAATGAAATGTAGGGTAAGGCTCCAGGGATCACCCTACCCCTGTCATTTGACAATGTTGAACAGTCGAGATCCCTGCTCCCTTAACTCAATTTTTTCTCGCTGTAAAGTATAATGAAATATACCAGGCTACAGTGGCGGATCCAGAGGGGGTGGGGGGGGGGGGTGTTCCAGGGGTTGGAACCCCCCCTTTTTTTTGGCCGATCAATGCATTTGAATGGGGACATATAGTTGGAACACCCCTTTAACCTCGGTTGGGAACCCCCCCTTTTTAAAATGGCTGGATCCGCCCCTGGGCTAGTCTCTATGGGTCACCCCACCCCTTGTTATTTGAGAATGATCTTATATCTTGAAAATGGTCGAGATCCCCACCTGTAAACCATATATATTCCTTTTTATAATGTCAAATTGATTTGAATGAAATATACCGGGCTAGTCTCTGGGTTTACCCCCTCCCCTGCCATTTGCGAATGTTCTTATATTTTGTAAACGGTCGAGATCCCCACCCCTAAACTATATATATTCTTGTATGGGAAAATAAAACAAACCCAATGTAATATAGGGGAAGTCCCTTGGGGGGGGGGGGGTTCACCCCTACTGTGTGAAAACATGTAAATGGTCAAGATCCGCACCCCTGAACCATATATATATTAGTGTAAGGGACAACAAGACAAATCAAATGAAATAAAGATAAAGTCCCTTGGGGTCACCCCACCCCCTCATGTTTGAAAACTTGTAAACGGTTGAGATCCCCACCCCTTAAGCCTATATATTATTATATGGGACAATACAACGAATCAAATGAAATAAAGGGAAAGTCCATGGGGGTCATCCCCATCCCCCTTTTTGAAATGGTTTGGATCACCACCACTAAACCATATAATATTCCTGTTCGTCATTTCAAGAAGATTTGAATGACATACAGGGTCAATCCCTAATTATATGGCATATATGTTTTCCTATGAAGTTACACATCTATAATTCTTACCTCAGATGCTTAGCCACATAAAGCATTAACCTTTTATTTGAAATATAGATAGTCTTTGTTTCTACAGAAGTGAGAAGAACATTGGAAGTCAGTATGTTCTGACCTATAAAAGTCTGAATGTTCTGACTTATGAAAGTCTGAATGTTCTGACTTTAATTTAATAAGGCCAGAAAGACTCAGAATGATCTGAAGATAATGACTTGTTTTTAATGTTTAGAGTATTTAAGAATATGAATGCTCTTGTCATGCTAGTACCATAAGAAACCCTGACAAGATTTTGTTCCCAAAAAAATATATATTAAGAATAACAAGTGTACAATTGAACATAAATTACAAAGTTATAAATGTTGCTAAAAAAATATATTTAAAAAACACCCAATAGATAGTTGTAGTGAAAATATTATGTATTTATATGTACCACTTCTTGAAGGACAACAAAGTCACCAAACTTAGTCTGATTTTCTAAGTATGTTCTTCTCAAATTTTTTTTTACAGAACATGATTTGATCTGTTTAAGTCAGTTTACAGAAAAAAAATCCGATCAAACTAGGTTTCTTCATCTTAGCCCCACCCTTTTTCTCCTTATCTGAATCGACTACTGTTGGGATAATTAAATTTTTTTTAAGAAACAATTCAGTCAAATGGTTTTTAGAATAATGTTTTTTACAACCAAAAGTTCTATATGTTAACTTTACAGAAAAAAAGTCATGAAAATACAGAAATAAAATAATTTTTTAAGATACAAATTTGATGAAATTTGTTAAAAAAAATACATTTGAATATAAAATATACCAAATACATTTTTTTTATAGTCCTCAATATTATGACTTGAGGGGACCATATTTCATCAGTCTTTTATCTGGTTTGTCATACATTTTAAAATCAATATGAAAATCCTAGACTTAAAAGTTGACATAAGTACTCTTTGAAGTCAGAACATGATTTGACCTGTTAAAGTCAGTTTACAGAGAAAATTAAATCCAATCAAAACTAGGTCTTCTTCTTCTAAGCCCCTCCCCCTTTTTCTCCTTATCTGAATCTGCTACTGTTGAGATAATTATTTTTATGCAGTTAAGCTGCATTATGCGAGCACCCTAGATTTGTGTTCTACCCAATAAATGCTGAAATACTTGCCATTGTTATTATCTAGCTCGCTACTATGTTATATATAACTAATTGAACACCTTTTTAATACTTTTTATTCTGGATAACAAAAAATATGACCAGAAAAACCTTAAATGATCGTCGATTTATCCAAAAGTTTTAAAGTTACACATAGGAAGTAGTGCTTATTCAGAATCTTTGTGTAGTTCATTATGACTTGTGCTTTTAGCTAAGATGTCAAAGAACAACTGTATGAAATATTTAATCGCCGAAAATCTCTTAAGACAAGTAGTTTAGATTTCCCAAATGACAAAAGTCGTAGGAATATTGTTTGTCATCAATACGTAGTACAACTACGTCAGTAGTCTATTATATAATAAGTTCAACTGTTCATGCTGTTGGCGGCAATTTCAAATTAGAAAAAGAAATTTTCGTAGCTTTTCAATTTGGAGGCAGGTGTGCAAATTAGCGGTGGTCCGAGGTCCGCGACCTTCCACTTTTGCAAGCGGAATTTCGACTAGGATAGTGGGTTTTTTAGCTACGTCCGACGTAGTCACCTTCCACTTGAAAGAGAATAAGAAATTACTTTGCAAACCTTTCACCATGTTCACCAAAGTCTCCAATTAAACGAGCTAAAAACTTATTTTTATCATTATTATTCATGACAACGATGTTCATTTTGTTCAACCGCTAGCTTTATACAGAAAATCGCCGACAAATATTGTATAAATTCGAGTAAAGTCGTATCTGATAGACAAAAACAACATTGTAAAACATAACAATGGCGGCCGTGAAGACAATATCGGACCCGATTCCGGAAGCGGATAAGGGTAATTCCGGGTTTGGCGATCATTTACAAAATAAATCCATGCAGGTGAAAAAATACATCTATGCATGGCAAAAAAGAAAGAAAAGGCAGAAAAATATTTTATTCAGAAACTCAAAATTACTTTTTGACAAATTTTAATTTAAAAATCCAATACAACGTGACAGCTGGGAACAGTATATCTAACAATATACATGTTCATGGTCACAGTCTAAATTTTCTTTATAAATGATAAATGATGATAATGCATGTGAGATGCTTTTAAAGTGTAAACATATTACTGCAATTTCGAAGGGTTATTTGTTTTTCTCAATTTTGAAGGGTCAATTAAAGTAGCTGAAAGTTTCTTTCTTTATTTTCACAAATAATGCAACTATATTATATATACCTTAATGTAAGTAAATCATATGATATATAGGTGGCATTCTTTGGGCCACTCTACCCCCTCCTGTTTGATAACTTGGAAACGGTCGAGCTCCCCACCCCTAAACCATATGAGGGGCAGATCCAGGATTTTAGGTTAAGAGGGGCGCAAACTTAAATTTTCGCCGAGCAGAGTGAAGCTAAAATAAATTTGAGGTAAAATTATTGGAATATTCTTTATTAAGCTGAGAATAACCCATGCTTTGCAAATTTAAGGGGGTGCAAGCCCGCAACCCTCCCCCGTCTGAATCCGCCCCTTCATATATTCAAGTATAGGACAATATAATAAATAAAAAATGAAATATAGGGGGGAGTCCCTGGAGTTACCCCACCCCCTCCTGTTTGAGAACTTGGAAGCGGTCGAGATCCACACCCCTTAACCATATATATTCATGTTTGTGACAATATGAAAAATCAAATGAAATATAGGAAGAGTCGCTGGGGTCACCCCACCCCTCCTGTTTTAGAATTTAAAAATGGTCGAGATCCCCACCATTAAACCATATATATTCATGTATGGGACAATAATATTATAACAAATCAGATGAAATATAGGGGGAGTCCCTTGGGTCACCCCACCTCCTCCTGTTTGAGAATTTGAAACCCGTTGAGATTGCCACCCTTTAACCATATATATTCATGTACGGGACAATATAACAATTCAAATGAAAGGTAGGGGGAGTCCCTGAGGTCACTGTTCACCCTCCTGTTTGAGAACTTGGAAATGGTTAAGATCCTTACCCCTAAACCATATAACTCATGTACGGGACAATATAACAAATCAAATGAAATATAGGGGAAGTCCCTGTGGTCACCCCAACCCTCCTGTTTGAGAACTTGGAAACGGTCGTGATCCCCATACCAAAACAATATATATTCATGTATGGGCCAATATAACTAATTAAATGAAATATAGGGGAGTCCCTGGGGTCACCCTACCCCTCCTGTTTGAGAACTTGGAAACCAATGAGATCCCCACCCCTAAACCATATATATTCATGTATGGGACAATATAACAAATAAAATGAAATGAAGGGGAAGTCCCTAGGGTCACCCTATCCCCAGTGGCGGATCCAGAAATTTTCATAAGTGGGGCCCACTGACTGACCTAAAAGGGGCCTGCTCCAGTCACGCTTCAGTGATTCCCTATATAAGCAACCATTTTTTTTTCCCGAAAAGGGGGCCCCCTGCCCCCTAAATCCTCTGCCTACCCCTACCTGTTTGAGAACTTGAAAACCGTTGAGATCCCCACCCTTAAATTCATATGTATGGGACAAAACAACAAATCATTTACATTTACTATGGGCGGGTCAGTCAGACCTCACCTTTGATCCCTGTTGTAGTGAACATTTGTCTGATTCGTGTCTCATAACTTTTGTACTATAGAACACAAACTCAGTTTTCTTTCCAGGGAAACGGGTTGCCTTGGTTTTTGGTTAACTGCCTTCAGCGCTTACAGCGCTTTGATTTTTTTAAGAAACAATTCAGTCAAATGGTTTTTAGAATAATGTTTTTTACAACCAAAAGTTCTATATGTTAACTTTACAGAAAAAAAGTCATGAAAATACAGAAATAAAATAAATTTTTAAGAAATAAATTTGATGAAATTTGTTAAAAAAAATACATTTGAATATAAAATATACCAAATACATTTTTTTTATAGTCCTCAATATTGTGACTTGAGGGGACCATATTTCATCAGTCTTTTATCTGGTTTGTCATACATTTTAAAATCAATATGAAAATCCTATACTTAAAAGTTGACATAAGTTTAGTTTTGACTGACTCTTTGAAGTCAGAACATGATTTGACCTGTTAAAGTTAGTTTACAGAGAAAATTATATCCAATCAAAACTAGGTCTTCTTCTTCTAAGCCCCCCCCCCCCTTTTTTCCCTTTTATCTGAATCTGCTACTGTTGAGTTAATTAATTGATAAGTTTATTAGAAACAATTCAGTCAAATGGTTTAAAATAATATATTTTACAACCAAAAGTTCCATGTGTTAACTTAACAGAAAAGAAAGGTCATGAAAATACAGAAATATAATAAAATTTAAAGATGATTTGATGAAATTTGTAAACAAAATACATTTGAATATAAAATATTAGTTCTCATCATTGTGACTTTATTATTGGGTGTCTTTTATCTGATTTTCCCATACGTTCTTAAATGCATATATTTATGACAATGCCAGACTTAACAGTTGTAATAATAAGTTAAAGTGAAGTTTTTGACTGACTCTTTGAAGTCAGAAATAATTTGACCAGTTTAAAACAAAATACATTTAAATATTGAATAATCAATATGCAAAATAAACTTTTTTATAGTCCTCATTAATTATTGCGCTGTATGGGGACCTTATTTCCTCTGTCTTTTATCTGGCTTTTCCGTACATTTTTAAATTAATATGAAAAAACTAGACTTAAAAGTTGAAATAAGTTTAGATGGGACTGACTTTTTGAAGTCAGAACACGATTTGACCTGTTAAAGTCAGTTGACAAGAAAAAAATGTCCTATCAAAGCTAGGTGTTCTTCCTCCTATCCCCCTCCCCACTAAATATCAATCTGCTACTGTTGAGTTAATTAATTACTGATTTTTTCAGAAACAATTCAGTCAAATGGTTATTAAAATATAAAAAAAATTTGCAACCACAAGTTCCATGTGTTAACTTAACAGAAAAGAAAAGTCATGAAAATACAGAAATAATACAATATTTTTTTTTTTTAGATAATTTGATGAAAATCTCAAAAAAACAAAATGCATTTGAATATTCAATATATCAAATAAAGATGTTCCATATAATTTAAATCAATATGAAAATCCTGGACTTAAAAGTTGAAATAAGTTTAGTTTTGACAGACTCTTAAAAGTCAGAACATGATTTGACCTGTTAAAGTCAGTTTACAGAAAAAAAATCCAATCAAACTAGGTTTCTTCATCTTAGCCCCCCCCCCCCTTTTCCCCTTATTTGAATCTGCTACTGTTGAGTTAAAAAAAAAAAATTAAGAAACAATTCAGTCAAATGGTTTTTAGAATAATGTTTTTTACAACCAAAAGTTCTATTTGTTAACTTAACAGAAAAAAAGTCATGAAAATACAGAAATAGAATAAATTTTTAAGATATTAATTTGATGAAATTTGTTAACAAAATACATTTGAATATAAAATATACCAAATACATTTTTGTATAGTCCTCATTATTGTGACTTAAGGGGACCTTATTTCATCAGTCTTTTATCTGGTTTCCCATACATTTTAAAATCAATATGAAAATCCTAGACTTAAAAGTTGAAATAAGTTTAGTTTTGACTGACTCTTTGAAGTCAGAACATGATTTTACCTGTTAAAGTCAGTTTACAGAGAAAATTAAATCCAATCAAAACTAGGTCTTCTTCTTCTAAGCCCCCCCCCCCCTTCTCTTCCCCTTTTTCCCTTATCTGAATCTGCTACTGTTGAGTTAATTAATTGATAGGTTTATTAGAAACAATTCAGTCAAATGGTTTAAAATAATATATTTTAAAACCAAAAGTTCCACGTGTTAACTTAACAGAAAAGAAAGGTCATGAAAATACAAAAATATAATAAAATTTAAAGATGATTTGATGAAATTTGTAAACAAAATTTATTTGAATATAAAATATACCAAACACATTTTTTTATAGTCCTCATTATTGTGACTTTATTATTGGGTGTCTTTTATCTGAATTTCCCATACATTCTTAAAGCATATGACAATGCCAGACTAAAAAGTTGTAATGATTAGCTAAAGTGAAGTTTTTGACTGACTCTTTGAAGTCAGAACATAATTTGACCGGTTTAAAACAAAATACATTTAAATATATTGAATATGCAAAATAAACTTTTTTATAGTCCTCATTATTGCGCCGTATGGGGACCTTATTTCCTCTGTCTTTTATCTGGCTTTTCCGTACATTTTTAAATCAATATGAAAAAACTAGACTTAAAAGTTGAAATAAGTTTAGTTGGGACTGACTCTTTGAAGTCAGAACACGATTTGACCTGTTAATAAGTCAGTTGACAGAGAAAAAAAAATGTCCAATCAAAACTAAGTCTTCTTCCTTTAAGCCCCCTCCATATCTGAATCTGCTACTGTTGAGTTAATTAATTCATAATTATTTTTAAGAAACAATTCAGTCAAATGGTTTTTAAAATAATGTTTTTTAAAACCGAAAGTTCCAAATGTTAATTTAACAGAAAAAAAGTCATGAAAATACAGAAATATAATAAAATTTTAAAATAATTTGGAGAAATTTGTTAACAAAATACATTTGAATATTAAATAATAGTATACCAAATACACTTTTTTATAGTCCACGTTTTTGTGACTTTATTATTGGGTGTCTTTTATCTGAGTTTCTTATACATTCTGAAATGCATATGACAATCCCAGACTTAAAGTTGCAATACTTGATTAAAGTATAGTTTTTTACTGACTCCTTGAAGTCAGAACATAATGTGACTTGTTCAAGTCAGTTTGCACAACAGGATTTACCTCAATGAAATATTAAGATACAATGTATCAAAAATATACCAAATTATCTTTTATATATATAGTTCTTATAATTGTGACTTAATTTTTTGTGATTTTTTTTCCTACTTGTATCCATACATTCTAAGTTAACAATCACATCACAATCATGATAATGCACGACTTTTACAGAACTTTGCAAGCCATTTAGTTTTTGACAGACTCTTTTAAGTCAGAACATGATTTGACCTGTTTAAGTCAATTTGTCCGAACATGCCCATTTGACCTGTTTAGGTCAATTTGTCTGAACATGATTTGACCTGTTCAAGTCAGATTGCAGAACAAATTTTCCAATCAAAGCTAGGTGTACTTCCTTTAAGCCCTGCTTCTGAATCTGCCATTTGTGAATTTATTTGATAAATGTTTAGAAACAATTAAGTCAAATGGTTATTTATTTTAGGGGATCTTACATATATTTCTTATGTCTGACGTTCCCATACTTTCATTTAATATCATATGTCAGTGCCCCACTCTAAAAATTTCAATAAATTTAGTTTTGGGCTGACTGTTATAAGTCAAAACATGATTTGACCTGTTTAAAAGAAAATGCATTTAAATATTGAATATACCAAATATTTTTTTTTATAGTCCTCATTGTGACTTTAGGGGACCTTTAATATTTTCTCTGTCCTATATCTGGCTTTCCCATACATTTTTAAATCAATATGACAGTACAAGACATAAAGGTTGAAATAAGTTTAGTTTTGACTGACTCTTTCAAGTCAGAACATAGTGTGACTTGTTTGAGTCAGTTTGCACAACAGTATTTACCTCAATGAAATATTAAAATAATAAATGTTTTGCTCTTGATAAATTTAGCTAAAAGTGGATGAAAATAGATCCCTTATTTTTTCCTTGGAAGATTTGAAGTATTGTCATGGTACTAGTAAATGTATCCAATATTGTATTTTGTAAATCTTTTGATATTGACAGAAAATTGTATGATCCATTTTTCTGCTTTGGTTTTTGTTTGTATTAATTTTGAAATGATCGAATTTGATGAGATAAATATATTATGTTAAGATTCTGGAAAGAAGAAGGTATGACGAGCCCCACTTTTTAAACTCTTTGATTCGAAACTAGTAATCACTATATTTTATGGAGATTGATAACAAAGTGGTAGTAATGACTGCTTCAAGTCAGAACAAAAATGACCTCTCTAAGTCAAAATGTATTAAAAAGGGACATAAATCTTATTAGAATATGAAGATATTAAGTCACAATATTTTATGCAAAAGCTGACCTGTGGAAGTCATTTTATGATAAATTAAAGTCTGACATAAACTGACCTGTACAAGTCATATTCTGTTGAGTGCAAGAAGGGAGACAACACTTGCATCAAATTATATCTGACCTATGGAAGTCATTTTATTCTGACTTGTTTATGTCAGAGCTCTGACTGATCAGCAAAAAATTCCTCTGACATTGTAGACAGAAAATAGCCTCGCATCCTGATAAAATTATCCCGCTTTGTGGATCTATACACAATACAAAGTCATTATCTTTGTTTGTAACAACACCAATATCTTCCAATATTCTGAAATTCTGCTTGATTCCTAGGTTAAGACGAATGCAGTTTTCTTCTCTCTCTATTCATAGACTGAGGCACACATTTTAAATATTTTTTTTATAAATTTTCTTCTTCAATTTTGAAGATCTCTGAATTTATTATTTTTGAAGGTCGCTCTGAAAACATATTGGTTGCTTTTCTTATGCTCGCAGATCTCAAAACTTGACGTTCTAATTTCTGGAGACTGATAATGAAACAATTATATTTCTTTTTACAAATGAAAATGTGGTATTGCATACTGCCTAAATCTGCTGTGAAAAAAACGAAAACGTATTTTATACTCATGATAGTTGACTTGTATTTGTATTATAATTTTAAGAAAAAATGTTTTATAGTCTCTTAAAACTCTTTTTAGAGTGGCTCTTGTTGTTATCTTGTGTTTTAAAAAGCTGTATATTTTATATGTAACAAGTGGTGAGACTTTCATAAAGTATATGTCTTGTCTTGTCTTGTATTGATATAGGTAAAACATGTACAGGTATGATATAGGTAAAAAAAAAGTAACCTGTAAATGTGGCGCAATTTCATTTCATTTATTGGCACAATTAATATCATCAAAATAAAAGAGAGTGGCGCAATTAATACCTTTTCAAAACAGCAATTGGCGCAAATTGATTCTGCCAATATGAGATAACTATAATTCTCATGCAATCCCCAAAAGAGGGGCCATCACAGACAAACATGACATTAAATCGTCATTATAAGAACAAGAACAAACAGCTCTATGTTGCTTTGATATTTATCCAATTTTCAGGAAACATTGTGAAAAATTATCTTCAATATTTCAAAAACATGTGAAATAAAATTGCAAACAGGGTGGACTGTCGAGGGTCAACAAACGTAGTAGACTCGTCCATTGGAAAGACGAGGATAATGGTTTCATCATTTGTCATGCATACCCAGTTTTAATTATGATTTCCAAAAAGGACGTTGATATGTCTATTATGATATCTGTCACATTATATGCTGACAATGTGTCATGTTTGTTTCTTATATTGTTATATCTAATTATAATTGTTAATTGTATATATTATTTACAATGAACTTGTATTATTATACATATTTTTTGTATCTCTATATTGTTTTTTTCTACTTTTTTGGATTATTTTTATGTGCAGATCTCTTATTTTCCATGAACATTTTAGCTTTTCTCATCACTTGGCGTCCGTTGTCATCGTCTGTCGTCGTTCACTTTTACAAAAATCTTCTCCTCTGAAACTATTGGGCCAAATTTAACCAAACTTGGCCACAATCATCATTGGGGTATCTAGTTTAAAAAATATAGTCGATGACCCTGCCTGCCAACCAAGATGACATGGCTAAAAAAAGAGCATAGGGGTAAAATGCAAGTTTTGTCTATTGTTTTGAAAACCGTTATAAATAGAGAAAATCTGACTGGAGCAAAAATGTTTGAATGTTGAGCTCTACCAATTGCTAATACATGTATACATCAAAACTGTCAGACGACTTCTTATACATGTTATAGGAGTTGTTGGCCTTAAATGACAAATTTTACCATTTTTTTAAATTTTTAACCGGATTTTTGACAATTATTATAGAGAGAAACTTTAAATTGCAAAAATAATCAGCAAGACAAGTTCTTCTAATGGTCGATATCGTCAGTCGACTCCTTATTAGAGTTTATGCCCTTACGATTTTTACCAATTTTTGCGTTTTTGCCTTATATCTTAAAAATTGTAATAGATAGATAGAAACTTAAACAGGCAAAAATGATCAGCAAGACAAGGTCTACAATTAAGATAAATCATGGTGGAAATCATCCGAGGACTCCTTCTTGGAGTTATTGCCCTTTAATGACGATTTTTACCAATTTCTTTTGCGTTTTGCCTTATATGAAAAAAAATATAACAGATAAAAAGACACTTTAAATCACAAAAATGATCAGCAAGGCAAGATCTACTAACAAGTCAAATATTGTTGATTTAGTTAAAGTAAGTTATTAGACTGTATCTCTTTAAAGGAGTGATTACCTTTAAATGAGGATTTGTTTTACCCTCTTTTGAGTTTTGAGAAAAAACTAAAGAAGATAGAGATAAACTAAATAAACTAAATGATCAGCATTACAAGATCAAGAAAACATCGATTTTTGTCATAAGTTCTATTCTCGTCTACAATGTTGGAGAGTGTCCTTTGTTGAATATGCACATAGACCAAGGTGAGCGACACAGGCTCTTTAGAGCCTTTAGTTTATAAACTTATTATATTTTTAATCAAAGATGCTTGAAAGTAATCTATGTTTTTTTCAGGAAACTCGTTTTCCCCCACTTGCATTGTGTTATGATGAATGAATTTTTTTGTATATATATATATGAAAGCTAAATTGATCTTATCAGTCTAAATTTTCTTCATAAAAATATATGAATTTGTACCATAAATTCTATAAATATTCGACTGTCTATTATTTGACAAATCTCATTTTTAGCTCTCCTTTTACATTTATATATTGTATATATGTAATAAATTACACCCAATGAAGTGATAAATAAATGTTGATAAATGTCAATTTGTTTTTCATGACTTAGAATATAAAAAAGAAGATGTGGTGTAATTCTCAATGAGCCAACTCTTCACAAGAGACCAAATGACACAGAAATTAACAACATTGTTGACATCATTGGAATTTTATATTTTTAAGAACATCCTTTAACTTGTAGCAAATGTGTGCATTTTTTTTCTATAAACATGTACAACCCAGCTCTTCTTTTAACAATATCCCCAGCTACAGATGCTGTTAATCTATCTTTACGGATAGCATGCCACTTTGGATCTAAGCTCTGAAGACGGATCATATCTTCAATATTGTGGCTCTTCTCAGCAGTTACTCATATCGAATCAAAACAACTGCTCTTTTTCTTTTCTAAAACTACATGCAATTCATATTCCATAATGTTTTTAAGAGGCAAAAGTAGAAAATCTGCATCTAAGACATTCAGAAGGAAATGGCTAGATAATTTCTGCTGGTTGCTGATTGCTGATCCTTTTTCGTATTTTCTAAATCTTGTGTCAATCATGTTAGATGTGTTGTGTTGTGACGTGACTGACAATAAAAGACAGCTGTTATCTATGTCTGATATGGCGGAACATAAATCAGCTACAGGAGGCAGAGGTACTTTTATTGGATTGTAGAGGGTAGACCGTAATCCTCTTGGTTGTCTGTAAGGTGATTTTGTGTCATATCCTACCACGATTACAATGAAGTCTTTAATACTTTTTTTTACATCAGATGGTATTGATTTGTAATTACAAGTCTTCATATGAGCCAAGCTGTACAACAAACCAGTTACATGGCCACACATTCCCAATTTTCCAATTGCACATGAGCATTTACTACACTGAAGAATAGGTCCATCCAATAAAATTATCTGAAAAATAATCATTGTTATACATGCATGCATACATCATTACAAGCAAAAAATTCCTTTACATATATATATACTAGTATATATATTTATATATTATTATTAAATGTTTTGAAAGTCAAATTACATGCACATATAAATAACGGAGATGTGGGGTGTATGCAAATTACCATGAGACGGCAACCAAACTGCTAACACAACAAAATCATATAGAGGTCCACACAACTGTTTAAATACAATAGACAAGCTCATAATCATTCAGTCTAAATAAAAATTTTGATTAATACTAAACAGAAACGAAAAAAACATACTACTGAAAGATATATACAGTATCAAATCATTTTATACATTTGTATATGGAATAAACAAGAAAATACTGCATCATAGAAAGCTCAAATAACTAGCATACTACGAAACCAGGCTGTATTACAATAAACTCTAAATGTATGAATTTTTGTGGAAGTGAAATTTTGCTTTCAAGTTAACACTGTCTATACTCCTTGTCGAGGATTCGAACCTCGATTTCTCATCAAAGATGGGTGTAATTGCCAATTATACTAACAAGGATTGCATATAGATATCATTAGTGTTAACATACTAAGAAAATTGTATAATTTAATTTTACTTTGAAATAAAAAATTATTGAAACAACTCCAACCATTTTCTAAAATTTCATTTTGTGGCAGCATAACCCCTTGACCAATTTAATACTGAAAAATTTAAGAATGAAATAAGAAATTAGTTTAAAACAAGAGTGCACACACTGAAATGTCTCGCCTTCTTTACTAATCATTGATATTATGTTGATAGTCCTAAGTATAAAGCTTTATTACAACTGTCACATAAACTTAACATTAACCAAGATAGCTAAACAAAGACCAATGAACCATGAAAATGAGGTCAAGGTTAGATGAATCATGCCAGGCAGACATGTACAGCTAACAATGCTTCCATACAACAAATATAGTTGACCTATTACTTAGAAAAATAGACCAAAACACAAAAACTTAACACTGTGCTATGAACCGTGAAATTGAGGTCATGGTCAAATAAAACCTGCCAGACTGACATTTAGATCATAATATATTTCAGTACACCAAATATAGTTGACCTTTGGCATATAATATTAGATAAAAAGACCAAAACTTAAAAAAATAACTTTGACCACTAAACCATGAAAATGAGGTCAAGGTCAGATGACATCTGCCCACTAGACATGTACACCTTACAATCATTCCATACAACACATATAGTAGACCTATTGCATAAAGTATGAGAAAAACAGACCAAAACACAAAAACTCAACTATAACCAATGAACCATGAAAATGAGGTCAAGGTCAGATGACATCTGCCCGCTAGACATGTACACCTTACAATCATTCCATACAACAAATATAGTAGACCTATTGCATAAAGTATGAGAAAAACAGACCAAAACACAAAAACTTAACTATAACCACTGAACCATGAAAATGAGGTCAAGGTCAGGGGACACCTGACAGTTGGACATGTACACCTTACAGTCCTTCCATACACCAAACATACTAGCCCTATTGCTTATAGTATCTGAGATATGGACTTGATCACCAAAACTTAACCTTGTTCACTGATCCATGAAATGAGGTCGAGGTCAAGTGAAAACTGTCTGACGGGCATGCAAGGTACGCACATACCAAATATAGTTATCCTATTACTTATAATAAGAGAGAATTCAAGATTACAAAAATTCTGAACTTTTTTTTCAAGTGGTCACTGAACCATGAAAATGAGGTCAAGGACATTGGACTTGTGACTGACAGAAACTTCGTATCATGAGGCAACTATATACAAAGTATGAAGCATCCAGGTCTTTAACCTTTTAAAATATAAACCTTTTAAGAAGTGAGCTAACACCGCCGTAGCCGCCGCCGCCGGATCACTATCCCTATGTCGAGCTTTCTGCAACAAAAGTTGCAGACTCGACAAAAATGGTCAACAATAATCCTTGTGAAAATTAAAGTGTCACACCATTAAACAACAGGTTGAATAAGGAACCCAAGTATAGGGGGTCCATAGAATGATAAATCGTGCCATCTTTTGTATAAATCTCACAATTAGGTCCTGAGCAAATCATTGCAAATGACAAACAAATATTTTCCCATATGGTTTTAATGGCAAGTTTAATAAAAGCAGCTGAAGCCTAATTCAGCTTTTGAATTTCAACCAAAAGAGGATCTTTTGAACGCAGTATTGTTGTTATCAATTCTGCAAGTTTCAAAATCATTTTGTTATGCTTATTCAGAGAACCATTCTTTTGAAACTGACCAATCCAATTCAAAGATGGGCTCTGTTGTTCATCCAAGCAGAATCATTTTACCCTATGTTCTATTTTTAGCCATGATGGCCATGTTTATTAGGAAAAAGAAATGAACATAAAAACTTTAAACAAGATACCCTAATGATTATACAGCTGTAGTTGAACTGTGTAGGTCAAAGGTCAAGGTCAAACACTTAGGTTTTGTTATAAAAAAAACCATGACCTATGGGAAATATACTGTCAGCTCAATATCTTGAGAACCATTAGGATTACAAAGTTTCTACTTGACATGTTCATTAAGCAACAATTTTGTAGGTCAAAGGTCAAGGACAAAACTTACAGTTGGGAAACCCATGTCCTATGGTAAAGATTGTGTCTGTTATTGACATCGGGGCCCACAGTGATGGCTCCCATCTCACTATTATCTAGTTATATATTTGTCTAGCAGGATACTTCTGACCTTGACCTTATTTGAATGGTTCATTGGTCAATGTTAAATTTCTTCGAGTTTGTCTTTTTTTTTCGGATACTCTAAAGAAAGTAGAACTATATTTGTAAGGTGGGTATGTTTGTCTGCCAGTTGACCATGACCTTATTCTCATGGTTCATTGGTCAAAGTTCATTTTTTTTAATGAGGTTTGTTTCTGAAATACTTTTAGCAAAAGGTTAACTTAATTTGGTGTATGGAATGATTGTAAGGCCTACAATTTTGTATAAAAGGGTTTATCTCACCCTGACATCATGTACATTAATCATTTAAATGTTATAAGACATGTCAGATTGTTTACTCTTGATTTTCAGGGTAGTGTATGCTAAAAGTTGAAGTCACATCAAGAAACTCATTACACCTGTTCATTAAATTCGATGTGATCTTTCTGATTTGTGTGCAAAAAGTAAAAATAACCATACTAGTTATAAAATGGCAAAATAGACTCAAACACATAAAACGAATGGAGAGTAGTTAACTGTGGTATTCCTGACTTGGAACAGGCTTTTTTATGTAGACAATAGTGTATCAAACCCTGTTTTTCAGCTATCTTAACCATTCAATTGTATGACAGTCGTAAAACATTCCATGTATTGAAAACAATGTGTGATAAAAAAACCCAGACATAATAGGTAATAATGTCAAGAATTGGGGTACATCAGTCAACATAGTGAATTTAAGGTTCTGACCTTATTTTATGGTCTACTGAACAAGGACAAGGACAATGATCAAGTTTTCGGACAAAACAGTGTCGGACTATTGAGTGTCAGACCATTGAGTGTCGGACTAATGAGTGTCACGTATGTCGCACTATCTATGTTATCCAAGTAGTTGCCGTTCATCAAGATCCTTTTCTGGTAAATTGTTTATATCTATTGATGTAAGCTCCCATTCGATTTTCCCTAATGGCTATAAACAATATAAACAACAGAAAACCTGGTTGATCTTATTTTATGTGAAAATAAACACAAATTTGTTCTTAAAGTCATATGTCGAAATGAATTGTAGAAAAAAAAGTTGAACATGTTTTTTTTAACTCTATAGTAATTTTATAGTAAAAGACTATGCTTGTTTCAATGTAAAATTTCATGAAATGTTTGTCTTCTGAATTATTTACTTCCAGCAAGTAATTGTTCTGGGATTCATCGAACGCTTTTCCGTATGCATTATTTCCCTTGTAAACAATGTGAAAGCCATTACTGTGCAAGTTTAAAGAAACTCAGGAATATGAGAGTTATCAGGTGGTCCATTTCTATATGTTTTTGAGCGTAGACCTGGTTTTGACTGCTTTTTTTATTAAGAATTGAATGCTTCTTTTTGTAAATTTATAGCGGTGTAATAGCGTTGACCGAAGTACATTTTGTATGAAGCGAGGAAGCGCTTCATTCTAAAAATGTGCGCACTGTCAACGCGTTTACAACCATATAAAATTACTAAAAGAAGCATTCAATTCTTATAATTACATTTTTTTGCTAGGATTATGAAAAACGATTTCTATCGCGTTTTTCTTAGATTTACCTGTGCACTTTTTTGTGGAAGCACATGCTATCATGGATGTTTAATATCATTGTGCTATGAAGGATGAAGGATGCTGTGAGATTGCTGTTAGCCAATCAAAAGATCGGATTTTTAGAAATATACATCTAATGTAATTTTTAAGAAATATTTTTCTTTTGGTTTGTCTTCTTTAGTTTTCCTTTTTATCTGTTGATTATTTTTCATTACATTTCTCCTATAGATTAACAGTTCCACAATTACTAGTAACTAATATATATAACCAAAATAACAACAAATAGTATTTAGTTGTTAACTTATTATTTATTAAAATAATAAACATAAAACAATGTAAAAGAAGTGATACATAATACAACAGGATGCTGTTACGAATTCTGCAAAACAAAGCACCCTGTAATAACATCATTACTAAACTATAGGTACTGTGATCAGAGCTCACAAAATTATACCCCTGCATCCTGCAAAGTTCATATTGTGGTATTTGAAACCTCAAAAATCAATTGGACCAAAAACCAAATAGAAGTGCACCAAGACATTATAAGAATAAAAATCTCAGAGAGTTTCATTAAATTATGATTAATGGTTCCTAGGAGTTGCAAATACAAAATCAATACCCAAATTATAAGACAGTGGCAAATTTCATGTTCTTAAAATACAAACTAAAAAAAGGAACAAACACAAAATAGGAGGTGCACAATGGCATTATATCATAAAGAATCTGAGAAAGTTTCATTAAATTATAATGTCAGAGTCGTTTTGGAGGAGTTGCAGAAACAACATAGGTACCCCCTATTTTTAGGCAATGGCAAAGTCCATTTTTTTCAAATAAAATCCCCAATGTTTAATTTTCCAACAATTACATAAAATGAAAAAAAAACAGGGGTTCAATTTTCGAAGAAGGGGGTGAGGGTCAATTTCCCTTGGCAAGGGGGTTAATTTACCATAGCAGTATTTTGACACCAGCATCAATTTATCATGGGCTTTAAATACATGACATCTGCTTTTCACTAGTAGTACAGTATAATGACTAAATGGAGCATATTTTTCATCATAGCTGAATTCCAACAGTATCACCATCATTAAAAACAAATATTTGTCTTCAATTCAATAAACAGACATCTTTGAAATCCCTATCCCATGCAGCATGGTAAAAAGTTTATATCTCAATATAAATTATTTTAGAAACCAGAATTGACACATGTATCATGTAAGGAAAAATAAATTTAAAGATGCATTAATTACCATGATAACCATGAATGAATATCATGACATTTATTGTGCCCATGATATGAGTATCCACAAATTCTTAATGTTCACAAATCAGCTAAAATTAAAACAGAACAAGGAATAAATAATATAACTTCATCTATCAACAAAAAAAGCAATCTCTAGCATTACTAAAACAACAATATATACATAACACTAAAATGACATGACTACTTTAATAGAACTAGTCGAAGGGGTGAACAAATTTTAAATGTATTTTTTTTAATTTTATAATATAATTGTTAAATCTTCCAAGAACATATTTTAATTGTCTTTATATATATGGATGTGTATAAATAAAAATATATATCCATTCTTCAAAAGTTTTTGCATGATCATGATTCTCAAAAGTTACATCATAACAAGTAAAATATCTTTAAATGATTCTTTTTTAAATTGAATATTTAAATGTAAATCCTTCATTCTGGCTGTACGCTAACAGTATGATGACTATGACACTGCTTATTCAATAAAAAAAAAATACAATTTGAAGCATAATTGCTTCATCATGGCTGAATGTAACAGTATGAAGATCATTGGAGCCAATATTTATCATGTGACATTTCCTTCTTAACAAACTGGTATAAACAGACATTTTTTGCTATTACTAGCTAAAATGGGGAGAAATTCAAATAAGTCTGCCGACATTTCATCTTGAGTTCTTCAAATGAAATGATGATTTTCTGGATGACCACCATATAATTTATATACGTACATATGAAATCTATATATCCTATTATACAAAAGTTCAATGTAAAAAAAACCTTCAATGTTTACATGCAAGTCCTAAGCTTTAAAGTATATCCCTTACATTAACTAAGTGCATACCAGCAATGGTAATAAAGACAATCATTCAAATTATTTACTATATAAAAGTGGTATTTGATAAATATTTAGTATCCAACAATAATCTCAAAGAAATTTTACAAAAAAAATAAATCTATCTTACATTATAGAAAAATAGTTGTGGAGTTCTATACACTTTATTTTAATCAATTACATACATTGATTTCAATGTAAAGATTATAACATGTTCATATTCATTTCTATTTCAATCCAATATTAAGTAAATTTAAGAGCCTAATTACTTCATACCAGCTGAACACTATTAGTATGAAGACCATTACAAGCCTATATATGAAGTTTTTTCAAATATCTATGACATAAAGTATTTTCAAATCCTCTTTCTTTTGTATTTATGTATATCCATTATAAATTAATTTCAATTGATTCCAAGAAGAAATATATAAAAGCTGCTGTATCCTCCTTTCAGTGGAAGAACCATTAAAAACCAGTAATATTGCATAAGTTAAAGATGAATACAGTACATTCTCAGCATATGTTCACATTGCATATAGAAATCATCATCTATCCTTCCTCTTTCTTTTTCTTTCCTTTGTCTTAATCTTGAAAAAGAAATTAAGTAAATTTTTATCTCACAAGATCTGTATCTCAGAAGATCAATGATAAACCAAAAACTTAAAACAGGGAAAGGAACAGACCTTTTTCTGTTGATCCTCATCACAAAAAAAAAATAGATTGTAAATTATTCATTTGGTTGAATTTCGATTGTAACAACTTAATTATGAATTTGTGTTTGTTTAAAAAGTCTCTTTTTAATTTGAAATGTAAACAATGACAACATTTTGTCAAATGTGTCCACAGTATACTGATGTCCAGCTTGCACTATCACTTTTCATGATCAGTGAATCATGACATTGGGATCAAAGGCCTAATTTGGTATACCATTTCAAAACATTATACCATAACGAACATGTGTATAAAGTTTATAGTTGATATGATTTCAACTACATCATAAGCTTCTGTTACCATAAACTTTAACCTAAGAATGAACTGTTTTAACACTATCACATTTATATGTTCAGGGAACTCTAAAATTGGGGTCAAAACACTAATTTAACTACGATTTAGAAAGACATTATCAAAAGGATTGTACTTATTACTAAGTTTCAAGTTGAATACTTCACCATCTTGACCAAAAACTTTAACCTGGTCTGATACAGACATTCAAAAGGGCAGATTGACACACAAATCAAAAAAACATTATCCACCTTTTCTATATATCTGTCCTGGGCATAAAGTAGAAAATAAGTAATAAGGAAAGCATTTCCAATGAACATGATATGAATTTGGTTTGACCAAAACAATAGCTTCACCAGTGTTACAATATTGTCTAGAAACAGAACCTTGGATTAATTTAATTTTAGGAAGTCAATGCAAAGGACATACTTCTCTTGCTAAGCCTTCGTTTTCCAACATTTCAGAAATACAGGTAGGTTCAGCATCTGCTGTTGGCACTAGCTGCTTTGGTATATCTTGAATCTTGTGAATTTTCTGTAAGTGTGTCAATGGCCATCTGGTTATTTTGGGAGTGGTCTTAGTTGGATTGTTAAGAAATTCCATCCACCATGTATATTCTTGGAAATTAAAAAAGTTCTTCATCTTTACAATTGCATTTCTGACCATTTCAATTCTGCTATCATCATATTGCTGTTTGCATATTTGAGGTATACCTATTCAATAAAAATTATATTTATTTAATTACTTGAAATTAAACTGCTCTTTATTTTGGTTGTGGTCTCTTTTACATTATGCCTGTTTCCATTCTTTATTCTAACAAAAAAACAAAGGCTGTCACATAATTTATCTAAATAAGACTGCACATGCATAAATGTCCTGCACCAATGATTTAATTACATATTGAAATATTTTTAAAGATCAGGTTCTTTATACAGGTAGGCAAAAAACATAACAATAATTAACAAGGCTATGTGAGGGGTAAGGTACAACTTATTCTACACACCAGTTAAACTATTGTTTAACAGCATCTGAGAATAAGACTTACGTGTGCTATTGTGTCTTTTTTAACTATCCCTTTCATTCATATCAAGCTAGGTCAAAAAAACAAAAACAAGAGTGGACACAGACCAGCGTTTAGAGTATTAAGCATTCTGTGAGTATTGCATAGAACTGTGAGTCAACTGACCAAAGGATAACTCCACATCCAAGACTATTTCCTTCATGCACATCCTCAGGTTGTGTACTGCAATTGTCTAAAGATTCATCAGAATCTGTCCATTTGATAAGGAGAACATGTGTTTACATATGAACATATCGCAACTAGCAATGTGATTCCTATATCCCCCCTTAACTTTTGAGTGCTTAGGGTTTTCTTCTATAAAAAAAAATACAGGGTTGATCGTTCAGAGATATGTTATATTTTGTTTGCAATACAGAAATTTCTCCTATTCACATCTGCAATCTAAAAGCTGTGCCATATGCATATCAATGTGATTTAACACTTTTGAATCATTTCTGTCTTTTTTTTTATGAATTAAGTTAGCGGTTGAAATAATTAATATCTTGATAAAATGTTTTTAGAGAAATAAAGATAAAATTTAAGGTTGGCACTAAAAAATAGAGTGGGTTGGGAAACCCTTAACACAGGTATTTTTGGGGGGTCAAGATTATGCATATAAATGCTCTCATGTTATTTAAAATAAATATCCAAAGTAATGGTAGTAAAAAATGGACATCCTTTATTTTCAATAAACAGCCTTAATTTAAACTTACCCTGAGGAATGATGTTATTTGCTGTTATATCTAAGTCAAACAATTCTATTTGGTTTTGGTCAGTCTCAGGCAACCAGGAATCAGTTGAAAACTTCCTGTATTTCATAGTAACATGGTTAGGACGGTCACAAAAGAGCCTAAAGATAGAAAAAACTAATAGAATGCTCACCATGAGTGAAAAAAAAGTATACTGCTATCTTAAGTTGACTAAAACAAATATTTCTCCTTTGTCTATAAAATTCACTTCTGTAAAGATAAGGCACAACAAATAAATTTTAGTATCGACTTTTTCAGAGTAAAAATGTGTAATGGTTCCACGGAACCCAGTGCCGAGCATACTTTCACTGTTGTCTTTGTTTTCAGTGTAATAGTAAAATGCACACAAATTGCATATATTTCTGATGATAATCTTATCTTTAAAAACCTTTCAGCTCACTGACTGTATGTAAACTGTAACTAAAAAAAAATCAGTCCATTTATCAGTTACATACAGAACTACTAAAATAATTAAGTTTCAAAAATGTTCTCCATGTGCTATCAATGGATCATAAAGATACTTCAGTCCAAGTCTAGTAAAATCAGGAAACAAATCTCTCTACAGACAAATTATGCAGCTGCCGCTGACGATGCAGGCTCCACTAAGGATGACGACAACAAAGACAATGTGATAGTAATATACAAACGCAAATTTTTTGCAGTCATATAAAAATTGTCGGACATAAGAAAATGTTAGATTTACCTTCTAACTATTTATAAAAGATGCCCAATGCTATATTAACTATGTGTACATACCAAAACTGATGCTGGAAGGAATGGAATGACATTTCACAAAGAGAATTTTCTAACCACGATTTGACATCTCGTACACATGCTAGCACCTCCTGGTGTGGTTTATCATGAAAACTTGATTCTATTTCTTTTTGTAGCTGAGGAAGTGTCATGGCATTTACCCGTCGTAATCTATGTGAAATTACTGAAAATCGTTGATCAATGTCCTCATGTGTATGTCCCTTCAGAAGGAAAGACAGATATGCCTAAAAGTCAAACACAAAAACAATTAATTGTTGAGTTCCACAATAGCTGTTCCAGGTTTTTTTCAATTTACGTTCCGACCATTAGACATGTTAGAATTTACAGATTTTCACTTCCGGGTCATTCAACCATTTAATGCAGGAAAATTCATAACAAGCCATTCATCATAGTATAACAGAAAGGAGAGAGACCATGTATTAATTCTATTCATCTAGTTACATTGATTTATGGTAAGGTTAAGATTTATGAGTATGCTTCTTGTCATGTGATAGTAAAGCGTAAAAAGCACGAAATTGGAATAAATACATGTTAAAACAAGATGTTGTTTTTCTTCAACCAACACGATTTAAAGACCAATTCTTACACATATATCCGTGTTTGTTTGTTTGAAATCCACATTTTGAACATCTGTGCCTCATAATCATAAGATTTTATTCGAAAAACATAAGAAAGCTTTAAATACAAATCCTACTTTTTGAAGGCTGGTCCAAGAACACTGTTATCTTTGTTTAATTTTCCTGGTCCACTTATAGTCCCTATCGTGACCAGTGCATTTTTTTCTTTCTTACACAATATGTTGCAACACAGTCCTATTTAAAAGGGCATATTATACAGTTACAGGGAAGGTAATGAGATGTTGATGATGAGAGACGTCACGGAAGTAGATGATAAAAATAATATCTGGAGTGTATATGGAAAAACAACCGGAATAGCTTTTGTGGAACTCGACCATTGAAATAAAAGAAGAACTAAGACATACTTTACACTTATGGAAGAAGGAGATGCATGTCTATGGACAGCAATCAAGCAACAAATAATCGAAATACACATAAAATACTTCTCCTTACATGAACTCCATTAACCAAACAGAGCCAAATATACAAATTTTGCAATTTAAATTAAACAAGAAAAATGTGTCTAGAGTACACAAATGCCCCACTCACACTATCAATTTCAATTTTCAGTAAACCATGATATTGGGGTCACAATCCTTATTTGACATAAATTAAGAAAGATTTTAGCATATGAACCTATATAGTTAGTACCTCTTTAATATATCCACTCAAGCACAGGTAACCAAGGAATCCTATCACATACTTGTTTTTATTTTCTCTTCCACAATTGTCACATTGGACATATAGTTTTGGAGGTAGCACTTTTGTATTACTAGTTATAGCATTAACAAGGCATGTAATAGTTAAGTTAGGATCATGTGGCCATTGTAGTAAGTCTGTATATAGATAGAGTTGACTGCCATGAACCAAACATCCAGTGATGTGGGTTTTTAAAGCTGCTGCTCCACACTTTAAAAAAAAATGTTTGTATTAGTGCTCCTGTATGCAGAATTTCTGTAATCTGTGAACATTATCATCATAACAAAAAAAGTAAATGACTTTAAGGCAGATTCCTCATTGAAAAAATAAAGAGAAAATGATTTCTACAATTTTTTTTGTTAAATTATTCATAAAAATATCTTTAAATATTCAGGGCTTGCATTAGTTTAATAATTATATTCAAGAAGCCAACAATATATGAACAAGTGAAAACAAATATTCTTAGTCATCTTTCATGTTACAATGCTGACACAGGTAATGTACATTCTGTAGACGAAAGTATGCACAGGACACCGTCATCAGCATCAACTACAATATCCTTTCCATTTCCACGAATATGACCTACCGAATTAGACTATTTACCGGATTTGTAATAATATAAGCAACACGATGGGCGCCACATGTGGAGCAGGATCTGCTTAAAAGGATGTTGGGTGAGAAGGGACTTTCAAAATATCCCTAAAGTCGCCGTCAGCTAAAATTCGTAGCGGTTATCGGTAAAAATAATCTAAACTATCAACCACGTTAACACAAGATATAGTTTTTTACATTCCATTCATAAATCGGGAAAAAGAAAAACCACCTACCTTTTAAGTGATTGCACTGTGATAATCCTGACCTTCACATTTTCCCAGACTATTTTGAATGGTGGAATCCGCCATTGTTTTTCCCGGAAGTGTTTCCGTGGAGTTCAATTTCATAACATTTGCATAAAACGCGGGAAACCGCATCACATCAATGATAAGAACATTTCAGGAAACTGCGCAAGTGACGAATTTCACATGTTAACAAATGATCCTCATAGAAACGAAGATGGCGGAATTACAATGTAAAACATTCTAGAAAATGTGAAGGTAATGATTATTACAGTGTAATCACTTAAAAGGTAGGTCAGTAGTGGTTTTTCTTTCACGAATTATGAATGGAATGATAAAATCTATATCTCGAGTGAACGCGATTGATAGTTTAGATTATTTTAACCAATAACCGCTACGAATTTTAGCTAACGGCGACTATACAACCTAGAACCATTTTTTGATAATTTTGCATAATAATAATAGACGCATACTGAAAAAAGGCCCATGACCCACCTTCAATAATTTCTACAACCCCCACAAACACCCCCACCCCACACATCGTGGAATAGCTCTTACAGTATTTGGAATCATTTATCGGCCTGTAAAACCATAGAAAACAAAAAACAAAGTAGAAGGAGAAAGTCCATCGATGACCGTGTGGTGTGTAGGCGTGTTTGCCAGTTGAAGGAGGACAGAAAAAAGACACTTATAACAGTCACACAGGATTTTATTGACAATGACAACAATGTTATAGTTTCAAAAAAGACTATTTGAAGAAGTTTGAACAAGAATGTGTCCAAAGTACACGGATGCCCCACTCGCATTATCATTTTCCATGTTCAATGGACCGTGAAATAGGGTAAAAAATCTAATTTGGCCTTAAAAGTAAATTGATTAACCAAAAGGGAACATGTGTACTAAGTTTCAAGTTGATTGGACTTTAACTTCATTGAAAACTACCTTGACCAAAAACTTTAACCTGAAACTTACACTTTAATTTCTATGTTCAGTCATTTTCAGTGGACCATGAAAATGGGGTCAAAAGATTAATTTTGTTTTAAAATAAGAAAGATCATATCATAAGGAACATGTGTACTAAGTTTCAAGTTGATTGAACTTTAGCTTCTTCAAAAACTACCTTGACCAAAAACTTTAACCTGAAATGGGACCGACGGATGAACAGACGGAAGGATGCACAGACCAGAAAACATAATGCCCCTCTACTATCATAGGTGGGGCATAAAAAGTGTGGGTACAGATGGTGTGTTTGTTTTGCTTTTTCTGATATATGAACCTTCTTAACTGTTAAGCACATCCACAGCTTATACCAGTCCATTCCAAGAAGAATAAACTAGAGGCTCTAAAGAGCTTGTGTCGCTCCTTGGTATATGTGAATATTAAACAAAGGAAGCAGAGGGATTATGACAAAATTGTGTTTTGGTGATGGTGATGTGTTTGTAAATCTTACTTTACTAAACAGTCTTGCTGCTTACAATTATCTCTATCTATAATGAACTTGGCCCAGTAGTATCAGTGGAAATGTAAATAAAAATTTATGAATTTTTTTTGTAAAAAATTGACTATAAAGGACAATAACTCCTTAGGGGGTCAATTGACCATTTAGGTCATGTTGACTTATTTGTAAATCTTACTTTGCTGAACATTATTGCTGTTTACAGTTTATCTTTATCTATAATAATATTCAAGATAATAACCAAAAACAGCAAAATTTCCTTAAAATTACCGATTCACAGGCAGCAACCCAACAACGGGTTGTCAGATTCATCTGAAAATAACAGGGCAGATAGATATTGATCTGATTAACAAATTTGCCCATGTCAGATTTGCTCTAAATTCTTTGGTTTTTGAGTTATAAGCCAAAAACTGCATTTTATCCCTATGTTCTATTTTTAGCCGTGTTGGCCATCTTGGTTAGTTGACCAGGTCACGCCACACATTTTTTAAACTATATACCCCAAAGATGATTGTTGCCAAGTTTGGATTAATTTGGTCCAGTAGTTTCAGAGAAGATTTTTGTAAAAGATAACTAAGATTTACGAAAAATGGTTAAAAATTGACTAAAAAGGGCAATAACTCCAACAGGGGTCAATTGACCATTTCGTTCATGTTGACTTGTTTGTAAACCTTACTTTGCTGAACATTATTGCTGTTTACAGTTTATCTCTATCTATATCAATATTCAAGATAATAACCAAAAACAGCAAAACTTCGTTAAAATTACCAATTCAGGGGCTGCAACCCAACAACGGCTTGTCTGATTCATCTGAAAATTTCAGGGCAGATAGATCTTGACCTGATAAACAATTTTACCTCTTGTCAGATTTGCTTTAAATGCTTTGGTTTTTGAGTTATAAGCCAAAAACTGCATTTTACCCCATTTGTTCTATTTTTAGCCGTGGCGGCCATATTGGTTGGTTGACGCCACACATTTTTTAAAATAGATACCCCAATGATGATTGTGGCCAAGTTTGGTTTAATTTGGCCCAGTGGTTTCAGAGGAGAAAATTTGTGTAAAAGCTAACGACGACAGAGACGATGGACGAAGGACGACGACGACGGATGCCAAGTGATGGGAAAAGCTCACTTGGCCCTTTGGGCCAGGTGAGCTAAAAATGTGAATCAAGCTTGTGGTTATGTTCCAGACCATATGAGTAACTGGACCATACGCGTATGGTCATGACCATATGGGTATATACTCATATGGTCCGACCATACGCGTATGGTCGGACCGTACGCGTATGGTCGGGGTAATCAACACGTATACTTTTAAACTCTTCATTAGGTGTGACCCTTCTGCTTGTTACGTCACTAAAATGTCATTTTATGTATATTAAAAAAAATTATTTAAAAAAAAACCAGTTTCGCACAGTTAATATTTCTTACTATTTGTAAGTACAATTATAAAAAGATGCCAAAATTAAATGAACATATTGTACAAGGAATTCTATTGTTTAAAGTAGGTGACATCACCGGCAAGGATCATGATATTTTTTAAGACATTTTAAAAGTAAAATATTAAAAGTGTATGTTTCTTTATTTTTTCTATTCCTTTTTTCTATACTTCTATTTAATCTTAATTATAAGACGGTAAAATAGCATTGAAATAGCCACTCTCTTTATCTAATTTGATCTGTGAAATTCATTTTACGATATTGGAGATCTAGAGTTTCTCAAAAACACCGTAGACACATCGGAATTGTCCGAGTCGATATCACTGCACGCAGCCAAAACAAGCAATCTCAGAAAAACTACATGTATGGTACCGTGTGAATTTCATTTTAAGTATACAAAAGCATACACGAATACAATTAGCGATGAAAACTAAGATCAACTGACTGTGGCATCAATATTTAATGTTTATGTAGCTTTTGACATGTAAAATTAATACATTTTTTTGTAAACACATTTGTTTTTAAGATAAAGTTTATTGTATTATTTCTATTGTATATTTGAAAAAATACCTATATGGTCCAAATACTCACATGGTCCGGCCCGTTAATAACCAAACGAGTATAATACTCATATGGTCCGACCATACGCGTATGGTCGGACCATATGAGTATACGCATATGGTCATGACCATACGCGTATGGTCCAAATACTCATATGGTCCGGAACAGTTACATCACAAAATATTTAGGTAGGAAAATTTTATTCAAAACTAGACTAAACCTGAAACTACAACTCATCATTCTTTGTCGATCACATGGTGTTTGTCGTCACAAAAGGTGAGCAAAACGTTTGTGTTTACTTCAAGCCAGAGAAAACTGAAAAATGGCCACCATTATTGGCAAATACTTTTGTTCCACAACTGTATTGTAAAAAAATATTTGAAAATGGTTTATAAAGAACTGACAGAAGGACAACAGATGATGATGGATGCCAAGTGATGGCAAAAACTCAGAAGTCCTAATATTACAGCTATAAAACTTCAACACAAATTGTTTGGATGCTTACTCCACTCAAATCCTAGTACTAGTAGAACAAAAAAGTACAACCATATACCTTTGGTCTTTACTCCACTCAAATCCTAGTACTAGTAGAACAAAAAAGTACAACCATATACCTTTGGTCTTGTCCATCCCTTAAAGTGTGGAATGTTAGTCTTTGACTGATCCATTCCATCTATTATAATACTCAAAACTTCCTTTGGCTTCATTAATGCTTCATCCTTCTTTTTGTAGTAGTCTCTTCTTTCACTTCTATAAAATAAGTAAGTAAAAGAATATAAAAACAAAATATAACTTTTATAATTTCATCAATTGAAGCTCAACTGTCACAACTAAGAATAACACCTCACAACTACATAAAACAGCAGTTAATGAACAGGATGGTCTTGTCTTCAAATTATCTTTCAAAACAACAAAATGCTCATGATCCCCTGATTTGTGCTTATGTAATATTTTGTGAAAACTGCACCAATGATTATTTTTGCTATCATAAATGTGCAGTTAATTCGGTCTTTCCACATTTTTGTGGAACAACCTTTGACTTTTCTTCTGATTATTATTTGGTCTTTCCACCTTTCTGTGGTAAAATAAAATATAGATTCAAAGCAAATGTTTCAAAATGTTTGGGTAATTGAGACAAAAAAATGGTACATTCTGTCCGGAGGTAACAAATATTCAAACCAGTTGTTTTTTTTCCCACCTTATTTCAAGTAAAATGCAGAGAAACAATAAATTTTTGGGATCAGAGTAAAATTAACCATCTTTCACCTCTTCAATTTTGTTGTTGTTAGTATTTTTAATTTCATTATCATTTATCCTCAATCAGGCATGGGGTGATGCAAATTTGTAATTGTAATACATGGTAATGTTTAAGTACTTCCTGAGTTCCAGGAACCAGAACACCTGTATATGCCATCAAAGGTATTTTTGGTACTTCCTGAATTCCAGGAACCAGAACACTTGTATATGCCATCAAAGGTATGTTGATTTTTTCAGTACAGGCCACAATAAGGTATTTCTTGAAATTGATGATTTAAGGATGTTCGCTTCTCTGTTTCAAAATAACAAGCTTTTGAAAAGACTATTATAAATTGATAGTATAAATAAAGGAACTAAAAAAAAGAAAAAAAATGAAGGATCTATGTGCTTGTTTTTTGAGATATAAGCCGTTGGAAATTTGGCGGGAAATAATTCTCTCTAGACTTTTCATACATTTAACATTGGCACCCTTTTTCTTTCAAAAATGAAAAAATAACGAGGATTTTATAGTATTTTTAAATATGGCTTTATAAACTATATGTAATAAAATTATGATAAGAAAAGTAGTTAGCGGGGATTTTTTTTTAATGGCACTACATGGATAAAACCAGAGGATTTTCAATATCTGACAAAAAGTCAAAAACAAGAATAGCGAACATCCTTAAACATAGAAAACAAGGGGTCATAAATTAATGGTTTGCCTCCTACAGGGCTTAAATGACCATTTAATGTTTTCTCTATATCCTTCAGTGCAAATTCAGACATAAGGTAAGTCAGTCCAGCAATCTAGATTTGAAACAATATACTGTCAAGCATACATAAATAAAACAAACAAAAGTAATGTGATTACATATCATATAAGTTTTATTAAAGGGTTACAGGTTCAATGTTCAGTTGAACAAGTGTGGACACTGACCAGTATGGATAGTATCCAGCATTGTGAGAGTATTGCATGGCAATACATAGTCCCCTACCAGTAACAAGAGGCTCTCAAGAGCCTTAATCGCTCACCTTAATTTTTTTTGGTTAAATCTCTCATCAATGATTGTTTTGGCCTTTCAATTTATTTAAACGTTCTTTGAATCGTCCTATTTTCTTCAAAAGAAAAAAAAAATTGTTTTCTCCTATGTTCTATTTTAGCCATAGGAGCTATGTTTCTTGACATACAAGGAAATAAAATAAAAAAATTATACTAGATACTCTGAAACTCATTTAGCCTAAGTTTGGCTGAAATTGATATAGCAGTTTCAAAGGAGAAGATTTTTTAAAGTAATCAACATGATGAACAAATTGTGAAAAAAAGTCTTAAAAGGGCAATAACTCCTAAAGGGGTCAATTGACAATTTTGGTCAAATTGACTTATTTGTAGATCTGACTTTGCTTAACATTTTTGCTATTAACAGTTTATCTGTATCTATAATAATATTCAAGATAATAACCAAACACTGCAAAATTTCTTTAAAATCAACAATTCAGGGGCATTATACCTGAAAAACCAGTGACCCAATTCGGCTGAAAATTTCAGGACAGGTAGACCTTGACCTAATAAATACTTTAACTTCTTGTCTTATTTGCTCTAAATGCTGGAGTTTTTGAGATATGAGCCAAAAACTGCATTTTACCCTGTGTTCTATTTTTAGCCATGACAGCCAGGTTTTTTGACGAAATAGAAAATAAAACACAAACATTATTTTATACACCCTACTGATCATTCAAATGAAGTTTGGTTAAATTTGGTTGAGTAGTTTTAGATCAGAAGATTTTTTAAAGTTATCAAATATGATGAACAATTTGTGAAAAATTGTCATTAAAGGACAATAACCCCTTTAGGGGTCAATTGACAATTTTGGTCATATTTACTTATTTGTAGATCTTACTTTGCTGATCATTTTTGCTGTTCACAGTTTATCTTTACCTATAATAATATTCAAGATAATGACCAAAAACTGCAAAATTTCCTTAAAATTACCAATTTAGTGGCAGCAACCCAACAATGGGTTGTTTGATTCATCTGAAAATTTCAGGGCTGATAGATCTTGACCTAATGAACATTTTAACCCAATTAGATTTGCTCTTTATGCTTTAGTTTTTGAGATATAAGCCAAAAACTGCATTTGACCCCTATGTTCTATTTTAAGTAATGGCGGCCATGTTTTTTGACGGATCAAAAATCGAAGCACAAACTTTGTGCAAGATAATCTTAGGAACAATCATGCCTAGTTTCATCGAAATCCATTCAGTAGTTTCAGAGGAGAAGATGTTTGAAAAATTGTTAAGGACGACAGACAACGACGACGACAACGACGATGACGGATGCCAAGTGATGAGAAAAGCTCATATTTCCTTTTTAGGAAAGGTGAGCTAAAAATTCATTATTCCCGAAAACAAAATTCAAATTTGATGTGTAAATTGTTGTGTTAAAACTTTAGATACCAAATATCAAATTAAAAGTCAAGCATGACTAAAAAAAGTGCAGAAAATTGATTAATTGTGTGATTTTTTTAGGTCTTTAAAGATCATTTAACTCTACAAAATATGATCAAATCAGAACAAAATTTGAACTTGATCTGTAACTTGTAATGGTAAATTTATTTCTTGCATGAATTATCCAAGTCTGAGGACCATAACTATGCAAACAAATCATCAGACTGGAACACAATTTGCACTTAATGTGTAACTTTTCATGGTTTAACTATATGCCAAATTTAAAGTCAATACCTTCAAGCATGACGAAAAAAGTGAAGAAAACAGATTACTTATGCAATTTTTCTAAGTACAAAGGTCATAACTCTGCATAAAATCATCAGACCAGAACAAAACTAGAATTTTATCTGTAACTTGTCATGGTTATACTACCGTATAGCGGGTTATTTTCGCGGGGTGTAAATTTTCGCTTATTTTCGCGGATAGAACAAATTCGCCAAAATAAATTCCGCCAATTTAAAAGTGTACATGCAATGGTAATGTTAAAAAATGTTGAATCCGCCAAAAAAATAACCGCCAAAATATTTCGTATACCTTATTCAATGAAAATCGTGAAATTTTACACCCGCGAAAATAACCCGCTATACGGTATATACCCAATATCAAACCAATATCTTCAAACATGACAAAAAAAAGTGTGGAAAGCTGATTTGACGGACAGACGGATTCACGGACACACAGACAGACAGACAGACAGAGTGCAAACCTAAAGTCCCTTTCAACTTCTTTGGTAGGGGACTAATAACATTACCTTTGTCTATCAAGATGAACTTTTAAATCTTTTTTCAACTGATCTTTTTTCACAGCATCTTTCAATTTATGCATCTCCATTTTAACCTTCATGCAAATGTCACAAGGATTTATATTCTTTGTCTAAAAAGATAAATTATCAGATTATTTAAACAAAAAACTGTTCAATGTGAGAATATATCAAAACAAGAAAATTGTCCCAAGTTCATCTACACTAAACTCACACTATTATTTCCAATGTACCATGAAATCAGGGTCAGAAACCTAATTTGACATAAATTTATACTACTTATAATAAGAAATCACATCACAAGGAACATGAGTACTAAATTTTAATAAATGTGAACTTCAACATCATTAAAAACTACATTGGTTCCAAATAATTATGTTGAAGTCCATATTTCAAAATTGGAAACCCAAACAGTAGGCTCATACATATGTAAGAGTCACAATTGCTCACCTGTAATTATTTGTGTATATCTGCATCAATGATGAATTTTGCTATTTAAGGATTATAAATGGGCATTTAATCTATGTGTTTCAAATGCATGAAATATTAGCACTGTTCTTTATGAAAAAAATACTTACCTTAACAAAACTAACAATTTTCTCAAATTTTTCTGAAAAAAGTTGATAAAAACGTCTTTCTTTTAAGCAAAGTCCAGGTATAGTTTTGTACTCATCATACATATACTTAATATTTATGCAATCTGGCAATAGTACTACATCTCTTTCAGGACTTGGATCTCCATACTCATCTATAAAATTGTCCATGAATGCTACAGCATGAAGACCTTGAATAAAATAATATACATGAAGCAAAAACAGAAAGTAACAAGTGAAACTGCAAGCTACTGCTCACTGATGATACCCCCGCCGCAAGTGGATAATATTAATAGTGTAAAAATATGCAAGTGTTCGGTAAACAGGAAGTTGTCAAGTGATCAATCTGAAAACGCATCACACAGTATAGCTGACTTATATAAATTATGAAACCAAATTTCAGAAATCCTTGTATTGTAGTTCCTGAGAAAAATGTGACGAAAATTTTCAACTTGGCTATCATGTGTAAAATCATACAAGTGTTCGGTAAACAGGAAGTTGACAAGTGATCGATCTGAAAACGCATAACACGGTATAGCTGACTTAGATAAACCCTGAAACCAAATTTCAGAAATCCTTGTATTGTAGTTCCTGAGAAAAATGTGACGAAAAATTTTCAACTTGGCTATCATGTGTAAAATCATTCAAGTGTTCGGTAAACAGGAAGTTGTCAAGTGATCAATCTGAAAACGCATCACACAGTATAGCTGACTTAGATAAACCCTGAAACCAAATTTCAGAAATCCTTGTAATGTAGTTCCTGAGAAAAATGTGACGAAAATTTTCAACTTGGCTATCATGTGTAAAATCATGCAAGTGTTCGGTAAACAGGAAGTTGTCAAGTGATCAACCTGAAAACGCATCACACGATATAGCTGACTTTGATAAACCCTGAAACCAAATTTCAGAAATCCTTGTATTGTAGTTCCTGAGAAAAATGTGACGAAAGTTTCATGGGACGGACTGACTGACGGACGGACGGACTGATGGACGGACGGACTGACGGACAGACAGAGGTAAAACAGTATACCCCCCCTTTTTTAAAGCGGGGGTATAATAAAAGTGACTTACTTACTTAAAATAATACAAAAAGTTAATATATTGTTTTCAATTAATAATATTGTATTCAATTAATAATTTACAATGGACAATAAAAAGAAATATACATCTAAAATGGAATTTAAACAGTATGGATCCTTGTAACATACATATTTCTTAACCTTAAACTGTGAGTCAACTCACGAAAAGATACCCCTATCCCACATTTTATGTAATAATTTCAATTATTACCAATGAATTATTTTAGAACGAGTTTATACTTCTTTATTCATATCCAAAGGTAGTGTTGCAACTGAGTAAAGTATATGTCCAGCTGTTACGGAGGAGTTGCGCTTGCAAGACATTTGGACATACAAATTAAACAGATGGAGACAGACAGGGTATTTATCAGCAATTTAGTGTCTTTACATACTCATTCAAATCTCCAATCTTTGGGGTTAAAATTTTTCGATTTTGAGTGCAATTGGGGAATTTCGTGATTTTTTATAGATTTCATGCCCAATATTTGCAAAAAAGACTATAATCAAAACATAAAAAAATTGTGTTAACAGTGTAAGTCAATAAAATCAAGCCATAAATAGCCACACATAAATTCTTATTTATATCTGAAATGAAGTTTTCCCACTTGTGTCAAAATAGCCAAGGAAGCCATTGTTCAATAGTAACTTCTGTCATGGTGGCTATTAATAAAAGTGTTATATGCACCTGTCCTTTCTCAGGAGATTTTTTCTAGTGATTGTGGATTGTTGGTGGGGATCATATGTGTTTCTTGCTTTGTATAGATTAGACTGTTGATTTCCATGTTTGAATTGTTTTACACTGGTCATTTTGGGCCCTTTACAGCTTCTTGTTTCAGTGTGAGCCAAGGCTTCCTGTTGAAGGCCGTACTTTGACCTATATTCGCTTACTTTAAATACATTTTGACTTGGATGAAGAGTTGTTTCATTGGCACTCTCACCACATCTTCTTATTCAATATTCATATTAAAATAACTAATGAAAACCTTTGATATTGTGGTAATGGTTTTTTCTCACTTTCTCTACCATCATTATGTCTTCCTTCAAAAGTTTAAGTAACCTGTAGTAAGTGGCAGTACTTATTCCCAGAAGATCAGTCCATTTCCGCCTGTAAAAAAAAGAAGATTCACCATCTTAAAAGGTGACACAGAAATTGACTACACTTCAATATTTTTGGTTTCAACCACATCTATACCTGTCATATCAAAGGTATCACAATCAGTATCTGAGGTAAATTTTATCCTTAGTTGTGCTATTTTCATCTCAAAGATAATTGTTCCTCAATCCTTTTACTAACTAAAAATACAGCTGGTGTTTTTAATCTTTCCAAATTATACCCCTGCTCCAAAATTTAACAATGGCAAAGTATGTGATTAGCTAAGGGATCATAAAAAGTCAAGAGGCTTATGACAGCCTTAATAGCTTGCCTGTAAATCTTGATATCACTTTCTACAAAAACTTTAAAACAAATAAAGAGGTATAGTAGCTCTATGCAAATCTTATTTTTTCTAGAAGGTTATTTAAAGGATATTCTAAAAATATGTTTCATGTCTAATTTGGTACTCTAAGGAACGTAACTATCATGCATATTTGTTAGATTAGTCTTTATCATGTGAATATGGACACCTAAAATGGATTTTGCAAATAAAACGATAATGCTATATTGGGCATCAAAATATCGTCTGATCGTATTTAAAATACAAAACACATTTTATTCTTGATAAAAAATACACACCATTGTTCATGTTGTTGGGGGGAAATATGAAGCTACTGCTTCTCTTTAATAAAAAATATCAAAATATTTTTTTGTTGTTGAAAATTTAACTAAAATCAAAGATGGCCACTGGAAGCAAAAGGTGCAGTCGGTATCATTTCTAAAAATGATGGTTGAAAAGTGAAGATCTGATTTTAATCAGATAATGCCTCAATGTAAACCAATCTTTTGTGCTACATAATCAACTTACATACAAATTATTTTTCCATGGAAATGGTGTTTCCTTCCTTTTATTGTACATGTATCATCATAGATGGTGTTCCTCATTAAATCAAGGATCTTTGATGATCGTTTTGCTCCTTGTCTATAACCTTGTAAATTAGATCTCATATGTTGGATTTTATAAATGATATTTTCAACTTGGAATAATTTTTCACTGCACTGTTGTTTACATAAACATTGATTTCTTAGGTCTCCTCTGATTTTGTCAGGAAAAAGTAGGTAAGCTCCTCTGTTAACTGGAATTTCTGTAGATTTATTTAAAAGTTAGTAAATATATAAAGTAATCATTCATGAAATCATCTATTATTTCATCAAAGAGTCGAAAGAAGTGCAATCTAAAATGTTTTCATAATTTGTACAAGGCAAATCATATTATCTTACCTCCTGTAAATTTCTAGGAATGTGATATAGGTAGTAGCTATATAGGGAGGCAGGGCTTATTTCATACGTGGTTAGTAGTGGTGTTATGTCCTTTTATAAAAACAAAACAGCACTGAGTAAAAAATCGTAGAGGTTTCAACAGGCAGGCGAAGAAATTGATGATTAATATTAAAATAAATTCATAAAACACATTTAAACCTAACAAGTTGTAATTGTTGGCTCTGTTTTTGTAGGATCAATGGAAGTAGTTTCTTAATGGTAACAGTATTGAAGACGTGCTCATTTAGCTTCGCTCTCACCCCATATGGAATGTACTGACCCCATATATACCTTATTAGGTCACTAGCACACTATGTAACTAATAATATCATAATATCATAATAATATTGGGATCTTCTGTACTTAAGTATTATCATGAATTTGTTACAAATACGTAGGGTTTTGTGATTGCAATAGACCATGACTGAGGGGGTGGGGGTGAATAATCTCCATGGAAATATTAAAGATGTGCAAATATTTAAACAACTGTATACCAAATATCATTGATTTACCATAAGTGGTTCCTTTTCAACTGACCTAATCACAAACTTTAACAAATTGTTGACACTGTGGCATACACTGTCAGAAACAGCATACCTATGTCTCGCTTTTCGACTCAAACAAGGCGAGACAAAAATTGGTCAGCTAAAAATCCAGAATAAAGACATTACCACACCCCACATCTTCTTATTTATATAAAAAAAAATATAAAAAGTTATTTTTACCATCTTCATAAGACTGCAAACAATAAGATGTTGTATTATCATCATTATCATCATCGGTATTCTCATCTATGCCATTATTTGTCAATGATACTGAAAAACAAAAAAGTACATCCCAAAGGAATTATATATTTATATAAGAATATATCCAAGGTCACTATGAAATAGTGCATTTTCCATTTATTTGAATGTGCATACATGTATAATATCAAGTATAATATATATTTAACTTCAGTTGTCTTATATGTAATAATGCATCTACACACTACTCAAGTTCAGTCATGTGACAGTAAAAGTCAGAGATAATAGTTCTAATGTGTTAGTGAGAAACTGTGATTTTCATTAAAACTCTAATGTGAACAAAAAGGGTATTTCTATTTCATCCTAGAAAGAGTTCTGCTGTGAATAATATATATTGGTCTTTCAGAAAATGTTGTTTGTGCGGTTTTTAGACCCTTCTATAGGTTTGAACGTAGTTTTCAATTTAGACTTGTTTATATTTTTTCGTTTGGGCTTGTATCATATTTCCCCTCTATTTTTGTATGATCCGTTCATCCTATATTGACTCTTAAAATTCAAGAGTCTATCTAAAAATTAGGGTACATTTTATATGGCCTTCCAAATACCGTTTCGATCCCTAACATCACCATGATCACAGTGTTAAGAGACATTTATTGTCGAAACCCAGATCTGGTGTACCAAAAAAATATTGACACCTTATGTTTGTGGCATAAAATCCTGGCCACAAGTTAATTGTTTTCTGTTTAGTATTAAATTTATATTAAGATCCATTTTGTTAGATCTTCTGATCAATTTTATTTGGCAATCGCCAATGGCAGTCAGCAGGGTTTAAGAACATCAGTTGTTAGACCTGCTAGTCAAATGCGTTTTGTTTAAATATACTTCATCTCCCCTCTTACATTTTCACTCCATAAAATTTGAGAAAAATATAAAATCAAAGTGCTGGATAGCACCCCTGGAAAGTTTGCAACTGTAGCTGTGTATTATTCCAAAAAGGTTATAGACGTGTATTATTTCAAATATATACCGGTATTTCATCACAGCTTTGATGTTTTAAACTAAACCATTGTCTTGTCAGTAATTATCAAAAATCAGTTTTTTTATGTTTATCATAAAAAGTTTTGATATTTTCTCATGATTGCAACCTTAAACTGTAAATCTGAAATAATGAATTATACATGCAGAAAGCTCTATTAATTTCTTTAAGTACCCATGCCATGTCAACTTCAAGGGCCTGTGAATTTGTATTTTTCTATTGGTTTAGGTCCTTCATATTTGTTTTTAGTAAATTAACATGTAAGTTTTTGGTTTTTTTAATTGTTTGGCATGTTTCATATCGGGGCCTTTTAAAGCTTCCTACATGTATATGTCACAAACATTTCTCATTATTGACGACCTTTATTGTGGTCTATAGTTATTAATACATTTTCATTCTTTGAACTCTTTTGGATAGCATTGGTTCTGTGCAAAAAGTACTGCAACCTTACTTATAAATAAGACAGTAACTTAAATCAATACAACTGTAAAGAAAGTTAATTAATATTTAAGGCTTTTATCAAAAAAAAGGGAACATGTCCATGGGACTCAAATGATGCCCTCGCTAGCATTAACGTTATAAACTCAAGAACTGTAAATGTGGCACTACCAATATTTTTACTTAATCTGAATTATGGGTTAATAAACATTGTGTATTCATTCTAATTATACAGTATTGCGCATTATAATTGTAAGATCTTGACATTTATTTTGTGTCAGAAACCAATATGCTATGTCAACAGTTTAATCCCAATCCAAATTCAGAGCTGTATCAAGCTTGAATGTTGTGTCCATACTTGTCCCAACTGTTCAGGGTTCGACTTCTGCGGTCGTATAAAGCTGTGCCCTGCTGAGCATCTGGTTTCATTTGTAACAAGACACAACCATAGAACAGTAAAAATAAGTGGTAATGAGAATTGTGTATAAGTTTCATGACATTTGGTTAAGACAAACTATACTTAGAGAACAGAAACTTATATTTGCAGCAACTTTTCTTTTTGTAAAGTAGCATTAAACGCTAGAATGGTAAAACTAAAATTCAAACTTGACTTGTGAATTGTTATAAGCATTGCGTATCAGTTTCATACAATTTGGTTCAGGCAAACTAAAGTTAGAGAACAGAAACAAATTTTGGGATATATATATACGGAGGTACTTATATAAGTAAAGGAAGAGATACATACTTACAGAAGAACAAGGATAAATTTAAACTCAATACGGTGGGAGCACAACAACAGCAGTATGACCACAGGAAGAAAAAGTTTATGTACACTAGATTCAAAACATTTTTGTTGTAAGCCATTCGTTTGATATATTATGGTAATCATTTCCTCTGTGTTTGGATGAAAAGCAATTGAATTTCTATTTAAATAGGGCATGCTATGCACACATGTTTGTCTAAAATCTATATAAATTTTTAGGTGAAAATGCCGCCATTTAAGCCAAACCGGGGTACACATCATTATGAACCTTAATCCTTTCTACAGCCCTTGTCTCTATACCCTGAGCTATGCTATTCCAAGAAGTAGATGCTGACTTGGTTGCCCTTAATACGGATGCTATATGATACGAATTTGCGATAATATACACCAGAGGTGGTATGATGTAAATTATTTGAAGAAGATTGAAGAAGAATTGACGTTGGCAGTGGGTCAATGTTTTTCTGCTGTCAGTTTGATTCAGTTGAGTATGCTGAACGAATGAAGGCCCTTATATAATATACACATTGGAATGTATTTAAATAACGGAATTAACTTTTTCAAATGATTTTTGGCATCAAAAACTTTCGATAGATGTTTTAAAATGCATTTTAAAATATTTATTTTTTTTGAAAGCCAGTACCATATTTACCTGTCCTCGTCCATTACTGAGACATAAGACATATACTTATCGAGTATTTTATATTCTATCACCTGTGTTTTGTTATAACAAACCATTATCACTTGTCAATTATCCAACGGCTTGTTCACCTCATTCCCGATTTTTTCGATACTCTCTGGCTTTTACCACTTTTACTTACGTACATAGTTAACAGGTAAAAGTAGAGTGGAAAATGTTCATTCATGAAATTTTCATGAATGATCCTGACGCAATCTGGCGTAGATTTCTTGTGATTTTCTCTTCAGCTTATGGCAGATCCGCAAAGTAGTGTTTGAGATACTCATTTTCAAAATTAGTTAAATTCATCTGAATCGTCGGTGAACATTCAGTTCTTTTTTATTAAAGCTGTAATCTTTCCAGTCAAATTAGAAGTTACTCAAAATTTTAAAAGAACCTTCCAAGAATTAGAGTTTTAACACTATTACTAGTACTAAATTGTCTCGGATCAGAATAAATGGCGATAATCTGTCACCATAAGTTTGAGGCCGACGGCTATGGAAAGTAGCTAAAGCAAACTTTCCCAAAAGCAAAGAAAAAAACTCTTAATAATTATAGGGAACTATATTCATGGACAACTGCAATAAAAACAAGGGTGGTTAGTGGCAGATACAGTACTTGACCTAGGAGGGTGCGGGCGGGGGTCCCTGAATGACTTAAGAGGGCCCCTCCAGTCATGCTTCAGTGATCCCCTATATAATCAACCAAATTTTTCTAACAAAAGAAGGGGCCCAGAAAAGTGAGCTAAAAATGAAACTGTTTTGTAATGATGGAAGACAAAATAGACCAAAACACAAAAATTTAACTTTGACCAACAGTGAACCAATGAATTAAATATACTGAATGTCTATCAGAAACTTAATACTCTTACCTCTAGATAATCCGTCATTTGTAACCTCTGCTGAATCAGTGTCATCATTGTCATCAGATTCCAGAAAAGGAGTCAAATCAAATACTTTTCCTGTAAATTAAACAAACAAGAAATATATTCACACCTCACTGATGCTCCACTTGCATTGTCATTTTCCATGTTCAGTTAACCATGAAACTAAGGTCAAAACCCTTATTTGGCATAGAATAAAAAAGATCACTTCCTTATGAACATCTGTAAGAGATAAATTTGTCCTGGTAAAATATGTCTGGGCGGACACATATAACTAGTAGAAAAAGTCCATGGTTACAAAATTTACTAGTACTTTTTGTCCGATGCTAGTAATTTATGTCCCCAGACTAAATTTCCTAGGAATTGTAGTCCATGTCATTAATATTCCTAGGTAAAAACGTCCATGTCCTCTTTATAGGAAAAATATTAATGAATCAAATCATTTAAGTTTAAACAATAGAAACTTATAAGACAAAATGTAAGAGTTGTTTATTTATATTTTTAATCAAATATATGTTCCCAGACTAATTTTCCTAGGGAATCATGTCCATGTCATTAATATTCCAAGGTAAAATCGTTCATGCCCTTTATTTTGTAATGTAAATAAAAATGTTATATTTTGATATTGTTATACATTCTTTTAAAGTTTATGTTCCCAGACTAATTTTCCTAGGAAATTTGTCCATGTCATTAATATTTCTAGGTAAAATCGTCCATGTCCTGTATTTTAACAGAAATGTTTTAATGAAATAAATTATGTACATGGAAATACAATTTTGATGTTTTAAAATATTGTTCGGATCAAGAGCTCAGGCATTAAGAATTTAATGACATGAACATGATGAATATCCCCGGCCTTGTTTTCCTAGGACATCATGTCCATGTCATTAACATTTCTAGGTTACAAAGTCACTTTCCTTTATTCTAAATGGGAAAAAATAATGAAACTTTCAAATCTTAACTAAAAATATGATTCTGTTTTAATTTTCAATAATTGTTATAATATAATAAAAAAAATTACTAGCATATTAAGTATTAGGACGATTTTTCCTAGGAAAAGATGTGCCAGACATATTTGACTAACTATGGACTTATTTTCCTAGGAAATATTGTCCTGGGACATACATTCCTAGTAAAATAATGATCATGGACTTTATTTCCTAGGAAAAAAAGTCTGATGGACAGATTTTACTACCGGACCAAATTTACTGTTACATAACAAGGTTTCAGTTGATGTGACTTCAACTTTATCATAACCTTTCTAGACCTAAAACTTTAACTTGATACATGAAATGACAAATGAAAGATCAAATCCACTGACCAAAAACTACATTTTACAATCATCATGATCATGGTGGGGCAAAACAGTCATAACTTGCAATTTATTCATTCCTTTTCCAGTGACATGAATAACCAAGTCAAGATTCCATTTAAATGCCCTACATGATTAAATAATAGATATGATAGATACTGAGTGACAATGATTTTCGGTTTTGTAAAATAATCAACTAGTTGTAGAATAGGCATTTATTTTAAACACAATTACATCTGACTTACAATTAATCAATTATAATTACAAGTGATGAACATATTTAAAATGTTTAGTTATCCACATTCTTCATGTTCTTTGCAAATTCTAAAAAACACATTTATTATAACGAAAAAAAACAAGAGTGGACACAGTGAAATGTCTTGCCTGTTCTAGTGTTCATAATATATTTATGTTAAAAGTATAAAAAAAGAAGTTAATACCACAAGCATTACATTAAATTAAATATAACATTTAAATGATCAATGTACATGAGGTCAAGGTGAGATAATACCTTTCAGACCGACATGTCTGTTATAAATCTTTGCATACAACAAATCTACTTAGTATCTCCAAAATTAACCTCATATGATAAAAATGACCTTCACCCTAAACATGAAAATTAAGGTAGGTCAACTGACACCTACTTAACAGACATACACATCACCTTATACTTTTCCTTAGACCAAATATAGTTTAAAAATTCCACTTTCCTTATAGTCATGATAGTATTCAAAGAAAAAACAAATCAGAGAAATATGATCTTTGACCAATGAACCATGAAAATGAGGTCACGATCAGATGATTATTGCCAGACAGACATCTACACCTAACAAACTTTCCATATATCAAATATAATTGACTGGATCATGCTTATAATAACTGAAAAATAGACCAAAACACAAAAAATTAACTTTGACCAACAGTGAACCAATGAATTAAATATACTGAATGTCTATCAGAAACTTAATACTCTTACCTCTAGATAATCCGTCATTTGTAACCTCTGCTGAATCAGTGTCATCATTGTCATCAGATTCCAGAAAAGGAGTCAAATCAAATACTTTTCCTGTAAATTAAACAAACAAGAAATATATTCACACCTCACTGATGCTCCACTTGCATTGTCATTTTCCATGTTCAGTTAACCATGAAACTAAGGTCAAAACCCTTATTTGGCATAGAATAAAAAAGATCACTTCCTTATGAACATGTGTAACAAGGTTTCAGTTGATGTGACTTCAACTTTATCATAACCTTCCTAGACCTAAAACTTTAACTTGATACATGAAATGACAAATGAAAGATCAAATCCACTGACCAAAAACTACATTTTACAATCATCATGATCATGGTGGGGCAAAACAGTCATAACTTGCAATTTATTCATTCCTTTTCCAGTGACATGAATAACCAAGTCAAGATTCCATTTAAATGCCCTACATGATTAAATAATAGATATGATAGATACTGAGTGACAATGATTTTCGGTTTTGTAAAATAATCAACTAGTAGTAGAATAGGCATTTATTTTAAACACAATTACATCTGACTTACAATTAATCAATTATAATTACAAGTGATGAACATATTTAAAATGTTTAGTAATCCACATTCTTCATGTTCTTTGCAAATTCTAAAAAACACATTTATTATAACGAAAAAAACAAGAGTGGACACAGTGAAATGTCTTGCCTGTTCTAGTGTTCATAATATATTTATGTTAAAAGTATAAAAAAAGAAGTTAATACCACAAGCATTACATTAAATTAAATATAACATTTAAATGATCAATGTACATGAGGTCAAGGTGAGATAATACCTTTCAGACCGACATGTCTGTTATACAATCTTTGCATACAACAAATCTACTTAGTATCTCCAAAATTAACCTCATATGATCATGATGATAAAAATGACCTTCACCCTAAACATGAAAATTAAGGTAGGTCAACTGACACCTACTTAACAGACATACACATCACCTTATACTTTTCCTTAGACCAAATATAGTTTAAAAATTCCACTATCCTTATAGTATTCAAAGAAAAAACAAATCAGAGAAATATGATCTTTGACCAATGAACCATGAAAATGAGGTCACGATCAGATGATTATTGCCAGACAGACATCTACACCTAACAAACTTTCCATATATCAAATATAATTGACTGGATCATGCTTATAATAACTGAAAAATAGACCAAAACACAAAAAAATAACTTTGACCAACAGTGAACCAATGAATTAAATATACTGAATGTCTATCAGAAACTTAATACTCTTACCTCTAGATAATCTGTCATTTGTAACCTCTGCTGAATCAGTGTCATCATTGTCATCAGATTCCAGAAAAGGAGTCAAATCAAATACTTTTCCTGTAAATTAAACAAACAAGAAATATATTCACACCTCACTGATGCTCCACTTGCATTGTCATTTTCCATGTTCAGTTAACCCTGAAACTAAGGTCAAAACCCTTATTTGGCATAGAATAAAAAAGATCACTTCCTTATGAACATGTGTAACAAGGGTTCAGTTGATGTGACTTCAACTTTATCATAACCTTCCTAGACCTAAAACTTTAACTTGATACATGAAATGACAAATGAAAGATCAAATCCACTGACCAAAAACTACATTTTACAATCATCATGATCATGGTGGGGCAAAACAGTCATAACTTGCAATGTAATCATTCCTTTTCCAGTGACATGAATAACCAAGTCAAGATTCCATTTAAGGTAGATCACCAGTATATATTTTTTGAGACAGATTTTTTTTATATTTTGCCAAAATGAAGATTTTACTATGCTCTTTTCAAAAATTTAATAAAAAGTGTAGGTCACCGTGCTATTTTTCAAGCAATAAGTCGTTGAAAATTGCCAAAATTTGGTTAGTTTGTTCATGAAAAAATACATTAGTGTGCATAAAAAAATTTCTATGAGATAGAATTTTGAAATAAATTGTGAGAAGAAAGGTTTCATAATATGTTTTAAGAAAATAAAAAGAAATCATAGTGTCACCGAACTTGTTTTCTTGCTACAAGTGAATATAAAAAAATTCCCTATTAGCCCAGTATAAATTTTGTACTATAAGAGTTATCTCCCCTTAAATGGCTCATTTGAAAAAAAATGATTTATAAACCAAAAAAAATGATATTTGTTAAAACAAGAATGTGTCCACAGTACACGGATGCCCCACTCACACTATCATTTTCTATGTTTAAAGGACTGTGAAATTGGAATAAATTCTCTAATTTGGCATTAAAATTAGAATGATCTTATCAAAGGGAACATGTATACTAAGTTTCAAGTTGATTGGACTTATACTTTATCAAAAACTACCTTGACCAAAAACTTTAACCTGAAATTTGCACTATCATTTTCTATGTTCAGTGAACCGTAAAATTGGGGTCAAAACTCTAATTTGGCATTTAAATTAGCAAGATCATATCATAGGGCACATGTATACTAAGTTTCAAGTTGATTGGACTTCAACTTCATCAAAAACTACCTTGACCAAAAACTTTAACCTGAAGCCAAAAACTTTAACCTGAAATTTGCACTATCATTTTCTATCAGTGAACCGTAAAACTGGGGTCAAAACTCTAATTTGGCATTTAAATTAGAAAGATCATATCATAGGGCACATGTATACTAAGTTTCAAGTTGATTGGACTTCAACTTCATCAAAAACTACCTTGACCAAAAACTTTAACCTGAAGCGGGACAGACGGACGAACGAACAGACGAACGAACGAACGAACGAACGGACGCACAGACCAGAAAACATAATGCCCCTCTACTATCGTAGGTGGGGCATAAAAATTTGTATAATACAATTAATTGACAAGTTTTCTTTAAATAGAAAAAACTTCTAACAATTGAATTTCAAATCTGTCTCCAAATTTGCAAATTTAGGCAAATAACTAGACCGATTATGTACTGTGATTGTACAATCCAAGAAGGCGGTATACCATCATTCTACCTTTAATTAATCAATTATAATTACAAGTGATGAACATATTTAAAATGTTTAGTAATCCACATTCTTCATGTTCTTTGCAAATTCTAGAAAACACATTTATTATAACGAAAATAACAAGAGTGGACACAGTGAAATGTCTTGCCTGTTCTAGTGTTCATAATATATTTATGTTAAAAGTATAAAAAAGAAGTTAATACCACAAGCATTACATTAAATTAAATATAATATTTAAATGATCAATGTACATGAGGTCAAGGTGAGATATTACCTTTCAGACCGACATGTCGGTTATACAATCTTTGCATACAACAAATCTACTTAGTATCTCCAAAATTAACCTCATATGATAAAAATGACCTTCACCCTAAACATGAAAATTAAGGTAGGTCAACTGACACCTACTTAACAGACATACACATCACCTTATACTTTTCCTTAGACCAAATATAGTTTAAAAATTCCACTATCCTTATAGTATTCAAAGAAAAAACAAATCAGAGAAATATGATCTTTGACCAATGAACCATGAAAATGAGGTCACGATCAGATGATTATTGCCAGACAGACATCTACACCTAACAAACTTTCCATATATCAAATATAATTGACTGGATCATGCTTATAATAACTGAAAAATAGACCAAAACACAAAAAAATAACTTTGACCAACAGTGAACCAATGAATTAAATATACTGAATGTCTATCAGAAACTTAATACTCTTACCTCTAGATAATCTGTCATTTGTAACCTCTGCTGAATCAGTGTCATCATTGTCATCAGATTCCAGAAAAGGAGTCAAATCAAATACTTTTCCTGTAAATTAAACAAACAAGAAATATATTCACACCTCACTGATGCTCCACTTGCATTGTCATTTTCCATGTTCAGTTAACCATGAAACTAAGGTCAAAACCCTTATTTGGCATAGAATAAAAAAGATCACTTCCTTATGAACATGTGTAACAAGGTTTCAGTTGATGTGACTTCAACTTTATCATAACCTTCCTAGACCTAAAACTTTAACTTGATACATGAAATGACAAATGAAAGATCAAATCCACTGACCAAAAACTACATTTTACAATCATCATGATCATGGTGGGGCAAAACAGTCATAACTTGCAATGTAATCATTCCTTTTCCAGTGACATGAATAACCAAGTCAAGATTCCATTTAAGGTAGATCACCCGTATATATTTTTTGAGACAGATTTTTTTTATATTTTGCCAAAATGAAGATTTTACTATGCTCTTTTCAAAAATTTAATAAAAAGTGTAGGTCACCGTGCTATTTTTCAAGCAATAAGTCGTTGAAAATTGCCAAAATTTGGTTAGTTTGTTCATGAAAAAACACATTAGTGTGCATAAAAAAATTTCTATGAGATAGAATTTTGAAATAAATTGTGAGAAGAAAGGTTTCATAATATGTTTTAAGAAAATAAAAAGAAATCATAGTGTCACCGAACTTGTTTTCCTGCTACAAGTGAATATAAAAAAATTCCCTATTAGCCCAGTATAAATTTTGTACTATAAGAGTTATCTCCCCTTAAATGGCTCATTCGAAAAAAAATGATTTATAAACCAAAAAAAATGATATTTGTTAAAAAAAATTGTATAATACAATTAATTGACAAGTTTTCTTTAAATAGAAAAAACTTCTAACAATTGAATTTCAAATCTGTCTCCAAATTTGCAAATTTAGGCAAATAACTAGACCGATTTTGTACTGTGATTGTACAATCCAAGAAGGCGGTATACCATCATTCTACCTTTAATTAATCAATTATAATTACAAGTGATGAACATATTTAAAATGTTTAGTAATCCACATTCTTCATGTTCTTTGCAAATTCTAGAAAACACATTTATTATAACGAAAATAACAAGAGTGGACACAGTGAAATGTCTTGCCTGTTCTAGTGTTCATAATATATTTATGTTAAAAGTATAAAAAAGAAGTTAATACCACAAGCATTACTTTAAATTAAATATAACATTTAAATGATCAATGTACATGAGGTCAAGGTGAGATATTACCTTTCAGACCGACATGTCGGTTATACAATCTTTGCATACCACAAATCTACTAAGTATCTCCAAAATTAACCTCATATGATAAAAATGACCTTCACCCTAAACATGAAAATTAAGGTAGGTCAACTGACACCTACTTAACAGACATACACATCACCTTATACTTTTCCTTAGACCAAATATAGTTTAAAAATTCCACTATCCTTATAGTATTCAAAGAAAAAACAAATCAGAGAAAATGATCTTTGACCAATGAACCATGAAAATGAGGTCACGATCAGATGTTTATTGCCAGACAGACATCTACACCTAACAAACTTTCCATATATCAAATATAATTGACTGGATCATGCTTATAATAACTGAAAAATAGACCAAAACACAAAAAATTAACTTTGACCAACAGTGAACCAATGAATTAAATATACTGAATGTCTATCAGAAACTTAATACTCTTACCTTTAGATAATCCGTCATTTGTAACCTCTGCTGAATCAGTGTCATCATTGTCATCAGATTCCAGAAAAGGAGTCAAATCAAATACTTTTCCTGTAAATTAAACAAACAAGAAATTTATTCACACCTCACTGATGCTCCACTTGCATTGTCATTTTCCATGTTCAGTTAACCATGAAACTAAGGTCAAAACCCTTATTTGGCATAGAATAAAAAAGATCACTTCCTTATGAACATGTGTAACAAGGTTTCAGTTGATGTGACTTCAACTTTATCATAACCTTCCTAGACCTAAAACTTTAACTTGATACATGAAATGACAAATGAAAGATCAAATCCACTGACCAAAAACTACATTTTACAATCATCATGATCATGGTGGGGCAAAACAGTCATAACTTGCAATGTAATCATTCCTTTTCCAGTGACATGAATAACCAAGTCAAGATTCCATTTAAGGTAGATCACCAGTATATATTTTTTGAGACAGATTTTTTTTATATTTTGCCAAAATGAAGATTTTACTATGCTCTTTTCAAAAATTTAATAAAAAGTGTAGGTCACCGTGCTATTTTTCAAGCAATAAGTCGTTGAAAATTGCCAAAATTTGGTTAGTTTGTTCATGAAAAAACACAATAGTGTGCATAAAAAAATTTCTATGAGATAGAATTTTGAAATAAATTGTGAGAAGAAAGGTTTCATAATATGTTTTAAGAAAATAAAAAGAAATCATAGTGTCACCGAACTTGTTTTCTTGCTACAAGTGAATATAAAAAAATTCCCTATTAGCCCAGTATAAATTTTGTACTATAAGAGTTATCTCCCCTTAAATGGCTCATTTGAAAAAAAATGATTTATAAACCAAAAAAAATGATATTTGTTAAAAAAAATTGTATAATACAATTAATTGACAAGTTTTCTTTAAATAGAAAAAACTTCTAACAATTGAATTTCAAATCTGTCTCCAAATTTGCAAATTTAGGCAAATAACTAGACCGATTTTGTACTGTGATTGTACAATCCAAGAAGGCGGTATACCATCATTCTACCTTTAATTAATCAATTATAATTACAAGTGATGAACATATTTAAAATGTTTAGTAATCCACATTCTTCATGTTCTTTGCAAATTCTAGAAAACACATTTATTATAACGAAAATAACAAGAGTGGACACAGTGAAATGTCTTGCCTGTTCTAGTGTTCATAATATATTTATGTTAAAAGTATAAAAAAGAAGTTAATACCACAAGCATTACATTAAATTAAATATAATATTTAAATGATCAATGTACATGAGGTCAAGGTGAGATATTACCTTTCAGACCGACATGTCGGTTATACAATCTTTGCATACCACAAATCTACTAAGTATCTCCAAAATTAACCTCATATGATAAAAATGACCTTCACCCTAAACATGAAAATTAAGGTAGGTCAACTGACACCTACTTAACAGACATACACATCACCTTATACTTTTCCTTAGACCAAATATAGTTTAAAAATTCCACTATCCTTATAGTATTCAAAGAAAAAACAAATCAGAGAAAATGATCTTTGACCAATGAACCATGAAAATGAGGTCACGATCAGATGTTTATTGCCAGACAGACATCTACACCTAACAAACTTTCCATATATCAAATATAATTGACTGGATCATGCTTATAATAACTGAAAAATAGACCAAAACACAAAAAATTAACTTTGACCAACAGTGAACCAATGAATTAAATATACTGAATGTCTATCAGAAACTTAATACTCTTACCTTTAGATAATCCGTCATTTGTAACCTCTGCTGAATCAGTGTCATCATTGTCATCAGATTCCAGAAAAGGAGTCAAATCAAATACTTTTCCTGTAAATTAAACAAACAAGAAATTTATTCACACCTCACTGATGCTCCACTTGCATTGTCATTTTCCATGTTCAGTTAACCATGAAACTAAGGTCAAAACCCTTATTTGGCATAGAATAAAAAAGATCACTTCCTTATGAACATGTGTAACAAGGTTTCAGTTGATGTGACTTCAACTTTATCATAACCTTCCTAGACCTAAAACTTTAACTTGATACATGAAATGACAAATGAAAGATCAAATCCACTGACCAAAAACTACATTTTACAATCATCATGATCATGGGGAGGGGGGGAGGGGGGGGGTGCAAAACAGTCATAACTTGTAATTTAATCATTCATTTCCAGTGACATGAATAACCAAGTCAAAATTCCATTTAAATGCCATACATGATTAAATAATAGATAATATGATAGATACTGAGTGACAATGATTTTCGGTTTTGTAAAATAAACAACTTGTAGTAGAATAGGCATTTATTTTTAACACAATTACATCTGACTTACAATTAATCAATTATAATTACAAGTGGTGAGATAATACCTTTCAAAAGTGAAAGGTTGCGGACTTCAGACCACCGCTGATTTGAACCCCTGCATCTAAATTGAAAAGATACGAAAATTTTGTCTTCTTATTTGAAATTTCCGTCAACAGCATGAACAGTTCAACTTATATAATAGACCACTGACGTAGTTGTACTACGTATTGACGACAAACAATATTCCTACGACTTTTCCCATTTGGGAAATCTAAACTACTTGTCTTTAAAGATTTTCTGCTAATAAATATTTCATACAATTGTTCTTTGACATCTTACACAAAAGCACAGGCAATAATAAAATACATACGGATTCCTAATGACCACTACTTCCTAAGTGCAATTTCAAAACTGTTGGGTGATTCGACGACCATTTAAGGTTTTCTAGTCATATCTTTTGTAATCCAGAATTAAAAGTATTAAAAAAGTGTTCAATTAGTAATATATAACATAGTAGCCAGCTAGATAATAACAATGGCCCATATTCATGGTATTTCAGCATTAATGGGGTAGACCACAAATCTAGGGTTCTCGCATAATGCAGCTTAACTGCATAAAAACATAGATGAATACAAATCGCTATATACATTTTGTAATTGAATTAATAGGTCAGGAGACAGGATGATTACACACTTAATTAACTAGTCTAACTTGAGTGGGGTTTTTTTCATGATAATTGTCAAATGATTGTACTTTATGATTGTGTTTCTTTGGTATCACTAATGGATAACTAATCAAATTTTGATTTTTTTTTATTAGTGTCAGGTCTCTTTAATTTGTAAAAGTGACTTACAATTAAACAATTATATTCTAAGATACAAGAATACCTTTTAAACAATAACAATTGTGTCCATGAACTTTTAAAATAACAGGTCAAATATTCATCAACACAAAATAATACATGTAAATACCTTTTGATAATCCATCATTCTCAATGTTTGCTGAATCTGTGTCATCATTATCAGATTCTAGAAAAGGAGCCAAATCAAAATATTTCCCTGTAAATAAAACAAAAATAAATGGTGGATGTCTCCATGTGACACAGATGCCCCCGCTTGCATTTAAGGTATAAAAGGGGCATTACTCATGAACTGTAAAAGTGATGTCACCCAAATTAAATCTTCATCTGTGGTTTGCTGTTATAAACAATGTGTATACATGAGCATGATGAGTTTCATAATATTTGGTAGAGGCAAACTAAAGTAAGCAAACAGTCACCAATTTCAAGACGTACATTAGAGACAGACATAGGGCGAACAAAGGTAACCAGATACTCTGCAGGGCGCAGCGTTATACCACCGCAGAGGTTGAACCCTGAACGGTTGGAGCAAGTATGGACACAACATGCAAGCTGGATTCAGCTCTAAATTTGGATTGTGATTAAATAGTTGACACAGCATAGGTTTCTGACACAGAATGAATGTGGTCTAATGAACTTAAAATTTTGTTTTTGCCTTTGAGCAATTCAATAAGTATGCTGTTGAATATTAATCCTCTCAAAAAAATGTTTGGAGAAATGAAATGAAATGAGAAAAATTTAACCCCCCTCCCCATTTTTTTTTCACATCCCCCTTTCCCTTTTTCCAAAACTGATCTCAATTCAAATTTCTAATGGAGTTCGCAACAATAACTACTATTTTAAATACATCATAAAATATTAAAATGCATGATGTAAAATAAAGTGCTTGTTATCACTGAATGTTCATTTGTATATTTGATAAACAATTTGAAGTGCATGTTATAATTTACCAGTTCATAGTAATAATTCACAACTATGTCTTGTATTATTGTGAAGATCCAATCAGGGACGTACATATAAGTCCTTGATCCAATGTAGTAAATTGTAGAAAATCCACGCACATTGCTTGAAGTTTATGAATGAAATGTACTCAGACATCCGCAGTAGAACCCATATCATTGCGGATAATTTTTCAATAAAAACACAATTTTTTTACGTTTTGGCAACTGTTTTCACATACTACTTATAATTCCTTTTAGTATTTGTAGTCAACGTCTTTAATGTTTTGCAGATGTTAATAATCACTATCCTATCATTTTCGTCCGCCAGTGACACACATAAGGTGTAACACCACTAATTCAGGCCCGGCCAGAAAGCACATACCAGAAAGTAGTACATATTTAACACAAAATAGTTCCTACGCATGGACATAACTTTCAATATATTTAGAATATTTTATTAATTTTGGTATCAAATGAAAGCTGCATGACTGGTGATCATTGCAGAACAATTTTTGACTGATAAATTTGAATAATAAAAAAATGGCATGAAATTTAAAAAGGAGGGTACATTTTGCCTTTTTGTCAGATCGGAAGTACCTGTTTTGGTACATCCGAAGTTCCGGGAACCAGTTCTTTCTTATATGCAATGTAAGGTATGTTGATTTTTTTAGTACAGGACACCAGAAGGTGTTGCTTTGACATGCAATGATTGTCACTTGATTTGAACTTAAGATAAAAGAGCTGTGACCACTCGAAATTGAGGAATTTAACATAGAAAGCAATGGGGCCATTAATTAGTGGTGTACTTCCTATTACAGAGAATCACCAGAAATCCAATTTTTAGAAGTTGTACCTATTCCAATGAAAATAAGTCCAATTTGATGTTAGTAATCATGTTTAATCATCTTTTTTGGTCAACCGTCCTGCTTATGGGAAATTTAAGCTCTTAAATTGGCATACTCTAGTATGTTAGCCTTTAATGGTCATACAGCATGCATGCAGTTAAGACTTGACTCCAAGTTCTTATTTTTGCATTTTTTCTGATTGAAATCAATAAAACAAGTATTTTATGACTTGTATATGGAACAAAATAGCTCTTGGTCAAAATAATCTTATGATTTTTCAAGTTTTTTTGTTTTTCTTATGGTAGCCTTTTACAATCAAGGCAAATGGTATATACTCATATAAGAATTCTAAAATCTCACTGTACATGCAATTTTGAACCAGTTTAGCAAGTTATCTAGCTGAGGGATATATAAATTGCTCTTATTAATCTATGTTTTACCACTGAATTATGGTATATACAAAAAAAAAGCCCTTTTCCAGTTTCAAGAAAAAAGGGGGGATAATTTCTCATTTATGTCTTAAGTTTAAACTGATATATTTTTATTTAATGAAGAACCTCTGATAAAAATATGACTATTAGTAAGCACAAAGCTTTCATAATAGAAATTAATAAATAAAACAATAATATTGAGAATAAAAAAGGTATATTGGCCAATGGTAATATCCATATGCAGTTTTCTTTGAATAACCCATATGTTACTACCAGTCCAATTTGAGCTTAAAATTAATAAAATAGTATTTGGACTAAAGCTTTATATGTTTTTTATTGCTTGAAATATATTATAGAATGAAATAAAGTAATGCTCAAGTCAATATAGCAAGTTTGGTTCTGTTATAGGTGTAACACCACTAATTCAGGCCCGGCCAGAAAGCACATACCAGAAAGTAGTACATATTTAACACAAAATAGTTCCTACGCATGGACATAACTTTCAATATATTTAGAATATTTTATTAATTTTGGTATCAAATGAAAGCTGCATGACTGGTGATCATTGCAGAACAATTTTTGACTGATAAATTTGAATAATAAAAAAATGGCATGAAATTTAAAAAGGAGGGTACATTTTGCCTTTTTGTCAGATCGGAAGTACCTGTTTTGGTACATCCGAAGTTCCGGGAACCAGTTCTTTCTTATATGCAATGTAAGGTATGTTGATTTTTTTAGTACAGGACACCAGAAGGTGTTGCTTTGACATGCAATGATTGTCACTTGATTTGAACTTAAGATAAAAGAGCTGTGACCACTCGAAATTGAGGAATTTAACATAGAAAGCAATGGGGCCATTAATTAGTGGTGTACTTCCATAACTTTTTGCTATGTTGTTTACGTATTGTGACTTCCGGAGTTTCTTCTTCTTCTTGTCTCCGTATAAGCATCCTTTACCAGGATCACCACCATGAGTTATGGCGTATAAAGGAAGCACTTGGAGCCTGTATCGGTACAGATTAATGTGAGCATTTGCCTACCCAATTCCCCAGTCAGGCCGTGACGGGTCTTATTACAAGAAAGTTAACCTTTCCTAAACACAATACAATATAACAAAATAAAACATACCAACTCACACACCGTCTCATGTCACGGATTCGCTCAGCCAAGTTCTCAAAGTATAAAACGGTGTATTTTTTCTATGTATCATCCTATATTTTTTTTTATCTGTGTGTTTTAAATGGGAAAGATTCACCCCGGATGCCCCACAAATGCCTTGGCAAAATACGTCTAAGGTAATAACGAGGAATCGGTTAGGACAAAATCTATCAGAACCGACACTACCAAATGCCCTGCTGTATCAATGATAGAGGAAAGCCGAAAATCCTACTGTCGGAAAAGGATCTCGGAAAGAAACTACCGATCCATTAGGACGGAACAGCAAGAACTCTCGGACTTCAAATGATAGTTCTGATAGTTTCCAATGGAAACTACTAACTGATCCCATATGGCCGCCAGAGCTAATGTCTCAGGCAAACACACATCTGAACATATCTGCAGAGGTTTTCCTCACAAGAAAATAATGACCGACAGCAGAGACAGACATATATGTCTCTGCCGACAGCAAGCGCACGATCTAACAATTTTCCAACTTTGCAAACAATCCAACAATTTTCATTGACGTAATTTGACGCTGCATGAATCAACTACGATTAAAGTAACAACAGTTGGTTAGCACCATGCAGATAAGGAACATTCATGTAAACGTTCAAATGCCATGTTTGGATTTATTCCATTCAGTGGTTCTCTTGTTCAAAATGTTAAAGATTAACGGATGATGGGAGACACACGCCAGGTGATGAGAAAAGCTCACTTACCCTTTAAGGTCAGGTGAGCTAAAATGGTTATTTTTAACTTACTTGGTGTACTAGTATCAGCTGGAATCCACTCTTTCCCTCCATTAAAATGCAAAGATTCGACTGCATCTTCTATAGTAGAAAAAATATTACAAAATAATTATAAAACATCGCTCAAGTTGGCACTCCGAGGCTGGTGGAGAGCAAGAAGGTGAAGTGTGGTTCATTTTTATCGTTTGGAATATGCAGTGTCTTGCAATTGCCCTACCGTGGTCAAATTTGAAATATTATACCAACTTGGATCAATTAGGGCAAATTTTTTTATTAGGGGACCACTATTTATGCAGTTGTTGTAACATCTAACTGTCACCACCTTTGGAAATTTAGAGTTTTGCCAGTTCACATCGCAAATAACTATTTTTATTCTGGCATATCTTTGTAGTCTTTGCGCCGTATTTAGAAATTTTAAAATTGTATCAGCGTCTGTGATGTTCGTTTAAATTGTATAAATTTTAAGATTTTGATAGTGTTGTAATTTGAATAGATTGACGTGATTCATTTACATCGTGCTATTAACGAAGACGGATATCTAATATTTGTTTATTTCATAGTTATTTTAGTTATGGTGATGTTGTATCCTTTTTGACATGTGAGTGTCATATATTATATTTTGTAGAGTACTGTATCATATTACATGATCCATCGCCCTGTAAGATTAATCGTTGACTATTTATTCAGTCTTTTATATATATATATTAACTCGTATAAACATCAACCCAACAATGTTAGATTTGTAAATTTCCTTGTGCACATTTTTTGATCTTCCCTCGCCGGGATTCAAACCCATGCTACTGAGATATCGTGACACCAAATCGCCTGCACTGTATCCGGTGCCTAGACCACACGACCACCTTGGCTTCACTTTGATAATGCTTTCGGTGGCCGGGTGTTACCTTTCCTCGTCAGTGTTAATCTAGCGTCGTAATACAGTACATGATATATAAGGCATGCAGATGTTATTGTTACAGATCAGCTAAATTATCTATAGCAAAGATCATACAAATTAATGTAAGATACAGTCACAGAAATAATTATATTTATAAGTACGTCTGAACCAGTGACAACTAATTCATTAAAAGAATGTCCTTTTTATCTCCATGAGTTAACTGTACAAAAAGGTAAATTCCTGCTTATTTATATATCATGCAGAATACAGTAGACCTACTTCATGATTGTGAAAACAGCTGCATATATGGACTACAATCTTTAAGATATGCGGGTGTCAACTTTGGAATGAGCTACCAGCTGAGCTACGTAAGCAATCATCTTTAAACCCAATTCAAAAACATGATAATTAAATGATTGTACTGGTAGCTCATGCCAATGTTTCGTCTGCAACATCAGTCAATTCTGTTCATTGTTTGTAGTTTAATGCTTTGGTTTCAACATGTCAAAAACTTTTGTGTTGCATGTGTTGCATGAAATCAAGCATGAAATTTCCGTTCTCAATTTTATTTTGTGTTGCATGTATGCATAATATGATCTCTTGCTTTCTAAAAACTAAATATATTCAAAGGCATGTGTGCATGACTTGATAAGTATGTTTTGTTTGTTGTGTTGTCGTTTTTAAAAGCTGTACAGAGGTCTGAGTTTGAGATTGTAATTGTATTGCTAGAACCTACTAAATAAAGCTTAATTGTGTCTTATGACTTGCATGTGTCGCTTTATAGAACACAACCGTGTGCCAAATGGTAAATATCAATCATCAATGTAATTTGCTGCATGGGTTGTGTGCAAAATTTCAACGGAGAAAATGTCTTGGAATAGGACCGGCAACTCTCTTTATCTAAATATAAAATCAACAGCGCCATTAAACACATACATGTATTTTGTCGGTTGGAGTTCCCACCTTAAATTTCCAAAGTTACATGCATATTCCAGCATCACACGGTGCCGTATTTTAATCTCGCATTAACTATAATCCAAAACGTAATATTCAAGACTAATTTCCTTCTGACAAAACATTCAGTTTGAAGCATTAAGTTTGAAGGAATTTAAAAAAAAAAAAAACATGTAAAAGACGATTGGTTGTCCAAAAAAGAGGGCTTATCTTAAACGAAATATTACAATATTCTTGAAGCCCACCGTTTTTGTTCATGTTTACGTTTTTCTCATCTTTTTCATATTTTTTTTGCAAAGGGGACTGGGGAACCATCTGTGAGTCCATAATATTGTATAAGTTTTTCCCAAAAATTATACTGCAGAATTCCACTAAAATATTATACTAGTATGCAGATCTAAAAAAAAATGTCATTGGCCACCAAACTAGACTCGGGCTTAAGAGTTTTTGGACTTAAAAGGACATTTCTCAAGATATGCCAAAATTTAAAAAGCTGAAATACTAGTACACAAAAATGTAATACGACATCTAAATATTATGCATAACAGAGGATAAAATGTCCTTGTGAACTTCTCCCTAAGAAAATGTTGACGGACAGGCGGACGAACACAGTGAAAACTATAGGGTTTTCGCATCCTCAATTAGGAACCCTTATGAAACTATTGTAGAATGAATATGTTTTCTTTATTTTCATTGTTTTTCACATGTATAATATTTGTAAGCAATTGGCCGATTTTGCGTTCTAGTGGGTCTTTTTTTTTTTTTTTTTTTTTTTTTTTTTTAAAGTTTTTGTAAATTAAATCAAATCTTTTACAAGCTGTAAACAAATACTGTATTCAATTAATTATCAAATATAAAATGAAATAGTAAATTATTCATGCGGACTACTTACCCATTTTACATTAGATATATTTTAGTATTGATATGGTAAATTATCCGTTCAACCAAGGGTTTGTTAGAATGCTATCTTTGTTGGTCTCTCCATAGTCCCAAACCAGTTCTGCACCTTTTGGTATAGCAACTTTAGACACTAAGAAAAGTTTCTTATAACTCAGTCCTTTTTTATGCTTAACAGATATAAGTTTACAATTCGGAAACTGTTTCGAATGGTTGAAATACCTTGCTAAATTTTCCTTTTCTTCAAATAAATCTCCACGCTTATTTCGATTAGCATCTAACACTAAACTCTTTTCGGAATCAAATACTGCTACTGGTGGATAATTGTTCTCTGTATATTCCTTCTCACGCTCTTCATTTTCAGATTTTGTGATCCATTGTCCTTTGTATTCTGTCAAATGAAAATTCGATGGAATATTGCAGACAGCGAAAACGCCACATCCAACGTTCTTGTTCACAAATTTTCTTTCAAAGAATTGTCTCCCGGAAATTGATTCTTCTGTTGTACAATAAACTGTTTTTCTGGATATCCTAGGCAAGTCAACATAATACCCCCTTGGTTTTGTAGATATTTTTATCTTGTACTTAATTGCAAGCTTTTTGAATCTTCTGTAAAATCCCGAACTTGCTTGATAATAAAGGTCTACAGCCTCAGTTCGAGCACTTACGTATCTAATGTAAATACCCTTTAAATCAGTACTTTTCACTGCAATGTCAGACGACTTCAATAATTTCACAAAATCTTCAATATATGGAACAAATGCTCCAACGTCTCTTGGGTGGCGATTTGTTCCTCTTAAATTGGGATTCCGAGGCATTTAGCGTGCAGATTTACAACTATTATATTCTAATGATGGCGATTTCAAACGTAATCTAATAACTAAGATTAATTGACAAGTCAAATGTAATTTAGTAATTTTATGTTGAAAAGTTTACAAAGTGCTAGACTCCCATTACTCGTGAAAACAATTATAAAGGTAGTGCATATATAACCTCGTTTAAAAATTATAATAAATAACAAAAAGATGCTGAGTTTACGGAAACATCGATCCAGTTGGCCTTAAATCGAGACAAGTTATTGGCTATATAATCAATGCATGGGCGGATCCAAAGCTTTAAGCAAATTGAGGGGGACCGTCATGGACCTTTTCCATATATATGGTGTGTTATGGTCGGATAGACATTTGCCCAACACCTCATATATTAAAATAATATTTTATGTTTCGTATATCAAATTATTTGTTGTTAACTATATGAAATGTAAATAACAAAAACAATGACAAGGTATGCCGAGCGGAGCAAGGCCAACACGATCAAAATATCTGGTTAGAAGATTATATTGAATACGGGAGCCCTTGCCCGTAAAAATCACATTAAAAGGTTACAAAGAAAGAAAAAACAATTACATAATGGAGTAAGTACAAGAATAAAAAATGTCTTGTACAAAATTTAAGTAAATCAAAGTTCTTAAGAACTGAACATCAGATGACCTCAAGTTCTTTTGGATGATGAAAAAATGACAGGGAATTCAATCTCAATGTAATACTGATATTGTAGTGATATTACACAAAATGTCTCATCTTGCTATCAGTAGAATCGGGTTTGCTGTATAACAATTGCATTTCAGATCACCTTTAATATAAAAAAGAAGATGTGGTATGATTGCCAATGAGACAACTATCCACAAAAGACCAAAATGACACAAACATTAACAATTATAGGTCACCATACGGCCTTCAACAATAAGCAAACTCCATACCGCATATAGTCAGCTATAAAAGGTCCCGATAAGACAATGTAAAACAATTCAAGAGAGAAAACTAACGGCCTATAACTATATAGGCAAATATTTATTCGTTGTATATAAAAGCAAAATGTATCCAGGAGCGGACCCAGGGGGCAAGGGGACACGTAAATTGGCAATTGGGGCCAAAAACATTTTGGGATTCGAATCGAGTCTTTAACCTCACTTGATGTATATAAACAACAAGACAAAGATTACATGTTTAAAAAAAAAATCGTCATCATGATAGGAAATGCAAGCACGGGAATATCGTATCAATTGGGAGATATATACACCTTATGCAGGTGCTGCTGAAATGTTGCTACTTAGAAATGAAAAGTTAGGCTGCATTTAGCAAATAAACTCCTTGTTTTTTCGAACATTTACACTATATATATGCTAAAGATAAGAGCCGTTTTATGTGGCTAGCTGTGAATGTGAGAGACGTATCAGTTATTTCAGACTTCTTAGGACCAATGCATTAATATGCCCCATGAGTTAAGATAGACTTACATTACATATACATTACACGTACATTGATGTATAACCACTGAATCAGACATTGGTATAAATAATAAGATGTAGTTAAGAGTGCCAATGAGACAACTCTCCATCCAAGTCACAATGTATTTAAAGTTAACATTTAAAGGTCAAAGTACAGCCTTCAACGCGAAGCCTTAGATCACACCGAACAGCAAGCTATAAAAGGCCCGAAAATGACCAGTGTAACACAATCCAAACAGGAAAACAAACCGTCTTAACTATTTTAAAACAAAACGAGAAACGAGAAACATCTATGAAACACACCAAAAATACATCGAGTCTACCTTAGCAAGAAAACAGACGTGTAAAATGCTCCTGCCAAACATCTTAAATTTGTGTGTATGACTTTGTAATAACATGTTCTAACCACTCTTTTTTTTCGAAAAATGTGTTCCCACTTTTTATTTCATTTCAGAAAAAACATGATCAAAATCTTTTGTCAAAGTATAAAATACTGCAAAGTTTAAAATATTTTTATGAATTTTAATTAAGACACCCATTGACAATCCACCTTCAGATGGATTTTTTGTACAGATTGAAATAAAAAATCCTTTATTTAAGCTATATCATGATAATATATTGTACATTGACAATAGGGTATCTGTACAAAATTGATTCTTGTAAATAGGCATAGTTCTATGGTACGTGTATTCATGCCTTGAATATGAATACCTATAAGATCTTTTACAATTAAGATGTTCATAACTTACCACTATCTTCTAATCTTTTATACTTCCATCAAAACATGTATAACCGGGGTGGGGGTGGGTGGTGGTGGGGGACTTCAAACTTTTTTTGGTAGGGGCGAGAAGCTGAGACATCAAGTACCCCATCCTTTTCATATATTTTTGTTTATCAAAAATATATGCCTTGTCATATATCAATTACCAAAAAATTAAACCTGGTGATAAATTTGGATACTTTTTTTTATCTTCTGGTACAATATAGGCGAGTGACATTCAAACCTAAAAAATATTTTTAATGCACCTATCTAACACAGCTATATTATATATCATTCGAAAGGAAAAAAATGTGTAGATTCAATTTTTCCCGGTCGTAAAAATGAAATATGGTGCAATTTGTTTTAAATTGTGGTCAAGGGTCATTCATAAAAAAATGAAAGAAAAACACTTTCGTAGTATTGTTGTTTTATTTGAAGCACCTGGTAATATAGCTAATTCAAATTTTACTTTACACGATACTATGATAACGTCTCTCTGATTGTCAGTTGCATGTCGTTCATGGTTTGGCGATAATTGACGTCATTTTGACGTTTCCCTCTGCTATAGGTTAAGGGCATACGATACAGTTACAGGGAAGGTAATGACGTTGCTAACGTAATTTGTTATTTTCGCGACGTCAAACTGTGATATATCGGGAAAAGATGTATTTTTCGACTGATTTTTATCATTCAAACTGATTTAATTTGAAAACGAGTTCATGGACCCCTATTTTTCAAAACGGTATTTTGTTTCATTTTGCAGGGAGATGATGTGACCCAAATTTTATAAAAACTGTAAATAGAGGATTTTTTTTTAATTTTGATAAACATGCAGTAAAAAATGACGTCTTTTCCTCAATTCATGAACATTTGATAAATATGAGTTATTTCTGAATAAAAAAATGCATATTTAATCAGGTAAAAATTAGCCTTTATGCAAATGTTCACGAACTTGTAAATACAGGTTCAAAACTGTATCGTATGCCCTTAAACGGTACTTTTCACAAAAACGACGTATAATAACAAATATTTGACCTAAGATGTGTTAATATTTGCTATAATTAATGGCGTGCCATGCAAAATAAAAAAAATATGATGAAATGTTTGTAAGTTGGACGAGTAAAAGGGAGAGAAAACAACGCAATAAAGAGAGTAAAAAGTAGACGTCTTTGTCACATCAATAGTGACAATAGTCTCTTGTTAGTTAACAGCCTACAAACCGTGTCAAGATCGGAAATCACTATCTTACATGTTTAATACAACCACAAGCAAAGTTTAAAAGGATATATGAATCACATTTTAAGTCTGTCCGTCCGTCAGTCCCCACCTGTTTGCGGCCCGTGTCGAATTAAATCAGGTCACTTAAACATGTATACAGATATACAGTTGATCCAAAAACCAATGATTTCAAATTTAAAATGCATTGCCTTGAACTATAGAACTGATGTTAACACACTTAGTTCAGAGATGTATTATGGGATGGCACGTGGTTCTTCATAAATTAAATCCGTTCATTTTAACAGTGGCATTGACATTTGAGCCGTCAAGTTTTCAAACATTGTTTGATTCGTTCTTGTCTGGTTTGTCTCCGGTCCATATATTTTGAACCTTTGAACCAGGGTTTTCCAAACTAAGTATGCATATACATCATATAATAGGGGATGGTCATAAACTAAAATCAGGTCCCTATGATATGGATCCAATCATAATGGAGTCCTGTCTGCGACATATATAGCTGCAAAACTAAGGTTTTAACATTGTCAAGGGCCTTTTATAGCCGACTATGCGGTATGGGTTTTGCTCATTGTTGAAGGCCATACGGTGACCTACAGTTGCTAATGTCTGTTTCATTTTGGTCTCTTATGAACATCTGTCTCATTAGCAATCATACAACATCTTCTTTGTTTTATATTTACCAAACTTTAGAAACAGAAGTCGGTTTTACAAAAAAACTGAAGACAATATTTATAGCAAGTAAACTGAACTATTCATGACTTGCGACCAGCTTAAGTCGTACGATTCGTTGTGAAACTGACCCCAGAATTAGAATGCGGTGATTTACAAACTAAACTTAGATCCCACGATGACTCTTGTTTTTACACTTGGGATTATATACTTTACAAACACTTTAATTTCTTGATGTGTTTTTTTTTATTACGACTGCATTTATTTTCACTCAAGTTTGTGAAGTCAAAAGTTTTGCAGTTAAATATGCAAGCAACAATGTCTTACCAGTATTCTAATCTTAGATATATATAGATTTATATCAACTAATATGGATATAGTTCGGCTAAACCTATATATATATATTTTTTTCATTCTGGAGGAATATAATCTATTTCTTTAAACGAAAAGAAATAAATCTAATTTATTACAAATAATGCAATTTTCTATTTTTTGATTTTTAACATTATAAGACAGTCGAAATTCATATTTTAAAACTGAGCCTTTGAAGCTTTTGCATTACTGGAACAATTTTTGATACTTCGCTGTTACTGACATAATTATGTGTAACAGATGTTTACAATGAGTTCAGTACATGTCCAAGTTCCCTGATGCATATTTTTTCCCATTTACAAGAACAGATTTATTAAATACTGAAGAAAGTATGACGTATTAAGACCTTTTTTGTCATCCGTACTCATACTTAGGTAAACCTACTGACGTATTATTTTGTTATGACGCCATGTCTTTGTTTGCCAGCTTTCAGAACATGTAGTTTGAATGATAATGCACCTGGTGGTAGGCGTGACACGATTGCAATCTTTTTGGATTGAAGTCTGATATTATGTAGCTTGCTCAAATCGTCTTGCTTAGGCTTATACATACGTATTTTTGGTTTCGGACACTTTGGAGTTTTCTTTCAGCACCGATCTACTTGTTAATATGAATTTTGTTTAACTTGTGATAAACCCGCTATCTATTGATGATTTCGAAAGCGTTTAAAGTGAGTTTTCTTAGAAACACAGATATATGATGAGCTACTAGTATATAACTTGTAAGAGTAACTGCTGGTAAAGGTACATATATTTGATAAAAGAAACTATACATGCACAATAAACATGGTGCATCACCAACCATAATTCACACTGGTTATAGAACTTGTAAACAGCACACAATTGTTCCATGTTTACAATACAACGAAGTGTCATCATCGTCGACCCTCTGACATTACTCCTCTTAAATTGTTAATCCGTATTTAGAATAAGAAGCCTGATGATATCATATTATAAGCCCGGTACCTTTGATAAGTATTATTAAAAGGACACTATGATCTCTTTATACCAGAGACTAAATGCTTTGAGGTTAACAACTATAGCTTATCGTATGACCTAAAACAAGAACCAATAGCCAACACCATATAAGCTATAAAGGTTCTAAAATTATTTTAATTAGACCGTACTCAAAAGCTTGATTCATGCTCAAAACTACAAACAAAAGCAAAAATCATAAAAAGCAACTAACGACAACCATACCGAATAACAAATCAATTTCAAAGATATTAGGCATATGATCGCTTGTTTACGTTAGACACGGGTTTCGTCGACATAAGACTCATCGGTGACGCTCGAACCAAGTAAAACTTTGAAGAATATTTAAAAACACGTAGTCCTATTTAAAATACAGCTTACGTAATATATATCCCCTGAGGTAGAATATTTATTGTATTTCAAATATCTACGAAGAATTCAAAATTGTCAACTGAATGAATAGATAACCCCATATATTAAAGTATTTATAGCATGTCAACATACAGGTTTTTTGCGTGGCCCTAGCACATACGCTTTGCTTTCTCTAAAATACTGACCAAATTTGCACCATCAAGTCTACAGTATGCGATAGTTAAAATGGTAGGAAATTTAAAAGGTGGACATATCTCACGTTCAAGTTCATGGTAAAAATATCAGATTTGACACATTGTTGCGTACTTTTAGTTGAAAAAACTAAAATGTGCATTGATCCAATTGGGAAAGAAGTATTTTTCAATTAATATTATAATTATTCATAATCTCTGCTTTTTGTTAGTGCAAATTGTCTAAGAACAGTGAGATATTGGTTTTCTACCAAGAAAAAAAGGCGACATTTCAGCTTTTATGATCCTTTCAATTTATTTGTTTATACTTTGCGTAATATAAGAACCAAAAAAAAAATGCCTTCGTGGTTATTCATACTCTTCTTCGAAGCGTTTAGGTCCATTAACTTGAGGGAAATTAACAGAGAAAGCGATTTCGGAAATTTGATAGAAAAGGGGGAGTGTTTAAAAAATGTATAAAATCCAGAATAATACAGTGATAATGATATGTCTTAAACAAGTAATGAACTCTTAAATAAAACGAACATCATTAATTTTGGTTTCGAGCCGAAAATATCAAAGATATGAAAAAAAAATATGAAAATTTTCACCATTTTTATAAAAAAAAATCAATATTGTTACAAAAATCTTTTTTTTTCCCGCAAAGATTACTTCTTTTATTTTTGAAAAGTATTTTTTTATACATTGACATGTTAAACGTACATAATTTTTTCATTATGACAATAGAAAATAAAGCTGCATGTTAATTTTTTCACACTTCAACACTGTTGGTCATTTTTAAATTTGGAATTATTTCTCGATTTTAATTCAATTTTTACAAAAATTGCACCGTACGATTTTTTTTACGACCGACCAAAAAAGGAAGTTCAGATATTATACTATAACATATAAAAAATTCAGCTGTGTGTTAGGTGGGTGTATTAAAGTCACTAACTAAGCGTCTTTTCTGAAAATGTCACTCGCCTAATAGTATATATAATGTGTTTTAGGGTCTGCTTATTTTCACGTTCTTCTTTAGAAGCAACGCAACCGGAACAATCACAACTAATTCAATAAATTCATCACATTTTTAAACACTTTCCTCTGTTTGCCTCTTTTATATCTGTCATTAAAAACTTTTTGATTTCAAAAGACAATAAAAGATGTTTGGTCGATTATGTGTTGTAACACTCCAGAGAGAAACACTTTCAATGATATTAATAATATTAATGAACAACTGATCAAAAGTTACATTGCCGTTCCCTCTCATAGCTGACACTATGGAATTTCTTTAAATAATTGTTATCATGTTTCATGTAAACAAACCTTTGGATGTTAATTAGATGCAAATGTCAAAATGATGAGATTTATAGCATCTATAACTAGCATCAGTTGAAATACCACATTGGATTAAATAGTGTTTAATTGGTTTGACAAATAGCGGATGTATTATCGACTGTGGTTTATATGCCTCTGACACAAACATAAGGACATCTGATTAGCTTCAGATACTTATGATATAATAAAGTGACATATTCCAGCGGCTCATTACATAGTTATTAACCCCCACAATTTTTACAGGTTAGGAGAGGGCGATAATTGATTTGTTTATCTGCCCCAAACTGTCTTATGAAGTTCTATTAATAAAAAAAAAAAGCGATAGTTTATTGTTATTTTCCCTTATGCTACTTATACATCTTTCTCGGTCGTAATTGGTAGGAAAGAAAAAGTACGAGCCTGAAATTACTGCTTTTTTATTTTTCAAGAACAAAAACTTTTGGAATTAAACATGTGTAGGTAGGAAAGTGCGATTGTCAGCTGAAATTGGTCCAAAAAAATGACAAATGAAAACATTCATATCACTTTTGTACTCATTTTTTTTTAATAACTGTTTTTAAAGAAAATCACCGTCAAATTTTTATTGAAGACAAAATGAGATTATTAGCTGATGATAGCCACAGGACTGTGTGATGAACTGTATAGATAAGAAAATCCTTAAATGTTCCAATTTTTACAAATTGCACGTTTGACAAACATTGTTTCTCTAGTGATGCTCGAGGTCCAAATATATGACAATTCAAAGTCTTAATTAACCTGCATATCTTATGAAGTTCTGTTGATAATGTTTATATTCATTGTTTGTTTTAATGATTCCTTGTATTAATTGTTATTGTAGATCTTTCTTTTTTCGTTATTGATATGCAAGTGTACGCGATACTGATTTACTAATAATTTCTACAGACAAGTGAAAAATGACGTTAAGAACTTAAAACGTATGTAGGTAGGAAGGAGCGATCTTCATCTGATTTTTTCTTTGTATGGGGTTTACATATATATGGTTCATGAAATAATGACAATTTTTAGATCATTTTGTATTCTGCATTTCACACCTGATTTCCGTGAAGCATATCATTATCCTATTGCCATAGGTAAGTTAATGTATAAACTTGCATTGGTTTGATTTAGTTTGTCAATTCTAATCTGTCTTCTGAAGTACTCCTAATTATTTATACAGCATGGTTTATTTCAATGTTTTCTTGGATTAATTATATCTCTTTCAATATAGTAATTTGTAGGAATTAGTACTATATAATATATAGTTTCTGCTTCTTTTTTGTCGGTGAATAATGACGTAAAGAGAAAGCGATCGTCGACTTGAACTTTTTCAAATTTGTCCGTCCTATCGAGTATAATGAAATTCTGAAAATGATGAAAACAGCAATAGTTTGTTTATTATATTTCCTGGTTCTAATTACGCCTCTTTATTGGTAGAAATTAGTAGATTACTTCTCATTTTTGTGAGTGATGAAAGATTATGCGGATTTAAAGTAAGGGGTTCATGGTAAAAGAAAAATATTAGGATAATTTTCCGCTTTTTTTTATCTTATTTCTAAGCAGTTCATTACTAACAGGTTGTGATAACACTGGGTCGATCACAAATTACGTTTTTCTTAGTTTTAATATGTTTTCTGACTCGCTGTTTACAGTCTTGCAAATAATGTTTATGACAATAGTTTGTTGTTTTATGTTTCCTTGTATTAATTGCTCAAATTTTGTTATTGTTATTAGTAGGAAATGGAAAGGTACTGCTCTTGTTTTACAAGGGAAAATCACTGTTAGATTGCAAACACATGTAGAAAAAAAAGGCTATTGGCAACTAAAATTGTTCTAAGAAGGGAATTTATGATTGGTAGGAAATGGCGGTCGTTAGTTTTTTCAGTTGATGAAGTTTGCCAATTCTATCTAACCTGGTTTGTAAAGTTTTGCTAATAATGAACTCAGCAATAGTTTGTTTGTTATGTTTCCTTGTTTTACATTAACCTGTTTTATTTCGTAACGAAAACAATTAAGTCCACTTAATGTTGTACAGTGAAAAAAGAGGTTTTGAATTCAGATGTATCTCGGTAGGAAAGAGCGAAAGTCGACTTATTCTTTTCTTAGTAAAAAGGATACGACAGAATAAAACATTAATTACTTTAGTATGTCGCCCAAAACGAAGTTTTAACGCACATTATTTTCGTCACATTTTTTTCATAATTACTTAAAGTATTATCTGTGTACCCTGAACTTGTCCCTACCATTCATTACATAGTAATTAGCCCCCACCATTTTTACAGGTTAGGAGAGGGCGATAATTGATTTACTTATCTGCCTCAAACTGTCTTATGAAGTTCTATTAATAAAAAAAAGCGGTAGTTTATTGTTATTTTCCCTTATGTTATTTATACATCTTTCTCGATCGTAATTGGTAGGAAAGAGAAAGTACTGCTCTTTTATTTTTCAAGAAAAAAAACTTTTGGAATTAAACATATGTAGGTAGGAAAGTGCGATTGTCAGCTGAAATTGGTCCAAAAAAATGACAAATGAAAACATTTATATCACTTTTGTATTCAGTTTTTTTTTAATTACTGTTTTAAAAGAAAATCACCGTCAAATTGTTATTGATGACAAAAGGCGATCGTTAGCTGGTGATAGCCACAGGACTGTGTGATGATCTTTATAGATAAGAAAAACCTTAAATGTTCCAATTTTTACACATTGCACGTTTGACAAACTTTGTTTCTCTAGTGATGCTCGAGGTCCAAATATATGACAATTCAAAGTCTTAATTAACCTGCATATCTTATGAAGTTCTGTTGATAATGTTTATATTCATTGTTTGTTTTAATGATTCCTTGTATTAATTGTTATTGTAGATCTTTCTTTTTTCGTTATTGATATGCAAGTGTACGCGATACTGATTTACTAATAATTTCTACAGACAAGTGAAAAATGACGTTAAGAACTTAAAACGTATGTAGGTAGGAAGGAGCGATCTTCATCTGATTTTTTCTTTGTATGGGGTTTACATATATATGGTTCATGAAATATTGACAATTTTTAGATCATTTTGTATTCTGCATTTCACACCTGATTTCCGTGAAGCATATCGTTATCCTATTGTCATAGGTAAGTTAATGTATAAACTTGCATTGGTTTGATTTAGTTTGTCAATTCTAATCTGTCTTCTGAAGTACTCCTAATTATTTATACAGCATGGTTTATTTCAATGTTTTCTTGGATTAATTATATCTCTTTCAATATAGTAATTTGTAGGAATTAGTACTATATAATATATAGTTTCTGCTTCTTTTTTGTCGGTGAATAATGACGTAAAGAGAAAGCGATCGTCGACTTGAACTTTTTCAAATTTGTCCGTCCTATCGAGTATAATGAAATTCTGAAAATGATGAAAACAGCAATAGTTTGTTTATTATATTTCCTGGTTCTAATTACGCCTCTTAATTGGTAGAAATTAGTAGATTACTTCTCATTTTTGTGAGTGATGAAAGATTATGCGGATTTAAAGTAAGGGGTTCATGGTAAAAGAAAAATATTAGGATAATTTTCCGCTTTTTTTATCTTATTTCTAAGCAGTTCATTACTAACAGGTTGTGATAACACTGGGTCGATCACAAATTACGTTTTTCTTAGTTTTAATATGTTTTCTGACTCGCTGTTTACAGTCTTGCAAATAATGTTTATGACAATAGTTTGTTGTTTTATGTTTCCTTGTATTAATTGCTCAAATTTTGTTATTGTTATTAGTAGGAAATGGAAAGGTACTGCTCTTGTTTTACAAGGGAAAATCACTGTTAGATTGCAAACACATGTAGAAAAAAAAGGCTATTGGCAACTAAAATTGTTCTAAGAAGGGAATTTATGATTGGTAGGAAATGGCGGTCGTTAGTTTTTTCAGTTGATGAAGTTTGCCAATTCTATCTAACCTGGTTTGTAAAGTTTTGCTAATAATGAACTCAGCAATAGTTTGTTTGTTATGTTTCCTTGTTTTACATTAACCTGTTTTATTTCGTAACGAAAACAATTAAGTCCACTTAATGTTGTACAGTGAAAAAAGAGGTTTTGAATTCAGATGTATCTCGGTAGGAAAGAGCGAAAGTCGACTTATTCTTTTCTTAGTAAAAAGGATACGACAGAATAAAACATTAATTACTTTAGTATGTCGCCCAAAACGAAGTTTTAACGCACATTATTTTCGTCACATTTTTTTCATAATTACTTAAAGTATTATCTGTGTACCCTGAACTTGTCCCTACCATTCATTACATAGTAATTAGCCCCCACCATTTTTACAGGTTAGGAGAGGGCGATAATTGATTTACTTATCTGCCTCAAACTGTCTTATGAAGTTCTATTAATAAAAAAAAGCGGTAGTTTATTGTTATTTTCCCTTATGTTATTTATACATCTTTCTCGATCGTAATTGGTAGGAAAGAGAAAGTACTGCTCTTTTATTTTTCAAGAAAAAAAACTTTTGGAATTAAACATATGTAGGTAGGAAAGTGCGATTGTCAGCTGAAATTGGTCCAAAAAAATGACAAATGAAAACATTCATATCACTTTTGTATTCAGTTTTTTTTTAATTACTGTTTTAAAAGAAAATCACCGTCAAATTGTTATTGATGACAAAAGGCGATCGTTAGCTGGTGATAGCCACAGGACTGTGTGATGATCTTTATAGATAAGAAAAACCTTAAATGTTCCAATTTTTACACATTGCACGTTTGACAAACTTTGTTTCTCTAGTGATGCTCGAGGTCCAAATATATGACAATTCAAAGTCTTAATTAACCTGCATATCTTATGAAGTTCTGTTGATAATGTTTATATTCATTGTTTGTTTTAATGATTCCTTGTATTAATTGTTATTGTAGATCTTTCTTTTTTCGTTATTGATATGCAAGTGTACGCGATACTGATTTACTAATAATTTCTACAGACAAGTGAAAAATGACGTTAAGAACTTAAAACGTATGTAGGTAGGAAGGAGCGATCTTCATCTGATTTTTTCTTTGTATGGGGTTTACATATATATGGTTCATGAAATATTGACAATTTTTAGATCATTTTGTATTCTGCATTTCACACCTGATTTCCGTGAAGCATATCGTTATCCTATTGTCATAGGTAAGTTAATGTATAAACTTGCATTGGTTTGATTTAGTTTGTCAATTCTAATCTGTCTTCTGAAGTACTCCTAATTATTTATACAGCATGGTTTATTTCAATGTTTTCTTGGATTAATTATATCTCTTTCAATATAGTAATTTGTAGGAATTAGTACTATATAATATATAGTTTCTGCTTCTTTTTTGTCGGTGAATAATGACGTAAAGAGAAAGCGATCGTCGACTTGAACTTTTTCAAATTTGTCCGTCCTATCGAGTATAATGAAATTCTGAAAATGATGAAAACAGCAATAGTTTGTTTATTATATTTCCTGGTTCTAATTACGCCTCTTAATTGGTAGAAATTAGTAGATTACTTCTCATTTTTGTGAGTGATGAAAGATTATGCGGATTTAAAGTAAGGGGTTCATGGTAAAAGAAAAATATTAGGATAATTTTCCGCTTTTTTTTATCTTATTTCTAAGCAGTTCATTACTAACAGGTTGTGATAACACTGGGTCGATCACAAATTACGTTTTTCTTAGTTTTAATATGTTTTCTGACTCGCTGTTTACAGTCTTGCAAATAATGTTTATGACAATAGTTTGTTGTTTTATGTTTCCTTGTATTAATTGCTCAAATTTTGTTATTGTTATTAGTAGGAAATGGAAAGGTACTGCTCTTGTTTTACAAGGGAAAATCACTGTTAGATTGCAAACACATGTAGAAAAAAAAGGCTATTGGCAACTAAAATTGTTCTAAGAAGGGAATTTATGATTGGTAGGAAATGGCGGTCGTTAGTTTTTTCAGTTGATGAAGTTTGCCAATTCTATCTAACCTGGTTTGTAAAGTTTTGCTAATAATGAACTCAGCAATAGTTTGTTTGTTATGTTTCCTTGTTTTACATTAACCTGTTTTATTTCGTAACGAAAAAAATTAAGTCCACTTAATGTTGTACAGTGAAAAAAGAGGTTTTGAATTCAGATGTATCTCGGTAGGAAAGAGCGAAAGTCGACTTATTCTTTTCTTAGTAAAAAGGATACGACAGAATAAAACATTAATTACTTTAGTATGTCGCCCAAAACGAAGTTTTAAGGCACATTATTTTCGTCACATTTTTTTCATAATTACTTAAAGTATTATCTGTGTACCCTGAACTTGTCCCTACCATTCATTACATAGTAATTAGCCCCCACCATTTTTACAGGTTAGGAGAGGGCGATAATTGATTTACTTATCTGCCTCAAACTGTCTTATGAAGTTCTATTAATAAAAAAAAGCGGTAGTTTATTGTTATTTTCCCTTATGTTATTTATACATCTTTCTCGATCGTAATTGGTAGGAAAGAGAAAGTACTGCTCTTTTATTTTTCAAGAAAAAAAACTTTTGGAATTAAACATGTGTAGGTAGGAAAGTGCGATTGTCAGCTGAAATTGGTCCAAAAAAATGACAAATGAAAACATTCATATCACTTTTGTATTCAGTTTTTTTTTAATTACTGTTTTAAAAGAAAATCACCGTCAAATTGTTATTGATGACAAAAGGCGATCGTTAGCTGGTGATAGCCACAGGACTGTGTGATAATCTGTATAGATAAGAAAAACCTTAAATGTTCCAATTTTTACACATTGCACGTTTGACAAACTTTGTTTCTCTAGTGATGCTCGAGGTCCAAATATATGACAATTCAAAGTCTTAATTAACCTGCATATCTTATGAAGTTCTGTTGATAATGTTTATATTCATTGTTTGTTTTAATGATTCCTTGTATTAATTGTTATTGTAGATCTTTCTTTTTTCGTTATTGATATGCAAGTGTACGCGATACTGATTTACTAATAATTTCTACAGACAAGTGAAAAATGACGTTAAGAACTTAAAACGTATGTAGGTAGGAAGGAGCGATCTTCATCTGATTTTTTCTTTGTATGGGGTTTACATATATATGGTTCATGAAATATTGACAATTTTTAGATCATTTTGTATTCTGCATTTCACACCTGATTTCCGTGAAGTATATCGTTATCCTATTGTCATAGGTAAGTTAATGTATAAACTTGCATTGGTTTGATTTAGTTTGTCAATTCTAATCTGTCTTCTGAAGTACTCCTAATTATTTATACAGCATGGTTTATTTCAATGTTTTCTTGGATTAATTATATCTCTTTCAATATAGTAATTTGTAGGAATTAGTACTATATAATATATAGTTTCTGCTTCTTTTTTGTCGGTGAATAATGACGTAAAGAGAAAGCGATCGTCGACTTGAACTTTTTCAAATTTGTCCGTCCTATCGAGTATAATGAAATTCTGAAAATGATGAAAACAGCAATAGTTTGTTTATTATATTTCCTGGTTCTAATTACGCCTCTTAATTGGTAGAAATTAGTAGATTACTTCTCATTTTTGTGAGTGATGAAAGATTATGCGGATTTAAAGTAAGGGGTTCATGGTAAAAGAAAAATATTAGGATAATTTTCCGCTTTTTTTTATCTTATTTCTAAGCAGTTCATTACTAACAGGTTGTGATAACACTGGGTCGATCACAAATTACGTTTTTCTTAGTTTTAATATGTTTTCTGACTCGCTGTTTACAGTCTTGCAAATAATGTTTATGACAATAGTTTGTTGTTTTATGTTTCCTTGTATTAATTGCTCAAATTTTGTTATTGTTATTAGTAGGAAATGGAAAGGTACTGCTCTTGTTTTACAAGGGAAAATCACTGTTAGATTGCAAACACATGTAGAAAAAAAAGGCTATTGGCAACTAAAATTGTTCTAAGAAGGGAATTTATGATTGGTAGGAAATGGCGGTCGTTAGTTTTTTCAGTTGATGAAGTTTGCCAATTCTATCTAACCTGGTTTGTAAAGTTTTGCTAATAATGAACTCAGCAATAGTTTGTTTGTTATGTTTCCTTGTTTTACATTAACCTGTTTTATTTCGTAACGAAAAAAATTAAGTCCACTTAATGTTGTACAGTGAAAAAAGAGGTTTTGAATTCAGATGTATCTCGGTAGGAAAGAGCGAAAGTCGACTTATTCTTTTCTTAGTAAAAAGGATACGACAGAATAAAACATTAATTACTTTAGTATGTCGCCCAAAACGAAGTTTTAAGGCACATTATTTTCGTCACATTTTTTTCATAATTACTTAAAGTATTATCTGTGTACCCTGAACTTGTCCCTACCATTCATTACATAGTAATTAGCCCCCACCATTTTTACAGGTTAGGAGAGGGCGATAATTGATTTACTTATCTGCCTCAAACTGTCTTATGAAGTTCTATTAATAAAAAAAAGCGGTAGTTTATTGTTATTTTCCCTTATGTTATTTATACATCTTTCTCGATCGTAATTGGTAGGAAAGAGAAAGTACTGCTCTTTTATTTTTCAAGAAAAAAAACTTTTGGAATTAAACATGTGTAGGTAGGAAAGTGCGATTGTCAGCTGAAATTGGTCCAAAAAAATGACAAATGAAAACATTCATATCACTTTTGTATTCAGTTTTTTTTTAATTACTGTTTTAAAAGAAAATCACCGTCAAATTGTTATTGATGACAAAAGGCGATCGTTAGCTGGTGATAGCCACAGGACTGTGTGATAATCTGTATAGATAAGAAAAACCTTAAATGTTCCAATTTTTACACATTGCACGTTTGACAAACTTTGTTTCTCTAGTGATGCTCGAGGTCCAAATATATGACAATTCAAAGTCTTAATTAACCTGCATATCTTATGAAGTTCTGTTGATAATGTTTATATTCATTGTTTGTTTTAATGATTCCTTGTATTAATTGTTATTGTAGATCTTTCTTTTTTCGTTATTGATATGCAAGTGTACGCGATACTGATTTACTAATAATTTCTACAGACAAGTGAAAAATGACGTTAAGAACTTAAAACGTATGTAGGTAGGAAGGAGCGATCTTCATCTGATTTTTTCTTTGTATGGGGTTTACATATATATGGTTCATGAAATATTGACAATTTTTAGATCATTTTGTATTCTGCATTTCACACCTGATTTCCGTGAAGTATATCGTTATCCTATTGTCATAGGTAAGTTAATGTATAAACTTGCATTGGTTTGATTTAGTTTGTCAATTCTAATCTGTCTTCTGAAGTACTCCTAATTATTTATACAGCATGGTTTATTTCAATGTTTTCTTGGATTAATTATATCTCTTTCAATATACTAATTTGTAGGAATTAGTACTATATAATATATAGTTTCTGCTTCTTTTTTGTCGGTGAATAATGACGTAAAGAGAAAGCGATCGTCGACTTGAACTTTTTCAAATTTGTCCGTCCTATCGAGTATAATGAAATTCTAAAAATGATGAAAACAGCAATAGTTTGTTTATTATATTTCCTGGTTCTAATTACGCCTCTTTATTGGTAGAAATTAGTAGATTACTTCTCATTTTTGTGAGTGATGAAAGATTATGCGGATTTAAAGTAAGGGGTTCATGGTAAAAGAAAAATATTAGGATAATTTTCCGCTTTTTTTTATCTTATTTCTAAGCAGTTCATTACTAACAGGTTGTGATAACACTGGGTCGATCACAAATTACGTTTTTCTTAGTTTTAATATGTTTTCTGACTCGCTGTTTACAGTCTTGCAAATAATGTTTATGACAATAGTTTGTTGTTTTATGTTTCCTTGTATTAATTGCTCAAATTTTGTTATTGTTATTAGTAGGAAATGGAAAGGTACTGCTCTTGTTTTACGAGGGAAAATCACTGTTAGATTGCAAACACATGTAGAAAAAAAAGGCTATTGGCAACTAAAATTGTTCTAAGAAGGGAATTTATGATTGGTAGGAAATGGCGGTCGTTAGTTTTTTCAGTTGATGAAGTTTGCCAATTCTATCTAACCTGGTTTGTAAAGTTTTGCTAATAATGAACTCAGCAATAGTTTGTTTGTTATGTTTCCTTGTTTTACATTAACCTGTTTTATTTCGTAACGAAAAAAATTAAGTCCACTTAATGTTGTACAGTGAAAAAAGAGGTTTTGAATTCAGATGTATCTCGGTAGGAAAGAGCGAAAGTCGACTTATTCTTTTCTTAGTAAAAAGGATACGACAGAATAAAACATTAATTACTTTAGTATGTCGCCCAAAACGAAGTTTTAACGACACATTATTTTCGTCACATTTTTTTCATAATTACTTAAAGTATTATCTGTGTACCCTGAACTTGTCCCTACCATTCATTACATAGTAATTAGCCCCCACCATTTTTACAGGTTAGGAGAGGGCGATAATTGATTTACTTATCTGCCTCAAACTGTCTTATGAAGTTCTATTAATAAAAAAAAGCGGTAGTTTATTGTTATTTTCCCTTATGTTATTTATACATCTTTCTCGATCGTAATTGGTAGGAAAGAGAAAGTACTGCTCTTTTATTTTTCAAGAAAAAAAACTTTTGGAATTAAACATGTGTAGGTAGGAAAGTGCGATTGTCAGCTGAAATTGGTCCAAAAAAATGACAAATGAAAACATTCATATCACTTTTGTATTCAGTTTTTTTTTAATTACTGTTTTAAAAGAAAATCACCGTCAAATTGTTATTGATGACAAAAGGCGATCGTTAGCTGGTGATAGCCACAGGACTGTGTGATGATCTGTATAGATAAGAAAAACCTTAAATGTTCCAATTTTTTCACATTGCACGTTTGACAAACTTTGTTTCTCTAGTGATGCTCGAGGTCCAAATATATGACAATTCAAAGTCTTAATTAACCTGCATATCTTATGAAGTTCTGTTGATAATGTTTATATTCATTGTTTGTTTTAATGATTCCTTGTATTAATTGTTATTGTAGATCTTTCTTTTTTCGTTATTGATATGCAAGTGTACGCGATACTGATTTACTAATAATTTCTACAGACAAGTGAAAAATGACGTTAAGAACTTAAAACGTATGTAGGTAGGAAGGAGCGATCTTCATCTGATTTTTCTTTGTATGGGGTTTACATATATATGGTTCATGAAATATTGACAATATTTAGATCATTTTGTATTCTGCATTTTACACCTGATTTCCGTGAAGCATATCGTTATCCTATTGCCATAGGTAAGTTAAGGTATAAACTTGCATTGGTTTGATTTAGTTTGTCAATTCTAATCTGTCTTCTGAAGTACTCCTAATTATTTATACAGCATGGTTTATTTCAATGTTTTCTTGGATTAATTATATCTCTTTCAATATAGTAATTTGTAGGAACTAGTACTATATAATATATAGCTTCTGCTCCTTTTAGTCGGTGAACAATGACTTTAAGAGAAAGCGATCGTCGATTTGAACTTTTCCAAATTTGTCCGTCCTATCGAGGATGATGAGATTCTGAAAATGATGAAAACAGCAATAGTTTGTTTATTAAATTTCCTGGTTCTAATAACACCTCTTTATTGGTAGTAATTAGTAGATTACTTCTCATTTTTGTGAGTGGTGAAAGATTCTGCGAATTTAAAGTAAGGGGCTCATGGTAGATGAAAAAATATTAGGATTTTTTCCGCTTTTTTTTTTTTATCTTATTTCTAAGCATTTCCTTACTAACAGGTTGTGATAAAACTGGTTCGATCACAAATAACGTTTTTCTTAGTTTTAATATGTTTTCTGACTCGCTGTTTACAGTCTTGCAAATAATGTTAATAACGATAGTTTGTTTTTTTATGTTTCCTTGTATTAATTGCTCAAATTTTGTTATTGTTATTAGTAGGGAATGGAAAGGTACTGCTCTTGTTTTACAAGGGAAAATCACTGTTAGATTGCAAACACATGTAGAAAATAAAGGCTGTTGGCAACTGTAATTTTCCTAAGAGGGGAATTTATGATCAAATGAAAACATATCTATCATTTTGTATTTCGTCATTTTCCAATTATATGTTTAGGCACATCCCTGTCCAAGTTTTATTGGTAGGAAATGGCGGTCGTTAGTTTTTTCAGTTGATGAAGTTTGCCCATTCTATCTAACCTGGTTTGTGAAGTTTTGCTAATAACATTAACCTGGTTTATGTCCTAACGAAAAAAAACTAAGTCCACTTAATGTTGTACAGTGAGAAAATGACGTTTTGAATTTAGATGTATCTCGGTAGGAAAGAGCGAAAGTCGACTTATTCTTTTCTTAGTAAAAAGGATGCGACAGAATAAAACATTAATTACTTTAGAATGTCGCCCAAAACGGAGTTTAAACGACACATTATTTTCGTCAATTTTTTTTTTTTTTTGTTATCACTTAAAGTACTCTCTGTGTACCCTGAACTTTTCTGCACGCGATTTGGAAAAGGAGTAAGGAATAGAAGTTTAATATTTGGTGTGGGTATTAATCAGTATCGTCCGGGATGACTATCCAACCGCCCTCTTCTAACCTGTAAAAATAGTACACTTTTTACAAACAATCAAAAATGCAAAAAAATAAGTTGACGATCGCTTTTTCCTTCCTTCATACGATTTAATTTTAAACGTCATTATTTATCAACAGAAAAGGGTTCACATACTTACTTATCCCTGATCACGACTCAGAAGTAGGTACAATGAAATATAAAGCTATTGCTGTTTTCATTATTAACAGAACTTCACATGACTGGATAGGACGGATAAAGAAATCAACCACCATTTATCGATCGCCTTTTCCTATCTACGGCGTTTTGCTAGTGATGTGCTTCAAGGAATATGCTGAAAATGCGAAATACAAAAAAAAACGAACAATTTTTTAAACAATTTATTACTTTGTTTGCAAGCAAGACGCATACGTCGCCATGCTAACATATTTGTAAAGAGAATATGTCACCAAAAACGAAGTTTTTATGTCATATTGTTTGCTTCTCATTGATATACGGAATACTTCATTTTTTTCTTTATTGGCATGATCTAAACGCCCAAAATATGAAAAAAAGTTAAAATTACCGCATTATGGCCTCTCAACTTTGGGTCTGTTGTAAAAAAAAAAACATTCAGTTTGCAACAGTTCTATCATAAGTCTCTTCTATTTTTTCTTGTTTATTTAGGTATATAAGGTAAAATTAAATAAATCAAGAATTAAAAATTGATACTTTAAGACGGAAGAGTATAAGTTACGGATAAATATAAGCTAAAAATATTGATACATGTAGGTCAAGGATCTCCTTTTCGAGATATTTGATTGATAAAATATGGCGGGTAAAAGGCTGACTCGGCCTTTACCTTATATTTGCATTGGTATTATTTAGGTCTCAAATCAACAGAAAGAAAATCAAGAATCTGTTAAATTTTGTCAAATGACCCTTTTTTAGCTATCAAGTCTTATGTCAAATGATAAAAGGTGTTATGGGGCAAATTATTTTACCTTGTATCGTATGGAAATGTATGAAAAAGTTAAAATTTCTCTCTTTGGGCCTCTTGTTGGAAAATATCTGGTTTAATGTATTACTGGTTATTGGTCTCTTATATGATACCAAACAGGAGGCAACTATCTTTTATAAATGAAACAGTAACACGATGAAAATTGAGAAAAATATCACTTTTGTGCCTCGTTACCTATACAAGCAGGCCTCTGGTTTGAATAAATCTTGTTGGGTCTTTAACTGGTCATGGACCCCTTGTTTCATGTAAAGCATGCAGCTTCTATAAAAAAAAAATGAAGCATCATTGTAATAAAATGTAAAAGAAGGTTGACCCCACCAATATTTAAACCCTCTTTTTGAGTTGGAAAGGCATCCCGGACGATACTGACCAATACCCACACCAAATATTAAATTTCTATTCCTTACTCCTTTTTCAAAATCGTGCAGACAAGTTCAGGGTACACACAGAGAATGAGAATACTTTTGGTAGCAATAAGAAGAAACTTGACAAAAACAATATGTCGTTAAAACTCTGTTTTGGCAACATAATTGATGTGTTATTCTGTCATATCTTTTTAACTAAGAAAAAAATAAGTCGACTATCTCTTCATCTGAATTCAAAACGTCATTTTTCACTGTTTAAAACTAAATAGACTTATTTTATATATAAGAGTCAATCCTAAATTGAGAGTAAATTATATGGCCTTCCAATTACCGTTTCGATCCCTAGCATCACTGAAGAGACATATATTGTCGAAATCTAGATCTGGTGTACTAAAGAAATATTGACACCGAATGTTTGTGGCACAACATCGTAGCAACAAGTTAACAAATTTTATTTTCTGTCGGACGTATTAAATTTATATTCACATCCATTTTGTTACATCTTGTGATCAATTTTATTTGGCAATCGTCAATGGCAGTCAGCAGGGTTAAAGAACATCAGTTGTTCGAAATTCTTCCAACAGTGGTGCTCAAATGAATTTGAAAAAAGACATTACAAATAGTTGAAAAATTGTCATCCAGTTCTGAAATGACCACTCCAAAAAGTCTTCAATTTGAAATCGGAGAAGATGATTATGAGTCCTCCACGAATCACCATACCATTCGAAAAAATGCACATGTCAATGAAATCATGGAAATTCAATCTAAAAATTCAGGTACTCTTTCTAAAAATTCAGAAATCGCATCAACAAATTCAGAAATTTTACAAGAAGAAGATCAGATCAAACTTAAAACTCCACCGGAAAAGGTTCCAATCACACCAGTACTGCAGGCAAAAATGAAAATATCACTATCAATACAGACTCAAACAATAGTATATCAAATGATCAACATTCAGAATCCTCTCAGATTCAGCAGAGGTTAACTATCTTAAAAGAAAGCACGATTTTTAAAATGTCATATGAAATTTTCAATGCACATTCAACTATAAAAAAAACTTTGAAACATTACTCGGTACGAATCTCCAAGGGCTTAGAAATGATATCGTAAAAGATGTGCTAAATTTGATGAATAAAGTTGAAACCTTCCCAAGTCTATAGAAACACTAAAACAAGTACAGGCAAGCGAGCTTAAAATGCTACGTGAAAAAATACAAGAATCGGATATTGACAAGAAAAAAATAATTGAAAACTTTGAGATAGAAAAATGTCAACTGACGAGTAAAGCAAAAGAATTGGAGAGGAATAGTTATCATACAAACGAAGTGTTTCAGGCAGCAGAGGAAAAGCTACAGAATATGATAATAGTTCTCACTGAAAAACAAACTGAACTAGAAATTCTTCTCCATGAAAACATGCTAACCTGCAGGAAAAAGATGCCACCAGGGGCATAGCTAGAATGAAACGATGTGAAAGCACTACTGCTGAGCGAAACGAGGCGAAAACATTTTCGGACCCTTTTATGCAGATTTTTTTTTTTCGGTTTTCGGTCATAGGACGGTTAAAAGAGGAGCTACCTATAGATAGGACTTATAAACAATTTATAAATGTTAAACTATTAATAAATCTTCTAAATAAATTTTAAAGTAAATCATGCATTTGAATACATAAACAGCACATTTTTGTGATACCGAATTTACTCAAAATTGTCCAAAATCTGCTCTTCGGGTTTAGGCAGAAATGAACTTCTCTATTACTTTGTCAATATTCACACTAAATTCCCGATGAATGTGCAGTAATGCTAGCGATGATAACCTGAAAAATACAAAAAGAAGCATACATTTCTTATAATTATATTCCTTTGCTAATACAATTAGATAAACAAAAAGTTTGATCAAGTTTTCTATTATATACCAGTGCACTTTCTTTTTATAATATATCTTTCTGGCATTTCACCCAATTGAAATTTAATTCATGTTAAAAGAGTGTTAGGGATAATTGATCTATGTAAATAGTAAATTGACAAAAAAGTTGTCAACAATGTTAATCAGTAGAAAATTTATGTCATGTACGTTATCAGTATACCATTAATTGTAGAATTTTCGTCTCAAACTGAGAAGGTCGTAAAATGATACTCATGCTACTTTTAACATCGGTTGGCATATATATTTATGATATTAACAAAACCAATTTCCTTTGTTTTTAGTGCCACTTTAGTGCGTAGATAAGTTATTCTATAACAGATTACAAAAACTGATACAATTGGTATAAACTGCCAGGCCGTGTTCACATTGACCTAAACTCGGTGTTATGTTAGTGTAACTCACACATAAACTAAACATAATTACGTTCCCATTGATAAAACTCAATGTTTACATGTAGTTTAAATCATGTTTTGCCTACATGCAGTCGATAGTCGATGTAGGCCTTATGTAGGTTCAGTGTACACAAAACTAGGCATTCCGAACTGTAATTTTTCCATTTATACGTAAAAAAAAAGAAACGATTTTTATATAAAATTGATACTAATAACACTTATTAATAAAGTTCTTTACAGAAATATTTGTCTAAACTTGATATATTTATTTGTTATAAAACACTTTACGTAGCCTTATTAGCCCCTTATCAAGACTCATCCATCATCTTTGCCGAACACATAATCTATTAGAAAAGGTCTTCCCATATCGACTGGACGTACACACTTGACAGAAATATTTGCCACTGGTATTTTTTCAAACAACGATTCACTCATTAATGCATTACTGAAAAAGGGTGAGGTTACTTGTTTGTTTGTGTAGAATCTCAGATTCGTTAAAATACAATTAGAAATAAAAAAAAAATATCACCCTCTTCTTTTGCCAAAGAAAAACTTGTAGAAAAAATATCATTTGAAACAAACAGAAAAGATAGAAATGTACTGATCCTTTAAATCGCAATTCTTTTTCTCTGTCTATAAGCAAGCTGATGCAGCCTTTTTTTAATGCGTAGTCGAGACATCTTTAAACTACTGCAAATCATCCAGAATTACTTTCTTAAAGGAGCAACCACTTTACTTTAAAAACAAGGGGGGGGGGGGGGGGGGGTCTGAGTCCGAATTTTTTCTCGCGCGAAAGTTAATATTTATTTCGATGACAGCAATTCAATATTTAACACTATAATGTATGGGGAAACTTTGGATTAAGAATATTTTTTCATTCTAATCATCTGTATGACCCAATGTTTTTTTAATCAAATTGTGGAAAAATCCATCCCCCTTTTTTTAAAAGTCAAATGGTCGTTCCCTTACTGCTAGAAAAGTTGTTTGAAAGTTTGAATTCGGTTTCTACGTAATGAACATTTAAATGACATATAGTTTACAAGTGTGAACAAATCTTATGTACAGGTAACTAAACAAGGTGTATAGATGTGGACAAATCTTATGTGAAACTAGTGTACAGTTCATTAAACCAAATGTAAACATGTTTACTGTACACGGCGGTTGGTGTGAACACTGCCTGAGACTACTATAGTAGTCTCATGTATAAATGAATACAATAAGTTTTAAGTAAAGACTATCATTTATTAAAGGCTATTTATGTTTAATCAGGTTATACTGTTCCCAGGTTTAATCAACAAATTATATTTTTACGGAAGCCGATAAGGGTCATTCGAAAAAAATGCTTATTTCTTAATTACTACATAACTATGTCGTAATTATGACATCGCTATGTCATAATTACGAGATTGGCAAGAAGTTTGAGTGTGGTCAGGTGCCCGGGGTGTATGTGTGTGTGTGTGGGGGGGGGGGGGGGGGGGCACTATTGCGACAGGTTTCAGATCTCTTACATTATTGTGCTGGTCTAATTTATGAGTTTATTGTTCGTTTAATTTAATACATTTCTTCAAGGATATGGCTATTGCTAAGATTTCTTCGACCCGTACGAGTTATTCAGCACAGGAAGGGAGTGGGACCTGTCATGTAATAAAGTGTAATTCAACTATTGCCAGCTGGCCAAACTAAGAGATTCTCAACAAGGGTCATAACACGGTTCATACTTTATGTTAGAACTCACCGGCCATTTAAGGGTATAATATCCGAAACTAATCCGATTATTTGTATAACAACATATAACTATAAGTTAGCGGGAGACTGCGGAATATCTTTACCTGCTCAATACATTTTGTACTTCATCAATGGTCAGCGAAGAATACAGAAGATCTTTTTACATGGTATATCTTTATTAAAGTCGGCGGAAGATAGCGAAAGATCTTTTTACCTAATATACTTTACTAAACATCAGCGGAAGACTGCTGAATATCTTTCTACATGCTATAACTTTACTAAATGTCAGTGGAAGATTGACAAAGATCTTTTTCACATGCTATCTATTTAACAAAAAGTCAGTGGTACGTGTAAGGATAATATTCGGGTGGGGTTTGGATTATAGCCAGGGTGAGGGTTAAGGTTATATTAAGGGTAAGTGTAATTTAAAGGATTATAGTTAGGGTATGTGTTGGGGTTATATTCAGGGTAAAGATTAGGAATATAGGTAGAACAAGTAAGGCCTATATGCAGTGTATTAACGGTTGTAGGTAGGGTACACTTTATAGGCTTATATGCAGGGTAAGGGTTTGGGTTATACGTAGGTTAGCGATATGTTCAGGACCAGAATAAGGATTATATGTAGTGAATTTAAAAACAAAATAGGACCAGTTCATGAAATAAAAGAATCAATGGTGAAATGATTAAACGTGTTCGCCTCGCGTGCGGGGATCATTGGTTCGATTCCTGGACTGGTCAAACCAAAGACTTGAAAATGGTTATGTGCTGCCTCTCCGCTAAGCACGAGGCATTAAACAATAAGAGCAAAGACTGGTCGGTCCGGAGTCAGAATAATGTATCCGGGTAGGCTGACATGTTTTCCTCCGAACACTTACCTTATGAGCTACCAAGTTAAAAATCCGACTCAACGTGTCGGTTTACTACAAAGCATGGTCAAAATACGTTTCTAGTTATCATGTTTTCGTCCTGAATATGCATCTCACTTTCCACTGGTTACTAAACAACCATTCATTTATCCATTAAGAAAGAAACAAATGTCAGTCTCATATGTTATACATGAATAAATAACAACTCCATTATGCATAGAAATCAAAAGATTGCTTCCTTTATCACACTGTGCAACTCCTGTATTTGTTTCTAATTTGAATCTGCTTTGGGGGTTCCCTTAGCAAATTGACTTTGCAAGCGGCATAGACATATCATTGTGTTAGAACATGACTGTGCTTGCTAAAATAGGATATAAGGGTAACATACATTTTTGACATATATATCTCAAAAAGTAAAGAAGTTAGATCAGGTCAAAGTGAACACCCGGTTAAAGTGTATCCCTTTTAACGATATGCTTTTAACTGGCCACCCGCTGATTGCTACTTCGAAGTATCCCTTCGGAAAGTTTAATAATAAGTCAACCCATTTAAGAGTTATGCCACACTACATGCTTTTAAAAATGTCCATTATTAACAAATTTTGTTGGTTTTGGCATAAATATTTATATATATATATATCGAAATCAAACGCCGTTTACAGCAAAACTGACTTGGGGAAAAAATATCAGAGTATAAGATTCACTTCCCTTGACTTTTAAAGGAAAACGAAACAATCCATTTCGAAGTTATGCTGACTGATCGGTCCATTTTTTATAGGAAATTTCACATTTTAGGATAATCATCGTGAAAAATATTAAGCATAAGTGTCATAAGTCATTGCATCTGGGAACAGTATAGCTAACGGGAAATAAATCTCTTAGAAATGAGATAAAATCTCGGCCTCCACGAGAAGACTTTGCGAGATTTATGGATTTTGGTAGCGTCTGACTGAAAAACTATCAATACTGGTCAATAAATTAACCAAATAACTCTTATCATAAATATATATGTTCCTGATTTCATATAGGAAACAAACTATAATTTACGAACATTGAAACATATGTGTGTCGCATCAAGGATTTGTATAGTTAGTATCTAACTATACAAATCCTTGGTTGCATTTATTCCATAAAGGTCAGCCAACTTGTGATAACATCCATAAAACTTTCGAAGATGCACAGTTTTATCTGCTTTCAAAATCTTTCTGTTTGAACCCGTCGACCTTGAACTTATCAATTATTGGTAATATAAATCATTTGGAAAAACAAAAGGTCCTGGAATGGAGTATTTTATAATCAACAGCATTGTCCTATATTACTTATATTAAAATAAAGTTGAATGCTTTGATTCGCTGTTTTACGTCAAGCCCGCTAACAAATTGCAAACTGTACCTATACGCATTATAGTTTAGTCCAGATGTTTAGTATTCGTATGGTCATCTTAGAAAGTCTCACTGATTAAAAAACTACAATAGGGGGGAAATTGACACGGATTGAATTTAGTAGTGTCAACTCTGTGAATATGACCCGTGTATATAGCAAAATCCTAAATACACCGTTTGGAGGTGCGCCTGTCAGATGCGGAACGTACAGATAAGGTTATAGGTAACAGGTGAATATACTATTGGTATCGGTATCGGATTTCACCCGGAACTTGTTAATTATTGGCAATATTAATTATGTGGAAAACAAAATTAAGGGTCTGGAGTGGTGTATTAAAATTTTAATCAACACCATTGTCTTATATTAGCTATATATACGTTTTTACCCAACGACAGCTGACAAATTTGACCTCGTTATTTTAGTAGTATTATATAGATGGGACAGAACCGGTTTTTAACGATAGTCACCAAACTTTAAATTTTTCAAATTTAAATGATCGGTGCCAAATTCTTTGATTTGAGTTTTCATTTCTTTTTTTTCCCTTTTGCTTAAACTCTGCTCTGGTGAGCTCGTGAAATCGTGATGCTTTCCTCTTATTAAGGTCGTAGGGTCGATCCCGTTCAGATCAAACCAAATATTCAGTGCGGAAAATTAGAATTTGCTACTTCATTCAAAGAGATTCTTTATTTCTGTATTTCTTTATTATTTTTACCATGTTTCTCTATTCTGTATAAATCTTCCTCATTATTCTATATTCTTAATATTTCAGAACACCATTATTCTCTATTCTTTATTTGCCTGGTCCATTTTCCTCAAATATTTATGTATTGCCCATTATATTCTCTTTTCGGAAAACCCCATCCAAACATTAATCCTTTGCTTGCGTGGGTTATATTGTAAAATAGCACGATAAAAATTCAACACCGCTGATCAAAGTTAGTCATGATGTTCCACTCTGTCCAATTTGTTAGGGACAACCATTTTATGTTTTAGGAGGATGGGGACTTCAGGGTCTATAAGTCAATTTTTTTTTTTACCAGCTTATATTTCTCGCGAGGCATTGGGTGCGTTGCCGTACGAAGGCAACATTTGTATTCATAAACTTGTATTTTTTATATACGTGTAGGAGCCTTTATAGTTTAGATGTAAAGTAATATTTTAATCAATATTGACTACCATGATGGCCTTGTGCATCGGCAACTTCACAATCATCAAAATTTTCTAGACGCCTTCATATATTTCGAGCTGAATTTTGGTATTTGAATATACTATAATGAGTTACAGATGGAATTAACATTTCATTCTGCTCCGCTGATTTGTGCCGAAATAACGGCCTTTGGACTTGAATAATTTCGTGATAATAACAGTTATACGGATTTTTTTCCGTCAGATATTGAGCTGTATTTTTGTATGTGAATCTATGATATTTTCTTCTGCTCTGTTGATTTTTGTCGAAATTACTGACTTTGGCCTTTTTTCGGACAGGACCATTTGTGTGGTTCAGGCACATCTAGTTTTTAACAGTTTTCATCTTAATATGTTAAGAATTGCCACTGAACGTTACACACCAATCAATCAATTGCTATCATAGTTTGAAATGTCGTGTCTGTTTCATGATAATTTTACATCTTGTCTTTAAAAAGTGTTCATGTTAGAACTTTCTCATATTTCAAAATTAATAGATCGACCTCTGATAATACTTTAAAATGTTACTAAGTTTACGGTAGTTTTTGCAAGATGTTCGTAAAGAGGTATATAGGTCGAACATTATGGGTTATAGTTAAAACGATAAAAATTAAAGGCCTATAGAGCCAATCTATGAAACGGACTTGATCTCCCTCCTTTTTTCACCGCGTATTTAAAGACAAATGTTCTGTAGTTCACTTCAAAATTGTAGAACGTTTATAATAAGTGTAATTTGTTTGAAAGTTCAGCGGATGTGTAAACGACATTCTTGATTGATTTAAAATGTTCATATTACATCGAAACAATGTATTTTAATTGTTTTCGTCAAGCTATAATGTATTTGATATTAAAAATGATTGATGTATTTACCCTTGCATGCAATGTAGACATATTCATTAGATCATTTTGAAATCGGCGTACTACATGCAGGGCCGCCGTATATTGAAACTGACACATTTAATTATCATAACAAATAAGGTGAACAAAACTAAAAGAAAGAAAATAGGTTCATATGATCCTATTTTAATTTGTGAGAAATGTCAAAAGCTTATTCAGCAATGTGAGAGTGTTATTTCCTTACAAATCAGGTACCGGTCATTATTATCTCCAGGTGCGCCTTCGAAATATATTGAATTTTCAGAAAAAAACCTCAATGACTTTCCTTTTCCATTTCTATGGAAGATGTGTAACCTAGGAGTCTACTCCCGTATTCGGAAGAAGAAGAAGAACCTCCCTCCCCAACCCCCAACTTGAAAGTTTTAGAAAAGTGTTGATCTCCCCCTTCCTCAGTATGTCTTCATTTGCCATAAGGGCCAAGCAATATTTATTAGGGGTGAAGCGCTGAAATTTTTTAATGCACAAGCTTATTATTTTTTTAAACTTTATTGTCAGACATCAAATTATTTCAATGAATATTATACAATAAAAAAGATTGATATTATTATTATAGAAAAGTTAAATGGATATCAGTCCCGATTTTATCTGTTACAGCAATAATAAAAAAAACTTTTAGGGCAATAATTCATTTCAAAGATATATATATATGCATTTATCTGTCACGTTAGAAAATGGATTTTTATGGTGTGAAAAGGGCATAACTGAAATTATATGGATAACTATCATTTTAATTCATATTTTTATGGTGTTAAAAGTAAATGAAATATGATCTTGTTAAAAGATGCTACATTGATCTCCGAAATTTCAGTAAAAACTTTCTGACCCCCTCAGTCAGGTTCTATTTTTTCTGACCCCCCACCCCCATTACTTTTTGCCCCCTTTTGGTGAGATAAATAACTACCGGTTCAATGTCAATCACTTTCTAAAGTGTACAAAACATCATTTTTTTTCAAATCCCTCACCCTCCTTCAAAAAGTGACCCGTCAACCATTTGCAGATGTCAGAAATGACTGCGCTACGATCTCACAGCGACGTTAATACGACTTCACTACCGGACCATCACGTTCTCATCATTTCCTTCAAAAACTCTGGTTTTATAATCCTGGTACTATTTACACCACTGGATTTTCTTATCCCAGGCATAGATTACCTTAGCCGTATTTGGCACCACTTTCTGGAATTTTTGGTCCTCAATGCTCTTCAACTTTGTACTTGTTTGTCTTTGTGAATATTTTGATATGAGCGTCACTGACGAGTCTTGTGTATAGACGAATCGCGCGTCTGGCGTACTAAATTATAATCCTGGTACTTTTGATAACTATTTAAGTAAACGTCATTTGTGCGTACGTCGTCACATCCATCCAATGTTGAGCAAGTGGTTGGAAAACTATAATTCTATATTGTACAAATTATTCGGCAAATTGAATTCTCAAAATTGAAAATCAGCACTGCTGTCATTAGGAAATTGTCATTATAAGTACCTACAGAACAACCCTTATTTCTAGTTTATCCTGCACAATGACGATCACGAAGACGCTTGGTGAACGTAAATAGTGCAGGGATACAGGCGACCCCCCTCTATCTGGTAAATAACGTCATAAAGGCGCGTATAAATGAGTTTTTTCCGGTGACGGATGAACTCGAAAGTGGTCTATTGCGCTTCCACTACGACTATACCACGTTTGCATCACGCTAATCAAGACCATCTTACAATTCTAACACGCCCATACCGTCCTCATCGCGCTCTTCTTACGACCTGACTACGTCCATACTACGACCATCATTCGCATTGTCATTTTCACATAAAATATTAAATCTCTCCAGGTTTTGTTTGTCTGTATGTAATAAGAACCTCTTGTCCATTTTCTCTAACGGCCAATCATGCTTGTGTAAAATACAAAACTTTGAAGAGTTGTCACCATGCAGTTGCGAATATTAGAACTCGGGAACTGATTTTCTTTAATAACGAAATATACGTTTTGATCGAGGACAATATCATTCATGATTTTTCGTTTTCCTCTTGTTTATATTTATGTCTTGCTTACTTATATACAATTTTGAAATCTAGGTGTTTCTTAGTGACAGGCATGTTGAAACCCTCCCACGACCGTCCAATGGCTATTCAAGTGTGTATGATAAAATACAAAACTTTGAAGACTTGTCACAATGCAGTTGCAAATATAAGAACTCGGGCACCGATTTTTTTTAATAACGAAATATACGTTTTGATCGAGGACAATATCATTCTTGATTTTTCGTTTTCCTCTTGTTTGTATTTACGTCTTACTTACTTATATACAATTTTGAAATCTAAAATGTATCTATCTTCACACTTTAGACAAAAACAAGCAATGATTTTTATTTTTTTTATTCAGGAAAATATTTATTGTCATAAAATATCTTATTTTCTTCTCCCGGGCCCTATATTTTCTTCCCCGGGCGCTATTTATTTTCTCCGTGCTCTTTTTCTATTCCCGGGCGGTCTCGTGCGCTTTTTAGGAGGACCGGTTTTGTGTTACCCTTTATATCTTCCGCACTTTTTGTTTAAGGCAGCACTCGCACCCGCAAAGTGGAAAGGGATTAATATACCCGGTAAGTTGTAAAACTTGTTTCCCAACCCACTATAAATAAATATGTTTAAACTAAACTACACTTTTTGTTCTCATGTCATCATTAGCAGGTGCTGATTCTATACGGTGGCAGAATGCGGCCATGAAAGAAAAAAAAATGTTGTTCCCTCAAGATACTATGTCGTTCCCTCAAGATGTTATGTTGTTTCCTCAAGATAGTTATCTCGTTCCCTCAAGATGCTATGTCGTTCCTACAAGATAGTTATCGCGTTCCCTCAGGATGATATGTCCTTCCCTTAAGGTATCATGTCGTTCCCTCAAGATATTATGTCGGCCCCTCAAGATACTTCGCCGGAATATTTAACGACCATTCTGTTAAAGAACAAATTCCTGGATATTTTGACAATACTGAGCTACCTCTTATTTGTTATATTTACAAGAAATCTACCCGGAAATTTGTGTTTAATTATAGTCAATTGTGTAAAGATGTGAATATCAGTGAAAATACACCTACTTCATGTAATTGCAGTAGTTCCGAATATATTTATGGACCCATTTCTCATGTTATAACAGGAGATCTTAACATCGTTCAAGACCGAGAGTTAAAATCATTTCTCAGTAAAGGACCTAAATATCGTCCCCCGTCAATTATTAATTGGAATGAGTGTCGTAATATCATCCACGACTCACTCCATACTTACTGTATGAAATGGATAAAACGGGAAAAAGCTGACAAAAAATCTTTGGACTCTTTTTTTAATTCAGTAATGAAGATAGTTGATATACGTATTCAACGTTTTAAAGAACATTTTACTATTAACAATACTACTAATGTTTTTTTATTTGGTCGGGTTGTTGTCTCTTTGACACATTCCCCATTTCCATTCTCAATTTTATTTGTTTTCCCCTCAAGATGATATGTCTTTCCCTCAAGATGCTATGTTAAATTGTTCCCTTAAGATAGTTATCTCGTTCCCTCAACATAGCAATACAAATATATTAATATGAGGGAACAACATAGTATATTGAGGGAACAAAATAACATCTTGAGGGAACACATAGTATCTTGAGGGAACGAAATGACATCATGAGGGAACGACATATCATCTTGAGGAAACAACATAGTATCTTGAGGGAACGATATAACTTTCTTGTAGCAACGAGATAACTATCTTGTGGGAACGACATAGTATCTTGTAGGAACGAGATATTGTCTTGTGGGAACGAGATATTGTCTTGTGGGATCGACATAGTATCTTGAGGGAACGACATAGTATCTTGAGGGAACATCATATTTTTTTTCTTTCATGGTTGCATTCTGCCACCGTACTTATTTGTGTAGTAGGGATCAAGCCATACAATTTATGGGCGGCAGTGTTTGTTGACCCCTTCTTTTTATTTTTTTTCATTTTTGTATCGTTTTTTTCTGTCTTATGGATGTACAGTATTAATCTTTTGTTATTGATTTCAAATATTTAACACATTTAAAACATATATTTTGAAGGGACATTATGTCGGATTTTACTTTTGATTAGAAAGAAAAAGAAATTATTTGAAGAATATTTGCAGATAATTGACTCATCTAATGTTTTTACTTTTCTCCAGAAACTTGTACCCTCTAAACGTTACCAGAACATGTTTGTGCTTCGAAATTTTGTGTGCTAGTTTGTCCTTTTATACGTTTGTTTTGTTTAGCTAATTACACTTTTTATATAAATTCAAATTCATTCAGTAAACATATAGTACATGAAAACAGAAACACCGACAAACACAACAGAAGATAATTTGAATAGTTGATACAGGGCATTTTAAAGTTTCTGACTGATGTTTTTTTTTTATAGTTAGTATATTTTAACAAAAATTACAACTTTCCTAAACAAAACAAAAATGCGACATCGTTTTATTTTACGAATATAAAAATTTCAAACATGTATATACCAAGCTATCAGGTGCTCTCGCTTGCTTACGTTGAATAAACTGAGAAATTCTTTTTAGAATCTTTTTTTATGACTTGAAAGAAGGAAAATCTTCTTTTTTCGTTAGATTATTTCTTTTAGTACGGATAAAGTAGTTTTGATGATGAACATAATTAACATTTGTAAAAATCCAGATTTATCTAGCTTTCTAATTGTTCCCCGTTGGGTAACGTTAAACTCTGGTTCTTCATCTTCTTCTGACAGGCAAAAACCGAATCCACGGCGTTGACGCCAGCCATTTTCCAAATCAAGCACTCTAGCACTATGACGTAGTGCTTATTATTACGTAACGTCACAATTCCGTTGGCCTTTGGGCCTCAGCGTGGCATTCAACGGTAGTGTTTTTGAAAAGGCCGGATAGGCCCTATGGCAGAGAAAAGGTTAAAAACTTAAATGTTCGATAAATGCAACAGAATCTTAAATGAACTAGCACCTACCTCAAAAACTTCATTTTGATTAGATACTATCCGAATTTGAAGCGTACAAGTAACGAAATAATCTTCCGTCTGAAAGTTTTCAATCGTATGACGTAAATTCGCCAAATCATTCGTGAAATTTCCCGGAATTTTATTTATAAATTTTATTTTTATACATTTTCGAAGTTTTAGTGCATTTATTTTATTTCTTTATTTTATATATGCATTAGAATAGAAACAACTGTTATGTAATTGTTTTATAATCTCAACTTGCTGAAAATCCCAGTATCCCTGCAATAATGTGTGTCGCCGGCATGAATAGCTAGATTACAAAAGTAGTTTCGGAAACATGGTTTATCGAGGTGTACCAATCCAATTCAAGTATTTATAGATATGCAAATGATATAAGAATTATCGTGCTATAATCGCAGTAGAAGCGTGGTAAGATCCGCATCATCGATTCGCAATCGGATAACTCGTGGCATAGTCGTAGTGAGAACGTTATGAGCGTAGTTAGATCATGATAATCGTAGAAAAGGCGTGGTATGGAACGCCAAAACTGTCTTGTTATGACCATTTTCATTATATGATGTGCATTTACCTTTATATGATGTGTACTTGTCATTATATGATGAGCAAACACCTTTATATGACGTGCACTTGTCATTATATGATGAGCAAACACCTTTATATGACGTGCAAATATGCTTATATTATGCGCAACTATCTATATATGATGTCCAAACATCTCTATATGATGTGCAAATTTACTTATATGATGTGCATATATACTTATATGATTTGCATAAATACTTATATGATGTGCAAATGTTCGTATATGATGTGCAAACATACTTATATGATGTGCAAACATTCTTATACGATGTGTAAATATCCTTATATGATGTGCACCTATAGTTATATTATGTGCAAATGTACTTATATGATGTGCAAATATACTTATATGATGTGCAAATGTACTTATATGATGTGCAAATGTACTTATGTGATGTTCATTTTTCTTTATAGTATGTGCAAACATCTTTATATGATGTGGTTGTGTCATTATATTATGTGCTTGTAATCTTATATCATGTGATTCGGTTAACTTCATTATATTATGTCGAAACATCATTATATGATGTGCTTTCATCGTCGTTATGGCCAATGAACATGATTACGATTAGAATGATTACTGTCTACGTCATAACTGATTCCGATCTGCTTCTGCAGAATTAATATAAACCCGGATCAAATATGTAGCTATAGTTTGGAAAATGGTTGAGATGTAAAAAGGAAAAATCTTGACATGATGAAATATACACCAGATATTGAAAAATTGTCAAATTGTGAATTGCAAAGATTATTTTTAATCAATGGGTCTACAATAATGTGTGTGTTTTTCTATGATGTGATGTTATGCTATTGTTTCAGAAAAAGGGAGAAGGTTTTGATCCATTAAAACGTTTAATCCCGCTGCAAATGTTTGCACCTGCCCTAAGTCAGGAATCTGATGTACAGTAGTTGTCGTTTATTTATGTAATATATACGTGTTTCTCGTTTCTCGTTATTTATATAGATTAGACCGTTGGTTTTCCCGTTTGAATGGTTTTACACTAGTGATTTTGGGGCCCTTTATAGTTTGGTGTTCGGTGTGAGCCAAGGCTCCGTGTTGAAGGCCGTACATTGACCTATAATGGTTAACTTTTTTTTAAATTGTTATTTGGATGGAGAGTTGTCTCATTGGCACTCACACCACATCTTCCTATATCTATATACGAGGTCTGCAATAATGGGCATACAGTAAAAGTTATTAAATTAAATAAATGATTCTTTTATGCCATCATTATGCTCATTGTACTAGGCATTTTTGACAACTGACAATATCTTTATATCTACCGTAAGTCGCTTTTTTTTAAAGAAGTAAATACATGAATTTGTAGTATGTTCATTGTTTTGTAAAATTTGCTTTGCTGATAATTTAAGCTGTGGAAGTTTGTCTTTATATATCACTTTTCTGAAGAAAGATACAACAATGGACAAAAACCGGACATTGATAGGGTAATGACTAATATAATGGACGGGTCATTTGGAACCCCAATAAAGAGGGGATAGGAAGAAATTAAGGGAGCCTTTAATTTTGATTTTTTTTTTTAATAAAATGGTGGTATTCAAATGTTTATATTTATAGATTTGACGCAGTATAATGTTTTTGCGATGTGTTCGTTGTCCGTAAATACTTTACTTTTCTACATTGGCTAGAGGTACAAGGGGGGGGGGTGAGATCTCATAAACATGTTTAACCCCACCGCATTTTTGCGCCTGTCCCAAATCAGGAGCCTCTGGTCTTAGTCTTGTATTATTTTAATTTTAGTTTCTTGTGTACAATTTGGATATTTATATGACGTTTATTCTCTTCAAGTTGCGATGTCTGTCTATCCCTCCCTCTTTTTTTTGGAAACTATATCTGCATTATCACTGAATTAGTATATTTTTGCTTAGGGGCCAGCTGAAGGACGCCTCTGGGTGCGGGGTTCAGTCATCGTACTCCCCCCCCCCCCCCCCCCCCCCGAGTAAAAAATAATAGTTTTGACTCGAAAGACGTCAATTTTACGCCTAGCTCCGCTAGCCTCATCTGTTAAAATCTAAATCCTTATTTTTCAACAAATAATTTCTTCTAGCATAGTATGGTTTCATCTGAAACTAGTAATATTGAATGAAGGTGTGATAAATATCAATGAGACCAAAACCGGCATATCAAATTAAATTCCAATACGCAAACAACTATCACACTTGAATTTCTAGATCCACTATTGACGTGCTATTTTAAACTTATATAATGCAAAAGGAATTTAATGCTTTTTGGTTTTGTTATAACGAACAAATGTATTGAGAAAGGTGTGTGTAATTGTTCTCTGGTGGTTTTTTTTAGGGGGGGGGGGTTATGTCTTTTGAATGATTGTGTTGTTTTCCATTTCCACGGTAATGACTTGGAAAAAAAAGGAATTCCCATCTTTCCTACCCCGTCCCTAACACCAATAAGGAAAATGACAATAATTATAATTTACTTATTTTTAAATCTGTTCTTATAATATAAAAAAAGAAAAAGATGTGGTATAAATGCCAATAAGACAACTCTCCACAAGAGACCAAAATGACACAGAAATTAACAACTATACGTAACCGTAAGGCCTTCAACAATGAGAAAAGCCCATACCGCATAGTCAGTATAAAAGGCCCCATGATGACAAAGTAAAACAATTCAAAAAAGAAAACTATTTTGTAAGAAAAGGTTTCTCTATGAATAAGTATCAAGATAAAAGGCAATAAAACAACAACACTCATATGAGTCAAAATTGACTAAAAGTGGGACCTTAAAATTTACCATAGAATATATTCAGACACATTGCACTATTTTTTTTTTAATCTATAATTGTAGTTTTAAAGATAAACGCAAAATATTAAAAGTCATCGACGTAAATATACGGAAAAATAACGGAATTTTATTTTAAAAAAAATACTTCTGGATACTATCTTATGATCATAAACAAGCTTCTGTCCAAGTTCGGTACAAACCCAGGATAGTTTAAGAAAGTTATTAAAATTCTAAAAACTTTAACCACAGAGTGAATGTAATGTTTCCCCGCAGAAAAAAACTAAGTCCATTTATAAGAAAAATACGGAAAAAATGGAATTTTATTTTTACAAAATTTAATTCTGGATACTATCTTATAATATGATCATAAACAAGCTTCTGTCCAAGTTTGGTAGAAAACAAGTATAGTTAAGAAAGTAATTAAAATTTCAAAAACTTTAACCACAGAGTGAATATTTGTGGACGCCGCCGACGACGTTACCGACCACGACGGAATGTAGGATCGCTTAGTCTCGCCTGTTTAAAGTCGAAGGCTCGAAAAAAACATGCCCCCCTCTTCCCCCCGCAATCACCCCAAAAAAAATCAATGGTCAGTATGTTAGCCCTGTTTACGGAGTTGTATATCTGAACAGCTTTCCTTTTATATAACGGATAACTGTCTAGTGGCGGTGATTTCTTGGTAGTATGTTAGCCTTTAGTGTTGCTGGTCGTAGGTTCGAATTCCGGCCGGTTCAAAACCAAAGAATTTAAAATTTGTATTTCTTGCTTCCCTGCTAAATTACGGAGTACAATCAAAGACTTGTTCGGCTCGGAATCAGAATAATCTGTCCGCGTAACTTGAAATGGATTTTTGCGAAGTAGCATGTAAAAAGTCCGACTCAGGATGTTGGTCTATTACAAAACTGGGTTAATATTCATTTCACATTAATATGTTCCAGTACGAATATGCACCTGTCCAAGGCCGGAGCCTGTAATTCAGTGGTTGTCGTCAGTTGATGTGTTACATACCGGTATTTGTTCTTCGTTCATTTTTTGTACATAAATTATGCCGTTAGTTTTCCCGTTTGAATTGTTTTACATTTGTCATTTCGTGGCCTTTTATAGCTGATTATGCGATATGGGCCTTGCTCATTGTTGAAGGCCGTACGGTGACCTATAGTTGTTTAAAATTTTTGTGTCGTTTGGTGTCTTGTGGAGAGTTGTTTCATTGGAAATCATACCACATAGTCTTTTATATATATATATTAATTTTCCGCTTGACGTCAATAATACATTCATAATCATGTAAGTGTGCAATAAATGCATGAAAACATAATAAAAAGATGCAAGCAAATGTCATGCACCGATTTGAAGGTCATCCCATATCTCCTTTAATTCCTTTGTGGGGGGGGGGGGGGGGTGAATGCTCGATGGCCGAGTGGTCCAAGTATCTAGCCTGTCATCACTAACATGTAGGTTGTAAGTTCGAATCCCACACGTGGCAGGTAAGCTCGACTCTAATCTCAATTGAATAGAATTATAACTTTTCGTATCGAAAGTCGGTGGTTCTTTCCGGGGACTTCGGCTTCCCCCATCAATATAATCTCACTGCCACGAATTAGCATGATAGTGATGAATATGGCGTTAAAAAGCACTCAATCAACAATTTAATCAACCAATCATCCATCCTGGTATATTCATATATGCAAGAGAGGATAATTTTGTAGCTATCGTTATAAAATACTTTTAAAATTGACTTTGAATTCATTTGTGCCTTTTGCAATGAATCGAAATAGGAAGATATGATATGAGTGCAAACGAGACAACTCTACATCTAGGTCATAATGTGTAAAACACAATTATAGGTTAAATTACGGCCTTCAACACAGAGCTCTTACTCAAATCAAACAGCAAGCTATAAACATGAGCCACATAATTATGCTTTATCATATTTTCGCCGCTGCTTGGACATTCTTCAACTAATTCCTGTATTAATTGATCTTTATCTTCCGCCGAAATGTTTGAAACTTTAATTTTTGTTAAAATGCACTCTCTCACTTTAATTATCTTGAAAATGCACTTTCGCTTAAAAGATTAAAGATCTATTTCTAAAACGTAATAAGTTAACTGTATGCTCATTATTGTAGATCCCGTATATTCATTATTGTAGACCCATCGATTAAAATTCATAATTTGACAATTTTTCATAAATGTTTGGTGTGATTTGTTCATCTTGAATCGAGGACAAACATGTCAAGGTTTTTCTCTTTTTAAAAAACTTTAGATTTGATCCGGGTTTATATTAATTCTGCAGACGTTGATCGGAATCAGTTATGATGTAGACAGTAATCATTCTAATCGTAATCATGTTCATTGACCATAACGACGATAAAAGCACATCATATAATGACGTTTCGACATAATATAATGAAGTTAACCGAACCACATGATATAAGATTACAAGCACATAATATAATGACACAACCACATCATATAAAGATGTTTGCACATCATATAATGACACAACCACATCATATAAAGATGTTTGCACATAATATAGTGACACAACCAAATCATATAAAGATGTTTGCACATAATACAAGGGAAAATGCACATCATATAAGGATATTTGCGCATCATATAAGGACATTTGCACATCGTATAAGTACATTTGCACATCATATAAGTACATTTGCACATCATATAATTATGTATGAACATCAAATAAGAGTAGTTGCACATCATATAAAGATTTTTGGACATCATATAAAGGTGTTTGGACATCATATAAAGATATTTGGACATCATATAAAGATGTTTGGACATCATTTAAAGATGTTTGGACATCATATACAGATCCTTGCACATAATATAAGCATGTTTGCATATCATATAATGACCACTGCACATCATATGAAGGTAAATACACATCATATAAAGAAAAATTGTCATAACAAGACAGTTTTGGCGTTCCATAGCGTGGTGAGAACGTGGTATAATTGTAGCGGGATCGTTGTAGAAGCTTAATGAGGACGTAGTATCATCGTGAAAACAACGAAAACTGACATTTCTATGCCGCTCATACCGCGACCTCACCATGATCTGAATTAATTTTAGATCGCGATGAGCGTGGTGCGATCGTGGTCTAGTGGGACTGAGTCTTAAGTCGTGCAAATGATGAAAGCGCAAGACTTTTATATTTTGTGTTTATTTTGATGTGTATTTCATTTCAAATATATATAGTTCTGTGCATTAGTGAAGAAGATGCTTATTTTTAGCTACGACATCAAAGGTTCAATCTAGGATTAATTCACATAGTTTTTTCACTGACCTCCCCCCCCCCCTTTTCCTCTTAACTTAACTTGGGGAAAATTGATTGACCAATAAGGATATATATAAAATCGATGTCAATTAAACAAAACTTGCAGCAATTATGACTCCCACCTCCAAACTATTTGAATCAGTAAGGTTTTTTTTATCCTTCATTGATTTTTTGATGTCGTCCCTAATACTGTCGGCAAACTCATATATATATATTATATATATATATATCTTCATGCCTTATATATCATGTACTGTAGTACGCCGCTAGATTAAAACTGACGTGGAAAGGTAACATATGGCCACCGAAAGCTCTTTTTATGAGAGCCCAGGTGGTCGTGTGGTCTAGCGGGACGGCTGCAGTGTGGTGTCACGATATCACAGTAGCATGGGTTCGAATCCCGGCGAGGGAAGAACCAAAAATTTGCGAAAGCAAATTTACAGATCTAACATTGTTGGGTTGATGTTTAGACGAGTTATATATATATGTAGATATATATAAACGAGTCTAAATTATATATAAATATATAGTACCTAGTACTTCAGATATAAAACTTAAGTGGTTTCACGTTATAGTGTCGGTATAAGAAGTGTAGGATATTGTGCAATACCATAAAATCAACAGCCAGAATTCAGATACTAAAGTAGTTTCTTTAGACTGTAAGGTTACATTCAAAATATCTCCGGGGGAGGCTACTTCAATTGAGCAGCTGAGACATCACATACCCCACCCTTTTCATATATTTTGCATATCAAAATATATACCCTGTCATATATATTTATGAACAACAAATAGACTTATACATATATTAAACTGATAAAAGATAGGATGTCATTCCCTCCCACAATTTGCTGACACTTTTGAAATTCCGTTTTTTTAATTTTAATCTTATTTGCTGTTTACATTTTTTTAAAGGTAACAGTCAAAATAGTGGGATTAATAGCATCAACACTAGTAGATAGCTCAATGAAAATACCGCATGTGAAGAGATAAATTTATTTGACAATTAACTGATACATTTACAACTGTGGTTTTAACCACATCCAAAAATATCAGACATCTTAATTGCTTAATTGTTTCAGACGCTGACCTATTGATATCATTAATCTAAATTTCGCACCCTTTTCATATAGAATGAAGCTTGAAAAAGTCACCTATTCCAGCAGCTCAACATCCCTACCACTGATTACATAAGAACAAGCGTCCCCCTCCAATTTTGTGAAAAAAATATATTAGTTTTAGGCCTGGAAATCAGATGGAAAATGTATAACTTGGAGTTGCCACTCCACAGGCAGACATAATCTCTCTCGATCGACCGATCGAATATATATATACTTCCTTTCGCATATATCACCCTGCTCAGTCGCTCTGTAATTCTCGCATCTTACTTTCGTCTAGCGAAAATCTGCTCAATGGAAAGGGAAAAAACAAAAATATATAGCACGATAATAAGATTATCTTATTTTCTGCTAACAGATATCGTAAAATATCAGCTATTCGACACAATATGAACTTTCGCTACCCTCACTCGCCAAAAAGATTCACATTGTTGATCCATGCTGATATTTTACGATATCAATGCGAAGAAAACAAAATCTATACATATTTATTTATTGGCAGTGGCTTATTGACCGGCACCGGCAAAATAGAAAAAAAGCTATTTTGCCGGCTCTGTTAAAATTATATCTCACTGTAATTAAAATGTAAGAATAATAATTAAATATCAAAATTAAAATTTATATTCAAACACTTTTGTCATTGTTACTCATTTTGGAACCAAAAGGTTTCACTTGACCCAAACTGTCATTAGTCTTCCAAAAAACCATACCCGAAAAAGCTATTGTTTATCATTTCATAAGAAAAGTTCCAAATATAGCCACTGCCTCATTTATTTATTTCACCTCTGTGCTATTTGTAAGATTTATACATGAAGAAATTAAGTCTGTCTGGTCTTTTAAGTATTTTTTTGTAAATGCAATTATATTTGATATCAATCCTGTAACACTAATAAATTTATGTTGACCAAAAATTTGCTTGATCAGCAACTGGGCGTGTGTTAGTAATCCCATTATTATCAAATTACATTCTTGTGGAATAGCGTCGAGTATAAAAAGCTAATAGTTTAGTTTTTGTTAAATCTTTTAGTAGCTTATCAAGCGTGGTTGTACTATATCAACACACAAGATATGCCAAGGTATAAACATTGGACGATTCAACTTATTAATGAAATTGAACTTCACCTGTTTTTGGATTCAAGAGATGTTGGACAGTATTTTGCAGGTATGTACGTGTTGTATGACAAACCCGGCATTGCCGACTTCATGTGTGAAAAAATATACATACATTATTTGCGTTGCTCTAAAAAAAAAAATACAACTGATTCGACGTTAACCTGAACTCAACATACATTTATCAAATTAATTGTGTTATACAAAAGATTGCTTTTGTTTTAAACTTAATGAATGTTACAAGAAAATTAAAATGTTTAATTGCAACCTCAAACCACATGCGAAATTTAATTATAATGGGGTAATTCTATTTAATTAAAACCAAATACTATACATATTTAATATGTGTGCATTCTTTTCATTGTTATCGTACACTCAAACTCGATGCTTTAACGTGTTAAAGATGAAATTAATTATAGATAGGTTAAACAGAATAAATTTGACGGCCATTATACATGCATAGTTCAATAAGTCAACTTTCATTTGATTTAAATTAAAATCTTTCCCCCGGGTAGTACACAGCTACTTCTGCATAGGCACTATTTCTGTACTAAAAATTTGTAGTACTGAAAATCTACTTTTAGAATTCATTAATTTTTTTTTATCCTAAAATTATTGTAATATTTAGGTACCTGGATTTTACAGTACTTTATTTGTACTTGAAATTTAGGTACTACATACTTTGGTTACAACCGTTACATTTTCAGCATTTTGAAAGCTTTTCTGTTTCAAATCTCATAAAAGTTATGATTTTCAAACATGGACTATTGTATTATTTCTGTACCAAAATATTTATCAAGTACTGTAAATACAAGTACCTTGTTATTACAATAGTTTTAAAGTAAACAACAAGTACTAAATATTAAAAGTAAATTTCCAGTACTGCATTTTTTTAGTACAGAAATAGTACCTATGCATTAGTAGCTGTGTATGCCATAATCAAATATTATTCTTTTTGTTTTTTACTCAAAACTTATTTTATTGCAAACACAAGTAAAGCGAGGTGAATATTCAAGACATTGGTCAAGTTTTAAACTTACGAAGTCTTCTCCAAGCTAAGGTCTATTTTATATTTAATTCGGAAAATGTTAGTCCGGCGAAAAAAATATGGTTTCACATTTAATCAATGCTTTTTTAACTTCAAGATGTTTCGTTTTTCTTTCTATTTGAAATTAAAAAATAATCTCAGGATTTTCAGTATACGGACATAGAATGATTTTACATCTATGATAACATTATATAACAAAAAGACTAGAAATACGAAAACTGTTTGAACAAACACTAGTTTAAAGATTTTGATAGATTGTAAAATAGCATTACATAAACGGTCTTATTCTAGAGATGTATACGTAAACAAAAATTTGGGACACTGTCACAGGGTGACGGCAATAAATGCTTAAGGGCAAACGATACAGTTTTGATCTCGTATTTACAGTTTGATGAAAATTTCTATATAGGTTATTTTTTGCCTTAAAAAATCAAATATGTAATAAAAATATACCTTCATGTGCTACTTTTTGAGTTAAATGAGGTCGAAATTTTGTATCTTTGCTCACTGAAATTCGGATTTGTGGCCGTATTTTCGCTTTCGAAAGAAAGCCATAACTTTTTTGTTTCAGAAGATAAACACAAATTGTTTTTGTTAAATAATTTTTAATTTCTGTATTTCATATGAATCCTAATAATTTATGCATTTTTTATTCAAAACTCATATTTATCAAATAGTCATGAATTGAGAAAAAAACGTAATTTTTTGCTGTATATTTATCAAAATTTAAAAAAAAATGCACCATTTACAGTTAATGAAATTTGGTCCACATAATCTCCCTGCATAATGAAACAAAATATCGTTTTTAAAAATGGGCGTCCATGTACTCGGTTTTAAATTAAATCAGTTTGAACGATGAAAATCAGTCGAAAATGCATATTTTTTGGGGGTCAAGTCGAAAACAAATTTTTCATTCAATTTTAGCATTACAAATAGTGCCAGCTGAGGGTGAAACAAACAATTCCCCCCCCCAGGGTCAAAAACAAATATTTTTTTTTTCTCCAAAAACTGGAAACAAACTTTTTTTTCCAAAAAAATCCATAGCCACTTTTAGAAGATTCTTAATTTATTTTCTTTTTTTTTTTTTTTTTTGGGACCCAAATAATACCAATCAGTGAATGCCAACATAAGGTAAAAGTCCGAGTCAGACCTTTCCCGCGATATTAATCTCAAATATCTCATAAAGGAGGTCCATGACGACCTATCAATAATTTTATCTTGTTCAATCCTTAATGGATGCTCTACCGGCTTATAGTATCAATTTTAAATTCTAAATTTATTAATTTTCACCTAGCAGTGGCGAATCCAGAACTTTTCCTAAGAGGGGGCCGCTCCAGTCATGCTTCAATGATTCCCTATATAATCAACCAATTTTCCCCCAAGAAATGGGGAGGGGGGGGGGCGGCCAGGCACATTTGCCTTGCCTCACCTAAGTACATTCTTAACACTTCTTGTTAACATAAAGGAAAATAAGTGAGTTGTATTATACATTTTTAACTAAGCCATTAGACATGTTAGATGAGATTTTATTTGGAAAGACAGGGCCGTAACTAGCCTCTTGTAATTGTGAGGCAAAATATATTCGCGAAATACTCGCAAAAATTTTGGGCGAGGGGTCTGGGGGCCGCTTAAATAAAATACGCGAAATAACGTAAAATCGTGCATTCTGAGCGTTTCTCGGACTCTTTCTTACATTGAAACATAATGAATTTTTAGCTATTTTTTTCCGACAATATTCTGGTCTCAAAGCAAAAACAAAGATTAATTGTAATTTAAGACTTCAAGTCTTTTAGGTTTTAGGGACACCATTAAAAGGCCGATATGTAGGATGAAGCAAATATCGTAATTCTCATAATCATCAATACCAGATCTGTCTGTCTGTTCTGGTCTGGTCTTGTATTGTGCTTAGACTTTGGGGATTTTAAATGACTAGATTAAAAATATAGTGACAGTGCAGTATTATACTTTAATATAAAAAGAAGATGTGGTATGATTGCCAATAAGACAACTACCCACAAAAGACCAAAATGACACAGACATTAACAACTATAGTTCACCGTACGGCCTTCAACAATGAACAAAGCCCATACCGCATAGTCAGCTATAAAACGCCCCGATAAGACAATGTAAAACAATTCAAACGAGAAAACTAACGGCCTTATTTATGTAAAAAAATGAAAGAAAAAAAACAAATATGTAACACATAAACAAACGACAACCACTGAATTACAGGCTCCTGAATTGGGACAGGCACATACATAAATAATGTGGCGGGGTTAAACATATTAGCGGGATCCCAACCCTCCCCTAACCTGGGACAGTGGTATAACAGTACAATAAATAACGAACTATAAAAATCAGTTGAAAAAGGCTCAAACTCATCAGATGGACAAACATACAAGTAGACGTGGCCGGGTACTTATACTTCCCGACACAAAAAGACACAATGAACAGATCTGAGAGTACTCGCAGTTATCTGACAGCTAGTCCAAAGCCACTAATAACTAATAAAAATCATGCATTTAAGCACTAAATACTTTTTAAAATATACTGCTTAAATCGACACTAGGGACCATCTTGACCGTGTTTTACGGTATTAATGATTCTTATTGTTGAAGACCCTCAAGCAACTTTCAAGATAAAGAACAGGAATAAAAACTTTGAATATTGAGCATTTGTATTTTTTCTATGCATTGATAATCTGTGGGATAAGGCCCGTGCACGTTTACTCCATATTTCTTTATTTTCTGTTTAAGGGTCTGAACACGACTTAATGCAAGTTTAACAGGGCTTCAATGTAAAAGGTCATATAGCAATACATTGTCGTTTTTTCAAATTATTTGATACCAGGAATTGGGTGGCCTTACTTTAATTTAAACCATGTCAGCTATCTAGTCTTTATCTGCAAAAAAACCCCAGTTTTGTATTCTTTGAAATCAAATTCAATTCCCCATGAAGGAACGACCATTTTTATTATGTGTCCAGTCAGCAGTAGCATCGTATAGTCTTAAAATATTCTCTCGCATAATATCTGGACATCAATGGACATGCAACATCGCAAAATCTGACGTTTACAAATGAAAGTTAACACCCAGACTATAGTAATACAGTATTGGACAAAAAATGAACAAAAATTATCTTTTTTTAACTTTTTAAATTTTTTTGAAATTTCAAACATGAGGCATTTGCCTCATTTGCCTCAATGTAGTTACGGCCCTGAAAGAGTCAGTTGATATACATATTTAATTGAATTTTCCAGATTGTAAAAACTAAATATGCAGTGACTTTTCTATACTTATGAAAGTCTGTGTTGTATGTTGACATTTAAACGAAAGATATTATTATTAAACAGTCCTAATACTACCAAAACGGCAATTTCATACTGGTGATGGGGGTGATATCGCCGCCCTGGTCATATTAATTTCGACTCGTAAACTTTATTGCTTTTCGGACCTGTCCAATATTTCTAATACGGACTGGCAATGAATCATGAATTATATGTACACATATAGTGAGTCCCATTGTGCATGTAGGATTCATTGCCAGTCCGTATTGGAAATATTGGCCCTATATATATTCACATTTGATGTATGTAATACAGCATTCAGAAGAAGTCGGTATTGAAAAAAAGTTGTATTATTTATTAAAAGTGTTATGACCAGAAACAGCCAGTTAATAACACTATGATATAATATATATGTATAAGTGTCTATGTGGGACGATTTTCGGGGACGATTTAGTCAAATTGACTTATCGACACTAATTTAAGTTTGTTGATTTCTTTCCACGAAACTTGGGTACCAACAGTCTCTCAGTCAGGTAGGAATTTTTGAAATTATGAAACTTAAAAGTAGTTCCACATAATGATTTCATGTAGTTATAATGTGTCGGGGTTGACATTCCCCCTCAAAAATCTTTTCTATCAATCGGTTTTCAATTTGTAATTGATTACTTTGGTAATTTATGTCATGCATGTAGTCTGACATTATAGGACATGTTATGAGGTGAATATGAGGTCCTTTGAGTTGTACAAATCATACCTGTGTGACCGGTTTTCAACCGTAATAACTCTTTTAACTGGTAAACATTTTCTGTGAAGCCTATTTTTCATTCATTAAGTACTGAAATTTAAAAAGAATTCCATTTTGGATCAGATTAACTTGTCAATGAATATGTACAAAAATGATGTATATGCGTTTTTTAATGTTGAAATCCTATTTTCTCTAAACATAATCAAATGTGCCCTATTTTCAAACTATTAAAGTAAACTGCAGCCCAAACAATGACATGAGACGACCCTTATATAAAAAAGATTATGTTTTTAAAGATTGTGATTCTGGTGATCATATATCCTCGTGTATTGTATTTTCGACCTACTAACATATATTTTCCGAATTTCCCTGTTATATGTTTGAACATAGACATACCTAATATTTTGAGAGTCGCTAGTATACTTGTGCATAACATAATTGTATCGGAAATATATTTCGATCTTTAATTTATTTTTTTCATTTGAGTTCATTAGATGAATGTATTTACACTTTTGGTATTTAGCTGAATCTTGCCTCCGAATGACCTTAGATCTACTCCGAATCACCTTTTGATGTCAAGCAACAATCACTTTTAAATTGTGACGTCAAATATTTTAAATTATGATGTCAAAGTTTATGGGAACCTGTGTGATTTTACGTAATGGCGGACAAATTTGAATACAAGTGTAAATACGTCTATTGATGGCACCTTAGTTGACAAAAACAAGCGTCTTGTGTTTTCGACCTATTTAAAAAACGGGTTTAAAGTCAGAAACGACATGTCATTCAAATCCGGAATTGGTTATAGATTTGATACTAAATTAAGTTAATATCAAAGTGTTAGAGGCGATCAAACTTATGACTGAAAGAATTAAATGGTTAAATATACAACTATAAGATACATGTATAAAATATTATTTTGATGTCTTTTTTGGACAATTTGTACACATTTCAGAATGAGGCACTTTGAAGCCTTTTCTGGTATTAATTGAATATTATTATAGATAGAGATAAACTGTAAACAGCAATCATGTTCAGCAAAGAAAGATTTACAAATAAGTTGACATGACCGAAATGGTCAGTTGACCCCTTTAGGAGTTATTGCCCTTTATAGTCAATTTTTACTCATTTTTCGTAAATCTTAGTAATCTTTTACAAAATGTTCTCCTCTGAAACTACTGGGCCAAATTAATCCAAACTTGGCCACAATCATCATTGGGGAATTTAGTTAAAAAATGTGTCCGTTGACCAGGCCATCATATCAAGATGGCCGCCACGGCTTAAAATAGAACATAGGGGTAAAATGCAGTTTTTTGGCTGATAACTCAAAGAGCAAAGCATTAAGAGCAAATCTGACATGGGGGTTAAATTGTTAATCAGGTCAAGATCTATCTGCCCTGAAATGATGAATCGGACAACCCGTTGTTAGGTTGCTGCCCCTTAAGGATGTTCGTTGCTCAGTTTCAAAATAAATAACTTTTCATAAAAGTAGTATGTATTGATAGGGAATAAATGAAGGAATCAAAATAGCAAAAAAAATATAGTGGTACATGCGCTTGTTTTCGAGATATTAGCCATTGGAATTTTAGCGGGAAAATGTTCTCTCTTGATTTTTCATAGCTTTATCATTGACCAGTTCAAGTGCTCAAATACTATTAAAAAATAAATAACATTTTATAAGACTTTCACAAATGACTTATTATTATACATGTAAAAGATTTATTAAAAAGAAAAATGGGGGTCCATGGGGATTTTTTTTAAGGCATTAAAATGGATAAAACCAGAGGATTCTGAAAATCTGACAAAAAATACAAATCATGGCAAGCAGACATCCTTAATTGGTAATTTTAAGGAAATTTTACTGTTTTTGGTTATTATCTTGAATATTATTATAGATAGAGATAAACTGTAAACAGCAATAATGTTCAGCAAAGAAAGATTTACAAATAAGTTTACATGACCGAAATGGTCAATTGACCCCTTTAGGAGTTATTGCCCTTTATAGTCAATTTTTAACCATTTTTCGTAAATCTTAGTAATCTTTTACAAAAATGTTCTCCTCTGAAACTACTGGGCCAAATTAGGAATCACTGTGACCAACTGTTTTTCTGTCTGCAGTCTGTTCATATGTTATGTCTTTTAAGCACAACTCCTCATTAACGAATGGACTGATACACAACCTGAAGGATGTTCATGAAGGAGGATAATCCTGGTCTGAAATTATTTCAAGAGAGATAGTTTAACAGTTAATGGAATGCAACAGTTAAACAAGTTTGTTGATGCTACGAGTATGTCAGAGCATACTCATGCATATGTGATTTTGACAACCTTTTTTGAAAAAGGGCACCTGAACTTAAAGTTATTTCAAAATGACCAAAAAGTAGGTGAACAAATTTCCAGATACTTGGCTTAACTTACTTGGTTTTATATTGCAATATGTGGCAACAATTCTTGTAAGCCCAAATTATTCTAAGCAGCTTTATAGAACTTAGATATATATTGATGAAACTTTATACTGTTGCAGAACACAACCTGAAGATGTGAATGAAGGAGGATAATCTTGGTCAGTATTATTTCAGGGGGGACCCTGGATATCCTTTGGTTAGTTGATGCACTATTCTTGTGTTTTTTTTACAGTACTGGGTTCATTAGAATTTCATGTTTTCACTTTTTTTTTTTTTCAGATCAATCTCTTGCTAAATTCCAAACATGTGTACATCATGTTACACGTATAACTGAATGTACAGAAGATACAAAGAAAATACAGGTACATTTAGTTAACTGTTTTGGTTTCAAAGAAAACCAGTGAGCACAATATTTTGTATATAAGTTTTGCATTATTGTACTGTTTTGCTACTCTATATTTGTCCTTGTGAAATATGATCATGATTTACTTTAAACCAAAATTTTTCTTTAAAAAAATCAGCAACGACCCATCGAAACAACATCTGATACAAACAATCAACCCAACAATGTTAGATCTGTAAATTTGCTTTTGCAAATTTTTTGTTCTTCCCTCGCCGTTATTCGTACCCATGCTACTGAGATATCATGACACTAAATCGCCTGCACTGCACTGCCCGCTAGACCACAAGACCATCTGGGCTTCATTAAAATGAAGCTTCCGTGGCCGGGTGTTATGTTTCCACTTCAGTTTTAATCTAGCGTCTTACTACAGTACATGATATATAAGGCATGGAGATGTTATTTTTACAGAATGAAACTACACATGGCATGAATGTTCCTTATGAGGTGCTGACCAGGTGTTGTTACTTTGTAGCCGATCAATCATCCAAGATGGCCGCCAGTGGGGGACTTAGTTTAACATAGGACCCTATGGGAAATGCATACAAATGACTTCTTTTAGAGAACCACTGAATGGAATGAAACCAAACATGGCATCAATGTTCCTCATGAAATGCTGATCAAGTGTTGTTACTTTGTAGCGGATCCATCATCCAAGATGGCCGCCAGTGGTGGACTTAGTTTAACATAGGACCCTATGGGAAATGCATACAAATGACTTCTTTTAGAAAACCACTGAATGGAATGAAACCAAACATGGCATGAATGTTCCTTATGAAGTGCTGACCAAGTGTTGTTACTTTGTAGCCGATCAATCATCCAAGATGGCCGCCAGTGGGGGACTTAGTTTAACATAGGACCCTATGGGAAATGCATACAAATGACTTCTTTTAGAGAACCACTGAATGGAATGAAACCAAACATGGCATGAATGTTCCTCATGAGATGCTGATCAAGTGTTGTTACTTTGTAGCCGATCCATCATCCAAGATGGCCGCCAGCGGTGGACTTAGTTTAACATAGGACCCTATGGGAAATGCATACAAATGACTTCTTTTAGAAAACCACTGAATGGAATGAAACTTAACATGGGATGAATGTTCCTTATGAGGTGCTGACCAAGTGTTGTTACTTTGTAGCCGATCCATCATCTAAGATGGACGCCAGCAGGGGACTTAGTTTAACATGGGACCCTATGGGAAATACATACAAATGTCTTCTCTTAGCATGTTTAGAGAACCACTGAATGGAATGAAACCAAACATAGCATGAATGTTTCTTATCTGGTGCTGACCAAGTGTTGTTACTTTGTAGCCAAATTTTATCTTTTTTTATATGAATTCAAAAACCCAAATAGAGTCAGGTGAGCGATACAGGCTCTTGAGAGCCTCTAGTTTAAATTGCTGCTATTTTCAGGCAAATTTTTACACTCGCTTGGATTTCAACAATATTTGGTTTTTAAAGTAAACATGGTATCCTTAGTTGAATGAGAATGTTGTATAACCATGATTAAACTTCTTAATATGTTTTTTTTAGCTTATTTTACAACAAACATTAATATATTAAATTAGTTTATAGGGCATTGTTTGCCAGTTCAAGCTAGAGTGATTCAGGCTCTTGAGAGCCTCTTGTTTTCATGAATAGTTTTTGGGTATCTTGAGAGTAAATCATTCATGTACAGTATGATTTTAGGTAAATTTTGGAACATCTGTATTAAAACTTGACAAGAAGAAATTCACAGAAACAACTTTGTTTGGGGTCCAGATAAATGATACAAAGAAACTGCTGAAGTTCTGGCTAGACACTGGAGATTTCTTAAAAAACAGGTAACTATCATAATATTTATTCCTGTATTTATATTAATGTGACTTATGATGTTATAGAGTATGTTGACTGCAAGACAAATTAATGTGTCTTGTTCACAAAACAAATACTAAAACATTATAGAATCAATAAAATAAAATGATGCTAAATTTATTAGCAGCAATCCCACATACCTGGAACCTTTGATAAGTATCTACTCATAAATCAATGAAATATGGTTTGGTATAAAAAAAACAAAAAAACATGTCCAGATGTGACATTTAGTTCAGAATTTTTAAAATGGAAGCTATGTTCAAGATGGCTTACAACACATATAATTCCATTACAAATGTATTTTGCAAATGTTAATCAGAATTCATTGTAACTTGGTATAATGTAAGACCACCATGTATTATAAAAATATAAGCTGCATGGTTCCTTTGATGTAATTGCTATTAATGTAATATCTAGTTTCGGAATTTTCAAAATGGTTGCCCTTTTCAAGATGGCTGGCAATGCATGTAATTATATTTAGCATATATATATTTAATCATGTTAATTGTGCACTTCATATTTTGATTTTTGATAAAAATAATTAGGGCCCCGCCTTTAGGCGGGTCGCCCTATAGTGATCAGTCCGTCTGTCTGTAACACTTTAACTTTGTGTCCACTCCATATCTAGAGAACCATTATGATTTCATACTTTATACTTTACATGTTTATTAATCACCACCAGAGGGCGTGTCATGATGTATGTACAACTTCCTAGGTCAAAGGTCAAGGTAAAAAAACTTTGGTTTCAGTTGACAACCCTGTGACCTATGGTGAAGATTGTGTCCGCTCTATATCTTGAGAACCATTATGATTTCAAAGTTTATACTTGACATCCATTTTAACCAACACCAGAGGGTCTGTCATGATGTATGTACAACTTCCTAGGGCAAAGGTCAAGGTCAAAAACTTTGATTTCAGTTGACCTCCCCGTTTCTTGTGGTGAAGATCGTGTCCGCTCCATATCTAGATAACCGTTATGATTTCAAAGTTTATACTTGACATCCATTTTAACCACCACTTTATCAGTTTTAACTTAAAATCTTAGAATAAAATCACACATGAGACTATGTAATAACTTCAAATAATGCTTCATATCAGATTATCCATACAACTTATTTACCCCACGTTAAAGACAGCAGGGCCCACAGAGATGGCTCCCATCTCAATGGTATTTAGTTTTTCATGGTTTCTTCTTTGCCTGATTGCCTTAAATATGGGGTTACCTATTTTGTATCAACAACTCTTCCTAAACCATTTACTATGATTTAATGACATTGTGCACCTCCTATTTTGTTTTTAGTCAAAATCATTTTGGGGTTACTTTTTCCAAAACATTGACTTTGTCACTGCCTTATTATAAGTCAGGGTATGTGAATGCCAATTTTATTTTTTTTCAAAAAAGAGTTTTGACCCAAATTTCATGGTTCACTAAACATAGTAAATGATAGTGCGAGTGGGGCATCAGCTATACTATCAACTTCTTTATTGAAGAAATTTCATATCAATTAGTTCCAGAATTCAAAATGCAGTTAATGAAAGGTAGCTTATGAATGTTAGTATCTGTTATGCTTGTCATAATCTAATGAGATCCAATAATGACAGTACATTTGCAGTCATGTGAGATTTTTAACTTGGCAATGTAGGCCTTACTATAACATTCAGATGAAGAACAGCAAGAAAAGCACGCTACTCCTTTGCATTTTGTTATTTTCCCCTGTACATACACATGTACTGATTTTCTGTTATGTATTTATACCCTATATTCTTTCTTATCAACTATATATCTGTGTCTTATTTAAGGTTAAAGTATGTGGAAGAATCTTCTTCTAGTGATGAGCAATCAGAAGGAGGGGAAGAGTATTACAATGAGTCTGCCAAGAACACAGATAACTCTTCAAATGATGACAACCCTTTCCTCAAGCAGTTCACACAATTTTTTCCGGAAAAAGATATAAGTATAACCAATTTGGATGTTCATTCTGATGAAGACATTTTTTCTCAAGAATTGAAGGATGAGAACATACCTGATGAGTCCAGTAGGTTGAACAGGCAACAGATGATGGAAAGTATTAGAACGAAGGCAATAGGCTTAAAATTTATGGATATATTTCTTTTAAGAGAACCTCCAAAGAGGTTCAAAGTCAGAGAAGCAGACGAAAACTTTGTTGAAACACTGGCAAATGTAATGATTGAAAAAAAATCGGTAAGTGTTGATAATGCTCCAAATATTGTTGGCCTTATTGACATGAACAAACTTGATTATAACGATGAAAACTTTTCTGAATATGAGGTTTATATAGTGGATGGGAACCACAGTATAAAAGCACAAAAAAAGGCATACGGGCGCACTAAAGACTGCTTGTTCAGACATCGTGGAGTGTTCATATACTGTGGTTTAACAGAAAATGAAGCACTTCTGCTTGGAATTAGCAGAAATGAGGATACAGAAGCATTTGTGAAGTTCTCTGATTTCCAGAAGGTTGATGTACTGAGGCGTCGTTTGTATTCCATGACAGGCACACCCGCCCATGGTGATCCTCCTAAAGTTCCCAAAGAATTTAAGGATGTTTTTTCAACTCTACTTAATTTGAAAGGTGTAAGTAACATTTGATTGCATTGACTTTTTAAATGCTAAATTTAGAAATCTGGTTAATTATCAAATGAATTAATCTGTCTAAAAAACAAACTTGTCAATATTGTTCAAAATTAAACCTGAACAAAATGAAAGTTTTAAACAACAAAATTATAATGATAGTCAGACATTGATTGCATTGACTACTGACAGTTGAGCTTTAAAAAAATGTTTTTGATTCTTGAAAAATTAATAGTACAAAACGTCAAAACTCGAAACATGCAAAAGGATGTAAAATTATTATTTTCAAGTTTGTGTGAGCATGTTGAAAGAATAGAACACTATTTTTTTGTCTTACATAGAAGAAGTTTACATTGCAAAGCAATTTTATGCATGCTGTTATCAGTTGAACGAGAGGCAGCATCAACAATTTGTTCCAGGGTTTGTGAATAGGTCAGTTAAAAATATAAACTAATATTAAAAAGGTGTGGTGTGATTGCCAATGAGACAACTATTTACAAGAAAACAAATGACACAGAAATTAACAACTATAGGTCACTGTACGGCCTTCAACAATGAGCAAAGCCCATACTGCATGGTCAGCTATAAAAGGCCCCGAAATGACAAATTTTATGTAAAATAATTCAAACAGGAAATGTCATTAGTTTTTTGTTGTTGAATAGTTGACATTTTGAATTGCCTTCACTATATATGTTTATATAATGAAAAAGTCCTGATAAAATTATTTTTGATATCAGTTGTAATTGAGTGCAGTGACTGTTTTGTATTTTCACAGAAAAAAGCAATTGACAGCAAAAGCATTTTAAGGTTCCTGGCAACTGGAATTTCCTGTCGATGCTATGATCTGTTTAAGAATATCTGCACAAAAAGCACTGGAAAGATTCCAGCATCCAAATTTGATGGAATAAAAGGTTTAAAGGAAGAAGATGTATTCTTTTGTCTCAACAAACTTGCAAGTAGTGACCTTCACAGAAAAGATTGGCAGAAATTCTCATGTTTGTGTCAGAGCAAGCAAACAAAACCAAAAAAGGTATTTTAAAAGAACACTTTTACTTGTATTTAGAATTTAGATGCAGGTGATTTTTGTCATGCTTTCATATTTCAATAAGCCTGTACTAGCAGTCCACAGAATTGCAGTGAACATACTCTTATCATCACATGTTGCAGGTTAGCAAAACTAGTCTTATTGACTTTTAATGACTTTTTTCAGGAACTGCCTTGGTGGTCTGCAAAGAAAAATACAACAAGTACAGTTAAGTCGGCTGCATATCTTGACTTACATCTAGGAATTGACAATGAGGGTCCGTTGAAAAAAAAACTTTACGACAAAAGTGATGATTTCAGCTTTCCAATTGTGAACTTTCCATTTCTAATAGCACCATTCCAGCTGCACTTGCATACGGTGTATATATCTCCCAATTGATACAATATTCCAATGCTTGCATTTTCTATCATGATTTTCTTGATAGAGGGCTGCTGCTAATGAGGAAGCTATTTTAACCTAGTGTTCTTAATGGTGAAGTTGAACTCATCACTGCATAAATTTTACAGACGCCATCACAAGTAAATTGACTGTTATGGAATAACAGGTTCACAAATGATATTGGATATGTTCCTTTCGTCATAACTACAATCCCTTTCCCTTTCATGAATGTGATCTACCGAATTGGACTACTTTCCGGATTTATAATCACATTTATTAAAGCAACACGACGGCTGCCACATCTGGATCAGGATCTGCTTAACCTTCCTGAGCACCTGAGATCAACACTAGTTTTAGTAGGGTTTGTGTTGTTTATTCTTTAGTTTTCTGTGTTGTGTCATGTGTACTATTGTTTCTATTTTGTGTCATGTGAACTGTTGTTTGTCTGTTTGTTCTTTTCATTTTTAACCATGGCTTTGTCAGTTTATTTTCGGTTTATGAATTTGACTGTCCCTCTGGTATCCTTCGTCCCTCTTTTAGAGATCAATCATGGCTTCGTTGATAAAAAAACTTGAAATGTCAGAGAATTTATTAGATTAAAGCTTCTCAACATTTGTTAAAAAAAATGAAAAGACTTGTTAACAAGGAGTGAAATTGTTCTGGTTTATATAGAGTGACATATTCTTCATGTATTATTGTGAGCAATAAGTTTTAAGATCCTGCTCAGTATTAATAAAAGGAAATGTTGGGTACAAATATAAACTAGTATGTCTATCCAACAACACCAAAAAATTCAAAGATACAATGAAACAATAGACTTAAACTAAAAAAAATATATTTAAAACTGATAAGAGAAATGAAAAATTTTCAAATATCCAACTGTGATGTTGAATTAAAAACTTTTAAGAATAAGGGACCAACAATTAAGTGTACATTGATAGTATTTTATAAACATTTTGATGTTAAATCTTATTTGTAATAATTGAATCTTCCTCACAATCCTAACCATATCATGTCATTATGCACCTTTTATTGTTACCGGTATGCCCTGCCTGTACGGTGACCTATAATTGTTAATGTTTGTGTCATTTTGGTCTTTTGTGGATAATTGTCTAATTGGCAATCATACCACATCTTCTTTTTTATATGTAAACAACAATAATTTTCAGCAAAATAAGTTCTTAAAATAAGTCATCATGACGAAAAAGGTCAGTTGACCCCTTAAGGAGTTGTTGCCCTTTAGAGTCATTTTTTAACAATTTTCATTAATTTGTTAAATTTTTGTAAATTTTTACAAAATGTTTCCTTCTGTATCTAAAGAGCCAAGTTTATTATAGATAGAGAAAATTGTAAGTGGCAAATATGTTCAGTACAGTAAGATCTTTAAACACATCAACATTACCAAAACACAACTTCGTCATGGATCCATCTGTGTCCTTATTTAATATGCACATAGACCAAGGTGAGCAACACAGGCTCTTTAGAGCCTCTAGTTTCAATCTGTCAGTCCTTGCTTTCACCTTTCTGTCCATCAGTCAACTTAAGCTTGCCTCATCCAAATTTAATGAAACTCATATATATAAAATGCTCATTTACCTTTCTAGAAATATGGCTGAAAATTGAAAAACTTGAGCACAGGCATTTTTTTTCTTGTACACTTTCTTTTTTTTACATTAATCTGTTAAAAAATTGCTTGACAAAATTAAAAACATTTTATAAGTTGGTTTTCATTGTAACCAAAGAATATAGGAATTATTTGAATGGATAGTGTTTTAGACATCATTACATCAAATAAAACTTGTGAACAGCAGATTAGAATAATATTAGATTTTCAGTATTTAGAGTCTGCAAAATATTTTTCAGTTGAGGAAAGATGTAACACTTAGCATTAAGTTCCAAACAAAGACTACCCAGGGGTTTGTTGGCCAGAAGCAACTTCCTGGGAATTACATCTGGTTTCACTTTGATGATTGTGATAACAAAGAAGTTATTTTCAGTGATAAACAGATGAAAAAACTTGTGTTTTGTAAGTTTTTAATATATTATCATGATTATTATTTTTCTGTGTTTTTTTAAAGAATAGCTTGGTTTTAAAGACTTTACAAATGCCTACTGTATTTCAGGACAAAACATTAGCATATTAAGTTTGTAGACAATGTTAGATGTAGTGCAATATGTGGCCGGATTTTATGAAGTCAAAAACAGATCTAAAGCATGGAAATGTTGGGAGGGCAGATAGGTGGGCTCCCTGATTTCAGGTTTCGGGGCAGAACAAAATGGGTACATAATTTGTGTTATCTACTCCTCCTACAGTTTTCAACCAAGATATATGAAACTATGCAGTAAGTTTGTTCACATATATTGAAGTTGTGCACCTGCTACTATGGAATAGTTTGAAGATCTTTTTACTTTTTCCTGGATTTGGAAACTTAGTTATTTTCCAGCAAAATTTATGAACATGGATTTTTTTTTGGAAATATAGCATGTATAGTTTTCAACTAAAATTCTTGTTCAAACAGAACAAAAACAACACTGTCAATTTACCAAACACATCTCTTTTTATGCTTAGTCATTGAAATTAATTTGTTTTAACTTGAATAACAGAGCTCCAGATAAGAATTCACAAATTGGGGTTTTTACCCACCATTTTCTTATTTAATTGGGTGATAAAGATTTTTAATTGCATAACCAATTCCAATTCACCCCTCAAGTTAATATCAAATTGGGTTTTTCACCACCAAGCTCCTTAATGTATTGGGTGTTTTCATCAACACACTATTGAATATTTAGGCAATATCAACCCCTGATGTTTTTCCATCTTAAATATGTTTCTTTCTTTGAATAATATGTGCGATAGCTGTTTTATTTTCTTAATTCACTGACGAGCAATTGTAGGTTTAATTTGTGTCCAGTTTCAAACCTTCTGCCAGTTTTGTATTTTCTCACAACATATGGTAAACTGTAAATAACGGATATATGTGTATTCCCAGGCACTCGTCTCAGATCTTTTTTCTCTTATATACCTTTATACAAAAATTCGGAGAGGAGTGCCTGTGTTTGTATTCACTCATTAACCGTAAAACGAAAATTTCATAATTGATTTCGCCTTTCACATTTTCTAACGGCAACTGACAAAGTCCCGTGTTTATTAGCAATGTTCTCGTTAAAGTACCAGTTGTTGAGTTGCTGCCCCCAAATTAGTAATTTTAAGGAAATTTTGATTATTATCTTGAATGTTATTATATTAAGAGATAAACTGTAAATAGCAATAATGTTCAACAAAATAAGATCTACAAATAAGTCAACATGACCAAAATTGACCCTTTAAGGAGTTATTTTCCACTGAAACTACACAGACAAGTTAATTATAGATAGAGATAATTGTAAGCAGCAAGAATGTGCAGTAAAGTAAGATGTACAAACACATCACAATCACCTTAACACAATTTTGTCATGAACTGTCTGCTTCCTTTGTTTAATTCACATATACCAAGGTGAGCGACACAGGCTCTTTAAAGCCTCTAGTTTCTTTTTCTTTTGGTGTCATTTCTATTGCTTAATGATTAAGATTAGTATATAGATCTATGGCCACATTTAACAGTCATGACAGTTAATATTTTAATTATTATCGATTGATTTCAGCATCAAAAGACAAGTTGCTTTCTGAATCTTCAAATTCAGACTTAGATGGTAAGTTTCATTAACAAGAGAAAATAGCAAAAATAGAGTTTTGTGAAACTGACTCCAGTTTCAGGACTGTATAATGTATTAGATTTGACAATTTTCACTTTTGTCTTTCAGAATTATGATGACACTCCATAGCATGTTTACTAATCAACTAAAAAAAGAGTTGTCTAAGTCACGTAGGATGCAAGGAATATTATTATCCAGACAAATTAAGGGCAAGTTGTGAGAATAGCAATAATTTGAATCATATTTTCTAATGTTTAATTATTTTTTTTGGAAAGATGAAGAATGACTTAAAAGAATTATTATGTGTTTTTCAGATGAACATCTTTCAGTTGATAATTCCTCATCTCAAAGAGGCAGTGGTAAGGTTTTTGCATAAAATAGATAAAAACAACATGATTAAAAACAAAACAAAAAGAATGGAAGATTGCAACCAATTAATGTCCATTTTTTGGGGAAGACAGCTTCAAGCCGTCAATCCCCAATCCCCAATGGGGTTGACCAGAGTGACATTTCCTCACATCATTCATTTTTGTCGAGCCTTCGACTTTAGTCGAAAAAGCGAGACTTAGCGATCCTACTTACCGTCGGCGTCGGCGGCGTCGGCGGCGTCAACAAATATTCACTCTGTGGTTAAAGTTTTTGAAATTTTAATAACTTTCTTAAACTATAATGGATTTCTACCAAACTTGGACAGAAGCTTGTTTATGATCTTAAGATAGTATCCAGAAGTGAATTTTGTAAAAATAAAATTCAAATTTTTCCAAATTTTACTGATAAATGGACTTAGTTTTTCTACGGGGAAACATTACATTCACTCTGTGGTTAAAGTTTTTAGAATTTTAATAACTTTCTTAAACTATCCTGGGTTTGTACCAAACTTGGACAGAAGCTTCTTTATGATCATAAGATAGTATCCAGAAGTAAATTTTGTAAAATAATAAATCCATTTTTTCCATATTTTACTTTAAAATGGACTTAGTTTTTCTGCGGGGAAACATTACATTCACCCTGTGGTCAATGGTGGTTAAAGTTTTTAAAATTTTAATAACTTTCTTAAACTATCCTGGGTTTGTACCAAACTTAGACAGAAGCTTGTTTATGATCATAAGATAGTATCCAGAAGTAAATTTTGTAAAAAAATTAATCCATTTTTCCGTATTTTTCTTTTAAATGAACTTAAATTTTCTTCCAGTTAACCATACATACATGTACAGTCTGCAGTTGTTTTTAAAACATTTATTAGATTCATAAACTATCCTGGATTTTAACCAAACTAAGACAGAAGCTTCTTAAAATCAGAAGATTGTATCAAGAGGAATATTTTTATTGAGTTTTTTCCGTATTTTTGTTGAGCCTGCGATTTACAGCAAAAGTAGGCGAGACACCCGGTTCCGGGAAACCCTTACAAATTTTGTTTTTATAATGTGAAAAAAAACCAACAAATCTTACTGAGAATGATGAGATGGGGAGACACAAATGAATAAATTGATTTTAAACACTTTTTTACACATTTCCCTTCTGTTTCTCTCGAAATTATCATACCCGTAGCCAGGTGGGGTTTGGACGCCCCCCCCCCCTTGAAAACAAATAAGCACTGTTAAAGTCAATGTTCTGTACAAATTGTGACTGTTAAAGTCGAGTTTGTGAGTCCAACGAAACCCCCTTTCCAGGCTCCGTCTGTCCGTCTGTGCGTCTGTTTGCTTCAGGTTCAAGTTTTTGGTCAAGGTAGTTTTTGAAGAAATTGAAGTCTAATCAACTTGAAACCTAGTACACATGTTTCCTATGATATGATCTTTCTAATTTTAATTCCAAATTAAAGTTTTGACCCTAATTTCACGGTCCACTGAACATAGAAAATGAGAGTGCGAGTGGGGCATCCGTGTACTTGGGACACATTCTTGTTTTAATATAAATTGGGTGTAAAAGCATTGGACAAATCACATTTTGAATGATGCACAGAAGCCTAACATTCTAACACTTTTATAACCCTATTAAAAGAAGCATTCAATTGTTATAATTACATTTTAATGCTTATAATTTATGATTACAAGTAATGCATTTTTCACTGCATTGTTGTAGTGTAGTCTTATAAAGCATGTGCTTTTATTTATATTTGATTATTATAAGGAAATACTATCAATATTTGGATTGTCTTGTGATTGTTGTCTGCCAATCAGGAGTACTGATTACATGTTAAGATTTTTTTTTGCCAAAGATTCCCATATTTTTTAACATGATAGTATTATCTTTACATCATATCATAAAATGGTAGAAATTTGAACACATCAGAAATGTGCCATAGCATATTATGGTGTTAAACATGTTGTATATTGTTGACTCTGTCAAAAATCTTTTCATTTAAATGAAATATTACATAAATTTTGAAAAAAGTTTGCTTTATTAATATATACATCTGTTATTCAATTTAAAACAATTGTATACATTTTTTCCAGAAGACCTGAATTCAACAGATAATTTTTCCACAGCAGCAGAATGTGGTAAGTTTTGTTTCACTTTAAACGATTGGCACTGAAGTGCAACTAAGGCATATTAATATTGTAATGGGTTGCTGGTATCCTACAATTGTGAATATTACATTTTTATTAGTATACTGAAATTGGAGAGACAAATGTTTTATTTTGTTATATTGTATTATGTTTAGGGACGGTGAACTTTCTGGTAATAAGACCCATCAGGGTCTGGCTGGGGAATTTGGAAGGAAAATGCTCACATTAATCTGTACAGATACAGGCTTCAAATGCTTCCTTTATACGCCATAACACTTGGTGGTGATCCTTATGAAGTATCACTACAAACCATTAAAGTCTGAAATGGCCTATATCTGTACTCGACTGTACTGATTTTTACTCGACCAGTCTGAATTGGTCTGACTTTTACTTGACATTACTCGACCCAAGTCTGAACCATACTCAACTGTACTGAATCGTACTTAACCCTTATCTTTGACGTTGAAAATAGTCTGAACTATTACTCGACCAGTCTGAAACAGTCTTAACCCATTCTCGACCTGTACTCGACCTATTTTTCCAGTCTAAACCATACTGAACCAAAGTTCTGAACAATACTCGACCAGTCTGAACCATACTAGATCAAATGAAATAGCATCTACTTTTTTAACTGTTAAAATAAATTACTTTTTAACAGCCAACAACATTTATAAATTGTTTAACCTTATATAAGAAATATATCTATTATTATATTTAGGATAAAAAAAATACATTTTTAATTTCAAGTTGTTGTTCAAATTTTATTTTTATTAAAAATATTTCCTGAATTGATAACATTCAGTTGATAGATACAAAGAATAGGTCTAGGTTGGTTAAGACTTGGTCGAGTATGGTTCAGACTAGGTCGAGTACGGTTCAGACTAGGTCGAGTACGGTTCAGACTAGGTCTAGCATGGTTCAGAATCGTATAAAATGGTTAAGTACTGGTCAAGTACAAATTCAGACTGTTAAGTATTATTCAGACTACAGTCGAGTATTATCAAGTAAATTTCAGGCCAATTCAGACTGGTCGAGTAAAAATCAGTACAGTCGAGTACAGATATAGGCCATTTCAGACTTTTACTGGTTTGTAGTGTATGCTTGTACAGATCCAAGAAGACAAATCTGTATGTCAAAAGTTTTTATATTCAAGAGAAGGTCAGATATGGGCAGGAATTCGCTAATGCTACTTTAGTGTGACATTGTAAGAAAAAAATAAAAATCATTATAAGCTTCTAAATTTTTTACAAAATATTGCTACAAATGGTGTCTTTCTATTTGTAACCAAAAAAATCATTTTTAAACTTGCGTCAGTTTGGAACCAAAGCAAATAATGAATTTGGAGCATGTAACATGGACACTTTTTCCAAATTGAGATTAATGATTCCTTAACTTATTCAACATTCAATATCATATATATTGATCACAAAACATTGTCTATCATCAAAACTCAAAACAAAATGTATATTTTCATTTCTTTCAGAAATTTTGTGAAAGCAAGTTTCCTCTACTTTTCTGTCAATGTTACATGCAATGTTTAAGAGATAAATACAGTAAGAATCATTTTCTTTCTGAACATGTAAAGGCTCTTTTTCATTGTGTTACCCTCACATTAAAAAATTGTATTAATATTTTTGCAATTATCTCATTTCTGTCATAAAATAGTGACTTAAATGTTGCATGTAACGTGGACACAAAAAATATGAATAATGAACCATGCCAGAATTGACCTTAAAAGATATAAAAAGCCTCCAAACAACCATCTGAATGTAAATTATACAATTATACTGCCACATTTCTCATATATGATATTATTTAAATAGTGGTTAATACCAAAACCATTCACCTAAATTTTAGACAGCAGACATATTTTTTAACTATACCAGTAGTTATGCTTGTTAATTGTGGTACACTATGGAAGGCTAAATTAAACGATATTCAAATGTCAAAATAACCAAAAAAATAAAATTAAGACCAAAGATAGATCAATTGATGAAGGAGTCATCCAAAATTTCCACAACATGAAACATTTTTATATCAGTTAGTAAGCAACCCGTTTTGTTATGCACAGGGATGAGATTGATAAGAAGACAACCACACACCATCAGCATCCACGAAGTTTCTCACTCAATAACTAATACTGACAAAGTTAGGGTACAAAATGATTACCTGTATCCCTCATTCATGTGACACAGTTACACTTAAAACTAATAGTATGAAAAACCAAGACAAAATATGGACAAATCTACGAGAGGTTGATACAGCTGCATTTATTGAGAATCTTATTTTCAATCGTTTACATAACTTCTATAAAGAACAATTTGAGTTTCATCTTTGAGGTTGTTGTCTGATAGACATATTACCCTATATCTCGTTTTATTTCTGCTGGTTAATCTTACATTTATGATAACTTTTTAAGGTTTAAACAATAAATTTTATTTCAAACATTTAAAACAAGTTTCTTGTTTCTTGTTTTCTGTCTCCAACATCTTCAACTATCTATCTGAAAAAAGAAAAAAACAAAACAACAATTAATCTACCCTCAATCAGAACCAAAATCCATGCATAGATTATAAAATTTACAATAATATAGAAACTCTCAAATATCTTGTTTCGATTTTTCAATGCTATTTCATCTTGAAAACTTGTTACCTAAACTACAGGAAGCCACAATTTAAAGGGCCCCATAATGACCAGTGTAAAACAATTCAGAAGAGAAAACCAACACCCATTAGACCATAGTCCTGTTTTTAACTTTATTTGGCCTTCTTTTACTTTTTTGTTTCATTAGCGTCACTGAATAGTCTTTTGTAAACGAAAAGCGTTTCTGGCCTACAAAATTTCAATTCTGGTATCCATGATGAGTTTATTATTATTATTTTGAAATCAGAAGGAGCCTGAACCTCTTATAATGCAAAAGATATTCTGGAATGTCAATTATTGGCATAACAATTAAAAAAAAAATGTTACACATTGAATTCCTCATGATTTCTATAATGAGCATTAGTAAATACACATGATACATGTGTTGACTGGTGAATAAAAAGGGATAAATAAACAAGATTTTGAAATAACTATCTTCTACACTGCTGTAGAATGGTCAAATTGGAGATCACTAGTATGTCTGCATACACAGTCACCATCATCTGGTTTTCTGACACAGAACTACTATCTGACTGGCTGAAAGGACCGTCACCACCCGACTCACTAATAGGGACCTTATCAGACTGGCTAACACAGACATCATAATCTGCCAGGCTGATAGGGTTATCACCATCTTTCAGGCTGAAAGGGATACCACCATCTGACTGGCTGACAGGGACATCACCATCTGACTGGCTGACAGGGACATCACCATCTGACAGACTAATATGAACATCACCATCTGCCAGGCTGACTAGGACATCACCATCTGTTGGCTGACAGGGACATTACCCTCTGACTGGCTTACAAGATCATCACAGACTGACTGACTGACAGGAACATCACCAACTAACTGATTGACTGATATGTACATCACCATCTTCCAGGCTGACAGGGACATCACCATCTGTCTGGCTGCCAGGGACATCACCATCTGACTGGTTGACAGGGACAGTATCTTTTTGCAGCATCTTCCTGAGAGTTTTCTTCATCACATTTATTGCTGATCATCTTTTTCTTTCTTAGGTTTATATTGCCTGTAGATTTTTTTAATTAAAAATTGCATGTAAATTTTCAAGACTGACACCAATTTTGTTGTCAATGAAGAAAATACACTTCTAAAAAAAATATCTATATTTAGAAATAAAGATGAAGTTTGATGGTGGTAAAACAAGTTAAATTATCAATAATCTCTTTATAGAGCAAAGGAGTAAGTAAATGTTATCAGTTCTGTGCATGCGTGTAACATTGACAGAAAAGTAAAAGGTTGTATGTCAATGTTACATACATGAAGACCAGAAGATGAAAGTGGTGTGCTTAAGTCAACTTGAACTTTGGAGAAATAATATAATTGCTGCCCAGTAATATCTAATTAATCATTTAGGTTATAAAATGTTATATAAATGTCTGACTTTAAGGAAGTAATACCTTTGCATGTAACATAAAAAAATCTCGACACAAAATATTGTTGTCAATGTTACTAACTTAATAAGTGTTAAAAGACAAATTAAACAGGAAAACATGAAAACGCTTTAATTTTGTAAAATAAAAATAAGATAATAGCTCCATATGGCAGTAAGTTTTGTTTACGCATGTAACACTGGCCTGAACATGTAAAAGTCTAAATAATAGACTCTGTCAATGTTACATACACAATTTCTTAATGAAAAAAAAGTTTAATTTGGGTTTACTTTATACATTATTTTTTAAAATAGGTATCATAATAATAACTTTGAATATTAAAAATTAGATTAACTGTTGATTTCAACACAGTTAAATCTTCTCATGTATAAACACAAAAAAGACCTGATACAAAAATCGTAGTCCATGTTACTCATAAAGTTATCATAGGAGCATCAAAGAAATTGTGTGATGACAATATTTCAGATGTTAGTCATTTATAAACTCAGATAAACTCATTTTAAAGCTCATAACAGAGGTTTGGAAATCAATGCTTTTAAAACATTATAATTCTGGGTTATGTATGTAACATTGACAGGAACACCAACAAATGATGAGGAAAAATTGCTAGTCAATCAGGAAAAAAATAAACACAAATAATTAAAACTCATTTATTTCTTTCATATCATTTTAATAAAGCAAATTTAAATTTCAACAAGATTTTATTGATTGAATAATTGTATGCACATTTATTAGGTTGTAGCATGTAACCTGGACGCAGAAGATGTGTCAATGTTACATGCCTTTAAACGATAAGAATTACAAGTAAATATTGTAAAGTCTAGAAATCAAGAAAGATCAACAACTTCTCTGTTAAGAATTCAGCATAAATTTACATTTGATTTAATATTATGCACTGGCCAATTATGCTTTAAGTGTAATAAAGTAATATTGTTTTTATTCTGGTGTCAATGTTACATTTTATGTTTTCAAATTAAGTGGCCAGTTATCTTTATAATGCTGAGAATGAATACAAGTACTAGTTAATCAAATTGGCAATTAATCTGTGGTATTTCATGTAAAAAATTAGATTGATAAGGCAAACCGTACAAAAAAAAGCTTTTGCATGTATCATAGACACCTTTCCTTGGTAAATATGTGCGTGTCAATGTTATGTACAGAAATCTCTCCAGCAATAAAATGAATATCGTAAGGGTCAAACCTGTTTAAATACAAGATAAACTTATATTTTTTGACAAAATTGCAAAGCAAGTCACACATCATTATCAAAGAACCTAATTTACACAGAAATTGCATGTAACACTTCATTGTGAGGTCAAATTAACCTGGTCCCACTCTCTTATCATCTGCTTGATCACTGGTAGATGCCTAGTGTGAAAGATGACAAAGCCACATTTTAATGTAATTGTCAGTGGGTTGAAATGTGAAAAAAAATAATTATGGTAATGCTTACTATAAAAAGTATACAACTGTTATAAAAAGATGAGTATTATTGGGCAGTATTGACACGAAAATGAAATAAATTTTCTTACCTTCTATATTCTTCAAACTTCAGTTGATTGATGAAAATCATGAAATCCAAATTGTACCCATTGTTGACACCTTTCAAAATTTGCCATGCTGGACCAATAACTTGTTTCCAAAGCTAATCAGCTAATGAAAAGGTGCATGTAACATTTGTTGACGCGAAAAGTTACATGCACTTGTCCATTTTCAAACGTATCTTATTTGCAGCAATAATCGGATTCTGTACAAAATGGGGTTTTTAAATGATAGACGGATCATTTTGCGGTTGATTTTCAACTATTATAGTAGAACAATTCTTCAGGCATATTCTAAATATGACTTGGGGTTTTGCCACTGCAGAAATGTCACACTTTTTGTCTACAGTTTTCAACTACCAGCACATAACAAGTGCTGATTTTTTGTTGATTTTTTTAATTGGATCCATTTTTTTTGCATTTGGCAATAAAGACTAACCCACTTTGATATTTAAACAATGTTTATTCTCCATATTTGCATGATTTCTTTATTTTTTAATTGGATAAACACTATTGACCCTAAAATTTCACTAGCGAATTCCTGCCCATATATCCTTTTTTGAAGGGCAATTAATGAACAAGTTCATCTTTAATTTTACTGAATGATATCACTTTATTTTTTAGCTCACCTGGCCCAAAGGGCCAAGTGAGCTTTTCCCATCAGTTGGCGATTGGCGTTGTCGTCATCAACTTTCACAAAAATCTTCTCCTCTGAAACAACCAGGCCAAAATTTACCAAACTTGGCCACAATCATCATTAGGGTATCAAATTTAAAATATGTGTCTGATAACCCGGTCAACCAACCAAGATGGCCGCCACCGCTAAAATTAGGACATAGGGGTAAAATGCAGTTTTTAGCTTATAACTCAAAATTAAAGCATTCAGAGCAAATCTGACATGGGGTGAAATTGTTCATCAGGTCTAGATCTATCTGCCCTGAAATTTTCAGATGAATCAGATCGTTGCTGCCCCTGAATTGGTAATTTTTAAGGAAATTTTGCTGTTTTTGGTTATTATCTTGAATATTATTATAAGTAGAGATAAACTGTAAACAGCAATAATGTTCAGCAAAGTAAGATTAACAAATAAGTCAGCATGACTGAAATGGTCAGTTGACCCCTTTAGGAGTTATTGTCCTTAATAGTCAATTTTTAACAATTTTCATAAAATTTGTAAATTTTTACCAATATTTCCACTGAAACTACTAGGCCAAGTTCACTATAAATAGAGATAATTGTAAGCAGCAAGAATGTTCAGTAAAGTAAGATGTACAAACACATCACCATCACCAAAACACCATGTTGTCATGAATCTATCTGCTTCTTTTGTTTAATATTCACATATACCAAGGTGAGTGACACAAGGTCTTTAGAGCCTAGAGTTTAAATTGCATTTAAACATGCTTCTTAATGAAAGAATGTTTCTAATTTGCATTTCAAATTAGAGCTTTGACTCAATTTTCATGGTTCACTGACCATGAAATATGATAGTGCCATTTTGACATCAGTGGAATGTTGGAACTTTTTTGTTTGAACATAAGTTTATTTTCATTCTTGAATTATGGCCTCACAACAGCAAAAGAAAATTGAAATATTCTCATATAATGTCTTTAATAAGATTGGATGAATAAGTTTGTCTGAAGGCCCAGTGGTTTCTAGCCATTATTCTGAAAACTTGTTCTGTAGATTTATAACTATGATTTAAACTTGATATTTTTTAGGATCTTCCACTTCATTTCCTGGATCAACAAGTTTAACATCTATTGGTATGTAAGACAATTAACAGTGGTCAAGGATAACTTTATTTAAAGGCTTCTGTCACTTATACACTAAACTGTGATCGAGTTTTCTAGGTACTTCTTTTTCCCCCTTTAGAAATTTCTGAAATGATAAAAAACAACATGCAGTAACACAGCAGTTAGGTGAGTCTGAGCAACTTATACCTCTGGCTTGGAGTTAACAACTCATCCAATCAATCATTTGACTATTTTCTGGGGAAATCGACGGGAAATTGCGATTCAATTTTTTTTTTAGGAGTTATGCCCCTTTGAACTTGTTTACTTTAATGTACTACTGCAACAGTTTGTCATCGCAACTCCTCTCAAACCACACAACAGAATTTCACATAATCTTTTCAGTTAATGTGGACATACTATGTAGTTATGCATATCGACGGGAAATTGCGATTCAATTTTTTTTCTAGGAGTTACGCCCCTTTGAACTTATTTACTTCAATGTACTACTGCAACAGTTTGTCATTGCAACTCCTCTCAAACCACACAACAGAATTTCACGAAACCTTTTCAGATAATGAGGACATACTATGTAGTTGTGCATATTGACGGGAAATTGTGATTCAATTTTTTTTCTAGGAGTTACGCCCCTTTGAACTTATTTGCTTCAATGTACTACTGCAACAGTTTGTTATAGTAACTCCTCTCAAACCACACAACAGAATTTCAGGAAACCGCGGGGACGTGGGGTATGTGAGCGTGCTCACTAAGGTTCTTTAATTTTTTATTTCTTGGACAATAAAGCAAATCAAATAAAAAATAGGGTGAGACCCTGGGGTCACCCCACCCCCTTCCATATGAGAATATTCATATATCTTGTAAACTGTTGAGATTCCCACCCCTAAACTAGATTCTACTTGTATTACGCTTCTCAATTTCACTGAAACTGATGAACAAAGTGTAGTAGTTAGCTGACAACCAGCTTTTTATCATAAAAAGGGAGATATATATATACAGTCATTGACTGTATATAAAACAATGATAAGAAATGATTATACGGTCAATGCAATTTGACTGCAAAAATAGCACAGCTGCAGTGTATACAAAAATTATACATTCAAGACGAAATTTCATATGATACCTGATTATAATAAACTATCTGATGTGAAACATTTGGTGGAATTAAACAAATATATCATGCTTACAAGGGGTATTTGCCAAAAATACCGGTTTTGAGGTAATCAAATTTCCCTCGCGTAACGGTTCTGGAAATTTGTACCTCTCAACCGGTATTTTTGGCAAATACCCCTTGTAAGCATGATATATTTGTATAATATAAAGTTTAAAAAAATCAGTAACTGTTAACCCAAAAATATTTTAGACTACTGGTAATTAACATTTTGAGATAAAAGTTATACAGGTTATATACATATATACATACTTGTTCTAATTGACACACTAGAAGACTCAACCACCTAGGCTCCACAAAAATAAAACTTTTGGTGGCTGGGTGATTTCTTTCCTAGTCAGTTTTCATCTAGGCACCATATAACTGTACATGATATATAAGGCATGAAGATGGTTCATTACAGATCTCATATTATTATATATATGACAAACTGTATCAGAGATTCAGGACATTGCATTCACTACATTCTTGTGGTTTAATAAACTGACCCAAAACGCTTACAATTTAGTAAAAGTACAATGTTGTTCCTTTTGATGAAAACAAATTTCCTTTGGCAGGATCACACAATTCTTTTACTGATACTGATATGTCCTGTGATTGCAGGTAGCAAAAGTTCCCAGGAAACATCATTTTCAATGGAACTAAGTGGTAAGTCTTGAAGAAATATTTCGATTGCTGCAAGATTCACATAAAAATTACTGTAACATTGCACACATATTGGCTCATATTAACGAACATTTAATATCATAAAATTGAAAAAATAGAATGATTTATAAGCATACATTTTATTAGAAAAGACCATGTAACCCAACAAAATCATCAATTTGCAACTTGATATTTATTGTCTAATCAGTAACAAAATACAAAATAGAAAAACTTTGGTGTAACCATTCATAAGTGAGCGCACTGAAACAACTTTAGCTGCCCTCCATGGTATTGATATGAAAGGCTTGAAGAGAGTTCAAATGGAAATGTGTTTACTGGCTATTCAATGAAACAGCAACCAAACAATGAGAGTAACAAAAATTGATTGGAGTTTCAAGTTTTCAATAATATATTGATTTTGATTCTGATTTTCGTTCATACTTGTTTAGTCAGATATAGAATCCCATAAAATGTTATGAAATACATTGTTTTTATGCCCCACCGACGATAGTAGAGGGGCATTATGTTTCTGGTCTGTTCGTCTGTCCGTCTGTTAGTTCATTTGTCCGTCTGTCCCGCTTCAGGTTAAAGTTTTTGGTCAAGGTAGTTTTTGATGAAGCTGAAGTCCAATCAACTTGAAACTTAGTACACATGTTCCCATTGATATGATCTTTCTAATTTTATAGCCAAGTTAAACTTTTGACCCCAATTTCACGGTCCACTGAACATAGAAAATGAAAGTGTGAGTTTCAGGTTAAATTTTTCGGTCAAGGTAGTTTTTGATGATGTTGAAGTCCAATCAACTTGAAACTTAGTACACATGTTCCCTATGGTATGATATTCCTAAGTTTTATGCCACATTAGATTTTTTACACAATTTCATGGTCCTTTGAACATGGAAAATTAAAGTGCGAGTGGGGCATCCGTGTACTTTGGACACATTCTTGTTCTTTTAATTTTACTTTAATTTGTTTGTGACTGTACAACCATAAGGTCAAACCAAGGGATTGAAAATAGCTAGGACAAAAGTGGCTATTTAAAGAAATTAGTTTTCTTAAAAAGTATGTTGAAATGGACAGTCTATTTTTATATGAAAAAGTATAATATTCTTCCAAAATACTTATTTCCAATGTGAAAACTGTAGATATAAGCTGTTAAAGGGGAACCACTAATGATATTGTTATATATAAAAAAAGAAGATGTGGTATGATTGCCAATCAGACAACTATCCACAAGAGCCCAAAATATGGGTTTCAACAATGAGCAAAGCCAATACTGCATATTCAGCTATAAAAGGCCCCGATATGACAATATTAATGTAAAACAATTCAAACAAGAAAATTAATGACCTTATTTAAATATAAAAATGAACAAAAAACAAATATGTAACACATAAACAAACGACAACCACTGAATTACAGGCTCCTGACTTGGGATAGGCACATACATAAATAATGTGGCTGGGTTAAACATGCAGGGTTTTTTTTACATTGGCATTTCCACATATATCATATTGCATTGCACTTTCAGTTTCATTCATCAGTCATTAACATTTTTTCACAATTTAAGGTTAAGTTTGATTTGTTTTGAATAATTAAACCATTTGCATGATTTCAAATGTCATTTCCACTTTTTCTTACCTGCCCCTGGAGGACTTTTTAATTCAGTGTTGGTTTGAAATGGCACATGCTATTGATGGCCTCTTTTTCTAAATTTTACTAAAGTTTCACCTACATAGTTAGATCTTAATTTTTCAGGCTTTTTACATCATATGGCTGATCTAGATGCTGTTATAAGAGCACAGTCTGGACTGTTTGTGATTGAAGAAGAAGAAGTGGAAACAAAGCCAGAAAATCTGTTGAGTCATACGGATATTTTGTTATGTCCTGAAACACAAACTTCAGCGAAGACATACTTTAGTAAAGATGCATGGCAGCTTGTTTTAAATACTCTCAAAGTATTAGAAGGTACACAAATGTAACCAGTCTGAATATTAAAAATAGAAAACTAACGACCGTATTTAAATATAAAAATGAACAAAAAACAAATATGTAACACATAAACAAAAGACAACCACTGATTACAGGCTCCTGACTTGGGATAGGCACATGCATAGATAATGTGGCTGGGTTAAACATGTTTATTTTTACATTGGCATTTCCACATATTTTCATTCATCAGTCATTGACGTTTTTCACTATTTAAGGTTAAATTTTAACTTAACTGCTGCATTCAAAGAATTTTCATTGCTTTTTTAGCTCACCTGGCCCACAAGGCCAAGTGAGCTTTTCTCATCACTTGGCGCCCCTTGTCCGTTGTTCGTCTCTGTCGACATCGTTGTTAACTTTTACAAAAATCTTCTCCTCTGAAACTACTGCGTCAAATTTAACCAAACTTAGCCACAATCATTATTGGGGTATCATTTTAAAAAAATGTGTGCAGTGACCCAGCCAACCAATCAAGATGGCCGCCATGGCTAAAAATAGAACATATGGGGTAAAATGTAGATTATAACTCTGAAAATAAAGCATTTAGAACAAATCTGACAAAGGATTGAATTGTTTATCTAGTCAATATCTATTTTCCCTGAAATTTTCAGATGATTTGGAGATATGATTTTTGGGTTGCCTCCCCCTCAATTGGTAATTTAAAAAAAAAAATTGCCTTTTTTGGTTATTATCTTGAATATTGTTATAGATAGAGATAAATTGTAAACAGCATAAATGTTCAGCAAAGTAAGATCTACAAATAAGTCAACATGACCAAAATGGTCAGTTGACCCCTGAAGGAGTTATTGCCCTTTATAGTAAATAAAGACACAGGGTCTTTAGAGCCTCTAGTTTATGTTTTAGATATGTATATTAGTAACACTCAGAAGTATTATGATAGGATTTCTCCATGCCAGACAAGAAAAGGCAAAGCTTTAATAGGTCCAGTTGAAGGTGAGTTTCATATTAATGAATATTGAAAAAACATATGAACATAAGTAGGTATAGGTGGAATAATTGCCATTGGTACCAAACCCAGTTAAGACATTGAACAAGTATTAAATAAGCTCTCTACGAGTTCAAGTTTGACATCATTATAAAGTTGACTTTTGACTGGTTTCTGCTGGTTTATAGTAGAAACGTGTTTATCATTTTATTTCCAATAAGTTAATTAATGAAAATATAAAATGTGTAAAAGATTTTCAAGGAGACAACAATGAGCTAGAGATCAATTTGCATAGATGTAAACTACTATTGGTTACTGTTTGACCTTCAACAATAAGCAAAATCTTTAAAATATAGGAAGTTATGAAGACTTTGTGACATTATGTTAAGACTTTGTAATAACTTCACCATTGTTTTAAGGATAAAGCTTATTCAAGCACTTTTAAAAAAAAATTGTAGGAAGAATATTTAAAAAGTTTTCAAAAAGGACATCAGACCAGATTAAATCAAGTAAGTAATTCTTGACTTGTGTTAGTATTTTAATTTATAATGGTCTGATTAGTACTGTTTTCTACTGCACAAGTATTTCTTTGGACATAATACAGTTTGGGTTCTACAGATAAGTCTGAACCATCTTAAATATTTATCAATATGCTCCAGTAACATTGATAGTGCAAGATGTTAACTCTGCATAGTATATTATTTACTTTTTATATTTGTATCGA